>NC_042615.1:440077902-440677902 GCF_901001135.1 Rhinatrema bivittatum | reverse complement strand
TTGGTGAGACCGCACCTTGAATACTGTGTACAATTCTGGTCGCCATATCTCAAAAAAGATATAATTGCGATGGAGAAGGTACAGAGAAGGGCAACCAAAATGATAAAGGGGATGGAACAGCTCCCCTATAAGGAAAGGCTGAAGAGGTTAGGGCTGTTCAGCTTGGAGAAGAGACGGCTGAGGGGGGATATGATAGAGGTCTTTAAGATCATGAGAGGTCTTGAATGAGTAGATGTGACTCGGTTATTTACACTTTCGAATAATAGAAGGACTAGGGGGCACTCCTTGAAGTTAGCAAGTAGCACATTTAAGACTAATTGGAGAAAATTATTTTTCACTCAACGCACAATAAAGCTCTGGAATTTGT
Organism: Rhinatrema bivittatum; assembly: GCF_901001135.1. Classification (NCBI taxonomy): domain Eukaryota; kingdom Metazoa; phylum Chordata; class Amphibia; order Gymnophiona; family Rhinatrematidae; genus Rhinatrema; species Rhinatrema bivittatum. The sequence goes on along the minus strand of NC_042615.1, from coordinate 440,677,535 downwards.
TGCCAGAGGATGTGGTTAGTGCAGTTAGTTAAGCTGGGTTCAAAAAAGGTTTGGAAACGTTCTTGGAGGAGAAGTCCATTAACGGCTATTAATCAAGTTTACTACTTAGGGAATAGCCACTGCTATTAATTGCATCAGTAGCATGGGATCTTCTTAGTGTTTGGGTAATTGCCAGGTTCTTGTGGCCTGGTTTGGCCTCTGTTGGAAACAGGATGCTGGGCTTGATGGACCCTTGGTCTGAGCCAGCATGGCAATTTCTTATGTTCTTATGTTCTTATTATGGTTAATTTCTTCTGCATTGAATCACCACATCTATTAATGTAGTTCTGGTTTTGCTGCTCTGCTTTCTGGTCTTGCTTCCAACTGTTTGCCCCACTGCTCATCCTTTTCCTTCCCCTCTGATATTGATTCATCTGACCTCCTTGTAGCCTTTATCACTTTTGTTTCTTCCTCATCCACTTCAGACCTTGATAGGCATAGAACACTTGTGCTTCAGGGAGTCCATGCTAGAGTTGTGCACATATAAAATGTATTCATTTTTCTGATGTTTTATTTTTGTAGTATTGGTTAAATTTTGTTTTATTTTGTTACTTGCACGTCTAAAAAACATTTTATGCATGCACGCATTCACATTTGTGATTTTACAATGTATGCATAAACAGTGTATGTGGGTGTGTGGGTGTGTCTGGGTGTAGAATAACAAACTGAAACAAAACAAATGCACATCCATAGTCCCTGCCTTTTTCTTGTCTCCTTTATATCCCTTCTCCCATCCCTAACTCCAGAGCTAATGCAAGTGACTGTGCAAGCCATGAACTTGCACAAGGTTACGGCTCAGAGGGGGCAGTGTCCTGAGGCCTCCAGTAATCAATGTGGAGAGGAAGTAATGTGGCTTCTCTATGGACCCCCATATGGCCAGCAGATAAACCATGCGGATCCCAATCCAGTGGATGCCGAAGTTAAGAAGTGGGCTCAGAGATGCTAGAGGAGCCAATGAAAGCCCATTTGTATATGCATATGAGTATGTATAACAGAAAGGGAGCACATGCGTGTGTATGTGTGCTCGAGAGTGTGTGTGTGCGAGAGTGGGAGCAAATGTGTGTGGGTATATAAGAGTGGGTATATATGAGCATATGTGTGAGAGAGATAGTATGTGTGAGATAGAAGATGCATATGAAAGAAGGAGCATGAGTATGTACAAGTGTGGGAGAGAGGAAGTATGTCTGTGTGCGAGCACATGTGTGAGAGGGAGCCCATATGTCTATGAGTGGGAGTGTGTGAATGTGTGAGAGAGAGAGTGTATGTAGACAAATGTGTGTGTGTGTAAAAGAGTGAGCATGTGTGTGATTGTTTGAGAGAGGGAGCATGTGTTTGAGAGAGTGTGTGCATGTTTAATAGTGTGTGTGTGTGAGAAAGTAAGCATAAGTGTGTGGGAGAGAGTATGTGAATGAAAGAGAATGTATGTGTGAGCATGAGTATGTATGAGAGAATGAAAGGTGCGTGCATAAATGAGAGAGAGTGGAGACACTTTGTGTGCACTTTCATATCTACTAATCCACAATCATCTCAGGGTGACTGGAAATCAAAGGTTCCCAGATATTGAGAGCGGGAGATTTTTTTTATCCTTACTAGTTTTAATTATTGGGTGTTATTTGATATGTTTTATGTTTTAAAAAATTATGGGTGTTTGGAAAAATAAAAAAATATATATGAAATGTTAAATATTGGATATTTTATTCATCAGCTATTTTGAAAAATTAATATTCATTTATGGGTTTACTATTATCATTGATGTTTTAGCTTTCTTGATTTAATTGTTTGATGTTTTATGAGAAATGGTGGTATTTCTGTTTTTGTATTGTTACACTGCATACACAATCTGGCTTGTGTTTTAAAGGTCAGATTTTCTCTACAACTTTATATTTATACTTTATCCTGTATTTTGTAATTGTGTGTCTCTGTTCTGCATGTGTGACTAATGTGAGGTATTCTGCTAACAAGTAGTTTCTGTGTAGTGATCTATAGCAGCCTGGCTTGTTCTGTTTTCTTGATAGGTGTATTGCTATTTTAGGACCTGGTGTAATATTTGCAGTGTTGCATACATTTTCATAAGAAGAATGTTATCAATTGAGCACTGGTAGTTAGTACAGATTTGGTGTGGGAGGTTTCATATATTTTAATTGTTTAGTCATAGCTTTCTGAGGAGCATGCTCACACACAACAGGCATTACAATAGGCCAATCATATGGATATTTTTGCAGGATTTTCTGGTTGGCACCAGAGCAGTGCATGTAAATATAATATACTTAGGATGTGCTTTTGTTTATAATGATATAGGAATCAGTAAGTGGCTGAAAGGAATCAGTAAGGTTTGCTTGGGAAATGTTTTTTTAAGTATTGGGGAGAAGTAAACTATTGGGGTATATTATTTAGTGTGTTTGTGCTTTTAATAGTCAGTAAGGCAGCTAATAAGCAGAGGTTAGTGTGTTTGTATTTCCCACCCCTCCCACCCCTCTGCTACCCACCCCTAGCTCATCCTTTAATATATATGCAGGTGCCACTTTCACAGTAAAAAAAAAAAAATCAGTCTTTTAACTTCAATTCACAAATTCCCCACACCATATTGAGAGTTTGATCGTTCCCCTGTAAGCCACTACCAGACATATAGTGAATACACTAATACATTTAAACGGAGCTAATTAGACACATTCCAACTCCCATAGCAACCTAAAACTTAACTAGGAACTGAACAAATTTAAGATGAAGGCAGCAGTCCAGCAGCAAGAAGGGGGCCTCCAAGTCTTTTGCATCTTTTTACCTGCTGGTGAGAAGTTGTACATGTGCATCTGAAGCAAAGAGCTCCTGTCTCTCAGAGAATGAGTCCGATCTCTGGAGGCTAGAGTGGCAGACCTGGTGGAGCTGAGGCAGACAGAGAGGTAAATAGATGAGACCATCAAGGACATAGTAGCTAAGTACCAATTTCAGACTGGCAGCCCTTGTGCTGCCTTAGAGGAAGAAGGTCTCATGATTGGAGAGCACCAACTTGGTGAAGCAGGAACGGATCCTGTAGCAAGGACCTGCTCTCCAGGTGGTGCATTGTCCTTTTGCACCGAGGATGTGTCTCCCAGGGCTACTGCCCAGGAAGGAAGGGTTAGGTCAGCCGTCATAGTTGGTGATTCGATTATTAGGAATGTAGACAGCCAGGTGGCTGGTGGGCATGAGGATCACCTGGTAAAATGCCTACCTGGTGCGAAGGTGGTAGACCTCATGCGTCACCTAGAAAGGATTTTAGACAGTGCTGGGGAGGAGTCGGCAGTTGAGGTACATGTGGGCACCAACAACACAGGAAAATATGGGAGAGAGGTTCTGGAAGCCAAATTTAGGTAGAAAGCTGAAATCCAGAAACTCCAGGGTAGCATTCTCTAAAATGTTCCTTGTTCCACGTGCAGGTCTCCAGAGGCAGGCAGAGCTCCGGAGTATCAATGTGTGGATGAGACGATGGTGCAAGGAAGAGGGATTCAGTTTTGTAAGGAACTGGGGAACCTTTTGGGTAAGGGGGAGTCTTTTCTGAAGGGATGGACTCCACCTTAACCAGGGTGGAACCAGACTGCTGGCACTAACCTTTAAAAAGGAGATAGAGCAGTTTTTAAACTAGAACAAAGGGGAAAGCTGACAGTCACTCAGCAGCGCATGGTTTGGAGGGAGGTATCTTCAAAGGATACTAATGATGCATTAGAATTAGGGCATCCTGAAAGTGAGGTTCCAATAATAAAAAAGTAATCCAAGTGCCTGTAAGTAAAAACTCACCTGAGCTAAAAAATTCAAATTTATCCCTATCAATTAAAAAGCAGAAAGATAATTCAAACAAAAAACACACTTTGAAATATTTATATGCTAATGACAGAAATCTAAGAGGTAAGATGGGAGAATTAGAATATATAGCAAGGAATGATGACATAGACTTAATTAGCATCTCAGATACATGGTAGAAGGAAGATAACCATTGGGACAGTGCTATACTGGGGAACAAATTCTATCGCAATGACAGGGAGGAGCATCTGGGAGGCGGTGTGGCACTTTATGTCTGGGATGGCATAAAGTCCAATGGATAAAGATCCTGCATGAAACTAAATGGAAAATCAAATCTTTATGGGTAGAAATCCCTTGTGTGTTGGGGAAGAGAATAGTGATAGGAATATACTATCGTACACCTGGCCAAGATGGTGAGACGGACAGTGAAATGCTAAGAGAAATTAGGGAAGCTGTAATAATGGGAGATTTCAATTACCGAAAAATCCAGAAATCCAACGAAGCAACAACCTGCACTTTAGCAAGTACTAGAAACCACAATAGTGCAAGGAAATGTCTGGGTTCCACCACAAATTTTGAAAAATTTATATTTATTTCACAACATTGAATTGGCAACTCCTCTTTCAAGCAGCAAACATCTTATGAGAGTCCCCTGACATGGTCCCGTGTTTCGCCGTGGCTACGTCGGGAGGGACCGTAGACTTCAATGTAATCTGCAAAAAATACATATAAATACAAATAGTGGAACGAAAAAGAAAGGCTTCTACATTTCAAACAACAGTACAAACACATACCTTTTATAATGGCATTACAAATTTCATCAAGGAGCGCGAACGCTCTCGTAGGCGACAGGCATTTAAAGAGATAGAAAGGCGCAAAACGGGGATCCATCGCGAGATTCATAGGGACCAATCACTACAGAGACAGAAGATATCCAACCAATCATACAAACAGATACCACTCAATCTCTTTAATCAGACCTTTTGGACATACAGTGTCAAGGGTATGTATCCATCTCTGTTCCCTTCGACCCAGGTGTTCGGTGAAATCACCTCCCCAGGAGGGGCGTGTGAGCACCTCCACCACAAAGAAGAAGAGATCATAGATGGAATGCCCTGTGTGAGACCAATGATCAACCAAGAGTTCATCCTCTCTCTGATGCCGGATATTTGAACAATGCTCGCTCATGCGTGTCTTTACCATCCTAATCGTTTTACCCACATAAAAAAACTCTTCGGGAGAGGAACTGCAACGAAGTCAAGGTCCCTCAATCTAAGGCCAGATAAAGAGTATGGCTAAGCATGTGCCACATATGCCTCAGGGTGCCTTCCATGCGGCTTCCCCCATAGTACATCAAGCCTTTTCCCATTCTTCATCAGGTACGACCAGTAAAGCTGCCACTCACATTTGGGGATACACAACATGTTTCATGTATCGCTCCTAAATCCCATGGTCTTTTTCTGGCCTTTAAGAGCGCCCCAGAAGCCTCAAGACATGACTTCTGCAGATAGTATGGTATATGAGGTAAAGGAGATTCTGGAATCCAGGCATTGGGGCAAGAGATGAGAGTACTTCATCTCCTGGAAAGGGTATGGCACCAAGGAGAACACATAGGAACCCACTTCCAATATTCTGGATGCTAACTTTCTAAAGAAGTTTCAAACCCTCTGTCCCAAGAAACTGAGAAGGGTTTACGAGGGGGAATATTGTTGCATTTGGCAGCTTGTGGGCTCCTCCCATAAGCTGCTCAGTTACATGGACTGCCGGATCCCCACTGCCCTTCTCCAATGCCGGGCTTCCCTTCCTAAAAGCGTCAGGAAGCTGCACTATGACGCAGCAGGATGCCATTCTCTTTGAGTGTGGCAGGATGCCACCGATACCGCTGGCCCCCAATTTAAAAGGAAAGTGGCAGGAAGACTCACGAGGTGCCTTCTGATGAAACCACTCCTCAGTCACATATAAGGCCCTTGCAGATGTCTTTCCTGTGCCTCGGCAATAGGTTGACTATCTCATTAGTAGAGTGAGTTGCCTCTGCATATTCCTGCTGTCCTGGTTTCTGGTCTTCATTCCTGGTCTTCATCTTGTCAGTTCTGATCCTCATTTCCTAGTTCCCTTATCTAGTACTGTGGTCAGTCTTCAGTTCTTAAATGTCTTCTACACCTGTGCTGTTCCTTGCCTCTCTGCCTATCTACCCTGTCTTTCCTCGGACGGATCTCTGGTTCTGGCTTTGGCTTGCCTGATTCTGATTCTGATTGAACTCTGCCTGCCACTGGCCACTGCCTGCCACTGACCACTGCCTGCTTTTTGTCTATGATAGAACTCTGCCAGCCACTGACCACTGTCTTTATTCACTACATTTGAACTCCACCTGCCTTGATCGCTGCCTGACTCTGACCAGCCTGAATGCCATCTGCCCTGTCTGCCACCTGCCTCTGACTCTGCCTGCATTCCACCTGCCCCCAGACAATGGCTTGTGACTCGACTACCGGCCATTACCTCATCTTCAGAGGCCTGTGCCTAAGTCTTGCCAGACCCAGCTCAACCTAAGGGGAACGTGGGCTGCTATTGGTGAAGCTCCAGTTGGGCCTTTGTCACAGCCAGCTCCTCCAGCCAACAGTGGAGAATTGTAGGGCTCCTCTCTGCAGATTGTGCCAACTCCACCTCGGTCCAAGGGTCCGTGTCCACATCAACAGTGCCTCCAAAAATGCTCAAAATGTAATTCATTCCTTTTCAGACACATTGTAGTCTACAGGGCAAGGAAAACATATTTGTTTTCCTTTGTGAGCTAGACTGAGCAGAACTGGGGTAGGAAGGGTCAAGGAAGGAAGAGGAGCAACTAAGATGAAGCATTTTTTGGACCAGCCTATCCCAGCATAAGGAAAATGCAATTTTGAGCATTCATAATTTATTGCTCAGTATACTGGATTTCACAGAAAAAGGGGAGACTTTCTGAAGCAGAGTGAAAGTTTATCAAATATAGACGATATGGGGTAGATTTTCAGAGCCCTGCTCGCCTAAATCCGCCCAAAACCGGGCGGATTTACGCGAGCAGGGCCCTGCGCGCCGGTGAGCCTATTTTACATAGGCTCACCGGCGCGCGCACAACCCCGGGACTCGCGTAAGTCCCGGGGTTTTCGGAGTGGGCGTGTCGGGAGGCGTGTCGGGGGGCGGGGCCGGATTGCGCGGCGTTTCGGGGGCGTGCCGGCAGCGTTTTGGGGGCGGGTACGGGGGCGTGGCTACGCCCCGGGGCGGTCCGGGGGCGTGGCCTCGCCCTCCGTACCCGCCCCCAGGTCGCGGCCCGGCGCGCAGGAGTCCCGCTCGCGCGCGGGGATTTACGCCTCCCTCCGGGAGGCGTAAATCCCCCGACAAAGGTAGGATGGGGGTTTAGACAGGGCCGGGCGGGTGGGTTAGGTAGGGGAAGGGAGGGGAAGGTGAGGGGAGGGCAAAGGAAAGTTCCCTTCTAGGCCGCTCCGATTTCGGAGCGGCCTAGGAGGGAACGGGGGTAGGCTGCGCGGCTCGGCGCGCGCAGGCTATACGAAATCGATAGCCTTGCGCGCGCCGATCCAGGATTTTAGTAGATACGCGCGACTACGCGCGTATCTACTAAAATCCAGCGTACTTTTGTTTGCGCCTGGAGCGCAAACAAAAGTAGGCTATTCGCGCTCGTCTGAAAATCTACCCCTATATATAGATGAGCCAATGCTTATTGGGGTAGATTTTCAGACGAGCGCGAATAGCCTACTTTTGTTTGCGCTCCAGGCGCAAACAAAAGTACGCTGGATTTTAGTAGATACGCGCGTAGTCGCGCGTATCTACTAAAATCCTGGATCGGCGCGCGCAAGGCTATCGATTTCGTATAGCCTGCGCGCGCCGAGCCGCGCAGCCTACCCCCGTTCCCTCCTAGGCCGCTCCGAAATCGGAGCGGCCTAGAAGGGAACTTTCCTTTGCCCTCCCCTCACCTTCCCCTCCCTTCCCCTACCTAACCCACCCGCCCGGCCCTGTCTAAACCCCCATCCTACCTTTGTCGGGGGATTTACGCCTCCCGGAGGGAGGCGTAAATCCCCGCGCGCGAGCGGGACTCCTGCGCGCCGGGCCGCGACCTGGGGGCGGGTACGGCGGGCGAGGCCACGCCCCCGGACCGCCCCGGGGCGTAGCCACACCCCCGTACCCGCCCCCAAAACGCTGCCGGCACGCCCCCGAAACGCCGCGCAATCCGGCCCCGCCCCCCGACACGCCTCCCGACACGCCCACTCCGAAAACCCCGGGACTTACGCGAGTCCCGGGGTTGTGCGCGCGCCGGTGAGCCTATGTAAAATAGGCTCACCGGCGCGCAGGGCCCTGCTCGCGTAAATCCGCCCGGTTTTGGGCGGATTTAGGCGAGCAGGGCTCTGAAAATCTACCCCATTGTTATCAACTTGTGACTGCATTAGGAAACACTATATTCCAGGGATAAGCAGGCAAAATTTGATTTGTTTTGGTCATTTTTGGCAGAATTTTATTTCAGGGAAATTTATTTCATTTTATTTCTTGGTCAGCCGCGATACAATATTAGCATTGAATTGCCTAGTAATGTCCTTCTTTGCATTCATCTTAGTTAGTCATGCATGAAAATTGCATGCGAATAACAACATTGTAATAGGAGAGGGTATGTGGGTGGGGACATGCAAAATATTGCGCATATCACGCGATATATGTACTATAATGCGCGTTAGAGATTTTTATCTCACGTTAGGGTGCTAACGCATTTTGAGGAATCTCCCTGTAAGCTATCTCGAGGCTTTCTTTATGCGTTTCTTCCTCCCCATCTTATTTTGCTTCTTCTCCTTCCTAGTCTGTCCATTATTACTGGCCTTTCTGGGCATGCAGAGTGACTCAGCAAGCCCGTTTAGTCATAATCGGGCACTCCGGTGACCAGCTGCTATGGTCATAGGGACAGACCCTCCAGTTGAGAACATATGCTCCCTTACAGTGTGGATTTCCAGCTAAAGCTTAGCTCCCTAAATTTAGGAAATATTTTAGTTGAAAATCTATACTTCCTAAGTTTGGCTGAAAATTTCCCTAAATCTAGGCAGCCAAAATTTGGCCATCTATTAGCTTAACAATTATTTGCCCCTGAGTCTATAAAATAGCTTTGATGAAAATAATTAGTAACAACTTTACCCATAATAATAGCCCAATGAAATACGAGGGGATTCTAAAATTTGTCTGGTCTAATGACAAAAACAGTATGCGGACCTCATAAGTTCAAATCTTTACATTAGATAAGCCATATTCCTCTTTTTCTCCACTCCCACTTGGAAGTTGTTATAAAAACTGAAGTTTTTACGTCAGCAGTGACTGCATTATGTTCTTATATCATTATAATGACAAAGAATGTTTGCATCTTAGTTAGATGCCATAAAAATATGAATTGTGATTATTAGACTTCAGTAACATTTTCAGCCATATGATTGATGGGAATAGTTCCCTCCTATGGATCAGGATTAGTTGTCAATCACTGTTGTCCCAGATGCATTATTTCACATACACTTGCAAATTTTTTTTTTAATTCCACTTAGTGTATTATGAAAGATATCTGCAAAGAATCATTTTTCTCTAAAGGTTTCTGATCCTGACAGTTAGGATCTTGTACGACAGCTAGAAACAGTTCTTTCACTGACCTTTCTCACTTTATGTTCCTTGTTTAAATCTCATGAAAATGTTGAGGGAAGATCTTGAATTCAGATTTTGCCCCTATTATCTGGAGTACTCTTCCTCTAAGCTTACGACTCGAGAATGATTAGTACTTGAAATTTAGGAAATCACTTGAAAGTTTCTTTTATTTGCATATTTATGTCAAGGGTTTCTTTAATTATGTAATTTTAATTTTTGTCTGATTGTTACACCATTTCTTTTTTTTTTTTTTTTTATTATAATTTCCTTCATTTTAGAATTTGTTTTTAGGTTTCATGTTAAGGTTTCTCTTCCTGCTTTGCTCCAAACAGAGTTTGGAGAAAGCAGACAGAGGAACTCAGTGGAGTCATGTCATAGTGGTGTTGTCAGTGTTTGGGAAAAATGAGGCAGAGGAACTCAGTGGAGTCTTGCCCCAGTGGTGGTATTAGCCAAACACTACCAATGAGGATTGACTCCACTGTAGTATTTTTTCCTCTTCATGCTAGCACTCACATATGCATACATAGCATACATGACATATTCTGTTCTGCTGTTCATCTGCTATTTCTACGAGCAACTAATAGGAGATTAAAAAAAAAGTATGCATAGTTTTGAAAATCAAATCTATATACACCATCTTCTTCCTCTGAAAAGTTATCCCCCCTCCTCCAGAGAAAACCCATTAATTCAGCAAAAAATATGTGTGTCATGAAAACCCACAAAAAAACTTTTACCATTGTGAAAGGGACAATTTTCAACAGGGTAAGTCTATGAAAATTGTCTTCTGTATAGCCAGATATGATACAGTCACGGGGAAAAATTTTATAAGAATTTAGCATAAAGGAAAAAGGAAAAATTTATCTGTGGAATGGTGAAAACAAGATAGCACCCATGATAGCAAATTCAAAAAGAGCTAACATTAATGGAAGGTATCAAGTTAATTGCCTCAGGGCCCCAGTACCAAAAGGAAACCAAGTTAACGCCTGTATGCCCACAATTGATGGAAGCATGTTCCTTCCCAGGGCTGGATTAAGATTGGATGCAACTGTCCCAGTGTGCACATCTTCAATGGCAGGTGGGTAAAAACAGTCGGAGATAAAATCAGCGCATGTTCTGTCAGCCAGCAACATTGAAATTACCAGCTCAGGGGGTCATTTATCAAAATGTGATAAGGCATTTTTGCATGCAAAAATGTGCTTAATGCATGCAATTGCACCATATTGTATGGTGTGATGCAAATTCAGAAGATAGGAGCAGAGAGAGAGAGAGAGAGAGAGAGAGAGAGAGAGAGAGAGAGAGAGAGAGAGAGAGAGAGAGAGAGAGAGAGAGAGAGAGAGAGAGAGAGACTAGCCATAATGTCATGGCCCATAGGTAGGTATTTGTATCCCTATGGTAGGCCCACCTAGTAACTCGAGGTGGGGATTAGGTAAGAGTGTAGGGAGTTAGGGGCCACTTTGACATTGTACATGTCACCTACGAACAGAACAGTGGTCTCATGAAGATTTGATGACCTTTGGAGTGAGGAATCTCACTCCAAGATGAGATTTGGGCAAGGTTCTCTCAACCTAGCTTGATGGACTCTCTACCTGGGTAACATCAAGCTAGGTTGAGAGAACCTTGCCCAAATCTCATCTTGGAGTGAGTTTCCTCACTCCGAAGGCCATCAAATCTTCACAAGAGACCACTGTTCTGTTCGTAGGTGTCACGCAGAATGTCAAAGTGGCCCCTAACTCCCTACACTCTTACCTAATCCCCACCTCGAGTTACTAGGTGGGCCTACCATAGGGATACAAATACCTACCTATGGGCCATAACATTACGGCCAGGCTCTCTCTTGTTCTCTCTTGCTCACACGCGCCCTCTCTCTCTCTCACCATTAACAATGGTACCCCAGTGGTTGAATGCAGGAAAATGGTATCACAATTTGCACTAACTTAGCTCTTCGCACAGGTAATTAGCATAAATTGCAATACATGCTATATTAGCATAAAACACACCCCTTTTGCTATCGCATGCGGTACTTACCACATTTTGATAAATCCAGGCCTCAGTGTGCTGCGGCAGTCAAAAAAGCAAACAGAATGTTAGGAATTATTAGGAAGAGAATTGTGAATAAAACGGAAAATGTCATAATGTCTCTATATCGCTCTATGGTGAGACCACACCTTGAGTAATGTGTGCAATTCAGGTCACTGCATATCAAAAAGATATAATTGCGATGGAGAAGGTACAGAGAAGGTACAGAGAAGGATGACCAAAATTATAAAGGGGATAGAGAGGCTGCCCTATGAGGAAGGGCTAAAGAGTATAGGGCTGTTCAGCTTGGAGAAGTGACAGCTGAGGGGGGATATGATAGAGGTCTATAAAATCATGAGAGATGTAGAACAGGTAAATGTGAATTGGTTATTTACTATTTTGGATACTAGAAGGACTAGGGCGCACTCCATGAAGTTAGCAAGTAGCACATTTAAAACAAATTGGAAAAAATTCTTGTTCACTCAACACACAATTAAGCTCTGGAATGTCTTGCCAGACGATGTAGTTAGGGCAATTAGTGTAGCTGGGTTTTAAAAAGGTTTGGATAAGTTCTTGGAGGATAAGTCCATTAACTGCTATTAAACTGATTTAGGGAACAGCCACTGCAATTACTGGCATTAGCAGCATGGGATCTACTTAATGTTTGAAGTCTTGCTAGTTACTTGTAACTTGGATTGGCCATTGTTGGAAACAGGATGCTGGACTTGATGGACCTCCAGTCTGACTCAGCATGGCAACTTCTTATGTTCTTATGCCCAATGGCTCTGGTTAACTTCACTCACTTCTCCCACAAAAGCTTCATGTTCCAAAGGAAACCTGTTTGGATGGTAGGGCAGCTATAAACCTGTGAGTATATTTTCACTTCACATACCCTTTTACTGATTCTGTCTCTGGTTCCCTCCATCTGCTGCCTCTTAAAGATGAGCAGTGTTATGCCTGTTGGTCGCAGATGGCTGCGACCGCGAGTACTCACATCCTGCACTGCTCTCCTTCCCTCCCAGGAGCTGCTCGCTGCGTGGGCCTGTCCACATCACCGCGCTCCGCGGGACTTCTCTCAGCAGGATAGACACTGCTACTTCCTACTCCAATGCTTGGCATTCCTAGGCGCGCAAGTCATAGGCCCCACCTTTGAAGCCTCTTCAGCAGGAACCTCAGGGGCTTCCCTCTAAGATGATATCATCAGCCTCTCATATTTAAGTTCCACCTTCGCCCCCAGCAAGTCTACTTGGCAACAAGTTCCATCTGTGGTCTGAACTCCTGCGTATTCCTGAGATGTCGCTTGCTGCCTCACTCTTGGACCCTGTCTGGCACCCACTCCTCAGGGGTCAGTGTGCGCTCCTTTGGGGACTCGTTCCCCTGGCCTACCCCACTCCTCGGGCTGGCTCTGCGCCTCTTGGGTCCTACTCTGCATTGGTTCCAGCTACTCTGGTCTCCATCGGGACACCGTGGCAATCTGTGAGTTCCTCGTCTGGCCCTCCTCGCTCCTCTGGATTGCACCCCTATCCTCGCCAAGTCTGGCTGCGCTTGCCCACTCCTTGGACCGCGCTTATATTCAAGAAAACTACCTAGTCCCACCCCGCTGCACGAGGCTGGCCTCCAGTTTGTTCCTGACTGTCAGCCGTCCCACTCCTTGAGTCAGTTCCTTGCTACATCGCTGGCAATACCTCTGCTCTCCGGGATCCTGCCTACGTCAGCAGCTGGGTTCGGGACTGGACTATCCTAACCTAGGGGTGGTCTACGTCTCTTACCTATGTCCATCATGCTGCAGCTCCACCCCCTTGGTGCTGACCTCCCGGAGAATCTCCTGCTTGACTATCCCCATGCCTATCGCTCCACAGTTCGCCTGACAACTCTCTTTCCAGGGACACTCTCCGAGAACCTCCTACAGCCTACAACCCTGTGGGAGTTAGCTGCTGGTGACTGTGGCCTCTCCACCACTGTGCCTAGAGCTCCCACCTGTGCCGGTACCTCGCCTCCTGACGGCTTGGAGCTGTGGGGTTCCTCCCCATGGGCTGTAATAACACGCACCTCAGGCCAAGGGTCTACATACCCACAAACCATAACAAGCAGCCATATGAGGTAAGGGAGGAGGAATGAAGGATTAATGGGGAGTGGAAGGAGAACAAGGTAAAATTGGAGGATGGTTGGGGGGAGAAATTTAAAATCAGAGGCTCATGAGGGATGGGGAGAAAGAGGCTCAGGGACTGAAGGTCATGGGGATAGAAAAAGGAGAAGAGGGAGAGAAGCAGAATCACTAGTCACGCAGATGAGATATCCTATAAGATTTATTTTATTAAAGACAAAGGGAATAAAGAACAATTAACTTTGCCATAAGTAAGTAACTGATTCCATGCATCAGAGTTGCTTTCTTTTTCTTAAAGACAATCCTCAGTAAAGAAAATGGATCCTAGGATGCCAGAATTAAGTTGGTACAAGCACATGTAAATTAGTGTACATAAAATTAAATGTGTATTTTATAAACTGTGTAGTATCAGTCACACAGTTTATAAAATACTTGTATCCCCAGTCCCTAACTTACATTTGTTTGTTCAAAAGTATGTGCTTACTTTCAATAAGGTATTTGACAGTAGTTGACTACTGCCTTGGTTTTCTATGTTTTATTGTATTATTATGTTAGTGGCGTGCTACTGTTTATTTTTTCTGTGGCATTATTTATTATTTTAGGATGATCTAAATTGTTGATAATATTGATTTAGGCTAATATTATGATATTTAATATTATGGCTGTGCTTTTATTGTAAACCACTTGAATATTTCTTCAACTTGTGGTGTATCAAATTTAATAAATTCTAATAATATTATTTCCACGTCTGGCAGTGTGAGGGCATAGGAAAAATAGCTCTGTAGATAAGGAAGCCAAACTTCATGAATGGGGAAGTGCAGGCGCTTAACGACCTAACTGTGGCCATCAAGGGTAAGCTGATCCCCATCTGTGAAGTCAGGCATAATCTCCGGAGGATGTCCCAAGCCTGGCTAGCTCTCTGAAGGATATTCAACCACAGGTCCTCCTTTGCAGTGTCTCTCTGCCGAGGCACTTGCGCCGAGAGGCATGAGCCTTTGGCACGCACATGAAGGAGCACGGCAAAGGAGTATGCCCCTTCCTGTACACCTGGAGTAATGCCTGCTGATGATCTTCTCTTCTGCTTTTCTGCCCTGACAATATAAGGAAAATGGAGCAGCAACACATTACGTCAACTAATACTGAACAAGGTTCTCATAGAAACCTTAAGAAGTTCCCTAAAGTCAAGCAGCAAGCAAACACTAACTTAATCTACCCCACAGGAAATAAGAGCCCCTAGCACCTCCTTGCTAACGCGACCCCCTAATTTAAATATTACATGGCACCCCCTTTGGGGGCACCTGGGGCGCATTAAGAAAGTGGGTGCTGAATTACCACATTTTTTAATCTTCCGCGGCGTAAAGCCGCGGAAGATTAAAAAATGTGGTAATTGAGCCAAGAGAAGACACATGGAAGCCTCAAATTTGTAGGATCGAAGCTCAGAAGTACGTCTCTGAGACAGATACGGAAGGAAACTCCCCTGAAGCAGAACCGATGGTTCGAAACACGCGCGTGTCGGGTGACTAACCAAAACTGGCAAGATAAGTAGTGATTGTTTCTCTCGTATCTTTGGAGTACAGTTTGTGAAAATTAAGAGGATTATTGAAGAATCGATATGGGGCAGTTTTAATATACAAAAAAGAAAAATCTTAAAAAAATGTTACAATTAAAGTAAGGTGGCCTCGTACCTAATTAGGAGTCTGTTGCACTTTGCAGACCCTGTGAGTGAGGGGCCTACATATAGTACTTGGCATTAACCTGGGAAGTTGAAACATATTTACCAGTGATACGATTGGGTTGATTTTGTAGCCCCTATCAAAACCACAGTGACCAGACTACCTCCGCTCTGCCATCCTGTCTTGCACCTATCAACTTTCTGCCACTCTGCCTTTCTGCCATATACCAGACGATTCTACTCCTTGTGGTGTTCTTGCCACTATCATGGCTCATCAGTGTGTTGATGCTAGTCTTTCTGCTGCTTTGTCCCTTTATCGGCACCTTGTGGTTTTTTCTTATACCCAATCTCTTGCTATGTTCCCCCTTCATTGTGCTGTAGGTTGCTGATGCCACTTGCTTGCCACTTTGCCTGTCGTGCTGCCTTTGAGGGTTCATACAGCTGTTATTGCCGGTGCTCTCTTTTGAAGCTGTGGTGTGTTTTTGACCCCTTTGCCCCTTTACAGTGCCTTAGGCTATTCATGCCACTTTGGTGCCACTTTGCCACAGTCTAAGTACCTTGGAGCTCTTTTCTTGGTCTGATGACTGCTCCCCAGAAGTTCCATCAGAATTGATAAGAAAACCCCAATTCTGCAGCCAAAAATAGGCTGCAAATACTTCCCCCATTGACTTTAATGGGAAAATGGAAAATGAATAAAACAAATCAAATGAATTGGTGTTTCCCCCTATGAAACAAAAGCAATGAATTTGGGTCCTGGCGAAACGAATAAAAATCGAAACAAATTTTTCCTTCTGTACATCCCTAGCCTATACTTGTGTGGTTCCGGACACCTTCTGCAATCCTGCCCCATGCAGCCAGGAAACTACAAAGCCTAAGCCCGGCAGGGATCCCGAGCTTGAGTGCTACTGTTACTGGCCCCCAATTACTACTCCCTGTGTCGCTCTTTAGGGAATCTCACTCTTTTGCCACTACCGTACCCGTGGACACAGGGGTGAGTGGCAATTTTATTCTGGAGGACATCGTCACTCTACTCCAGATACCACTTCAACCTCTGGAAGTGCCTCTCCATATCACATCCATCCAGGGAAAGCACCTCTCTGGAAGCATTACTTATCGCACCGCGGTCGTCTGCCTCACCGTGGGAACCCTCCATGAAGAGGAAATTTCACTATTTGTCTTGAAGCATTCTATGCACCCAGTAATCTTAGGACTTCCATGGCTCCAAATAAACGCACCTCATTTCAACTAGCAATCCCTGCAGTTAATTCAGTGGGGTCCCCAGTGTCATAACCGCTGTCTGCGACAGGTGTCTCCAGTGGTTACCATTCTGAACTCTGCAACCCTTTCGGGGTTACCTACTCCGTATTCTGTCTTCAAAGATGTGTTCTCCAAACAAAATGCTGACATCCTGCCTCCACTCCGAAAATTCAATTGTCCCATTGAGCTCCTACCAAGCACCACGCCTCCCAAGGGCAGAACCTACCCCCTCTCGCTTCCGTAAACCAAAGCGATGTCAGAGTATATTAAGGAGAATCTTGATAAAGGATTCATAAGACAATCCGATTCCCAGGCAGAAGCCGGATTCTTCTTCATGAAAAAGAAAGATGGCAGTCTACATCCCTGCATAGACTACCATGAGTTAAATGCCGTGACTCGCAAGGATTGTTACCCTCTGCCCCTCATCAGCAAACATTTTGATCATTTTCAATGAGCCCAGATCTTTACAAAGTTAGATCTCTGAGGGGCATACAATCTTGCATGAATCCAGCCAGAGGACATCTGGAAGACCGCCTAAATATGAGGGACAGCCACTACGAGTACATAGTAATGCCTTTCAGACTTTGTAATGCCGCTGCGGTCTTTCAGGTTTGATGAATGAGATCTTCCGAGACCTACTATACTCATTTGTAGTGGTATATCTGGACGATATACTGATCTTTTCCAAAGACCTGAAGTCCCACGACTCACACATTCATACCATCCTCCAACGCCTCAGAGACAATCATCTCTTCTGTCTTCAAAGATGTGTTCTCCAAACAAAATGCTGACATCCTGCCTCGACTCCGAAAATTCAATTGTCCCATTGAGCTCCTACCAAGCACCATGCCTTCCAAGGGCAGAACCTACCCCCTCTCGCTTCCGTAAACCAAAGCGATGTCAGAGTATATTAAGGAGAATCTATTTATTTATTTTATTTATTTATTTAGGGTTTTTATATACCGATTTTCTTGATACAGATCAAATCAACTCGGTTTACATAGAACGATAGTACATTAACAATAACTGGTCAAACCTCAAAAGAGGAGACAGATTGGGAGCAGAAGGTAAAAAGTTACATTATAACAAGGGTGAGTAACTTGGAATTGGAAATGAAGAGAAAGATAATCAAAGTAGAGAGATATAACAGAGAGAAGGGGCTTGGAGCCAACCTCAGGAGAATAACTCTAGCATTATAACATGATTATATGACATTCTGCTAGTTTATTGAAGCACAGCTGATTGGATAATATCTTAGTAGAATATAGTCTAGGAGACAGGAAAGGCTCTACTGAAAAGCCAAGTCTTCAGTTTCTTTTTAAAATTTATGAGGCAGGTTTCCTGTCGGAGGTCTGGGGGTAGTGTATTCCAAATGGTGGGGCCTGCTGTTGAAAAAGCCCGGTCCCTGATTGTTAATCTTTGTACCATTTTGATTGAGGGAACATGAAGGGATCCCTTATAGGCATCTCTCAAAGGTCTAGCTGAAGAGTGTAATTTGAGAGGGTGTAGTAGGTCTAGGGGAGTCTGGTGGTGGATGTTGTGGCCTACTATACTCATTTGTAGTGATATATCTGGACGATATACTGATCTTTTCCAAAGACCTGAAGTCCCACGACTCACACATTTATACCATCCTCCAACGCCTCAGAGACAATCATCTCTAAGCAAAGTTAGAGAAGTGCAATTTTGAGCAGACTCATCTTCCATTCCTGGGGTACATTATCTCCAACCATGGCTTCACCATGGATCCTGAGAAACTTCAAGGGATTCAAGATTGGCCCCAGCCAGTAGGCCTACAAGCCTTACAAAGATTCCTTGGGTTTACAAACTATTACAGGAACTTCATCGCTAACTATTCCACACTAGCTGCTCCACTCACGGCCATGACTAGGAAAGGTAGTAACCTCCAAGTTTGGAGCCCCAAGGCTCAATCTGCTTTCCACACCTTGAAAGAGGCCTTCTGCACCAGACCATGTCTACGACACCCAGATCCTAACCGCCCCTTCATCATCGAAGTTGACGCCTCCGCGAATGGGGCGGGGCAGTCCTGAGCCAATATTCTTACAAGGGGTCTTAGTACCCTGTTCCTTCCACACGCACAAGATTTCTGCCACAAAGCAAAACTACATGATTGGGGATCGTGAACTCTTAGCTGTGAAATTGGCCCTTCAAGAATGGCGACCCTGGTTAGAAGGAGCGCAACATAAATTCACAATATTTACAGATCACAAGAACTTCAAACACTAAAGGAAACCCAGCTCTTGAACCCAAGACAGGCCCACTGGGCGCTGTTCTTTGAATGGTTCCACTTCGAATTCCGCTACCGCCCAGCAGCGAAGAATAATTGAGCGGATGCTCTCTCTCTCACTCCCTTGAACCAGAAGATAAGCCCAAGACTCCTAGACACATTACAGATCCAGCATGCATATCCCTTGCTGTTATCACCACAGTACCAGCTGGGAAGACGGTGGTCCCTCGCCAGCTCCGGGAGCGCGTCCTTTGCTGGGCTCATGACTCGAAACTGGCCAGTCATCCTGGCCGGGCTCAGACCCGCGAGATGTTAAGAAGACATTACTGATGGCCCAGCATGGTTAAAGACTCCCTTAGTTATGAAGACTCTTGTCCCATCTGTGTACAGCAAAAACCCTCAACTGGCCATCCATGGGGACTTCTCCAACCTCTTCAGATGCCCACCAAACCCAGGTCAAGCATCTCTACTGACTTCATCATCGAGCTGCCCCCCCATCAAAGGGCAACATGGTCATTTGGGTTATTATTGACCGCTTTTCAAAGATGGTACATTTTATTCCACTTCCAAGCCTCCCCTTGACTCCTGAACTGGCATAACTCTTCTTAACCTACATATTCCGTTTACATGGATTACCCGAAGAGATTGTTTCCGATCAAGGGCCACAATTCACCAACAAGTACTGGCAGTCAGTTTGCAAAAAGTTTAATATTACTCTGAACCTGACGTCGGCCTATCACCCTCAAGCGAATGGGCAAGCCGAGAGGACAAACCGCTCCCTGAAAACATTCTTAAGATCTTACGTCAATGATCAACAGGGTGACTGGGCCGACCTCTTGCCATGAGCTGCGTAATCCCACAATACGCATTCGCCTCTGCTACTGACCCATCACCCTTCTCTGTGGTCTTTGGCCGCCAACCATGCCTGCCTCTACCTGTGCCGCTCTCTTGTCCCTCGCCTGTGGCCAGTCTACTGCACAGACAACATGGTGAAAATGGAATCAAGTCAAGGAAAGACTGACCCAGGCACCGAGCGGGCCAAACACTTCACGGATGCTCATCGTCGTACTGCACCCCTGTTCCGGCCTGGTCAGAAGGTTTGGCTGAGCACTAAACATATCAGGCTACATCTTCCGTCACAAAGACTGGCTCCTAGGTTCATCAGACCCTTTCCAATTATCCGGCGCATAGGAACGGTCACATATCAATTGCAGCTTCCCACTTCCAAGGGGATTCACAACACATTTCACATGTCCCTTTTAAAGCCTCTAATTTGGTCTTGTCCTTCCCGAAGGCCTCCTGCACCTACACAGCAAGATACTGAACCTGAGAACACCTTATAAGTAAAGGAAGTATTGGATGTCAGACGATGGAAAGGCCATTGGGAATACCTCCTGTCATGGGAGGTCTTCAGACCAGAGGAGAACTCGTGGGAGCCCTCCCACCACATCTATGACAAGGATCTCCGGTTGGAATTCCATCAGGTTCCACTGATGACCTACTTCCTCATTCACAACAACTTTTTACGGCGCTATTATAGAGAGTTTGACCATCATACTAGGCATCATTGTGTAGTTAGACAGCCAATGTCACTCAGCCTTATATATAATCATCGGTCAGTCCATGTTAGAACATAATTTTTTTGATTATTTTTTTGTGCTAATTTCACCTGTGAATTAAAACTAATGTAATCATCTTCATAACGTAACAATATCCACACGTCTCTTCAACGCAATTCACAAAGATTTTATGATTGTTTTTTTCTCCAAAGTTTTTTAGATAATGTACTTATCTTGTGTTGACATGCTTATTTCTCTGCTGTAAACCAACCATGAAACTTCTGCCAACATTTTTAGCATTGTGGTCCTTCACACAAGCTCTTTAATGCCCGACACCATACCGTGTTTCGGACTTCTCCATGTCCTTCATCAAGGGCTTCACATCTGCGTTTTAAAGCAGCATGGCGTTTCTCAGCGTGTTCTCTAGTTCTTCTAGTTCTTCTTATCATGTCAACACAAGATAAGTACATTATCTAAAAAACTTTGGAGAAAAAAACAATCATAAAATCTTTGTTAATTACGTTAAAGAGACGTGTGGATATTGTTAAATGTTTTGAAGACGATTTAATTCACGGGTGAAATTAGCACAAAATATAATCAAAAAAATTATGTTCTAACATGGACTGACCGATGATTATATATAAGGCTGAGTGACATTGGCTGTCTAACTACACAATGATGCCTACTATGATGGTCAAACTCTCTATAATAGCGTCGTAAAAAGTTGTTGTGAATGAGGAAGTAAGTCATCAGTGGAAGCTTATGTATTGAATGTGACCTTTCCAAAATCTATTTGATCACGCTAAGCATTGATTTTGGAATTCCATCAGGCTCATCCTGAAAAGCCCAGGCCTGTAAGGGGGAGGCCTAGAAGAGGGGGTACTGTTGCGCATCCTGGCTGCATCCGCTCCACGACCGGCCCTGCTCACCTTGCTCTCCCTTCCACGAGCTCCAGGCTCTCCTCCTCCGCAGCCGCAGCCAGTTCGTGGCTTCCCCGGCTCCCCCGCTCTCAGTCTCCCATACAGGCCTCACAGCCACCTGTTCTCTGACTACTCCTAATTGCTGCCTGGACTGACCTCTGCCTGTCTACTGACTACTCCTGATCGCTGTCTGGATCTTGACCTCTGCCTGGCCTGACTACTCCCAGACTGACTACAGGTACTGACCCCTGCTTCAGCTGACCATTTTGGACTGATACTCTGGCCTTGATCTTCGCTATCTACTCGGACACTCTTTTCTGGCCTCCTGCGACCTCTGGACACTCGTGCCTGAACATCGACCATGCACCCTTGTTCATGGTGGGCAATCTCCTGCGCTTCCTCTCTAGGAGACCCTGCAAGGCCCACCTAAGACCAGATGGCCTGGGTAACCAAGGGCTCAACCTGAGGGAACCCCAGGTTGCTATTGGCAAAGCTCCAGCTAGCCTCTGTCTCCTCTTGTGCTCTGCCTCCTGGTGGCAGGCGCTCTCTGGGTCTGACCAGAGGGCTGTATCAATCCTGCACCAGGCCAAGGGTCCACCTCCAGCGCAACATATATGAGATTTTGAGGACCTTGGATCAATGTTGTGGGCTTGTGCATGTTGTTAAATTATATAGTTACAAATTGTTTATCTTCTATTGTATTTACTTTAAAAGAAAGAATATTAATACTATTAATTAATACTGTACAAATATGCTTTTCAATTCAAGTTTTTGATGCTTGAAAAATTGTAAAATGAATACGGTAAATAGGAAAAAAAAAAAAAAGAAGTACCCAAGGTAAAAGCATTCTGGAAGTTGCAACGATATGGGCTATTTGAAAACTTGTCCCCTAAAATCCAGTTGTGCAAACTGCGATAGTAGTGACTCTACCTGAGACAGTAGAGAATGAAGCTGCTAAGAATGCTGATTTTCAGCTAAAATATTTAGCCAGGATTTTGTATGATCTATAGGCATTAATAGCCTGATTCACTAAGCTTTCCATGAATCGAGGGCCCTGAATATTCCATCGCTCTTTCACTAAGAGTAGAGATATATTAATTCATATGTAGCAGTGCTATGGCTAAATTACAGCACAGGTTGTAGGAAATGTAAGGGCACCTTCATTTTCAGTTTTCATTTTATTTTTTTCTTGGGAATTTCAATGTCATATCTACAACAGCAAAATATGTGGTGGAAAATGATTTTGTTATAACAAACAGGAGAAAAATCAGTAGAAAAGTCACTTTTCCACACATTTTTTTTTCCATTCTAACATTGAACTTCCGAGGAAAAAATAAAATAAAGATTGAAAATGAAAGTCCCTAAGGATATAACATTTCAAGTCTCCCTATAAAAGAAACTTAATTAGGCTCATCAGAACTCTCATCCCATTAATATATGCATCTCTTATTAAGCACTCTGCAATCTGGATAAAAGCATTGTCGAAAAGCACTAATTATAATAAAAAACAGCACTATCTGTTAGGCTCCAGGACCAACTGAGTCATCTTAATAATCAGTTCCTGAATGGCACCATGTCAAATGTAAAAGAAAAGTCTAGATACCATATATCTAAGTTTATGTTAATTAACTTCAAAGAAGTTAACTACCATAGATCTGTTTGACAGACTTTTAGCATTAAATCAATGCTATTCTCTAGAGTTTTTCTAATTTCTGTTAGATATAGAGGGTAATTTTCAATAGCCTGTGTAAGTCAGCACATATGCAAATAAGTTGGCGGGTCTAAAGTTACAGCAGTATTTTATAAACTGTGTGGTGGGAGCTGCATACTTCTTAAAAATACCGCATAGCTTCAGTACACGTCTGTCTTTAATGCAGAGCAACAATAACCTGGAGTTAAACTTCAGGGCCATATTTAGGTATAGGCAACATAGACAAGCACTTTGGATGCCAAATTATGAAGGTGCCCCAAAACTGGGACTCCCCCTGCTGTTGGATTTTATTCCCAGTGGCCATATCTCCCTCACCTCACGGCTTCTGGCTGCAGGTGCGCAATTTAGATACAAGCCAGACATTTTGCAAAGAATGTGCATATTCCGCTTATGAAAATACTTGTGCGCATACTTAATAATCACCAGTTCTCTGACATCTCCTCCAGTTAACCTAGCACTTTTTTTATTTGATTTGATTTATGTTCTGCTTTACAGGCACTTCAAAGCAGCCTTCACTCAGGTATTTCCCTGTCCCCAGAGAGTCACAATCTTAAAGGTGAATTTTCGAAACATTCCGAGCTAAAAATGAACATATAGGCGAATTAGTAGCCTCTACTCGCATACTCCGTATTTTATCAAAGTATAAAATAAGCACATATTTTCACTTTTACACTTCACACATGCGTAAAAAAGGAGTGATCTAAGGACATTCTGGGATATTTTAAAAAACACTAACACGCCTACATTTAACAACGGAGGCATTATTACACCTGTTAATTACTTATCTGGCTTAGGTGATATTAAATGTGTTTATTGTATACTACTGACTGGGTGGGAGGTCTGGGTGAGAGGAATTCAAACTGAAGAACCAATAGGGCCTCGATGACCAGAAGGACCGGGTGAACTCTTAGACTAACTGTTCAACAGGTAATTTTGTCGACACACGCATGTAAAAAATACACCAACTTGCATGCATAAACAGGGACTTCCACGGGCAAGCCCTATTTTAATTTCACACGGAAAATATACGCACGTATATTTTTTAAACCGGTGGGTAAATTATGTGAGTTTCCACGCATTTCCTTACGTGGCTTCAACGCATTGCATGCATTCATACATAGGCCTGCATACGTGCTTATGTACGAATAGTATTTCCTGATCCGCTTTCTTGTATTTTTTAAATGAAGCATTATTTGATTCTTGGATCATTTTTTTTTTATATATTTAAATAATTAAGGATTAGTAAGAAAATGCTGAAGTCATCCTTAATTTTATTATCATTCCTGGAGCCAAGACATTCATGTTGGTCAAAAGACAGCGCTGATGTATGAACAAGTTCCATTTCCACAGAAGGTAGCCTTCTGGCTTATGAAACTGAATGATTATTTCTAAAGTATAACAGAGACATCTAGTGATTATTCTTAGTAGTTTCTTTGCAGCACAAGCATAGGTGAAAATAGGCTTTTTTTTTTTTGCAGAGGGACAATGAAGATCAAATGTTGGTTCAAACCTTAGAGCCTAATTCACATTTAGCCCCCCCTCCCTCTGTGTCAATAGTAACAAATCTTATAAAATAAGGCCCTTAATGGAGTACAAGAGCATACTTTTAAGTGGCTTTCAAAAGCAAGGCTGTTATGTGGCTAAATATAAATGCAGGTCTGTGGTGCATAAGGAGGCTGTAAAGTTAGGTGGGTTAGCAGCCTGTCACCTAGGTGCATTCCCTTTCAAAATAAAAGGTATAGGCCTAAATCTGGTGCCCTTAAAATACCCATCGGAAAGGCTCATTTTTAATGTAGCCAAGTTCATAACTATTACGAAAATATGCACATACTTTTCGGCGAATGGAAATCCACTTACATACGGCTGGCTTACTCCGAGAAATGCATGTAAAAGGAAGCAAGTAAAAGCTTGGCTCCTTCTGTCAGGCCTTTAATGCCAAGCCACTAAAATGGTCAAGGCAAGGACATTGCCTTGAATGCCTTAAAAGTGCTGTTACAAACAAACATTTTTTGCTACGGTATTATTTATTCTCTGAGTAAATCACTAGTATGACTGTAGAGCATAATCAGTATTTGTTGATTTAAAATATAATCACAAGAAGAACCTTTATTGCCAAGTTGTAATCAGGTAGATTTTAAAAGGGTTACGCGCATAAGTTATGCGCGTAACCCTTTCAAAACCCCCCTGCGCGCGCCAAGCCTATTTTGCATAGGATCAGCAGCGAGCACAAGCCCCGGGACGCCATCAACTTCACTACCAACTTCACTTTTGTAGCCCTAAGCTAGGACAAGATAACATAGAAGAAATCACATCTTTGTGAGACTTTCCTCACTCCAAATTACATCAAATCTTCACTGAGGTGATGTTCGTAGTCTCATTTTGCATCTAAAACTGGCCCTTAAACCATAAACAACCACCAACACCTTACTTTGAGCTATTAGCTGGCCCTCTTATATATAAATAATTGACTAATATGAAGATCTTAATCCTAGGAGTTCTCTCTCTCTCTCTCTCTCTCCATCCATTCTGGTCAAGGACCACACAAGGCGCAAAAACCACATGGGGAAAAGATGTGCTTTTGTAGGCCATTAGGGTTTTGCAGTTACAGAGCTCTTCCTGCTTACCAGTCAAGCACTCCAAAAAATGATCATGTCCACACCAGTGCTCTTGTACAAAATAAGAATAATGATGGCAAGGAAATCAAAGTCCAAAAATAGATACACTTCTAAATAGTGCTCACAGTCACACAGTAACTTAATAACATAATTAAACCAGTCTCTCTTTATCCTTCTTCCCCAAAACAGGACAGCTTTGCAGGATGGGTACCCCTTCTACCCTGGGCACTTCCAGTACCTATGTGGTGGGCTGTAATCTTTTCATGCATGGTCCTTTTCTCTCTCTTTTCCCCTCCTTTGAGTCTAAGGCTGATTGTAGCTGTATCAGTCTTAGAGTCTAGTGAGCTTTCCCAGGCAAGCTGCCCTTCCTCTGACACCTCTCAGTACACCGGTCCTCACACTCTACAGCAAAATCATCTTCTTCTTAGGGCTCCCAACTTCACTTTGGTAGACTTTTCCAGGCAGGCTGTCCTTCCTCTCACAGCTTTTAGTACACTCATATCCAGCTTTCAGAACCCTCTTCTTAAATTTCTGGACTTCCAGGATCCCTTTTCCTAGAATCCTCTCCCTCAAATTTCTATGGACACACTCTGTGAAGAGATGGCTCCAAACACCAGCAGAATTGTCTCCTCAGAAGCCCCCAGCTTCAGCTTTATGCTCTCCTAACATCCCTCCCAATGGGGAATGATGTTCCTCCTTAGTACACTGACACTACACTGACATCCCAGGCAGGCAAGGTCTGGTGAGACCTCTGTCATAGTGAGGGCACTCAGACCAGCTGAAGTCACATGCAGCCTGATTCTAAGGGGCAGGGACATTTTCCTAGGGCCAGAAAATGGGCACTTTCTTAGCATATTAACAAATTGTGAAAATGGACACAGTCATGTCAAGCTTAGAAAATGGGTTAAAGATAAATGTGAATTTAAGTTCCTCTTATATAAATGTTGTTCCTTGCCACAAAAATCAATCAGGAAAAGAACAATATTTCTAAGTATCTTGTACAACACTCTAATAGCCATAGGAGTCTTGGAGAAATCATCAAATGGTCATCTAAAGAAGGGATTTGTTTGGTCTCGAAAACTCATCTACTACAATTTCTTTTTTCTTGGTCGTCATAGAGGGCACTTTTCAGAAACCTTTTACATAGGTAAAAGGGCTTTTAAAAAATTACCCACCCTGTCGGTGGGTATAACTGGTGAGTTGTTCCACAATGTGCCTGCTTTTACCCACTTTTTTTTCCTGGAGACATTCCCGGGGCAGGGGACAGGGTTTGCGTGTGTATTGTGTAGCCTAGCAATGCTAGCATTCCATTCACTTTGAAGCAAGTGTTTAAACTAATACTATGGACTATGTAGAGATGAGTCAGATATCTCTAAACCCACAGAGTTGAACAAACATTGGGGCGGATTTTAAGAGCCCTGCTCGCGTAAATCCGCCCGGATTTACGCGAGCAGGGCCTTGCGCGCCAGTAGGCCTATGTTCCATAGGCCTACCGGCGCGCGCAAAGCCCCGGGACTCGCGTAAGTCCCGGGGTTTTTCGAGGGGGGCGTGTTGGGGGCATGTCGGGGGCGGGGCCGAGCGGCGCGGCGTTTTGGGGGCGGGGCGCGGCGTTTCGGGGGTGGGCCCGGGGGCGTGGTTTCGGCCCGGGGCGGTCCGGGGGCGTGGCCGCGCCCTCCGGAACCGCCCCCAGGTCCCATCTCGGCGCGCTAGAGGCCCGCTGGCGCGCGGGGATTCTCCCTCCGGGAGGCGTAAATCCCCCGACAAAGGTAGGGGGGGTCTAGATAGGGCCGGGGGGGGTGGGTTAGATAGAGGAAGGGAGGGAACGGCGGAAGGCTACGCGGCTCGGCGCACGCCGGCTACACAAAACCGGCAGCCTTGCGCGCGTCGATCCAGGATTTTAGCGGATACGCGTGGCTACGCGCGTATCTACTAAAATCCAGCGTACTTTTGTTGGCGCCTGATGCGCCAACAAAAGTACGCGAAGGCGCGCTTTTTGAAAATCTACCCCATTATGTAGCATACGTTAGGTGTCTCTCATCATTGCTGTGCAAGTATAATGACTTTATGCCTAATAATTTGCTTAGTTTTTGGAAAAACTCTAGGATTGAAAACTCTGTGCGCTAAACTTTGTACCATGTGCGTGGCCTTCATGGGCCGTGTGCACGCGCACACGCGCATTGCTTAGAGGGAACATTGCGTCCACCCCACTGGAAAACCCCAGCCCCAGAGTTTGAGAGTGAAGGAAGTGCAGGAGAGTAAAGATAGCCCTGGTACTTTGCGGTAGCCCCTGCATTAGGTGCACTCTGCCAAAGAGAGGGTTACATGAAAATAGCACAGCTTGTGGTTTTTCAGGCAAGCTGCATTATTTTATGAACATGAGCTTGCCTAGTAATGAGCTGCTTCCTATGCATTTGTAATACAGCTCATTACCGTGGGAGTAAAATAACACATGGCACTGCATTTACCACCTAAGCCAGTAAATGTAAAGTTTGTAACTGAGACAATGGAAGTTGAAGTGATTTGCCCAAGGTCACATGAAATGTTGGTGGGATTTGAACTGTGGCTTCCACCTGGTTCTTCTCACAATACTCTACCCAGTTATCTGCCAAAAGGTGTTCCAAAATACAAGCTTAGGAGATGCTACAGATTGGAAGAGTTCTGCACAGAAGCAAAAGCAAGATCAGATCTATTACAACAGTATTAAAGTCACTATTTACTGCCATTAGCAGCAGAGAACACACAATGCTAATTATTTTGCTTTCATTTTTATAGAACAGAAATAAAGATCCTCTGGACTAGTATAATTGGCAGAGCATTTCATTGCAATTACAAAAAGCACTGTGCACAGTCTGCACACTCAAACACCCATTTTCTACAGATCATGAGGAGCAGACATCCTTTACCACTGTATTACTGCACATTGTAAATTAAAGCACTTATCTCTGTTCTATCTTATCTGAAACTGTTGTAATA
Organism: Rhinatrema bivittatum; assembly: GCF_901001135.1. Lineage (NCBI taxonomy): Eukaryota > Metazoa > Chordata > Amphibia > Gymnophiona > Rhinatrematidae > Rhinatrema > Rhinatrema bivittatum. The sequence continues at coordinate 440,648,998 of NC_042615.1, read as the reverse complement.
TTTCAGTTCTGCATTAGGACTATGTTACTCCACTTACATAGGTTGAAGTATTTAGCCAAAAAAGAATGCTGCAGTAAGTACCTTTGTTTTATGGAACTAACATAATGTGTTTGTTAGTAGCTTTAGAGAGGAGAACAGGAGAAAATCACTGGAGAATAAAAAGAATTATTTTTATCCTACTGATTTTCTGCCATTTGGTTGGTTATAATAAACACGGATAAATTCCCTGGGAAATAAAATACAAACTGAAAATGTAGGTCCCTAGATAAGATTGATAGCAGTAAGAATATATATTTTTTCACAAACAAACAAACAAAAAAAGCCCTGCAGATTTATTATATTCATCCAACTGCAATCCGGTGTATATGAGAAGCTACGTTCAGTTTCAGACGTCTTAGAAATAACTAAGATGAACAGATTTGATAAACAACCCAGAAGCTTTGTAGGTTGAGATAACATTTAGGAAGAAATCTTCAAAACCATCTGGAAGGTGACAAAGCCAGGAGTGCTTTTCCCAACAGATCTTTGCACCATTTCTCAAAGGGACAACATGAGCATGCATTTCCTTTAACTTTGCCCAAGGCTGCAGTACCTGCAAAGATTCCTACCTTGTTTTCCTGCAGGCACTTTTTCCTGTACCACAGCACATTTAACTTTGAAAATGCAAAACTGCATGTGTTGCTGCCTCTCTGTGAAGATTTAGGAATAACTGATACATGGAAAGAAGTCAAACTGATGCAAGACAAGACATTCAAACTATCAGAACTGTGTACTCGATGTTTAGTAGATCTATTTCGAAAAGAGTTAAATTTCAAGAAATCGTTGACGCCTCAAAGCATGATTCAGTGGCATTCAGACCTTTAAATGAAGTGCGATGGCTGTCAAGGCATTTTGCTGTGCAAGCTATAGTTCAAAACTATGCTGTTTCGTTACAGTATTTCAAGGAAGAGCAGGGAAAAGACCCAATTGCCAAATACTGTTTCAAGAAGCTGAGCACTTCTGAGTTTAGGGTAGCTCTGGAAATTTTGAATGATGCTCTATCAGATTTGGCTTCATTGACTCTTCTTCTTCAGAAGAAGGGTTTAACAACTCTAGAAGCTCACCATCTAGCTCGAGGCAAACTGAACAAGATCAGAAGTCAATATCTAACATAAGAACATAAGAAAATGCCATACTGGGTCAGACCAAGGGTCCATCAAGCCCAGCATCCTGTTTCCAACAGTGGCCAATCCAGGCCATAAGAACCTGGCAAGGACCCAAAAACTAAGTCTATTCCATGTTACCATTGCTAATGGCAGTGGCTATTCTCTAAGTGAACTTAATAGCAGGTAATGGACTTCTCCTTCAAGAACTTATCCAATCCTTTTTTAAACACAGCTATACTAACTGCACTAACCTCATCCTCTGGCAACAAATTCCAGAGTTTAATTGTGCGTTGAGTAAAAAAGAACTTTCTCCGATTAATTTTAAATGTGCCCCATTCTAACTTCATGGAGTGCCCCCTAGTCTTTCTACTATCCGAAAGAGTAAATAACCGATTCACATCTACCCATTCTAGACCTCTCATGATTTTAAACATCTCTATCATATCCCCCCTCAGTCGTCTCTTCTCCAAGCTGAAAAGTCCTAACCTCTTTAGACTTTCCTCATAGGGGAGCTGTTCCATTCCCCTTATCATTTTGGTAGCCCTTCTCTGTACCTTCTCCATCGCAATTATATCTTTTTTGAGATGCGGCAACCAGAATTGTACACAGTATTCAAGGTGCAGTCTCACCATGGAGCGATACAGAGGCATTATGACATTTTCCATTTTATTTACCATTCCCTTTCTAATAATTTCCAACATTCTGTTTGCTTTTTTGACTGCCGCAGCACACTGAACCGACGATTTCAGTGTGTTATCCACTATGACACTTAGATCTCTTTCTTGGGTTGTAGCACCTAATATGGAACCCAACATTGTGTAATTATAGCATGGGTTATTTTTCCCTATATGCATCCCCTTGCACTAATCCGTATTAAATTTCATCTGCCATTTGGATGCCCAATTTTCCAGTCTTACAAGGTTTTCCTGCAATTTATCACAATCTGCTTGTGATTTAACTACTCTGAACAATTTTGTGTCATCTGCAAATTTGATTATCTCACTCGTCGTATTTCTTTCCAGATCATTTATAAATATATTGAAAAGTAAGGGTCCAAATACAGATCCCTGAGGCACTCCACTGTCCACTCCCTTCCACTGAGAAAATTGTCCATTTAATCCTACTCTCTGTTTCCTGTCTTTTAGCCAGTTTGCAATCCACGAAAGGACATTGCCACCTATCCCATGACTTTTTACTTTTCCTAGAAGCCTCTTATGAGGAACTTTGTCAAATGCCTTCTGAAAATCCAAGTATACTATATCTACCAGTTCACCTTTTTCCACATGTTTATTAACTCCTTCAAAAAAGTGAAGCAGATTTGTGAGGCAAGACTTGCCTTGGGTAAAGCCATGCTGACTTTGTTCCATTAAACCATGTCTTTCTATATGTTCTGTGATTTTGATGTTTAGAACACTTTCCACTATTTTTCCTGGCACTGAAGTCAGGCTAACCTGTAGTTTCCTGGATCACCCCTGGAGCCCTTTTTAAATATTGGGGTTACATTTGCTAACCTCCAGTCTTCAGGTACAATGGATGATTTTAATGATAGGTTACAAATTTTTACTAATAGGTCTGAAATTTCGTTTTTTAGTTCCTTCAGAACTCTGGGGTGTATACCATGCGGTCCAGGTGATTTACTACTCTTCAGTTTGTCAATCAGGCCTACCACATCTTTTAGGTTCACCGTGATTTGATTCAATCCATCTGAATCATTACCCATGAAAACCTTCTCCATTATGGGTACCTCCCCAACATCCTCTTCAGTAAACACCGAAGCAAAGAAATCATTTAATGTTTCCGCGATGGCCTTATCTTCTCTAAGTGCCCCACCTCAGTGGAGTCAAAGTGTTAGAGCACTATTACAGGTACCATCCAATAGTGCAGTCAACACAAGCTTGCTGATCACATTTATCAATGTCTTGTGTGTCCATCTGGATGAACGTTTTCCAGAAGAGGAAGTACAGGCATGGGCTGCATTTGATATTGGCTCACTTGTCAATTGTGACTTTGATTTCGGAATTGATAACATAAAATCACTTTATGCTCAATATAAAGAGTTTCTGCCGGAGGAGTTAACAGTAGTTGACTTCAAATTCAAAATCCATATTCACTTGGATATTGGTGCACTATTGTAAACCGTTATGATGGTAAATAACTTAATGATGATATATAAAAACTCTTAAATAAAATAAATAAATAAATAATACATTATTGCTGAGACAATCAAAGACAAAGTTGTTTCAAAGTTGTCATCTATGTTGTCGTTTGTAACTCAAAATGAACAATTCAAAGACCTCGCTGTGTTGATGGATATTGGAGGAACATTCATGGCATCCAGTGTGGACTGTGAACTTGGCTTCAGTTTAATGAACACTACGAAAACCAAATTGCGGAATCGGTTACAGATGGAGTATTTGGATATGATCATGCGTGTGAAGATCTAACAACTAGATGGCGGAAATATAGATATTGACAGAATCTATAACGAATGGACAAATATCAAAGACTGCAGGGAAATAATGTAAATATTATGGACTGTGAAGTTGTGAACTGAGTTATGAGGCACAGTCGCCCTGTATATATGGTATAAAACAAATAAACTGTTACGCTTTCTACTTGCTATACCTTAGTAGCTTCTTTAGTTAAGAAGTATATAAACATGTTAACATTTCACTTGGTCTTCACTTCTTTTTTATTTCCAGTAGGCTGAGTTGTAAGTTTGGATGCACAACATTAAGTAAAGTTTCGGAAAGGTTGCACACAACAAAACGTTTGTGCACATAGCATGTCAGAAATTAGAGGGAAGATTGTGTGGAGGTCTGAGGCTCTGCGGACCTTGATCAAGTATTTTTCAAAGCAGCCTATTCTAGCTGGCATCTGCATGGATTGGTGCTGAAGTCCTCTTTTTTTCTCAACCTGAAAGTGAAAGAAGCTCTGAGCAGTCTCCATTTTACTTCACCTCTGTGCTGAGCAGAACAGAATAAAGTTTTGTGTTTCTGAAGCTCTCTGAATCAGATAAAAATTGTAAATAAAAATATTTTAAAATAAGAAGACATAGAAGAAGGTGTGGTTTGCTCTTCACTGCTCTCATTTTGAGAGAGAGACAGATAGACAGACAGAAGCACTGCAGTTTTTTCTGTTCATTGTTATAGAGTTGTAGATGTAGTATGTAAACAGGCAGAGCTGAGAGCTCTGTTTGCACTTATCTGCAGCTGGCTCCAGGGACAGATTGTGATGAGTGAGCAGGCAAGTACAGCTGAACTCTATTTTATTTGTGTTCTCTGGCTTTGTATGCGTGCGGGGGAGAGGGAGGGGAAGAAGTCACACACACATGCATCCATGCATGTGTTTGACATGTGCACATAATTTGTGACTTAGTGGGTATAGGACATAAGCGTAGCCAGCCAGCAGATTGTGTGCCAAGCTTAGTAACAATGCTTGCTAAATGCTACAGTCTATTGTGCTGTTTATGTGTGTGTCTTTAATTCCAGTTTACACTGGTACTGGTGGTTAACACTACAGATGTGCTTCGGGATTGAAATTCGTGTCTGGCTTCGTTTCAGGGCCCCCTGCGGGAATTTCATTTTTCCCGTGGTTTGGGTTTTTTTTTTTGGGGGGGGGCCCGATTTTTGGTTTAGTGCACACTAACAGGAGTTAGTAAGTGCTAACTCCCTATTAGTGTGCACTATCGGAGTTAGCGTGCACTAAACTGAAAATTATTTTTTTCCGAAATTTCGGAAAAAATTCAATCATTTTTCGGTTCCCCCAAACCATTCCAAATTAGGCAATTTTGTTGAAATTTCCTAATTCGGGAAAAACGATTGCACATCCCTAGTGAACCCAGTACGTAGGTTAGATTAGATTAGATTAGATTACATACATTGTGAGATCAAAAACCCCAGCAGTCAATATTTCAAATTCCAGCTTGCCACTTTGAGGCAAAGCGAGAGGTGGCATTGGCAGTGGGAAGAAGAATAGCAGGAAAAGAGGAAAGTGTTTTCCTGCACCTACGGCCAGGGTTGGCACAAGCACATGCAGTAGCAGTAAAAGGAGAAGGTGCACTGCCTCTGAGCTAAAGAAATTCTTTTAGCAGGGGGCAAAGTAGAGGCAAGGTCAAGCCTACTCCTGGGGGAATTCTGTACAAAAAAACTTAAAATTCTGCGTACTTGATATTGGTCAAAATTATATAATATATGTAACACAAATAACAGTAATTCATTTAAATGTAATACTGGAAATAAGTTATTACTTAAAGATACAGAGTTTTAAATTATTTTGAACGGAATTTCCATAGATGTTCACTATAAGTGTGTCCCTTCCACCCTCTCTTCCTAATGGTTAGAGAGGCAGGCTATGGCCCAAGGAAATCAGGGTTCGAGTCCCACTGTCACTCCATGTGACCTTGGGCAAGTCACGTTACCCTCCGTTGCATCAGGTACAAAATTAGATTTTAAGCCCTGTGGAGATAGGGAAATACCTATGGTACCTGAACATAATCTGCTTTGATGTAAACTATGAAGTGTCAAAAAGCGGAATATAAAAATCTAAATAAATAAATAAATAAATAAATAAATAAATAAATAAATACTTCCCAGGCCAGTCTCCTTTCACTTTGCCCTTTCAGACCCCCAACTCCTCCACCTGCCACTATCTTTCCTCTCTCCCTCTAGGCTCAATCCCTTCCACTCTATCTTCACGCCCAGAATTTGATCCCTCTTTCAGTACTGACCCTCACAAAGGCTCCCTCTAACTCTCTCTTTCTATCTGACACACACACACAATCACAGGCTCCCTCTCTCTAATGCACATACACCCCCATATAGTCTCCCTCTCTCTCAAACACACATACACTCACACACCCTCATACAGGCTCCCTCTCTCACTCACACACACACATGCACACACACACACACCCTCATACAGACTCCCTCTCTTGCACACACACACACACACACACACACACACACACACCCTCATACAGGCTTCCTCTCTCTCTCACACAACCACACCCCTCATACAAGCACCTTCTGTCTCTTGCACACACACACACACACATACCCTCATAAAGGCTCCCCCTCTCTCATGCACACACACATCCCCTCATATAGGCTTCCTCTCTTTCTTGCAGACACACCTACACATTCTCCCTTTCTCTCTCACACATACACTCTCACACACTGACTCCCTCTCTCTCTCACGCACACCCTACACACAGGCTCCCTCTCTCTTTCACACACATGCATACATATCAATTCACATAGGTTCTTTCTCACATATACACACATTCCTTCACACAGGCTCTCTTTCTCACACTCATACACACCCTCACATAGGATTCCTCTCTCACAAACAAACAAGCACCTTTACTCCCTAACATACACACAATCCCTTTTTCACACACACCAGCTCCCAACCGCTCACACATATACACACTCTTTCACAATCTCCTCACATTGACTCCCTCTCTCTGGCAACCACTTCCACGCACCCTCACACATGGTCTCTCACCCTCCCCCCCCCCCCTCAGACTTGCACACACACACACACATCTACACTCAGACTCACTCTTACCTGGGGCTGCACCATCTTTGCCGTGGTGGCATACTGGTGGCATCCTGGGGCCTGCTCCATTTTCGCCACAAGCGGAACGGGCTCAGCTCACAGCATAGCGGGGCATGCTCCATCTTTGCTGCAAGTGGGTTTGGTTCTGCTCATGCTCTGCTCCCTTTTCATCAAATTCTGCACAGAAAATTGAAATTTTGAGGTAGATTTTAAAAGGAGCACGCACGGCATACATGTGCACATACTACCCGGTGCGCACCCATGTATGCCCGATTTTATAACATGCGCGCATGTTATAAAATCAGGGGTCAGTGCATTCAAGGGGATGATCAATTGTGCACGTTGCACGTGCCGATCCGCGTTGCCTTCCCCCGTTCCCTCCCCCCACCCCACCTTCCCTTCCCTTCCTCTACCTTTTCCTTTGCTTTTTTTTAATTTCACAACTTACTTCAGCCCTGGGGCTTAAATAAGTTGTGTGCGCTGGCCAACTGCCAGCGTGTGATCCCCGGCACAGCGGCAATTATGGCCGCTGTGCCAGGAGCCTGACCTCGCCCCACCCCGTCCCCTCCCCGCCCCTTTTTGCAATCAACGGGACTTACATGCATCCAGGGGGCTTTACGCACGTTGCCAGGCCTTTTTAAAATAGGCTCGGCAAGTGGAACCCTTTTAAAATCCGGCCCTCTATGCAGACAATGGAAATTCTGCTCAAGATGGGAATTCTGCAAACATTCTGCCCTCTGCAGCAGTGCAGAATTCCCCCAGGAGTAGTCGAGCCATAAGAAGCTGGAGCTGGGAGAACAGGTGCCACTGTAGCTTGTTTCTATCTCTGTTCCTTTGGAGCAGTGCTGAAGATGGTTGCATTAGTACAGGCTGGCATAAATATTGTAGGGGAAGGAGTGGCAGAAGTCCAACACCCAAAAGCAACATAGCTCTCCTTTCTTTCCCTTTCAAAATTACTTAAGGAAAAAGTTCCTGCAGAGATCTGCACTTGCTTTTTCTGCGGGTACTTCGTCCATCAAACCCAACTTGTGTCATGTTGAAAATAAAAAAAAAGCTACATACATTGTTTTCTATCCTGACCTAATCTTGCCTCCAACTTTAAGTTACTTAACCCTTTTTAAGTGCAGTTATGTGCATATGTTCGATTTGAAAATGATCCCAACAAAACTACCCACACACAGTTACATCTGCTAATTTCTATGCAGATATTTTTCTGTAATTTTGAAAATGCAAATATGTGTGCACAAGTGCAAACTCTTCCCCAGCCCTGTACCCAGGAAGGCATTTGTTCAGTCTGAATAAATTTATTTGCATACAGGACTTACCATGTAAGTTTACCCGTATATTGGCCAGGCAATTTTATAACAGGGCATTTCCACAAGTAAAAATGTTGTTTTATTCATGAAGAAGCCTTTGAAAATAAACTTTGAAATGTCTAGAAAATTTATCAGCCTGAGCTGGCTAAAAGTGATTAAAGTGGTTTCATCGTGGAAAGATCAGGGATTGACATTAGACAAACTTCAGTCCTGATAGATTTGGGTAAAATTAGAAATTTGTAATCCACATTGCTATCCTTAGATTGACTAGGTAGAATGGCCTCTTAAAATTATGAATCATGCAAGCTTTTGGGTTAGGCCCAAGTTTAATTTCACAGGTCGAAAGCAGGTACTCAGGTCCTGTCATCACCAAAAGAAACCAGGCACTTAACGCTGAGAATGGTTATGGACTCTCAGCCCTCAAAGAAAGCCAGCCTTCCTTAAAAGGGACTCAAAGGGCAGGAGGACTGAGCATAAATTGGCACATTTTATGGTCAACTTTTATTTATCTACCCCATCATTCCTGCTTGCATTAATGGAAATAATAGAAGAGATGCACACTCTAGCAAGATACAATATAAATAGCTCCAAAATTTGGGCTGTTATCCATCAGGATATTGAACAAGTCTCAAGGTAATTGAACTGCATTACCCTTTCAAATAGAACATTAAAGCTATAAAATATCTGGGATCCATAATTCTAAATGACATAGCACTTATTTATGTTCTTAACTACCTCTTCTATTGAATAAAGTTAAACAGGGTCTGAGAAAATGGCTACAATTTCATGTCTGGACAGAACTAAAGGTCAACAAACAAAAGTTTTGTGTGATTCCTTTTTATTGGATTGACTTAATAAATGTGTGATTAGTATTCAGGAGAGGTCTGTACATCAGATCAATGCAAAATGATCTACAGGTGAATTTATCTTCATATTCAAGTAAAATAAAGGGTTGCATTACAATGGTGGTGTGGTAGTATTTGTTTTAATAGTTGTCTAGAGCAGGGGTCAGGACACACCTAGCCAGTTCATTTTTGGGATATCCATAATGCATATTAGAGATCTCATTCAGCTGAACTTCATTATCAGCCTGCCATGGGAAATTTCGTTTTCCTGCAGTTCAGGCCAATTTTTTTTGGACGCCCCAAATTTCAGAGTTAGTGCGCACTAACTCCTGTTAGTGTGCACTAAAACCCCATTAGTGCGCACTAACCCTAAAAACGAATGTTCCCGAAATTTCAGGAAAATCCGCTTCGTTTTTTGGGGTGGCCGAACCAGGACGAATGCACATCTCTAATGCATATACATGAGAATTTGCCTGTGTTACCTCCATTGCATGAAAATCTATCTCACGCATATTTATTGTGGATATCCTGAAATACTTGCAGGCTTAGGTCTATCCTTAGGATGGGTTTTAGTCAGGATATCTTCAATTAAGACAAATCTTTTCCTTAGCGTTAGCTTTTTTATTTCTCATATTATCTCTTCCAGTCCCTAAAAAAATATTTAGGGATTTGAACAAAGCTATAATTAGTCTATTCTTGTTGTCGGTATGAGGGAGGCTGTAACTGAGTGTGCATGTGTCTTTGTACAGGGGACTTTGCAGAGTGTAAGTGTGGGTAGGCAATGAATGAGTGGCCCAGTGGTTAGAATGAAAGCCTCTATTTTTTGTTTCAAGTAGATACATAGGATCTAAATAAGTCAGTATCATGAGTTGTTTTTTTTTTCTCATTATACTGGCTCATTTGCACATTATGGAAATGAGAATTACAGTGAATTTTTTGTGGTAAAGGTCTCGCAAAACCATGTATTTTCTTGCAAAACAAATAACTATACTGTCCTGAGGTGTAGGTAGGTTTTGCAGAAAATCTCAGTTTTGTGCAATTTTTCATTTGAAATTTAAATTTGCAAAAATCATTAATGAGCTGATTTCCATAATTTTTCAGCTCATTAATGATTTTGCATGAGTTTTGTGTTTGCTTTTGAGAATGCAAAATTATACACAAAAACTGATATAACATGAATAAAAATTTTCAAATAGGATTGTGTTCATTATTTGCCTTTTTTGATATCAGTACATCAGCCCCACAGTTTATTAAATTTCTGGGTTAGAGAATGTTTTAAATCTCTGTTTAATTGCTGCAAGGTCCCTGTTTTAGGACATTATGTAAATATTGAAATAATAAAAAGGTCAGTATTACTGAGGAGGATATTAGAAACATACTCATCTGAAAAATTATTTAATGGTAATTCTAAGCAACTAAAATAAATCTCTGAGAGAGATATGATCGATATGTTAAAAATAAATAAATACATGGAAGATGTAATAGATCAAATTGACAAACTAAAGAGCAATAAATCACCAGGACCAGATGGCATCCACCCCTGAGTCCTAAAAGATCTTTAACATGAAATTGCAAACGTGTTTGTAATAATCTGTAACAAATTATTTAAATCATTCACAATACCTGAGGATTGGAGGGTGGATAATATAACACTGTGTGATCCAGTAAACTATAGACGATTGAGCCCAATATTGATGCTGGCCAAAATGATAGAAGCTATTGTTAAAAATAAAATCACTGACCAAATAGATAGATGTGGCTTAATGGGAAAGAGTCAGCATGGTCTTAGCAAACAGATGTCTTGCCTTATCAATTTTCAGATTTATTTGAATGTATAAATAAGCATGTGGATAAAAATGAGCCAGCTGATCTAGTATATTTGGATTTTCAGTTAGCATTTTTAAAAGTCCAATTTCTCAGAAAATTAAAAAGTCATGTGATAGGAGGCAATGAGCTACTATGGACTGGTAACTATTTAAAATACAAGAAACAAAGGGTAGGACTAAATGATAAACTTTCCAGATGAATAATGATCAGTAGTTGGGTACCACAAGGATTTATAGAGGGACCTATGCTGTTTAACATATTTATAAATGATCTGTAAAAGAGAACAATGAGTGAGAAGAATATCAAGGGGGTCATTTATCAAATTATGTTAGGGCCTTATTGCAGGTGTTAGGGCCCTAAAGCCCACGATAGCATAATACGTGCGACAAAATATCACATCATGAAATGAATATGCAAATTTAAAATTAGTAATCTAGAGGGAGGAGTTTGGCCTGAGTAAATGGAAATGAGAGTCGGTTAATGTGGAATGCGACAGAGTAATGCACAGCAATGCAGGTTTTAATCCGGAAATAACTACACCTTTTTTTTCTGTGTGTTATGCCTGCATTAGCTGTGCATTAGCAGCTGAAACTATGTCACGGATGATATTTCCACGATATTTATAGCATTTTGATAAATCTAGGTGCAAATTTGCAAATGATACAAAATAATTCAAAATTGTTAACACAGCAGAGGATTGTGAGGTAGTGATGATGGACCCAGTGAGGCCAGTAGACTGGGCAACTTAATGGTGGATTAAATTTACTGTTTAAAAAAGCAAAGCGATGCAAATAGTCTATGGGTACATGATCAATCAACTGACTGACAGGTGAAATAAGGATGACAGCAGCCAATCAGCGTCCACTTCTGGTCTAAGCCCCACCCAACGCCCCACCACTTCCCGTAGAAGTGAATGGGAGTGTAGCCTTGCCCCTTCCACCTCCTCCCGCCCTCAACCCTGCCTCATCCTGCCCCTGGCCACACCTCTCCCACCCTGGCCCTGCCCCTATCTCCACCCCAGGCTCCACCCATGCTCCTCCCCCAATACAAGTGAATAGAGAAGCCCCTCCCATGCCCTGCCCCCAAAATGTCCCCCTATGATGTCACTGGTGACCCTGCCTACCCCCACTCCCAAGCCACACTCTCTATGATGTCAGCTCCACCAGCTGAAATTATGCACATCTTCAGGTTTGATTTTTTTTTTTTAATCACCTGAGTCTGGTGGTTCTTTGATGTTTAGGCAAAAACAACACAAACAGGTCATTTTCATATCTGGTATGTCTCCATATTTTTCTGTTTGTAAAGATCCTTCATTTTCCTATAAAACATAATGTAAACATTACATTAAAATCTCTTCTAAACAAGACTCTGCAGATATAGAGCTGCACCAAGCCGCATTAGATGCCAAAACAGATTATTTGCTGGAAAAGCTTGAGTGTAAGGTAAGAAAAATATCTTTCCTTGTAATTATGCATTTTAGGGGTAGGGGTATTTGAAAGCTATCTATAATAGAGAGCTTGTTTAGAAGGGGTTTTAATTTAATGTTTATATTATGTTTATAGGAAAATGAATGATCTTTATAAACCAAAAAATATGGGGACACACCAGATATCAAAATGACCTGTTTGTGTTGTTTTTGCCTAAACATCAAAGAACCACCAGACTCAGAAGGTGATTTAAAAAAAATCAAACCTGAAGATGTGCACGATTTCAGCTGGTAGAGCTATATAGGGTTTCCAAAACCCCTGCCGGTACATGGCCTTTTTCGAAAAACAACATTTAGATCAATCGTAAGGGTGGCTGTGTACAGCATTCTTACAAAATGTCTGGCCAGCATTCGCCATGATTACTGCGATGGATTTCTCATTGATGAACCGAGTCAGGAGGACCATAGTTGTGTTTATTGGACTGCCTCTGACACCCAGGAGAAATTAAGGGCCGCTTGTAACAGGTTGTGCCTAGAATGTGTTTTGAATCTTATTGTATTAGCAGCATATAAAAGAGGCGTATTAAGTCTAAACAATGATGATTTGAATCTGGTCATATATCTTATACATAGCATTAAAACTGCTCAAAATCCTGTAGAAAAACTAAACGGCATGCTTAGACCTACAGATGAGGTTTAATGATAAAATATATAAATACCATCATCTATGGGAGAAAGCACCAGTCCTTTTCTAAAAATGCATAATAAAACAGCCTTTGTTTCCTAGTAATGTTTTTCTTGTCTGTATTTTCAGAAGTATGTATTGACAATGAAATACTATGTGATATTTAATAAATTTTGCCATGTGTATAGATTAGTTAATAAAAACAACTAATAAATATATATCAGAATTAACAAAATGTGTCATTCGTGATTTAAGGATCTATGGAAGGTTTTTTGGGGGGGGTTTACAAAGGGGGAATATCTTATGGTTTTATTAAGTCTCATTGATAACAATGCACAGACTGTAAAATGTTTGATACAGCAACTATTTCATTAACTAAGGAATGAACATAGCAGTGACCTAAGTGTGGGGGAGGTTGTCTGGTCTCAAGATCTGTAAATGGTTAATCTAATCAGGATGAGACATTGTGTAATGTGCAATCTTTGGAAGAAAAAAAAAACAAGAGACCTGGATGACAGGAAATTCAAGAGATTTGACAGGTGAGATAAGGATGACAGCAGCCAATCAGAGTTTACTTCCATTCTAATCCCCGCCCATGCCCCACCAACTCCCCATAGAAGTGAATGGGGGCATAGCCATGACCCCTCCTGCCTTCTCCATAGCATTTTCATTGACCAAGTCTGGATCCTGCGAATCAAAAAGCTTTTCTCCCAACGGGAGTTCATCAAATTCTGGCTCTGTGATTTCTTATTCTGCCCTCCGCTTCCTGTGAATTGTATACAATTTGTGCACTGGTGTATCAACATCTGTTTCAACATCTTTCAGAAGGCCTCTTTGTTTATGGCACCTCTTTAGTTTTGGCTGCTGCTGCTCACTTTCCATTTCCAGCCATTGAGGTGTCTCATACACATCCATTATTTTTATTTTCAGGATCACAAAGTTAAAGCTTTTTCAGGAACAGCTACAACCCTACTTCCTGGAGATTGTTCTCACGTGAACACTATCACATGCTTACTTCTATCTCCGATCTTACAAGTTTGGAAGTGCCTATGCAAAACACATTGCATGCAGTTTACCACCTTTTATTTCTTTTAAAATGTACCTTAGCAGAATTGTGTAGCGAATAAGCATCTTGATCTGTAAGCCAATCAATCAGGATTTATACCAGCAGAGCTACTTACAGTGCCTGGGTCATAATAAATTTTCTTTAAGATACGCTGGTACATTCTTGTTTTATATGGCTGTAAAAACAGAGGTCTGTTTTTTTTAAAAAGAAAACTAAATCCTTGTGTTTTATCCACCTTTGCAACTTCTAGCACCCAGCACCCTGCTGCTAATTAGACCTCTGCTCAGATTTCACTCTGCCAGGATAAGGGGTGGTAGATGTTATACCCATGACATCATAGAGGGTTTGATTGGGGATTTGAGTGACAGCATACCCGTAGACTACTCCGGTCTTGCAAGCTTTGGTCGTGCCTGTGCAAAATACATTGCATGCAGTTCACCACCTTTTGTTTCTTTTAAAATGTATGCTAGCAGGTTTCTGTAGTGAATAAACATCTTGATCTGTCTGTAAGCAAAGCAAGCACTTGTTGTTTTTAAAAAGAAAACCAAATCCTTGTGTACAGAATGGGCCACAGTTTCCTGCCACCTCACAGCTTGTAACTTTTAAAAATAGAGGGGCTAGAAAAAAAAGTATGCTTCCGGCTCTGTCATCATTAAAAAGCATCAGGAATATTTCTGCTGATGTTCTAGGGTCGCATTTTTTGGGGATTTTAGATTTTGTATTGTACTTCCGGTGAGATCATCAAAAACAGCCAGAGTCCATTAATTATGTCATCACTAATAAAGTGACATGGCCCTTTCTGATGATGTTCTAGGGGGCGTGTTTTTGGGGGGTGGTGAGGGGGTGGACTTCTGGTGATGTCATACCTGTGACATCATAGGGGTGTGTGGCTCATGGTGGGGTGTGGGCAGGGCCACCAGTGACATCAAAAGGGGTGGTTTGGGGTGGGGCATCGGAGGGGCCTCTCCATTCACTTATATTGGGGGAGAAGCATGGGCAGGACCTGAGGTGGAGCTAGGGGAGGGGTCAGGGGTAGAAGGGGTGTGGCCAGGGGCAAGAGGGGGTGGGGTGGGGGTTGAGGGCAGGAGGAGGTAGGAGGGGGCATGCTATGCCCCCATTCACTTCTATGGAGAGTGGGCATGGCGTGAGTGGGACTCAGACCAGAAGTGAGCGCTGATTGGCTGCTGTCATCCTTATCTCACCTGTCAATCAGTTTGATTGATGGTGTATCCATAGACTACTGATGCACATAAGAAAAAATAATCCCAACTACAGGTACACAGGGCTAGTTTCTATATTGGGAGTCACTAACCAGGAAAAATACCATGGAATCCTTGTGGAGAATACATTGAAATCCCTAGCTTGTGTGTGGCAGCAGTCAAAAAAACAAACAGAAAGTTAGGAATGATCCAAAAACAAATGGAGAATAAAACAGAAAATATATTCCTCTATATCAATCCATGGTGTAACTGCTCCTTGAATAACTGTGTTCAGTTTGGTTGCCCTTTCTTAAAAAAGACATAGCAGAACTAGAAAAGGTACAGAGGAGAGAAATAAAATGATAATGGGGATGAGAGGCCTTACCTATGATGAGAAGCTACACAGGTTAGGGCTTTTTATCTTGGAAAAGAAGTGGTTGAGAGCAGCCATGATAGAACATAAGAACATAAGAAAATACCATATTGGGTCAGACCAAGGGTCCATCAAGCCCAGCATCCTGTTTCCAACAGTGGCCAATCCAGGCCATAAGAACCTGCAATGACCCAAAAAACTAAGTCTATTCCATGCTACTGTTGCTAGTAATAGCAGTGGCTATTTTCTAAGTCAACTTAATCAATAGCAGGTAATGGACTTCTCCTCCAAAAACTTATCCAATCCTTTTTTAAACACAGCTACACTAACTGCACTAACCACATCCTCTGGCAACAAATTCCAGAGTTTAATTGTGCGTTGAGTAAAAAAGAACTTTCTCCAATTAGTTTTAAATGTGCTCCATGCTAACTTCATGGAGTTCCCCCTAGTATTTCTGCTATCCAAAAGAGTGAATAACCGATTCACATCTACCCGTTCTAGACCTCACATGATTTTAAACATCTCTATCATATCCCCCCTCAACCGTCTCTTCTCTAAGCTGAAAAGTCCTAACCTTTTTAATCTTTCTTCATAGCGGAGCTGTTCCATTCCCCTTATCATTTTGGTAGCCCTTCTCTGTACCTTCTCCATCGCAATTATATCTTTTTTGAGATGCAGCGACCAGAATTGTACACAGTATTCAAGGTGCGGTCTCACCGTGGAGCGATACAGAGTTATAATGACATTTTCCGTTTTATTCACCATTGCCTTTCTAATAATTCCCAACATTATGTTTGCTTTTTTGTCTGCTGCAGCACACTGAACCGACAATTTCAATGTGTTATCCACTATGACGCCTAGATCTCTTTCTTGGGTTGTAGCACCTAATATGGAACCCAACATTGTGTAATTATAGCATGGGTTATTTTCCCTACATGCATCACCTTGCACTTATCCACATTAAATTTCATCTGCCATTTGGATGCTCAATTTTCCAGTCTCACAAGGTCTTCCTGCAATTTATCACAATCTGCTTGTGATTTAACTACTCTGAACAATTTTGTGTCATCTGCAAATTTGATTATCTCACTCGTCGTATTTCTTTCCAGATCATTTATAAATATATTGAAAAGTAAGCATCCCAATAAGATCCCTGAGGCACTCCACTGTCCACTCCCTTCCACTGAGAAAATTGTCCATTTAATCCTATTCTCTGTTTCCTATCTTTTAGCCAGTTTGCAATCCACGAAAGGACATCGCCACCTATCCCATGACTTTTTACTTTTCCTAGAAGCCTCTCATGAGGAACTTTTTCAAATGCCTTCTGAAAATCCAAGTACACTACATCTGCCAGTTCACCTTTATCCACATGTTTATTAACTCCTTCAAAAAAGTGAAGCAGATTTGTGAGGCAAGACTTGCCTTGGGTAAAGCCATGCTGACTTTGTTCCATTAAACCATGTCTTTCTATATGTTCTGTGATTTTGATGTTTAGAACACTTTCCACTATTGTTCCTGGCACTGAAGTCAGGCTAACTGGTCTATAGTTTCCTGGATCACCCCTGGAGCCCTTTTTAAATACTGGGGTTACATTTGCTATCCTCCAGTCTTCATGTACAATGGATTATTTTAATGATAGGTTATAAATTTTACTAGTAGGTCTGAAATTTCATTTTTTAGTGATTTGGAATGGATTAATAAAAACAGTTATTTGCCTTTTCAAATGTTATAATTTTATGTTTATAGTTATTTATATATATATATATATACATATATATAGGTTATAGTATGTAAATCAATACCCCCCTCCAATGTATTTCTTCCTTGGTTTTTGTTAAGGGCTATGCCCTAAAGTTAACTGTATTTATCTGTTCCTTGTAAGGGCTTCGCCCGTAAAGTTCATGTTTTACTGTGAACCGATGCGATGTGCAAACGGACATCGGTATATAAGAGACATTAAATAAATAAATAAATAAATAAATAAATATTAAAACACAGTGCACTTCATGAAACTGCATGGCACCAGTAGCTCCTTTTCAAGATAAGGGCATAAGGTCTCCAGCACCATTTTGAATTAGGGCAGCTGCCGGCCCTGGAGCAGGAGAATTTTTCTGTGCCTGCCGCTAGACTGCTGGGGTATTACTGGTGAGTCCTGGGGAGTCAGGAGGTGGGCAATTGTGTTAAGCTGGTGAGTGGGTGGGGGTGTCAACATTTTACTAAAAGGGATGGGTTGGAGGTTTTTTGTTTCTTTTTTTTTTCCTTTTAAATGGAAAAAAAAATGAAATAAAAAATACTGATCCAGGTTGGACCTGAAATGGCCAACTCCTGAAATGAAACTAAACCCGCAACAAAATTTTTTTAAAGCTACCATCCCTAGTAATATACATGAATTGACTTGAAATATAGGTCAGAACATTATTTTAATAGCATAGCATCTTCAGTGTGTGCTGTGTTATTATGTGCCCAATACTTGGACTTTTTCTCCCAATGTAGGACTTTATTCAATAAAGATTTTTTCCAGAGTCACCAAATGGGAAAACACCTAATATGAATAAAACCCCCAAGAATGGCAGCTGTAATGGTGAAAGTTGGCTAACTGTGCTCTAGAACTTCCTTTCTGCCAAAAATGCATGCCTCTTGAGTACTATTCATTCCCTTGTGGTAGTTGAAGGCCTTTGTTCAAGCACTATTATTATTTAGAGGACAGTTCACCTCCTTCTGTAGTGATGTCCTTTCAGCTGGACCAAAAAAAGACAGGGGAGCACCCCCTCCAGACTTGCCTGCCCAGAGGCAGGCATAAATAAAAAAATAAAGGTGGAGGGGATTTAGGTAGGGCTGGGGGGCAAGTTAGATAGAGGAAGGGAGGGGAAGGTGGAGGGGGGTGGAAGGAAAGTTCCCTCCGAGGCCGCTCCGATTTCAGAGTGGCCTCGGAGGGAATAGGGAAAGTCATCGGGGCTCCCCTAGGGCTTGGTGTGTGCAAGGTGCACAAGTGTGCACCCCCTTGCGTGTGCCGACCCTGGATTTTATAACATGCGTGTGGTTTCCCTTTGGAACAGGACAGCAATGCATGTGGACCCAGGGAACCTGCATACATCGGAAAGCCATATGGATTATTCAAAATTGCTACCTGTAATGATTTTTTTTAAAACATTTACTTTATTCCAGCAAATTCAATAACAAGAAATAACCATCACAGCACTACTGTATTTTCTCCTTAATACATTTCCAGTCATACCCCACTCCAAAAAAAAGTAGCGATAACGAACAAAAAATAATTTTGGCGGGTTTGCGGGTCTCAAAAAGCAGTCTACAGTGCAGCAAAAGCATAAGTCCAAAAACAATGTCGATGACAGGTTGAGTATGTTATTTTTGAGGCTTAAATTGAAGCATTTGCTGTACCTCCACAGCAAAAGTATTAATGAAAGGTCCCCAAATACCACAAAAATCTAAGGGCCAGATATTAAAAGGCCACATGTGTAAAAACGGGGGGTTATGCGCAGAAGTACCGGCCCCTCAAAAGGGGCAGGGGGCAGGGCTGACAGCACCATTAGCTGCTATCCCGGGGAAGCATGCGCCGGAGGTTACTTCTGCTCCCAAAGAGCAGAAAGTATAAAAATAAAAAAATGGGGATGGATAGGTTTAGTTTAGGGGAGGGGAGGAGAGGAGAGGAGAGGAGAAGGGAAAAGGGTAGGATTAGGGATAGGAAATTTCTCTCCTAGTCCGTTCCTTAATTGAAGCAGACTGGGAGGGAACTGGGGGAGGCCCAATTGTGTCGCCATGTGTATTTTTCTAAAGTCCCCCCTACACGCTGAGCAGGCAATCTGCCCGCACACATGGATGCGGGCAGATTGTTATTATTAGGTTTTTTTTTAATCTACCTTTAAATGTGCGTCTGGCTTCTTCTTGGCAGCCCTAAAGTCCATATCAAGCATTTCCAACATGTTAGCTCTCTCTGCGTCGCCGATCTGGGGGGAGCAGCATGTAATCATTGAAACAAAATACATCGTTTAGCGTTTGTAGGTGATTTTGCTAACAAAGACTTGAGTAAGCAATCTAAAAAAATGCCCTCCCCCACATGTCCTAAATTACAAAAGGTAACATTTATAGGTATTGGTTTCTTAGTCATTAGCATTAGCTCTCTTAATGATTTTTAAACACTAATGAACCACAGATTTCCACGATGAGGACTTATACTTGAATCCTTTATTACTTTCTATTTATTAAACTAGCAAGTACTTAACACTTTTTTTTTTGTTATCATCGATTCCTTATTCATTTCAGTCTCCTTTTCCACTATTCAGCTACAATAAACAGTATATTGCAGCAGTTTATTAGGTTTTCTCCAAGACCGAGCACTGTTTGAATGGCTTTTCCTGTTCTATTTAAGAAAAAATAAATGTCATCTGCTTAGCTTTACATTGTTGTTATAAGCGGAATATTAATATTTTAAAATAAATAAGTGATGGCCATGTTTTTTTCTAATTCATGTTCTTTCACCTTTTTCATTACAGCCCTCCCCCGAACTTTTGGCACGCTTGAACTCCCTCAGCATACGAACCCATTTAGAAAGGTTATTTATATTTTGAATGTACAAAGTTCTCTTCTGTCCTCTCTACCTTTGCGATTTGCTTTCTCCTGATTTATAATCCCTCATATCATGTAAATAGTTTCCCCTTTCTACTTTTACTTTATTGCGATATGATTTTGTGTTTATTGTATTTTCCTCCTTTCAGTTCAATGTAAGCCGGCATGATATGCCTTACGAATGTCGGCAAAGAAAAGTTTATAAATAAATAAATAAATAAATAAATTGTTCCATGTGTTTTTTTATATGTGTAAAAGATGTCTGGTCAAATACATAAATAGTAGGGAAATTACAACAAAGAACCTCAACCTCTGGGTAAAACTGACAGTGTGGATATTTTAGTGAACAAAGTAGACAGCACAATATGCAGAAAGCCTAGGAGACAGTTAAATATTATGTAGATGTCTGATATTCAGTACATGGGGAAATAAATGATCTACTACTTGATACCAATTTACTTGAAATTAGACTATGATATAGCAGTCACCTTTAATCACCACAACTGGCTCATACTCTAAGTCACTGAGTCATTTAATGGAAAAGAAGCCAGGGCCAGGTCCAGGTCCAGGGGTGCTCATTATAAAATGGGTTCCTGGCCCGGCCTCATTCTATACTCTGCCCTCCTCTCCTCCCAGTTCTAAGTCCATTGGTGGGTGGGGGAGGTGAAGAGCATAAGGGGAGCATTCTTGAGTGGCTGCTCATGCTTTGAAGTGGTATATTCCACAGGGAGCATTACGATCTGCAGTCTCATGTTAGCTAGCTGTCCCATCTAGCCAGGACTATAGACTCCAGCAGACCAGACTGAGATATTTTTTTCTTTTGCAGAGCCTACCATTTGAAATGGCCTTCCAAACAAGATTAGGCAGGCAGAAGATATAAAAAAAATCAGGAAATTATTTTTTAAGGTTCGTTTTATGAAATGTTTGTTATGCATTATATATAATAGGAGCCTTTACTTGTATTTGTAACATTGTGTATGTTTTTATTTGTAATCTACAATGGAGAACATAGTTAGATTTAGTGGGATATAAGAATTTTTAATATAAAAAATAAAAAATTTATGGATGATGAGCTGTCATATGCCTATAGGTTAGGAGGCCTAGGGAGAGGATATCTTACTAGGGTATGGCACATATACATCCAGGACAGATGCAATTGGGCTGAGGATAAAAGGATGTTGGTGTAATGTATTTTGAGTTGAGTATGGCCATATTGGTAATAAAGGCTGTGGCCTTTGGATCTCCAAAACTTGTCTGCATTTTGTTCCAATTGTTAATAATGTATGATGTATGAGAATGGGTGCAGGATATGATGGATGGTCTTGTATACATATTATATGATGTGTGTATTGAGGGATTGATTGCTAAGAATAATCTCCATATTGGCATCTGAAGCGGGGCAGGTTCTGGTAGTGTCTTAGACATGGACAGGGCAGAAGCAAGGAAACTCCATAGACCGGGAACAAGAACCGTGGACACATCTCTCCACAGATTTCATCGTGGACTTACCGCCATCAAAGGATCACACGGTTATATGGGCTACCATAGATAGATTTTCTAAAATGGCCCATTTTGTTCCACTACCGGGCCTACCATCTACCCCTGAATTGTCACACCTGTTCTTTCTTCAAGACAACTGGTCTGAACTCCTTCCTTGGGTGGAGTTTTCCCACAACTCCCACATTGCCGCTGCTATAGGTACGTCTCCCTTTTCGATCATCTATAGGAAGCAACCACAACCACCACTGCCCATATCATTATCAGTACCCTCTCCTGCTGCACAAGCCACTGCTGATGCCGTCAAGACACTCTGGAATCAGATGAATCTTCGCTTATGCCAAGCCACATCCTGGGCAAAGAAATCTGTGGTATCAACAAACAAGATAGATGCCAGTTGTCTTTTATACGCATTTATTGTAGTGGAGACGTAAAAATGCCCAATTCAGGCCGAGTTTCGCAACTTCCCAAGTTGCTGCCTCAGGGGCTAAGATAAAATACATAAATATTAATACATATATATTTATGCACAAACTCACGAAAAATTAAAACATAAATAAGGTACACATCTTTGCTTAATTAAAAAGTTAAATTAAAAAAGACATAAAATAATTACATATCAAATGGTGACATAACATATAGGAGATAAAAATCATAACTATAAGAAGATCACATAGATAAAAATTACACCAACCATATCAGTAAGCAAGGTACACAACTAAAAAACTGAGTAACATGGACATAAGTGAAGGTTGCTAATATTGAGCAAAATACATATTTTAAATCTATATACGTGATGTGTTGAATTTTAATGTAAATTGCACACATGAAAATGAATAAAAAGACCATGCTGTTCAAGGTGAAACAAAGAAAAACTTCGGAATAATGATGAGATTACATGTCTAGTCGAAAGATTTGAACATACATATATCGTTTAATGTGTAGGTAAGAAAACTCCAATCAATATCTATCTGCAATAGATAATGCAAAATATAACGCAATGAATATTTCCTTTCTATTTTTCTTTATCAATCCTAAATACTATAACACAATTGTGATGCATTAATACACAATTCGACGGTTCTCTAGCCTGCTTCACTAGTGTCAGTTTAAATTATAATAAGTCGGTGAACGACCATTCTATTTTTTTAAAAACAACTTAATTTCTATTCAAAAACTCATTCTCAAACTTTTCCTGTATAGTGGTGAGGAAAATAATGCTACATGATGTCTCCTGTTTAATAAAACTTTAGAACCGCGATCGCTGTGGTAATACAAGCTTCAACTTACAGCGGGACATTTAAAAATCCAATCAAAGGAGAAAAGAACGCCAACAAGTAAATCCAAAAACTATTGATTTCTATTCAATTGCATTCTTATTCTAAAACTCATTCTCAAACTTTTTCTTATATAGTGGTGATAAAAATATGTTTATATCCCTGTCAACTTCACAGTTATAATTCATAGGACAAATACATACCAAATCTTATCTCATTTGGCTTTGAAAAAAGGTTATGTTTCTTATAAAAATAAGAGGAAAAAGACACTAATGAGTGATGATAAATTAATTATGATCCCTATCTTATTAAAAAAACATACCCAACACAGTCAAAATCATTACCTACTCTGACAAGAATATTTTATATGATTATCACCTATGTGTTGGGTTGGTAAAATCAGAATTTAGGGAACAACTTTTGCTCAAATGCTCCTAAACAAATTTCTAAGGACATATCCTCACACACCAAAACACTAAAGACTTTTTGAAAAAAAAAGAGACAAACATATTATTAAAAACGACTTTGATGTGTCTGTTATTGGTCAAACAAGTGTTTTATCATTTTTTTCAAAAAATTGTGCAATACACCTTGTCTTATAAACAGGTCTATATGGAAAACATTATTTTGTGCAATAAAAATTGAAAATTGTACATCGTATGTAGCCATCTGAAAAGAACTAAGCCTTCTAACATTTATAAAAAGACAGAATAATCAATATCAGCATTCAATCCATGTGGGGTAATGGTATTAAAATCATAAATATATTTTTGTTCTAATTGTAACAAAAGACTGTCCAAATTACCCCCTCTTCAACTCAATGAAGGCTGTTGGATTATGCACAATTTATAATCAATAAATTTGCGATTGTGTGTTAGTGAGTAGAGATGTGAATCGTGTGCCCGATCGTCTTAACGATCGGGCACACGTTTCGGGTTCGGCTAGAGGGGGGAAAAAATCTGATTGTGGGTGATGTGGGTGATGTGAATCGGAATTGGTTCTGATTCACATCGTTATTTTTTTTGTAGTGAGGCCCGACCCTTTAAAATTAGCCCCTTACCTTCCCCCACCCTCCCGAACCCCCTCAAATCTTTTTACGATTACCTGGTGGTCCAGTGGGGGTGCAGGGACCAATCTCCCGCTCTCGGGCCATCGGCGCTATTTTGGCTGCCACTCAAAAATGGCGCCGATGGCCCGATAAAAAAAAAAACACACCCGACCCTTTAAAAACGACCCCTTAGCTTCCCCCACCCTCCCGAGCCCCCCAAAACATACCTGGAGGTCTCGTGGTGGTCCTGGGAGTGATCTCCCGTTCTCAGGCCATCGGCTGCCACTCATAAAGATGGCGCCAATAGCCCTTTGCCCTTACCATATGACAGGGTATCCGTGCCATTGGCCGGCTCCTGTCACATGGTAGGAGCACTGGATGGCCGGCGCAATCTTTAAATACGGTGGCGGCCATCTTTAAATACGGTGGCGGCCATTTTTAAAGATGGCGCCGACCAGCCAGTGCTTTTCCCATTTATTTGCTACCAATAATAAGTATCTTTAAAAATAGCTAAACCTTGTAGAATTGGCCAACATTTTCTCATAATGGAAACAATATTGTGTGACATGGGAATGTAGGTAATGGGACATACAATCCGATCCATAGCTCTCTTCTCTTTTTTCTCTAAGGGCCTCAATTTCCATCTGGATTTCATGCGATAAGGGACATTTCGCATGCGAAAAGTCCCTTACTGCGTGCGATACCAAAATGGGGGTGGAGTCAGCCCCAGAAGAGGAGGAGTTGGGGCGTCACCGGGGCTGACTCCGCAAAAACGCCACAGACGACGAAAAGGTAAAGCCCTTTTCGCGTCTGAGTTCGCGCCCAATAGCTGCACCTTCAATGGTGGTGCTATTGGGTGCGAAACCGGCAGCGATCGCACCGCGACGGTGCGATCGCTGCCAGTTAGCACAGGCCTGCCCCCCATTTCGGCCCCCCGCCCCTCATTCCCTAAAGTATCGCAGGCCTGCGATACTTTAGGGAATGAGGCCCTAAGAGATCTGATCTTTTAAATTTGGAAGCTGTAGTGTATCCAGTTTCAATGTGTCTTGCCGGATAATCTTTATCAATGAATCTCTGTTTCATTTCTTTGGCTCTAAGGTGGAAGTTGGATTCTTCTGCACACAACCTTCGCAACCTCAAAATCTGTGAATATGGCAAATTTCTGAGCAATGAATTGTTATGACAACTTTTGTAATGAAGTAACTTGTTTGTGTCTGTGGGCTTCCTGTATAAATCAGTACTAAAACATCCTCCTTTAAAAATAAGTAAAATATCTAAAAAGGCAATGCTGGTGCTGTTAAAATTCATTGTGAATCTCAAATTGCTGTCTAGTTTATTTAGCCAATTAAAAAACTTTTCTAATGATGTCACGTCACCGTCCCATAAAACAAAAATGTCATCAATGTACCTTTTCCATAGTAAAATGTTTTCTTTAAAAATATTGTCAAGTAAAAATTCTTCCTCAAATTTGGCCACATATAGGTTTGCTACTGATGGGGCCATCGTGGACCCCATCACTACTCCTTTAATCTGTTTAAAAATCTTTTTATTGAAACTAAAAAAATGTTTTTTCAAAGCAATCTCTGCTAAGTCCATTAAGAATTGATTTGGAATGCATCTGTGTTCAGTGCGTTTTTGAACATGATGAGTAATTATGTCTAATGCAGCAATCTGAGGTATGTTGGTATAGAGAGACTCTATATCTAAAGTCACCATTAAAATTATTTCACTGGGAACCTTGACTTGTTCTAAAATCATGATAAAATGTGCAGAATCTCTTACATATGAAGGCATCTCAGGAATCTTTGTTTTGAGGAATGTGTCTATAAATGTAGAGAGAGGTTCAAGCAAGACTATTCATCTTCCCAGTGGATTCGTTAGGGATTTGTGAATCTTTGGCAATATATACAATGTAGGCATTATCGGATTATCTACTTTCAGAAATCCAAGTTCATCATTGGTTAGAAAACCCTTTTCTTCTGCAATCTTTAATAACTTGTCAATTTTTTGTTTGATTTCTTTAACAGGATTTGTTCTAATTTTTGGTAAAAAGAATTATCTGATAATTGTCTTTCAAACTCATTCACATATTTTTCTGTATCCACAATCACTATGGATCCACCCTTGTCTCCTTGTTTGATTTTAATACCATTACCCCACATGGATTGGAAGACCGGACGGACTTCGTGTCCGAATGGTCATTATAATGTGGGCCCAGGCCGTTCGCGAAGCGGGAGATAGGGGGAAAGGCGGGGGGAGGAGGAAGCGAGGGAGCGGGGTGACGCGTGAGTGGGCGAGCGGCGGCATAAGGGACAAAAGTGGAGCGTGGAACGGCGCGAGGGGGGGGGGGGGGGGGGGGGGGGGGTTTTGCAGGGAGGATAGGATGGAGCATGCGCGAGTGTGGGACGCGTGGAGGTCCAGGATTGGGCCAGGGAATTGGAGGGCATCGCGGCGGTTAGTTCGGGGCCGAGGCACAGAGGGGGGGGGGGGTCATTGGCGCGCGAACAGCCGAGCGGGTAGGCGCGGTTTTTGATACCTTGGCGAGTACAGGCCTTCTCCGGTGTTGCAGTTGCGGGCTTGGCGGTTTGCTGTGGCGAGAGGAGGGCTGTGCCGTTGCCGAGGAGCAGGAGTTGTGACAAGCATGGAGGGTCGGTGTTCGGAGTGGGAGGAGGAGGAGTTAGATCAAGTGCTGGCGGCGTTCCTGGAGTCGGAGGAGGCAGCGTGGGTCCCAGAGGAGGAGGCGGCTGTTTCGGAGGAGATGGAGGCGGCCCCGGAGCGGGTGAGAGACATTGGCGTCCGGGAACGAGGCGGCCTTAATATGATTGGGGGGGCCAGAGCTAGGGGCGCGACAAGGGGAGGTGGCAGAGACTTGTCGGAGGGGCCTGATGTATCGGCATTTGCTGTGGGGAATAGAGGGAATATTAGGGGGAGGGGAATGCGGTTGGCACGCCCTCGTGCTAAGCGGCATGGTGGCAGCGCTGTGTCCGGGGGTGGTGAGGCTCTATTAGTTACTGGGGAGAGCGCCGGAGATTTTGAAATTCCTACAGGGGGAGATATTTGGGGAGCTGAGGGGGAAGAAGGGTGTGGGAGATCGCGGGTCCGGACTGAGGCTCGAGGTCGGAGAGGTAGGGGAGTCCCAAAAAGGAGAGCGAGTGTGTCTCGGGTGCTGGAGGACAGGGAGGTTCTTGGTTTAAAAGGAGACATTGCCACGGAGGGGACAGAGGTGGATCCCGCTTAACGCAGGTCCCGGAGCTGACAGAGGGTGCAGACTTCAGTGGGGTTAGTTTAATGTGGGATCAAGGAGAGTGTGGGGGAGTGAGTAGAAGTGCAGGGTTGAGGGGTTGTCGCGGGGGGCAGCCCTCCCGGAGCACTTTGGCGATGGGCAGCAGGAGGGGAATAGTGGGGGGGACAGGGGATGCAGGGCAGGCCTGTGAGTGGCAGTGCAATAGGCAGTAGTGGGAGGTTGGCTACTGGGTTGGAAAGGGGGTTGGATTTGGTGCGGGGTTTGGCTCCGTCTCCTGTCCCGGGTGTCTTTTCGCAGGGGGGACTGGTTGCGGATGATGGAGAAATTCCGGGGTCTTCCCGAAGTGAGGCCTGGCGCAATGAGGCTTCGACAGCGGAGGACCGAGGTCCGTGGGAGCAAGGAAATTTTGAGGATTTTCCGGTGGAGGAGCCCGATCCAGTTGGTGAGTTTATCATATTTCCTCGCCAGAATAGGGGGGTTGTACCTAGTGCACGAGAGGAAGGAGTGCAGGTAGGAGAGGAGGTTGGTAGTGGGGGTGTGGAGCGCAGTGTGGCGTTGCCGCAGGTTAAGGAGGATGGCAGGGTAGGGAATAAAAAGGGGTCGTCTAAGTCAGGGAAAGCCAGGAAGAAAAGACGGAGGGCGCGGTCCAGTTCTTCAGATTCGTCGGCTTCGTCTTCTTCCACTTCATCTGCTTCGTCTAGTTCTTCGGGTTCGGGGTCCGTAGCGCGGGCGGGCGCCGTGGGAGGGGGTACAGTACATGGAGCCCCGGCGCTAGTAGCTCTCACGGAGCTTTGGGAAGAGGTGCCGCGTTCCATTCGAAAACGAATCCGGCGTCATCAATTCATTAATATTTTTCAATTATTGGAAGGGCGGAGGGGTAAGCGCAAGGGGAAGAAGAGGCGAGGGAAAAGTGAGAGATTTCCGGGAGCACAGAAAAAGATAGCTCGCAACATTCATAACTGGATGGGAGCTTTTTTGCGGTTAGCCAGTGTGGTCGGAAAGAAGGATCCGTCGCAGTATGGAGCTCTGCTGTCTTATGCCGACTCTATTTTAGCGGCTAGCAAGACCTACTCTGGTCTTGGTTAAATTATGATGAATGTTTTCGCGACCGTATGGAGGAGAATAAATTTATCTCCTGGGGCACTCAAGACGTGGGGCTCTGGTTAACTCAGATGGCTTCCAGGTTGTCCGGTGGAGGACCGGGGCAGGGGTTGGGCGCAAGTACAGGGCAGGTGTGGCCCTTTCGGAAGGACGTGTCCGCTAGCGGATCAGGAAAGGGCAGCGCAGGGCGCTCAGACGAGTGCTGGCGCTTTAATCAATCCGAGTGCATCTTCCCGGATTGTAAATTCAGGCATGCTTGCTCCACCTGTGGAGCAGGGCATCCTGCTGTCAGATGTTTTAAACAACAAGGGGAGGGTGCCTCTTCGACCCAGACTCCAAAAAGTTCAGGGAAGTCAGGCCTTTGAGCGGGCGCTGACTCCGGTCAGGATTGCAGTCATGGAGCCTTGGTTGCGGTTATATCCAAACAGGGAGGTGGCGTTGTTATTATTTCAAGGTTTTACGTGGGGTTTTAAAATACCATTCAGTGGAGGGGCGGCCGTTGGGGGGGGGGATAATTGCCCGTCAGTGCGACGTTTGGTGGAGGTGGTTCGTGAAAAAGTGAGAGCAGAAATTGAACTTGGACGAATCGCTGGTCCGTTTTCGGAGCCTCCATTTGGGAATTTGGTGCTGTCACCGTTGGCGGTAATCCCAAAACGTGAGCCGGGTAAATTTAGGTTAATTCACAACCTTTCTTTTCCGGAGGGTACGTCAGTGAATGATGGCATCCCACGTGAGCTATGTTCTGTGAGATACGCGTCCTTCGATTCGGCGGTTCAGGTTGTCAGGCGGTGTGGTCCGGGCGCTCTGATGGCCAAAGTTGATATCGAAGCGGCTTTTCGATTGTTGCCGGTCCATCCGCTTAGTTTTCGTCTGTTCGGCTTTCAATTTCAGCAGGAATACTTCTTTGATAAGTGCATGCCTATGGGTTGCTCCATTGCGTGCACTTATTTTGAGGCTTTTAGTTCATTTGTGCACTGGGTGGTGCAGACTAAAGCTGAGTCCAGAATGTTAGTTCATTATCTGGATGATTTTTTGTTTGCAGGGCCAGCGGGGTCAGATGCCTGTGAACGCTTGTTACATTGTTTTAAAGGGGTGGCAGCTGAGTTCGGGATTCCACTGGCCGCGAACAAGACGGAGGGGCCTAGCACTCGTTTGGTCTTTCTAGGTATTGAGATGGATTCGGTTGCCATGGTATCTCGCTTGCCGGCTGATAAGGTGGAGCGTTTACGTGCTTTGGTGAGAGAGGCTGTGAGTCGTCCTAAGTTGTCCTTGCGGGAATTGCAGTCGGTAGTGGGCAGCCTGAATTTTGCTTGTCGGGTAATTCAGATGGGTAGAGTATTTCTGCGTCGGTTATCACATGCCATGTCCGGTTTGACATGGCGGCATCATCGAGTTCGTAATTCGCGGTATTTACGGGAGGATTTGCGGATATGGGATTCATTCTTGAGGAGCTTTAATGGGGTGGCATTGTGGCAATCCAATCCACGGTCTAATCGTGATTTGGAGTTGTTCACAGACGCAGCGGGCTCATTGGGTTTTGGGGCCTATTTTCAAGGGGCGTGGTGTGCCGAGCGTTGGCCGGAGGCATGGGTGGCATCTGGTATTACAACAAACATTACTTTCTTGGAGTTATTTCCGATTGTAGTGGCAGTGCATCTTTGGGGAGAGCGGTTGAGAGGGCAGAGAGTGGTTTTTTGGTGTGATAATATGGGGGTCGTAGAGGTTATCAACAAGAGATCAGCACATTGTATGAAGGTTTCAGACTTGTTGCGTGAGTTCATATTATGCTGCATGTCCTTAAACGTGACTGTCTGGGCGCGACATGTTCCGGGGATTTCTAATGGTGTGGCTGATTCTCTTTCTCGTTTCAAGTGGGAGTTGTTTTGAGAACTGGCCCCGGATGTGGAGCTTTGCGGTACTCCTGTGCCGTCTTCCCTTTGGAGATTCGGTTCCCGGAGTCCTGGAAAATGCTGCGAGCTTCATTAGCTCCTTCGACATGGACAAGTTATGTGGGGGGGGCCAGGTGGGTTTCAGCGGCTGTATCGGCCTGGGGTTGGGCGGGCAGTCCGATTTCTGATATAGCACTGATTCGGTTTATCGAGCGGGCAAGAGCGAGTGGTTGTTCGCGGGCGTCAGTTGGGAGACAGCTGGCGGGTTTCTCCTTCTTTATGAAGGCTCATGGGTGGGGATATCCGTCGGGTCGTTTTCTGGTACGATGTGTACTGGCGGGTTGGTCGAGGGGGATAACCCCTACGATTGACCAACGTTTTCCCATTACGCATGATATTTTGGTTTTATTGTGGGAAGTTTTGTCGGAGGTCTGTTCTTCGGAGTATGAAACAGTCTTGTTTCGGGTGACTTTTGTTCTGGCATTTTTTGGCGCTTTCCGGGTTAGTGAACTCGTGACTCGATCTGCGCGGAGCGGTGCTTACCCGGGCCTATTGGCCAAAAATATTGTGGTGACTAACAGAACGGTGACGATTGTTATCCCTCAGTCAAAGACGGATCAGCGGGGAAAAGGGCTGACTGTGGTGCTTTCTGCGGTGCCGGGTTTGGTGTCCTGTCCGGTGCGGAATGCAGCTGTGTATTGTCTAAGGCGACCGGAGGGGGCGGACCAATTTTTGGTGCATTACAATTTGGCCCCCTTGACTAAGTATCAGTTCACTGCGGTCCTTCGTAGGGATTTATACTTGGTGGGTCTGGATGAGCGTCGCTTTGGGACGCATTCTTTTCGTATTGGGGCGGCAACTTCGGCAGCTGGTGCGGGTTTGCCAGGAGGGGTGATTCAACGGATTGGACGGTGGCGGTCTGGGGCTTACAGGAGTTATGTCCGCCCAGATTTCGGGTGTGAATGAAAGGGGGTCTAACTCTAATTTCTTTGCAGGTGCGGTGCCCGAGACAATGGCGGTGTGGATTATCTGGCATTCCTACACTTACTGGGCGCAAAGACATGCCTGCTGTCGTCCATATGGCCCTCATTTGGATTTGCAACGAAGGGGGGTGCGGGTTGTTTGGTTGGGGCGCAGGGGGATGCTCTGGGATGAGCTCATTCCTTGCGTGCTGAAGGAGCGCGAAAGGCGTGGAGCACCGCGGGTTTTAGTAGTGCATTTGGGAGGTAACGACTGGGGCAGGATGTCGGGGAAGCAGTTCATTGGCATGGTTCGCAAGGACTTAATGACGGTGTCCATTTTGCTTCCGACAACTATCTTGTGCTGGTCTGACATTGTTGTGTTGCCTGCTGAATGTGAGAACATTAGGTGGTGAAGATGCAGGTCTAAGGCAAATCAACAGATAGGGGCCTGGTTGGAACGTTTGGGGGGTCGCCACATCAAATACGATTGGTCATGGGGCAAAGTAACGGGTTTATTCCGGTCAGATGGGATTCACCTTTCCTTTGTGGGTTTGGACTTGTTCTTAAACTCCATTCAGGAGGCCTTGGAGAGCTTGTTTCCTTTGTGAGCGAGGCCGCATCTTTGGGGGGTCACAGGGCATAGGATGCCTGTGCCTGTGGCGGTTGGCCCGAGCCTGATCAGCTTCTTTATTGTTATGTTAAATGGATTTTGGCAACAAGCAAGCGATGATTGACAACTGGGGCTGTTGTTGGGGGGCTCGGCTCCTTGCCGGAAGGTGGCGGGAGCAGATTGGCCAGACCCCTTGCAGGTTGGCGACGGGGGTCCACCCAGGATCGCTCCTTGCAGGAGTGTGGCGGGAGTTTATCCTGGTGTGTGAGGGGCCATGCGAGCATGCAGAGAAGATTGGTCAAGCTATCCTGCCGGAAGGTGGCGGATAGTTTGTGGAGGGGGGTTTGCAATGAAAATCCATGTTGTTCTTGTTAAATTGTATTATAAGGCTCGGGTCACTTGTTAATTAAAGCTGCGGCCTTGTTTTTTCCCAAACTAATGTCTCAGAGAATGTATTTGTTTGTATATGAGTGGGCGTGAGCGAATGAAGTACTGGATGCACATATTATGAATGCTGATATTGATTATTCTGTCTTTTTATAAATGTTAGTAGGCTTAGTTCTTTTCAGATGGCTATATACAATGTACAATTTTCAATTTTTACTGCACAAAATAATTTTTCCATATAGACCTGTTTAAAAGACAAGGTTTATTGCACAATTTTTGAAAAAAATGATAAAACACTTGTTTGACCAATAACAGACACATCAAAGTCATTTTTAATAATGTTTGTCTCATTTTTTTTTTCAAAAAGTCTTTAGTGTTTTGGTGTGTGAGGATATGTCCTTAGAAATTTGTTTAGGAGCATTTGAGCAAATGTTGTTCCCTAAGTTCTGATTTTACCAACCCAACACATAGGTCCAGCCAGCCCCGGTACCCAAAGGCTCAACCCACGGGGAACGAGGGATGGTATTGGTGAAGCGCCAGCTGGCCTCCGGCCTTCAGCCCACTCTGTCTGTCGATGGTGGGGACCTGTAGGATCCCTCCTATAGGTAGCCTGAACCCCACCTCGGCCCAAGGCTCAACCTCCAGCACAACAGACTGGGAGGGAACTGGGAAAAGGCCCTATCGCTTCATCACACAATTTTTACAAAATTCCCTCCCTTGCGCGTGCAAGTCGGCACCCAAGTGCACATGCGCGCACAGATATAAAATTGGGCGGTAGAAGATTTTATAATATGCACACGTCGGCGCATGCATGTTATAAAATTGGTGCATCCATGTGCGTACACCGAGAACTGCGTTTATATGGGCACCCATGAGGTTGTTTTAAAATGTACCTTTTCCATGAGTAATTGGATTGGATGGTAAATTAGGCTTTATAAAGAAAGACAGAAAAAGCAGAACATCATATAAGGCTAAAAAAGCAAGTTTAGGTATAAAATGAGAAAATATTTCAGTACTGAAAAGGTTGTAGATATTTATTTATTTATTTATTTTTAATTTTTATATACCGAATTTCTTGCATAAAATGCAAATCAAACCGGTTTACAATGAAACAGAATAAGCAGGAAATATGATTCCTTAGTCTAATACATTGAACATCTATAACGAAAAAACAATTGTTAACAAAGGAAAAAGCTAAACAACATTAATAAAGGTTAATTAACAAAGAAAACATAAATAAAATTATTTTACAGGAATCACAAAGGTTAGCACGAAGGGGCGCACAAAGGGGAAAGCACCTTTGTCGCGCGACGCCTGGTGGACCGGCGTCGTTTACCGGCTCTCACGCTGAACGTGGTGATGTCATAGGGGGCGGATCCCATTCTCCCTGAGCTCTCTCAATCTGCTTTGTTTCTTAGCGATTTTTCTCTTTTTTTGATATATGGAACATGTGATAAGCACAGTGGATCCTTAGAGGCGAGGATGTGAGGATGAAGCTTGAGATCAGAGAAGCTCCGTGGTAATGCATTAGGAATGAACAGAGTAGATGGTCTAGCAGTCCTGATCTGCCATTGTTTTCCATTTTCCTTATGACCATATATGCTAATGCAAAAATATTAAATGTGATGGGTCTAGTACATGCAGCTCAACAAATTGCATACATTTTTATTTTTTGTTTAAAACAGGTAATCCATAATCTCAGTGGAGATAGACTTTACCACATTATTCAAATTTAAAGAAACTTAATTGAAACTATCTACAAGCTGTCTAAATCAACTCATAATTTAATATTTCTAACAATCTGCCATCTGTGATAGTGAAGATAAATATAATTTGAAGGTCAACCAGTATCAAGTCATGTCAATGGAAAAAAGAGTGTGATATTTCAACCTAACAAAACTACCTGTGTGTTTATTAGCAAGAGAGAGAAATACATTTAATATATTTCAAACCTAAGTACAAGTAATCCATTTTGATTCATTGTCTTTCTATCACAAACAAAAAGATTTGTAGTTTTGTAATCATGGTTAAAAATCTTTCCCTTTTTAGGATAAATACACCTACTTATCAAATTTATGATGGCAAATAAATCCATTCTCATAGGTTTTATAAAGGAGTGTTTCATTACTCTGCATGGAATTTAACTATTACTTTGTACAGAGCAGAAACATGAAGGCTTATATTGTTTACTATTATCAAAAAGCCATAACCTAACCACATTTTTTGAGAGAGATTCACGACCAGTTCTGGCTTTCCTGACAGCATTTTGGTTTACATTGGGTTGCCAAGATGTGCAAATCTATCTTGTGCATCATCATTATATGT
Source organism: Rhinatrema bivittatum (assembly GCF_901001135.1). Classification (NCBI taxonomy): domain Eukaryota; kingdom Metazoa; phylum Chordata; class Amphibia; order Gymnophiona; family Rhinatrematidae; genus Rhinatrema; species Rhinatrema bivittatum. The sequence continues at coordinate 440,614,630 of NC_042615.1, read as the reverse complement.
ATCCCATTATATGTCCCTGGTGGTCCAGCGGAGGTCCGGGAATGATCTCCTGCACTTGGGCCGTCGGCTGCCAGTAATCAAAATGGCGCCGATAGCCTTTGCCCTTACTATGTTACAGGGGCTACTGGTGCCATTGGTCAGCCCCTGTCACATGGTTGGAGCACAAGATGGCGCCGGCCATCCATTGCTCCTACCATGTGTCAGGGGCTGACCAATGGCACTGGTAGCCCTTGTGACATAGTAGGTCAAAGGCTATCGGTGCCATTTTGATGCGAGGCAGGCCGGACAGCCAACGGCATGGAGTGAGAAATCGCTCGCGGGACCCCAGGAATGTTAGTAAGTCTTGGGGAGGGATTGGGATGGTGGGGGGGGGGGTTTGATTATAGTACATTTTAATGCTTGGGGTGGTTTTTTATTTTAAAAAATAAAATGTGCCCCTCCCCCCGTACAAACCCGAAAAACAAATTTTCCCCGAAGTTCAGGGAAAATCTGTTTCGGGGTTCGGGGCCCCCGACCCACGACAAATTAGGCAATTTTGAAAAAATTGCCTAATTCGTGATAAATGAAAGCACATCTCTACTGAATAGTGTCACCAAAAGTGGCATGAATAGCCTAAGACTCCGTAAAGGGGTGAAGGGGTACCAGCATTTGCAGGATTTTGCCAAGTCACTGTGAAAGAAACAAAGAAGCAGAAAAAGTGGGAAGAACACCCAAATGCTTCAAAAGATGGCAGCAGCAACAGTGACATGAACCCTTGTTGGAATTTTAAGTGGCAAACTGGCAGTAAAACTGGCATCAGCATCCTAAGGCAGCATGAAGGGGGATCAAAGCAGAAAAGTCGACAGATACCCCCCCCCCTCCCAAGAGAGGCAGTTATAAAGGGGATAATCAGCACAATGAGTAGCTTCAAGACACCAAAGCAACATGAGAGGTGCAAAGCATCCCACCAGACTGTCAGGAACAACTAATGATGTCAGGTCCTGTGTATGACAGCAAGGCATAGTGGCAAAGAGAACACCAAGGTGTGAGGTCTGGGCATATAAACAAGGCTGAGTGGCACAAAGACCCCCAAGGTGTTGGATATAATTTTGATTTTCTTGTAGAATGGGCTTTCTGAAGGAGAATGTTATCACATGTAGACATTAAAATGGTTTCTCTAAGATTGTGGTGTGTTTTTTTCTGGAAAGTGGTGAGAGCTGATTTATTTGGAAAACATTTACCATATTATTTACATGACCTTAGTGTTGTGACCAGGGAAGTGGATCTTTGGGCCGGCCGGACGGAAAGAAGATGGAAGAGATCTCCGCTGAAGGAAGCAGGCTGGCCGGCAGATCAGAAGCTGAAGACTGATGAATACTTCACCCTGGAAGCCCGAGATCCCCCCAGGAGAAGCCCGTGAGGATCTGGACTGCTGGGACTTAGGCGGCTTCACCCTGGAAGTCTGAGATCCCCCCAGGAGGAGACTGGGGGGATCCGGACCGCTGGGACTTAGGCGGACCATGGAGGTTGGAAAGACGAGAAGATGGACCAGGGTCAGGACAGGCGGAGATCAGCACAAGAGAAGACAAGCCGGGGTCAAAACCTGAAGACAATCTGAAGGAAAGTATACTGGCACCTGGAACCGCAGACAGGAGTGGAAGCGGAGCAGCAGCGAGACAGGTCCCAGCGACTGGAAACCCACAGGGCTGGGTGTCGGAAGACCAGAAACCGGATCCGAGGCAGGAGTCGAGGAAGAAGCAGGAACTGCATCTCACCACTCACAAGGAGTCAACCACATTGCAAGGCAGGGATCTTTGGTCAGACGCCGGATTTAAATCCCCGCTGGCACCTGACGTCATGGGAAGGGGCTGGCCGCGATTTCATGCCAGAGGCCCTTTAAAAGGGTTCCCTTTGCACGCACGAGTGCCTAAGGGGGAGGAGCTATTGCAGCGTTCGGTGGCATCTCCCTCTGGAGACACCTCCGTGGAGGCCCAGAGGATCCCCAGACTTGCTGGCACTTCTCCTCGGGCACAAAGGTAAGGACCCAGTCGCGAGGGTCACAACCAGGACCGCCTAACACTTAGGCTGTTCAATTTCCTAATTTTTCTGGTTTTTCATGAAATCTAGCACATTATTCTGTTACCATATTCAGAACATTGAAATGGTTAATCTTGATTATCTTTTTTTAACTCTTTATTTGTAATTTTAAGTTAAATATCCAAATCAAAAATATATTTGACAAAGAAAATAGACAATATATACAATAGTCTAAAGATAAAATTATTCAAAAGTAGTAATTCAGCATATATTGCCACAATTAGTCCCCAATTAAGAAGATGGGAGGGAACAGGAAAAAAGCAAGTGGAAAGGCTAATAACACACAACAAATATCTTTAGAAAGAGATGAAAGATGCATAGTAGAACATACCCTATCATTCAATATCCACATTAGCAATGACAGAATGTTCCAAAGCCCCTTGCCGGGCTTTCAGAAAGTTCTTCAACTGAATAGGATCAAAAAAGCAAAATCTGGTAGAGTATCTTTTGACTTGTATCTGTATTTTGTCCTTCTGAATGAAGGCTTATTTGTACAGTATATTAAAGGAGTGTTTCATGATGGGAATGAAGCAGAATAAGTGGCAGAAAAAAAACCCTAAGGCAGGCACTAATAAAGGGGCCAAGCAGCACAAAGAGTGGATTTAAGAAACACAAGCAACATGAGAGGTGTAAAGTAGTCCACCAGACTGGCAAGAAAAACTCATGGTGTTAGTTCTGGGGTACAACAGAAAGTCACAGTGGGAAAGAGAATTCCGAGGTATAAGGTCTGGGCATGGAAGCAAAGCTAAGTGGTAAAAAGACATCCAAGGTGTGGGTGGAATTTGGATTTTCTTGTAGAATGGACTTTCTAAGTGAAAATGATATCACATTTAGAACATGGAAATAGTTTCACAATTATAGGGGCCAGGGTTTACAGTAAGTTGTAAGGGTTGATTTTTATAGAACAAATTTCCAATATCCTGTGGCTGAACTCTGGTTATTATAGTTACTGCTTTTGTGGTATTGCATGCATTTTTTCTTACTGCTCTAATCTCTTATGAAATTCAGAACAGTAAATGGATTTTCTTGACCATCTTTTGCTTGTGCCAGTATTTCTTCCTCTGAATGACATATTTTTTAGACAAACCACCATACTGTAATCACTCATCAAAGAGAAATGGCATTGTGGAGGGGCTGGAAGAAAGAATGTAGTAGAGAACAGGTGTTGTGCCATGGTAGTGAATCCTGTATCTTTTTTTGACTGTTTTCAAATTTTTGTTCTGGGAACAAAGCAACTCAATATAACAAACCAATAAGAAAGCAAGTATGGGTGAGAAGTACACTCCAATGCTCTAAAAGAGGGCACCAACAACATTATGGCTAGTTGACATGTGACAGAAAGTTCTCCATGGTATTATGACATCTGAGAGGGTATGATGCAGAAAGTCCAAGGATGAACATAAGAACATAAGAAATTGCCATACTGGTTCAGAACAAGGGTCCATCAAGCCCAGTCTCCTGTTTCCAACAGTGGGCAATCCAAGTCACAAGTACCTAGCAAGTACCCAAACATTAGATAGATCACAAGCTACTGTTCTTATTAATTACCATCATAGCAGTTTATGGACCTTTACCAAACCTTTTTTAAACCCAGTTACACTAACTGCTGTAATGCATCGTCTGGCCATGAATTCTAGAGCTTAACTATGCATGGAGTGAAAAATAATTTTCTTCAATCGGTTTTAAATGAGCTACTTGCCTACTTCATGGAGTGCTCCTTTATCCTTCTATTATCTGAGAGAGTAAATAACTGATTTACATTAACTTGTTCAAGTCCTTTGATGATTTTGTAGACTTCTATCATATCTTTATTTATTTATTTTTTTTTAAATTTATTTATATTCCACTTTTCATACTTTTTTCAGCGCTTCAAAGTGGATTACATTCAGGTACTGTAGGTATTCCTCTATCCCCAGATGGCTTACAATCTAAGGCCTGGATTTATCAAAATGTGATAAGTATTGCATGCGATAGCAAAAGGGGTGTGTTTTTATGCAAATAGGCAGTTTATTGCAATTTGCGGTAATACCTATGCGAAAAGCTAAGTTAGTGCAAATTGTGATAATGTTTTCACACTTTGTGATACATGCCAGACTTGTTGTATTTCCTGCATACAGCCACCGGGGGACCATTTGTGTGTGTGTGTGTGTGAGAGAGAGAGTGAGAGGGAGAGGGAGAGAGAGAGAGTGAGAGAACCCAGCTGTGATGCCTGCTCCATAGACAGGTATTTATATCCCTATGGGAGGCCCACCTAGTAATGCGAGGTGAGGTTTACGTATTAGTGTAGGGGGTTAGGGGCCACTTTGACATTCAATGTGAGACGTACGAATAGAACAGTGGTCTCTTGTGAAGATTTGATGATCTTCGGAGAGAGGAACTCACCCAGAGCTGAGATTGGTGCAATGTTCTCTCCACCTAGCTTGATGTTACCCAGGTAGAGAGTCCATCAAGCTCGGTTGAGAGAACATTGCACCAATCTCATCTTTGGGTGAATTTCTTCTCTCCGAAGGTCATCAAATCTTCACAAGAGACCACTGTTCTGTTCGTATATCTCACGTTGAATGTCAAAATGGCCCCTAACCCCTACACTAATACGTAAACCTCACCTCGAGTTACTAGGTGGGCCTCCCATAGGGATATAAATACCTATCTAGGGCACAGGCACCACAGCTAGGTTGTCTTTCTCTCTCTCTCTTCTCTCTCTCTCTCTCCTACTAAAACAGGCCTTTCAGGAAACATCATGAAATGCACTAAAACAGTTTAGCACTACTGAAAAAGGTGCAGCTAAAATCAGCATTAGGTCCATGCAATAGGACTTTGCAAACTGGTAAACCCAGCCCACTCCCACTCCTCCTTTTCAGATTTGCATCACACCAAATGATATGGTGCTATTAAAGGCATTTTCACATGCGAAAACACCTTAGCGCATTTTGATAAATGACCCCCTAAGTTTGTATCCCCCCCTTAGTCATCTCTTCTTCAAACTGAACAGCCCTAACATCTTTATCTTGTCCTCATAGGGCAGCCGTTCCATGCCCATTATCATTTTGGTCACCCATCTCTGCATTTTCTCCAGTGCAGCTATATCCTTTTTGAGATGTGATGACCAGAACTGCACGCAGTATTCAAGGTGTGGTCTCACCATGGAGCGATACAGAGGCATTATGATATCTTCCATTTTATTTTCCATTCCCTTTTTAATAATTCCTAACATTCTGTTTGCTTTTTTGATTGTCTTTCTTTCACATTTTTGTTTTCTGGACAAAATACCTCAGTGGAAAACAACAAAAAAACAGTGTGTGAAAACAGTGCTGGGAGGTTACACTTTTTTTTCTACATTTTTACCTCTTTCTGGGAAAAGCAAACACCCCAGTACAACAAAGAAACAAATGAAAGCAAATGACACAGAGTCACCATAACACCTATTCTCATACATATTAATAGGTAGGCATAGTATTTAGGCAGAGCAGTAGCATCAAGATCCCCATGGTGGTATAAGGGATTGTGGCAGGTAGGCATGAGGCTGCAAGTCCCTATGTTGGTACTATCGGTAAACTAGACAGTGAAGAAACCACTTTGGTGAATGTTGCCAACAGAACAAGTGAGAATTCACCTACTACTAATCATTGAGACATCAAAAACATAATAAAATACATAACAGTGTCTGACATGCTCTCATACAGTTAGAGATGCTGATTGCACTCATTTGTTGGAGACACTGTAGCAGTGTTTCCATATTTAAACAAACGGAATTTGACACTTGTCACCAACAAGGTCAGGCCGCAGCCTTGGGCCTGGGTCCAGGCCGAGGCCTTGTCATCTGACCCTGACCCTGACCTCCAGGCTGGGCTGCAGTATCTGGCCCGAGGCCCAAACCCTGGCCTATTTTGAGGCCCAGGTATTGGGACTCAGCCTTTGAGCTGGGCCTCTGCATCAGGCCTGGGTCTGGGTGAAGACCCTAGCATCAGGACCTGAGGTCAAGCCATGGTGTCAGGCCTGGGCAAGGTCTCTGGCCTAGGCTGAGGCCTAGGAATAGGGATTTGGCCCCCTGGCTGGACCCTGGCATTGGGCCTGAATTTGGGCCAAGGCCCAGTGTTGGGACCTGGTCTCTGGACCTGGCCACAGTGATGGGCCTTGGCCCAGACCCTGGCCATAACCCTGACCCTGGTATCAGGAACAAGATTCAGGAGCAGGAGCCCGTTCCGGACCGCTGCCATTCCGGACCGCCGCTGGACCTGCAGGTTATTTAAGTCATTTGGGGGGGGTTCGGGAGGGTGGGGGATTTAATTTAAAGGGTCGGGGGTGGGTTTTAGGGGGTTTTAATGTGCCGGTTTTGCGATTTTTTGATTTTTAGATTTTTCACGATTTTTCACGATTTTTCACGATATTTTACCCCCCCAAACGGCAACAATGCGATTCCCTCCCCCTCCCAGCCGAAATCGATCGTTAAGACAATCGAGGACACGATTCACATCCCTACTGAATACTAACCAAGAAGATGTCAAAAGAGTACTGCAGAGACTTCACAAGAACCGTTTATACGCCAAGTTTTCTAAGTGCGAATTCCACAAGGAGTCTGTGCCCTTCATAGGGTACATTGTTTCAAATCAAGGCTTCCAGATGGATCCTTAGAAACTTGAGAGCATTCAAAAATGGACACAACCCACCAGTCTAAAGGCTTTTAGATGATTTCTGGGATTTACCAACTACTACAGAACATTCATCAAGAATTACTCTTCACTAACTGTTCCGCTAACAGCAATGACTAAGAAAGGTGCCAACATCGCCAATTGGTCTACGGAAGCTATGACAGCATTTCAGAAGCTGAAAGATGCCTTCACCAGTAAGCCATGCCTTTGCCATCTGTATCCAACACGGCCTTTCATTGTGGAAGTTGATGCCTCGGATGTAGTCGTAGGGGCCGGGCTAAGCCAGACCAGTGACTCTAAGATCTTGCATCCATGCTCTTTTTTTTCACGACGCTTCTCATCAGCAGAGAAGAACTACGGCATTGGGAATAAAGAACTACTGGCTATAAAAATGGTATTCATAGAGTGGCGCCCCTGGCTTGAAGGTGTACAACATCAGATCACTGTTTTCACGGATTAAAAAAATCTGGAGTACCTCCGTCACGCTCAGTGCCTAAACCATGGACAGGCAAGATGGTCCCTGTTCTTCAACAGATTTGACTTTGTGCTGAAATACCACCCTGGAGATAAGAATGTCAGAGCAGTTGCCCTATCTCGCTCATTTCTCTCTGAAGACATACCTGATGAACCCCAGCATATCATCGACCTGAAGAGAGTTATCCTGTCAGCTACACATCCGGTACCTTCAGGCAAGACCATTTTACCCTGCAATCTAAGAAAGAAATTGTTAGCATGGGCTCATGATTCAAAACTGGCTGGACATCCTGGTCAACGAAGAACTCTGGCAAAACTTCAGAAGTGCTGCTGGTGGCCCCCAATGAAGGAAGACATGTTTGCCTATCTTGATTATTGTTCCAATTGTGCCAGACAGAAACCTCCTCCCAGACGTCCTTGGGGCCTGCTTCATCCCTTACCAGTACCAGATGAGCCCTGGACTCACATTACTACAGACTTTGTAGTAGACTTACCACTTTCTGGAGGTAACAATATCATCTGGGTTACAGTAGATCATTTCTCGAAGATGGCTCACTTCGTGGCTCTCTCTGGCATGCCTTCAGCCATGGAGCTTGCTAAACTTTTCATCACCCACATCTTTCACCTACACGGCATGCCAAAACACATCATCTCTGACAGAGGAGCTCAATTCACAGCAAAGTTCTGGAAAGCTTTGTGTAAGAAGTTTGACATCACTCTCGACTTCACCTCTGCATACCATCCTCAGTCAAATGGCCAAACTGAGGGAATGAATAGAACACTCAAGCAGTTCCTTCGAGCCTATGTTGGTTCACGTCAAAATGACTGGGCTGAATTCACCATCAACTCTCATCCAGCAACATCCACTGGATCAACACCATTTGAAGTGATTTACGGATGACTACCCTTACCACCTTTACCACTTCCACTTTCAGTGTCATCCCCGGCAGCTCAATCTACTGCCAATGATATTCAACTTCTCTGGAGAAAGACTAAAGAGATGCTCCAAAAAGCAGGACAAAGAGCAAAGAAAGGCTATGATGCTCACCACAGCAAGGCTCCTGAATTCCAGCCTGGTGACAAAGTCTGGCTGTCTACCAAACATTTGGGACTCAAGCTACCATCAGCTCGATTTGCTCCATGCTTGTCAGACCCTTTCCCATCCTCCGACGATTGGGGTCACTCACGTACAGTCTGAAACTTCCTCCAGCAATGAAGATTCATAATGCGTTCCATGTCTCGCTACTGAAACCGCTCATCCTTAGCGAGTTTTCCTCCAAGACACCTGAACCCACACCTATTGATGCAGAAGTAGACATCGAGTACAAGGTTGATGCCATCCTTGACGTAAGAAAGAGAGGCAGAGTTTGGGAATACCTCCTGTCATGGGAGGGTTATGGACCTGAAGAAAACTCTTGGGAACCTTTGGCTAATATCATGGATAAAGAGATGTTTTGACAATTCCACCGATAGCATCCTTGAAAACCAAGACCAGGTAGGGGGTCTGGAGGGGGCCCTTTGATGGGGGGTACTGTTGCATCTGTTGGTCTCAGACGGCTTCGACCTCTGTGCCTCATCTTTCTCTCTGCTCTCCCCGCTAGCCTTGGGAAGATGGCTACCGCCGCATCTGCATGCCGCGCTCTCCGGCATCCCCAGAACGGCAATGGCAAGGCAATCCGCCATGTTTCTCCTGAGGGCCTCCTAGGGTGCGTGCGTACACATCACCCACATCTTTATCCACGTCATAGCAGGAACTTTGGAGGAGGCTCCTCCAAGTGACGTCATGCCATCCGGGTATTTAGCCTGCCCTTCGTTTGCTAACAATTCGAGTTAGCAGGGATTGGACTTGTCTGGTCTAAGTGACTCTGCCACTTCCTTGCTGCCGCTGGAAGCTCTCTCTGCCCTTCAGGGTAATTCTCTAACCTGGGTACCCGCTCCTCAGGGGCCCTTTGCTTTCTTTCAGGTGCCTATCCGGGATCAGGTACTTGCTCCTCGAGGGCCTGCTATCCCTGCCTCGGTGCCTGTATTCAACTACTTCTGCCTGCTGGGATCTCCACCTATACAGCTACCAACTTAGTGAGTAATCTAACCTTTGTCAGTCTGTCTCATCTACAGCTCAGCATTGGGAACTTGCATCCTGCACTCCCTATACCATCACTGCGAGACAGGTCTCCTTTGCTGAGGGCCCCTGGACTGCTACCTCTGGATCACCTCACTACTGCCACCTCCAGTGGTAATTTTCTGCTGTATAATAAAAGACAAATCTCTGTGTTTGCATGTCTAGAGTCTAGCCTAGTACTGTGGTTCCTCATGGGCTCCTCCCCATGGGAGAGGCCATCTCCACAGTACCCAAGAATCCACTCCAACACCTCAAAACCATAACACAGTGAGCAGAGCAGGTCAGCAAGCACAGTGGTATAGAGTAAGGTAGCAATCACAGTGATATTTCACACTCAAAGATATAGAGTGAGTGATTTGGCAGGAAGAAGTATATTAACAAAGCCCCCAAACCCCAATTTTCCAATATCAGGAAGGACTTTTTAATCTCTTCCTTTCCCCCTGTTTTAATGAAGAAAGCTTTGCCCACTGTTTCAGTGCCAGCTTGCACATTTGAACTGCTGTTATCCTTTAACTGTTCTTGAAATTCAACCATTTTCCTTTTCAAAGTTTCACAGCTCTTTAATTATCTTCTCCATGTGTTATCTGACAATGATGTAACGTCCTATTCAAATAATAGTGGCCTGTGGGCAGTTTCTCTCCTTTCTCATGCCATTGAGGTCATTTCAATGTTCTCTGTGCAGAAGCCCAGTATTACCTCTGGCTGTGTGATTTTAAAATTCTGTGATGTTCCTGTTCTGCTTGCTGGATTGTAGAATCCTGGCATGACATCTAGTTCCTTATAATTGCTCCTTTCCTGTGGTACTTAAAGTCTAATCATATGGGCTTTACTACAGTAGAGATTTGTAGTTTTGTACCCCACTTGAGATGTTGCAGCTCTCTGTCCTTGTATTTGGTATAGCATGAGTGGTCATCTTGTGTTCTTTCCACTTGCTAGACAGCCACATTGTCGGGCTGCTCCCATATTTTATTTCTCTGCACTGCCTATTGTATTGTTGCGGCTTCTGATTGGTGGACCAGGTCTTACTTGTGGGTTGCATCACAACTTGGTCTTGAGTTAGAGTACGCTCCAGGATATATTGCAGATTCTTGACCATTGGGATGGGGGAAAACTAGGGACTTTCTGGTACAGGTAGGTGAGAGGAGGGAAAACGGGGAACCAGCAGAATGGGCAGGAGACAACAAGTGAAAATGGCTAGGATGTGAAAGGAAGAGGTGTCTGCGGCATTCTTAGGGGGTCTGGAGGGAGGGGGAACTAGAGCATTGGCCTGCTGAAGTTGGAACTTGTATGATGTGCTCTTTCTGTTTGCTTCCATCATCTGGGAAATGGTGGTGCGTCCTATTGACCAACCCTGTTTACCATGACTGATGAGGTTTTCCAGAGTCAAATTGGGATTGGCTTGTGGCTTGAGTGTGGCCATCAACATCCAGGGTTGGGCTGAGTGAATTGCAGGTCAGGGCTGGGGCCTGGGAGTGTTTGAGAATAGGCTTCCTTATACTGTACGTCTGTGTTACTTTTGTCAGATTTGCTTTCAAGCTAGTGCTCCTCACCCTCCTTTGTGCCCATTTTCTCCTTTTCTTTAGCCCCCTGAGTTTACTCTCACTCTGGTTAGAGCATTTTCCCCTCTCCATTTAATTTTAATTTCTTAATTGTTTTCTTGCATCTTTCTCCCCCCCCCCCCCCCCCACACACACAAAAACTTCCATTTATTTTTAAATTAAACTGTTTCTTTATCACCAATCTCCTCTCTTTGGCATCCCTGTTATGTGGCCCATGGTCTTACCATTAAGGACAAGTCTTGGTTCTCTGTCTACAAAGAGGTCTTCTTTCCTCCTAAAAATATTAAATAATAAAATAAACAAAAAGTAAATAAATGAAGTTATGTTAATCATAATTTCAAGTATCACCTTTGAATTTAATATATTTAGCAAATAACTTTTGTTTGTTTTTCTTTTTGGATTTTTCTTTGCTACCCTATATGATTATTGCATTTTTATGTACACCAGGAGGTTAGTATTCCAAGCCATTTTTCCATCTAAATGGCTAAACTGGCATATTTAAAGACTTATATAGCTAAATTCTTGCTGGATAATGAGTTATCCAGCTAGAATTTAGCCGCGTAAGTTGGGGGAGTACCAGGGGCGGGTGGGAGGTGTTTCGGGGAAGATTGGAGTTAGATGCATACGTTAACCGGTTAAGCCTCATATTCAGAGTTAGCCAGTTAACTTATGCAGTTAGCTTTGGTTGGGCCACTGACCTGTCCTAAAGTTAGCCAGATAACATATCCAGCTAACTAGTTGAGCCACTCAGCAGCTGAGTATTACCCCTTATGTTTTCTTGTTTGAGGTAAAAACCTTTTAGTGCTCCATAATTCAATTTGATGCACACTAAAAAAACTTAGCGCACACTAATCAAAATGAAACAAAATGACAGCAAATCCCTAATAGTTACAAGGAAATAACTTTTACAAAGAAGGAGTCTGAAAGCACACTATAAAGCGACTCAAACATTTAAAGCATTATTGGAGAAATAAGAGTCAACAAACATGTAGGTTTTGTTGGGCTAATGCCATGCATGTATAGCACCTTCAACATGTTTGATCACTATTATTTTTAGATAGTCAAGTGGGATAACAATGGCAACCACAATATGTTGCTGTTGTGCATCCCGCCTGAGTGGGTTCCGCGACCTGGCCTGCTCACCTCGCGCTGCCCTCCACAAGTGCTGACCTGGCTACTGCCTTTAACCCCCGGCATCCCCGTCAATCACCATGGCCTTCTTCAGCATCCTCATCTCTGCAGGCCTCGCAGCGGAGCTCTCGATGGGGTTCCGCGTCTTTGGCCATCTCGGCCCTGCCCCTAGGTGCATTAGGGATGTGAATCGTTTTAGGACGATTAAAATTATCGTCCGATAATTTTAATATCGTCTTAAACCGTTATGGAACACAATACAATAGAGATTCTAACGATTTATCGTTATAAATCGTTAGAATCGTGAGCCGGCACACTAAAACCCCCTAAAACCCACCCCCGACCCTTTAAATTAAATCCCCCACCCTCCCGAACCCCCCCCCCAAATGACTTAAATAACCTGCGGGTCCAGCGGCGGTCTGGAACGGCAGCGGTCCGGAACGGGCTCCTGCTACTGAATCTTGTTGTCTTCAGCCGGCGCCATTTTCCAAAATGGCGCCGAAAAATGGCGGCGGCCATAGACGAACACGATTGGATGGCAGGAGGTCCTTCCGGACCCCCGCTGGACTTTTGGCAAGTCTTGTGGGGGTCAGGAGGCCCCCCCCAAGCTGACCAAAAGTTCCTGGAGGTCCAGCGGGGGTCAGGGAGCGATTTCCCGCCGCAAATCGTTTTCGAACGGAAAATGGCGCCGGCAGGAGATCGACTGCAGGAGGTCGTTCAGCGAGGGTTCCGGCGCCTCGCTGAACGACCTCCTGCAGTCGATCTCCTGCCGGCGCCATTTTCCGTACGAAAACGATTCGCGGCGGGAAATCGCTCCCTGACCCCCGCTGGACCTCCAGGAACTTTTGGCCAGCTTGGGGGGGGCCTCCTGACCCCCACAAGACTTGCCAAAAGTCCAGCGGGGGTCCGGAAGGACCTCCTGCCGTCCAATCGTGTTCGTCTATGGCCGCCGCCATTTTTCGGCGCCATTTTGGAAAATGGCGCCGGCTGAAGACAACAAGATTCAGTAGCAGGAGCCCGTTCCGGACCGCTGCCGTTCCGGACCGCCGCTGGACCCGAAGGTTATTTAAGTCATTTGGGGGGTTTCGGGGGGGGGGGGGATTTAATTTAAGGGGGGGGGGGTGGGTTTTTAGGGGGTTTTAATGTGCCGGTTTTGCGATTTTACGTTTTTTTCGATTTTTCACGATTTTTCACGATTTTTCACGATATTTTACCCCCCCAAACGGCAACAATACGATTCCCTCCCCCTCCCAGCCAAAATCGATCATTAAGACGATCGAGGACACGATTCACATCTCTAAGGTGCATGCACAGCTGACGTCCATTCTTTTAAAGGGACAAGCAAGGGAAACCAGAGGGAGGCATGTTCAGATGACATCACCAGAGCCCTGTATATAAGGCAGGGCTCAGTTTCCTGATCCCTGCCTTGGCAATCGGGTCGACACCGTTGGTGTGCTAGTTTGCCTCTTCCTGTTCAAGTGTTCTCCTGTTCCAGTGTCTCCTTGTTCCAGTGTCTCCGTGTTCCAGTGTCTCACCATTCCGTGTGTTCCTGTATCCTCCTCAGGTAGTACCTCTTCGGACTGACCTCTGGTACTGACCTCTGCCTGCCTGACCAGTCTCTTGCCTGCCACCTGGAACTGACCACTGCCTGCCTGACCATTCTATTGCCTGCCACCTGGAACTGACCACTGCTTGCCTGACCATTCTCTGCCTGCCGCCTGGAACTGACCACTTCCTGCCTGACCATTATCTTGTCTGCCACCTGGAACCGACCCTCACTTGCCTTGACTACGCTCGGAGTGACTCTGGTATTGGCCCCTGCTTTGGCTTATGTCTCTTGGACTGATACTCTGGCTCTGACCTTTGCGCTTCAATCGGACACTCTCTTCTGGCCTACTGTGACTATCAGACCAACCTGCTTATAACCTATCTGCGGCTTCCACTTGACTAGACCTGCAGGCGCTGCCTGCCTCACCCGGAGAACCTTCCTGAACTGTTACCTCCCTGAGGTCTCCAAAGCTTCCAGTTTGGGTCTAGTCCATCCACTCTGCATCTGCTGTGCACCCTTGCTCGTAGTGGGCAAACCCCTCCGCTGTCTCTCCAGGAGACCACCAGAGGCCCACCTAAGTCCAGGCGGTCCGGGTACCCAAGGGCTCAACCTGCGGAAACCCCGGACTGTTATTGGTTAAGCTCCAATTGGCCTCTGTCTCCTTGTGTGTTCTGTGTCCTGGTGGCAGGCGCTCTCTGGGTCTGACCAGAGGGCCGTACCAATCCTGCACCAGGCCAAGGGTCCACCTCCTGCGCAACAGTTGCTCAACAGTTTTGGGTCAAAAATGTAGAAGATAAAGAATTGAAAGGGAAAATATAGCCAAAACAAATGGCTAATCAGATTTGTGTTTCTTTCTGTTGCTTTAAATGGCATCATTGGTTTGCAAATTGTCAGACCAGATTTGTTTATCTGTTCTTTGTACTTTTACTTTGTGCGGCACTTACTGAACTAAATATATGAATCCAATTCAGTTTTTCTCTTTTTTCTTTTTCTTTTTTCTTGTTTCACTCTGCAGATCCTACATTTCATATATATTGCACATATTATATAACTTATGATACTTAATTTAAATGAAACATTCAGTCCATTTAGAAATCCCTCTGTGCGATAACCTCTTTAGGATTTAGTACTGCCAGGAAATCCAATAAAACATCCTAGTCTTATTACAAGCTTAATATCCTGTATGAAATACATATACTGACTGCATTGTAGTGGCAATTTTGACTATCTTCTACCTAACTGATAAATAGTAAGCACCCTCTCCATCATGCTAATGTTCACAAAGTGAGGTTGGCACAAGTCACATTCAAATAGATTTCTTTTATTATTTTTCATTTGTAGTATCATTGTTTTCTAGTTTGCAAATACATGTTTATCACCTTGATATAAAATAGAGGGTGATTAGGCTTTGAAATTACAGAATATAAAGGAATGTTTCACTTGCTTCATAGTTCCCCTGCCTTTTAATATGCATTACCTCTGTGAGCCCATACTTAATAAAGCTTTTGTGATGAGCATGCTTATATTAGGGATGTGAGAAGAATGGAGAATGCCCCTCTTAACTGTGATTACTGCCCATAAAAAGAGCATTTTAAAAGCCACTTATGTGGTAAATAGTGATCTGCATGCATACATTGGCCATCTAAAAATGACTCATCCTCAATGCATCGAAAACTCTCTGCAGTGTTCTGCAGCTTGTGTACTGTTAGTCACATTGAGAGGAAGAACTCCTAGTTGTGGGTTTATTTCAGGGGAGAAAATTAACATTTGCAGATTGCACTTTCAAATCTAAGCAGATTTTTTCATGGAAAAAACAACCTCAAAAAGCAGATGCAGATCTCCACGGGTACTTTGGAGCTATCTTCAAATACCTTAATCAAAGGGGAACCACGATGCTGGAGCTAACATTTAAAAATGAGACACTGCAGCTTGAAATCTAGACCACGAGCTCAGAAGTACATGGTTTGAGTGGATGCATCTTCCAAAGATACTTGCAAAACAAGGAAGTTAGAATATCCCAGTAGAGAGTGATTGGGTTTAAAACTGAAGCAGCCCAGACAGACGGAGACAAAGAGCAGATGTGAATGTCTCCAAACTGCCTCTATCATTTGCTAACAACCGGGTTCTGAATAAAAAGAGAAATGGAAGTACAAATAAAAATTATACTTTAAAATGTCTGTATGCAAATGCCAGAAGTCTGAACAATAAGATTAGCGAGTTAGAATGTACGGCATTATACTAGGATATAGACATTATAGGCATTTCAGAGATGTGATGGAAGGAAGATAACCATTTGGACACTCTGATACCAGAGTATAAATTATATCAAGGTGATAGAGTAGATCAAATTGGTGGAAGGGTGGCACTATATGTAAAAGAAGGCATAGAATCAAGCATGATAAAAATTCTGCAGGAAACAAAATGCACTGTGGAATTCTTTCTAGAAAGAAATTCCATGTGTGATGTGTAAGAATATAACAATGAGTGTACTCCACCAGCCACCTGGCGAAAATGGAGAAACAGACTGTGAAAGTTTAAAAAAGCTAAAACATTTGGCAACAAGGTAATAATGGGAGATTTCAATTACCCCAGTATTGATTGGATCAATGCCTCATCAGGACATGCTAGAGAGACTAAAAGACTGCTAGTGCTAGTACAGATGAGAGGTGCAGCCACTTTAGATCTAGTCATCAATGGAATACTTGACTTGATATGAGGCCGCTAAGGAATAGCAATCATAATGCAATCAAATGCAGCTTAAATTTGGAGGGAGGACATTAAGTAAAACTACTACAGTAGCATACAATTTTGAAAAGGGAGACTATAGTAGAATAA
This sequence comes from Rhinatrema bivittatum, assembly GCF_901001135.1. NCBI lineage: Eukaryota > Metazoa > Chordata > Amphibia > Gymnophiona > Rhinatrematidae > Rhinatrema > Rhinatrema bivittatum. Next base: position 440,598,238 of record NC_042615.1, on the reverse strand, counting down.
AGACATTACTTATTTTATTTATTTATTTATTTATTTATTTAAGGTTTTTCTATACCAAATTTCTTGATGCAGATCAAATCAACTCGGTTTACATCGAACAAAAGTTTTAACAATAACATAGAGAAATAAACATATTACAAGAGGCAGATATTTGCAGAGTCAAAAGTTACATTATAACAAGGGCGAGCAACTGGGGATTAGGAAAAGAGAGGGGGGAAAACAAGAGTATACGACAATCGGAAACTTTATACAGAGAGTGAGGGCGGCTAGTATAGCCAATCTCTAAGGATACTTCTAAAAATTAAGACATCTATGCAATATAATGAGTGATTATGTGAAGCGTAGCGAAAAACAGTACATTAAAAGTTCAGTGATGTAAAATTTGTTCTAGGCGCACGGAAAGGCTCGGCCGAACAACCATGTTTTGAGTTTCTTTTTAAAGGTCTGAAGGCAGGTTTCCTGTCGGAGGTCAGAGGGCAAGGCATTCCAAATGGAGGGGCCTGCTGTTGAAAAAGCCCGCTCTCTGAAGTTTAATCTGTGTACCATTTTATTCGGGGGAACGTAGAGTGATCCCTTATAAATGTCCCTTGTCGGTCTGGTCGTAGTGTGTAGTTTGAGCAGTTGTATCAGGTCAAGAGGGGTCTGATGGTATATGCATTTGTGAATAATTGTGAGTGATTTGTGGAGTATTCTAAAGTTGACTGGGAGCCAGTGTAGAACTTTTAAAATGGGTGTGATGTGCTCTCTCCGATTGGTGTTAGTTAGTATTCTTGCTGCCGCATTTTGAAGCAATTGGAGGGGTTTAGTAGTAGCAGCAGGCAGACCTTGCAGTATAGAATTGCAATAATCGACCTTGGAGAAAAGGATGGCTTGGAGAACAGTTCTAAAATCATGGTGGTATAGAAGGGGTTTAAGTTTTTTGAGCACCTGTAATTTATAAAAACACTCCTTGGTAGTATGGCTTACAAATTTCTTTAAGCTCAAGTGACTGTCAATGATGACTCCGAGGTCTCTAGTGTGAGAAGTTTGGATATTAGCGCACATCTGTTGTTGGGGATGACTGATTTCTGTAGTGATAAGCAGAAGTTCTGTTTTGGAGGTGTTAAGCACCAGGTTGAGATCTGTAAGGTGATGGTTGATTGTTTGTAAGTGAGAATCCCATAACTTGATTGCGGAATCCAAAGAGCCAGTGATGGGAATCAAATTTTGAATGTCGTCTGCGTAAATATAGAATTTATATTCTACCCTTCAGACAATTCAAAATAGATTACATTCAGGTATTGTAAGTATTTCCCTGTCCCTATAGAGCTATATAATCTAAGTTTGTATCTGAGGTAATAGAGAGAAAAGTGACTTGCTCAAGCTTACAAGAAGCAGCAGTAGGATTTAAATGCTGATTTCTTTGGTTCACAGCCCACTGCTCTAGTAACCACCAGGCTGCTTCTCATTAGAAGCAAACTAAAAGATCACTTGCAAGGGTTTAAACTTTGCACATGGAAGCCCATATAAATGTATTCTTTGCCTTAAAAAATGTCAAAAGAAGGCCAAACAGCTGCCAGCATGGTTTAATGGTGAGGTAAAGGAGGCAGTTAAAGCTAGAATGGCATCATTCATAAAGTGGAAAACTGACCCAAATGAAGAAAACCGGCAAGAGCATAAGTACGGGTAAATTAGATGTCAAACAGATAGGCCAAGAGAGACTGTGAGAAAAAGCTTGCCAGTGAGGCAAAAATTAGCCATAAAAACATTTTTAAGTACATTTGAAGCAAAAAGCCTATGAGGGAGTCAGTTGGACAGCTAAATAAACAAGGGATTAAAGGGGTACTCAGGGAGGACAAAGAAATGGCAAAAAAATTGAATTAATTCTTTGTTTCAGTCTTGAAGGAGGAAGATGTTGGGAACATATAGTACCCATGTGTGAAATATTTTTTTAATAGTGGAGATTCTGAGCAACTAAAACAAATATATGTGACAGTGAGAATATAATAGATCAGACTGATAAACTAAAGAGTAACAAATCATCGGGTCCAGATGGAATTCACCCCACAGTTCTAAAGGTACTAAAACATGAAATTGCTAACCTGTTGTTAATAATCTGTAAACTTTCATTTAAATTCTGAAGACTGAAAGGTAGACAATGTGATGCTAATATTTTAAAAGGGCTCCAGGGGTGATCCAGAAAACTATACATTGGTGAGCCTGATTTTGATGTTGGACATTATAATAGCAGCCATTCTGAAAAACGAAATCTTGGGTTATATAGATAGACATAAATTAGTAGAGAAGAATCAAAATGCTTTTAGCAAGGGGACGTGTTGTCTTACTAAACTTTTAGAATGTTTTGAAAGGGTACATAAACATGTAGATAAAGGTGAGCCAGTTGAGTTAGTGTATCTGAATTTTTCTGGATTGGTAATTGGTTAAATAGCAGGAAATAAATGGATTAAATGGTCAGTTTTCCAAATGGAAAAAGGTCATTAGTGGAGTATCACAGAGATCGGTATTGGGACTTGAATGTTTAACATATTCATAAATTATCTCGAAAAGGGAATGATGAATTAAGTTATCACATCTGCAGATGACACAAAATTATTCAAAGTTGATTACAAAAAGCAGCTGATTGTGATGCATACAGATAGACTTTGTGAGATTAGTAGAGTGGGCAACTGAATGGCAAATTAAATTTAATGTGGAAATGTGCAAAATGATACACATAGGGAAAAATTATCCCAACTACAGTTACACAATGCTGGGTTCTGAATTGGGAGTCACTATCCAGGAAAATGACCTTGGAGTCCTTGGGACAATATGTTGAAATCCTGTGCTCAGTCAATGACAGTGGTCAAAAAAGCAAATAGAATGTTAGGGCCGATCAGAAAATAAATGTAGAATAAAAGAAAAATATCACATTGCCTCTATATCAACCATAATGCGAACACATCTTGTGTGCAATTCTGGTTGTCCCATTTTAAGAAAGACAAGCAGAACTAGAAAAGTTGCAAAGGAGGGTGACAAAAATGATAAAGAGGATGGAATATGCAGGATAGGGCTCTTCAGCTTGGAGAAGAGCCAGCTTGGAGAAGAGCCACTAACCTTGCAGCATCATATAGGTGGAATTCCACTGGGCGCCAATGTCTTGAATGAGATGCTTGTGAGGCATCTCCAAATCAGTCTGCTTTTGTCAGAGAACCTGCCCCGCCTTCACACTTCTGTGGAAGTGCGCTGCTATGTTCCTGCATTTGTATATTAATGTACGCAGATATTCATTCTCTTGGTGATTGGACTCCAACCCCAGAGCTGACTTCACTACCAGGTGCAGAGTGTGTGCAAAACATCGGATGTTCTGAAAGCGCCAATCGCATATTGCCTTTACCATGTTTGCACCATTATCTGTGACAAAGAACCCTGCCTGAAGATTCCTGTCTCACTGGTGTAGCTGTCAGCCCACCAGCATCTGTCTGATGCATGCTAGAATATTGGCTGAGGTATGGACCTCGTTCGTCACGTGGGTGTGCAGTAAAGCCCACCTCCACCCTGATACTTATTCACTAATAGAGCTGCTGCCTGCCCCTGCCTCAGCCAGGACCCACCAGTGTACTGTGAGGGAGAGGTAAGAGTATGCAACATTCATGGCAGTCCAGATATCGCAGGTGAAATGCACACTCACCTGTGCCTTAGCTAGCGGTACTTGGATGCGACTGTGACACTGGTTGTACAGGCTGGGGATGACCTTTCTGCTAAATGTGGTTCTGGAGGGGAATTTGTAATTTGGAACTAAGACCTTGAGCAAATGCTTGAAACCCACATTCTCCACTACCTGCAAGGGCTGGTCATCAAGGGCAATCATTTCCCCAAAGTTCCTGGTTACAACTTTTGAGGTTGCCTGCCTCCTTCCCCGGGATAGCATTACCATACACCACCTCATTTTCTCCATGGTGGGTTGTCGCTTCTGACACATGGCAGGTGGCTGCTGGCCTGCCACCTGAATCTAGAAGGGGCTGAGGGCGTGGGGTGATTCTGCTCCCTTTCAACTACTTTATGCTGCCTAAAGAAGGGGTCCCCTGACTGGTACTGCCACCATCCCCAGATGGCAGTACTGTTGGGTGTTGCTTCTGCATATGATGCATCATGCCAAAATTAGTTAGATGTCCCATTTGCTTGCCTCTGCTAATAGCCCTGGCACAGTAATTACACTGAACAAAACGCGGGTCCTCTGTCACTTTAAAGTGGCTCCAGATCACAGATTTCTTACGTGATCCCTTCTCTATACCCTTCAGGGTGGATGCTGGCACTGGAGTTGAAGTAGTGGGTGCACCCTGAGAAGCAATGCCAGGGGCATCAGTCACACTCTGTGCCTGTGCTGACTGCTCTTCCTCCTCATCATCATCAGTTTTATCTCTCCCCTGCAGCACTGAAGTGGAGGCTAAGACAGAACTAACTAATCCTCCTAAACCTTCTTCAGCTATTACTTCTTCCATTTCTGATGATGATAATCCCACACAAGATGATTCATCATCAGAATCAGAAGCAAACAGTGCCTGCGCTACATTTTCAACCCTAAGTCGAGTCTGCTGTTGCATTGCTGCTTTTGGGTCTCGCCCTTTTCTCTTGCATGACTCAGCCTCCCCTTCCCTCACCTCCAAAACTACAGGGTCAGAAACAGGAGGTAGCAGTGTATCCTCTTTAAATTTCATTTTTTCCAAGGTGGAACTGCCTGCCCCTCCAGAGATTTTAGATTGGAACAGCTCCCTTTTTAACTTTAATAGGGGACTGGCACTGCCTTTTGAAGTGCCTCCCCTGCCAGTCCCAATCCCTCGACCATGTCTAAATTTCCCTGACATCATGGATTTAATGTCACTGCCTACTAGGGATTTCAATTAAAATAATTATTTCTTTATTGGTGAATGAACACCTCAGCCACAATATATGTGAATCTGGAAAACTGTCCACAGACTCACGGTGCAGTACTTTGATGTACACTACAACTGAGACTGTTGTATGCACACACACAAAACTTGTAACTACAAAAGAGGCCTACTGGGGATTTGGCTTAAAAGAGCACTGCTGTCCCAATATATTTGAGTCTGGAAAACTGCCCACAGACGCAAGGTACAGTGCCTTGATATACACTACAACTGAGACTGCTGTATGCACACGCACAAAACTTTTAACTACAAAAGAGGCCTACTGGGGATTTGGCTTAAAAGAGCACTGCTGTCCCAATATATGTGAGTCTGGAAAACTGCCCATAGACTCAGGGTGCAGTGCCTTAATTTACACTACAAATGAAACTGCTGTATGTGCATACACCAAACTTTTAAGTACAAAAGAGGCCTACTGGAGATTTGGTTTAAAAGAGCACTGCTGTCCCAATATATGTGTGTCTGGAAAACTGCCCACAGACGCACAGTGCAGTGCCTTGATGTACACTGCAACTTAGACCGCAGTATGTGCACATACAAAACTTTAAACTACAAAAGAGGCCTACTGGGGATTTGGCTTAAAAAAGCACTGCTGTCCCAATATATGTGAGTCTGGAAAACTGCCCACAGATGCAGTGCAGTGCCTTGATGTACACTACAACTGAGACTGCTCTGTGTGCACAAGAAATGAAACAGCAGAGAAAAAACTTAACTGGAAGCCTGAGCAAGCACAATTCCTAGTGATGCTGCTTCTTGTTTGAAAATACCAACTCACACTATCTCCCACCCACACCCTGCCTGTGCCTGCAGCAACCTTCCCCAGGGGGGTAAGATAAGCAGCAAAATAGCATGGCTGGCAACTTGTCTCAGTGGGAGACACAGCGAGACCATCTGAGTTCAATAAAAAAAAAGTCAAAAAAAAGTCTGGCTGGCACTGCAGCAAAAACGAACAAATATCTTTTTCAATGAAAAATTCTATCAAAGTAGCTAGCAATTGAATACAGATTTTAGATGCTCAGACTAGCTCTGAATAAAGCCACCATCCCCGGACAACCCCCGCAAAGAAAGAATTTTACATGCCATGTGCTTAAGGTATAAATAGTACAGCGTCATCAGGAACAGCATCACAGAGCAGTGAGAGAGAGCGGCGATTGGCTGCATTAGAAAAATGCTTAACTCTAATAGGTTGCATGCTCATCTCCTTGCCAACCTGTGTGACCCACTCTATAACAGGGTTGTGAAGTCACTTATGACTCACAGGAAAGGGCTGGTTTTTGCTATGGATACTCCCACATGGCCTTCTCCTATTTCAAACAGCCACTAAGAAATCACTGTGAACCAAAAGAATGAAACTAATATGATATGTTTTATTCGTGGGGGATCGCCATGCATTTTGTGAACCCACGAATCAAACAAACATGGACTTATGCGTTGCGGATTGCACATTTGTTGAAAATGAATGCACATCCCTACATTGTGGTGTGCAGCCCAGATTAGATGGCACATTTAAGCCAACTCTAGGCTATGCTAACCAGTCCCTGGAAAGCAGGACTGATGCCCAACCCTAAAATATGCTTGATGGGAGGACAAGATGTCCAGTATTTTGGAAATACTCTGGGGAAGGACAAGGTCCATCCACCATCCCAGAAGATCAAGGCTATCACCCAGGTGCTAGTCTTGCAAACAAAAGCAAATGTGAGAGTATTCCTAAGCCTTATATGGTCCTACAGTAGGTTTATTCCCAATTACTCGGACAAGGTAGAGCCTTTCACAAGGTTGTTCTTGAAGAAGGCTTCAGAGAAGATCCAGTGGTCAGCTGAAGCAGAGGAGGTCTTCTGGGCACAGAAAGAGGTTATTGTGCTCCAATCCGGTCCTGATGAGTCCAGACTTCACTCAACCGTTCACAGTACAGATCGATGCCTCAGAGGTAGGCTTGGGAGCAGTCTTAGTACAAAAGCAGGATGGTCAAAAACATCCTGTGGCATACAATAGCTGGAAGCTGATGCCTCAGGAAAGGTGTTATTCAACAGCTGAGAAAGAGGCCTTGACAGTAAAGTGAGCCTTAGAGGCCTTACATTACTACCTGCTGGGATGACAATTCATGCTCATAATGGACTATGGATAAATAGAAATAAGGAGTCCAATGTGAGGGTGATAAGATGGTTCTTGATCCTACAGCCCTTCAATTATAAAATATGACATCAGACAGAAAAGGAAAATGCCAATGCAGATTTCCTGTCCAAGGGAGGTGTCCCTGGTACAGGCAGGCGTTCACCTGAATAATGGTGAGCTAAGAGTAGGGTATGTGAGGGAGTATACTGAAAACTCTCTTAAACTATCTTAAGGGATCAGCCACAACTATCTAGCCCAGTCCTCTTTAAGAATCAACCTTGCTAGGGATTCTGGGTGAAGGGAAGCTCCCCTCTCCATACTATAAGGTATCAGGGCCTCTGAAGGGTTAGGGAGGCCCAGGGTAGCAGGCAGGATCGCACAGTATGAAAAGACCAGCTATATTTAATGTCTCTGTGCTACCTGCACTTTAAAATGAGCTACATCATTTTGCATGTTTTCTTTACCTTGCATTTTGCTTTCACTATAAATAAATTGCAGAAAAGGAAATAGCCAGAGAGTGCCTCCTTAATCCTCCTGGCAGTTTCCTAATCTGCTTTTTCCCATATTACCACATGTACATTTCTGCCTATAATCGCTACTACAGTTGCAGAACTTAGAGACTCTCATTAACTATAGTAGAAACAACAAAACAGAAATTAAAATAAAATGCAGACAGCACAAAATATAAAAAAAAAAGTGAAACAAAACCAAAGATGTTTTTCTTCTACACACCTCTAGCCACCTATCACTATCTGAAATTATAAAATATTGCAAACTACTGAAACTAGTCCCACTACTATCCCCAGAATCTCCTTAAAATGTTGCCTAAGCCAAACTTGCAGGCGTATGCAGTCTTATCTTCTACTAACTTGGAATCCAACCTTGTTCTAACACTTGAGGCAATGGAGATTCCACTGGAGATCAGTTTTTCAGTTCAATAAGCATCAATGATATTTTCTTGCTCTTATCTCACAATGGCCAGAAATATCAGGAATTCCTAAGCTTTAGATACCATTCTTGGAATTCAGTACCACAGCCCTATCTAATTACAGCTGCCAAGGGTACAATTTCTCATGCTATTTCACTCTATAGCAGAATGTTTCTCATGGCTCATGATTGCAGATCTTTACTGGAATGGAATTGATTCTAAGTCAGGTCCCACACTAATGGCTGGGGACTGCATCTGCTTAACATGCAGGTTTATCAGTCATTGCATATTTTAGGATCCTTCCATTATGAGAGGTATCATAGAAGCTCTTTAAATACTACTGTTTTCTTGACAGGCAACTAAGTTTCACAGGGACTCAGACTATAGCCAACTGACTCCATATTCCTTAGGGCAAAACCAATAGAAATATGCTAGGATATTTATAAAGAAGCTCTGTTTCTATTATCCCATATTTTTCCCCATTCATTATAGAAACTGTTGGAATATAGATAAGTAAGCAGGCAAGCACAAAATAAACCTTAGTCTTGAGAAAGTTGCTGATGAAGCAAGAGCTGATAATAGCAGAACTTTGTAATAGAACAAAATTGTGAACTGTATGACTTGGAAAACTGTTTTGCAAGCTGAAAGGAGTGTGATTGAGCTTTGAAGTATATTATTTTCAGTGTGGGAGTGTGACTGAGCTTTGAAGTATATCATTTTCTGTTTGAGTGTTATTGAGCTTTAAAGTATATTATTTGCTGTTAGATAGTGTGATGAAGTTTTAAAAGCATACTGTTTAGCTTTTTGAGAGTGTGATAGTGCTGTTGTCTTTTTGATTTCCCTACTTACCTATGCTGTCTCAAATCTACATTTAATTAATACACTATTACCCAATTGGGAGAAAGCAGAAGAATGTATATAAAAGAAACAACTAGTGCTTTGGACAAATGAGTACAAAATAAACCCTTGTTCAAATTTTAAAAGAAGAAGTAAGTCAATTATACGTCTTTGGCTGCAGAGTAAAAGTAGGAAGGCAAGACAAATTAAGAATTGTTTTTATAATAATGTGAAAGGATGGACATAGCTGTCTAGCAATGAGATTGAGGCTACTCAGTCATTTGTACTGAATGCATTATGTATGATTATCTGCTGTTGGGAAGAGATCACATGTTTGTGCCCAGAACAAAGAGTTCCTAGCTCTCAGAGAATGAGTCTGATGTCTGGATGATAGAGTGGCAGACCAGAAGGAGCTAAGTCAGACAGAGAGGTATACAGAGGAGACCTTTAGGGATATACTAGAGCAATCCTTCCTCTACACTAGGAACCTTTGTACTGCAATGGAGAATCAAATCCCCAGGAAGGAGTATATTGCCTTGGAGTGACAAGAAGTGATCATGTAGCTACAGGACTTGTCCTCTAAATGACAAGATATCCTTTCACATCAAGAATGTGTCTCCAAGGGCAAGTTCCCAGGTGAGAATGATAGAACTGTTGTTATTATTATTTGTCATTTGATCATTAGAAATAAATAGAGTTGTGTGTCTGGTGAGCATGAAAATCACTTGGTAGCTCACCTGTTTCATATGCCATCTAGTGAGAATTTTATAGAGTGCTGGAAAGGAGCTCAGTGTCTGCATACATGTGGGCATGATTGATTATTGGAAAATACAGGAGTGAGCTTCTGGAAGCCAAGTTTAGTCTTTTAAGTAGGAAATTTAAATCTAGAACCTCCAGGGCATCATTCTCAATAATGCTCCCAGTTACACACTCGGAACCCCAGTAGAAGGCTGAACTCCAAATTTTCAATGTATGGTTGAGACTATGTTGCAGCAAGGAGAAAATGGGGAACATGTTTGGGAAGAGGGAGCCTATTTTGACTAGTAATTACAAAGTAAATAGAGCAACTTTTAAACAAGATTATTGGGGAAATCCAAGTTACTCAGGAGTGCATGGTTTGGATGGAGGTAATTTCAAAAGATACTGTTAAAATAGTGAAGTCAGACTTTGACAATAGCATGGAGGTAGTAGAATCTGAGACAGCTCAGGTGGATTTAAATGGCAAGTAGACAAATATGAATGCTTCAAAATTAACTGAATCAACTACTAACAATAAGCAGGCTGTGAATAGGGATTTTTTTTAAATCATAGATTTACTTGATGGTATGCAAATGCCAGAAGTCTAAATATAAAATTGAAGTTCTAGAATGTATGGCACTAAAAGAAGGTATAGTGATAATAGGCGTCTCTGAGACATGCTGGAAAAAGGATAACTGATGAGTCTCTGTGATTCCAGAATACAACATATATCGAAATGACAGGACAGATCAAATTTGGGGGTGGAGTGACACTATATGTTAAGGATGGCATAGAGTCAAATAGGATAAAAGTTCAACAGGAAAAAGCTGCACTTTGGAATTTCTATAGATAAAAATTCCATGTAAGATGGGAAAGATTATAATAGGAGTATACTACCAACTACCTAACCTGGATTGTGAAACAAGACTATTAAATAGTCTAATAGACTATTATACAGGTTAATAAATTTGGAAAACATATAATAATGGGGGATAATGTCCATTACAGTCCCTGAAGCAGCAGCCCTGTGAAACGTACGTCGGACTGGACCTGTATCAAAATTGTTGGATCTCCAAAGCGCGACAGCGCAATCGAAAAGGGAAGTACTGTTCCACATCTTTTTAAGAAAAAATAACAAAAATAACATAAATAAAGAAAAAACATTGCTATTAATAAAAAGGACATTGAGGTAACGGACCGATGATTAAAAATGACCTGTAGCGGTTGAAAATACAAGTTTACATGCTTGCAAACCGCAGGTGTTATGATGGTCCTACATAAAAATTAAATGAAAATTGACACACTGAAAGTTAAAAAATCTATTTCATACAACGTGATTGGTTGAAATATTTTGTATTGTTCGTTGTATATTGGACTAACTGTACGAATACTTTGTGGATTTCAATTACCCCAACATTAATTGGGTGAATGTCTTGTCAAGGCAAACAAGGGAGGTACAATTTGTAAATTCCATTAATGACTGCTCCATGGAGCAGGTGGTCCTAGAACTAACAAGAAGGGGATTTATTTTACACTGCATTCTTAGTGGATTGAAGAATGCGATGGAGGAGCTAACGATGGTGGGTCACTTGACAATAGTGATCAAAATGCAATCAACTTTGATATAACTACCAAAGGAAGAATATTAAGCAAAACTACTGCAGTAGCATTCAGCTTCAAAAAGGAAGACTATTTGATATAACTGAGAAAAATAGTTTGGAAGAAACTAAAAGGGGCAGTTGCAAAGGATAAAGATCTGCATAAGGCAAACCACATGGATATTGCAAAAAAATCTTAGCTAAATAAATGCACCAGATATAAACATTCATCTAAAAATAATCATTTTTATTATTATTTTAGCTTTTAATTTAGGAAACCTATATTACTTTTTTTTAATTGAAAAAATGTTTTTATATTCATATAATTTTTTTTAGTCCATGTAAACCTTTCAATTGCGAATTCATGTTTAAATATAAAAAATATATCTATCTTAAAAATATAACAGTCCAATTTTAAAATAGCACTGAACAGCGATTTAGCTGAAAAAGATATACTGACTCAAAAAGTGGAAATCATCACATTGGTTGTATAAATTGATGATAACCTCAAAAAACAAATGGCTACATTTTTCAACTTACACTGCCTGCTTCTTGGGAATATCCTTTCAAACTCATGAAATTTCAAAGCAATAAGTCTAAACATGGCTTCACAACTGCCATCAAGTAAAAACTGGTTTGCAATACCCACTTGGTTAGTTCTGTATTTGTTTGTTATAGGGGTGCCTTCTACTACTGCTTTGTGTACATGGTATTTTTAAACAATCTTGGAAGCCCATATAAAATGTATTCCACACATTCAAAAAGGTTCAAAAGGAGATTAAACAACTAATCTGTCAGCATGATTAAATGGTGCTGTGAAAAAGGCTATTAAAGCCATTTCAAAAAATGGAATGCAAATCTAAAAGAGAATGGGAAAGAGCATAGGTACTGGTGAAGTAGATATAAAACATTATTAATAACACAAGTCAAAGCAAGAATTTGAGAAGAAGCTTGCCACAAAGGAAAAAATTAGCAATAAAAATATTTCAAGCACATCAAAATCAAGAGGCCTGAAGGACCAATAGATGATCATGGTTAAAAAGGATCTCAGACAAGAGAAAATCATTGGAAATAACTAAATTAATATTTTGCTTTGGTCTTTACTGAAAAGGATATCCCTTCTGCAAAATCTATAAGAAGTAGAGAGATAGTGAATACCCTTCAAGGGGCTCTGTGTTGTGCGTCCTGGGCACGTACGTGCCGCGACCGGGCCTGCTCACCTCGGGCTGCCTTCCACAAGTGCTGGCCTGGCTGCTGCCGCCAGTCCCCAATGTCCTCGTCACTCACCACGGCCTTCCTCAGCATCCTTGCCCCTGCAAGACTCACAGTGAAGCTCCCGATGGGGCTCCGTGTCTTTGGCCGCTGTGGCTCCACCCCTAGGCATGCGCACGGCCAACATCCAGTCTTTTAAAGGGGCAAGCGCGTCAAAACTGAGTAAGGCGCATTGGATGACATCACAAGAACCTTGTATATAAGTCAGGGCTCAAATCCCTGATCCTTGCCTTGGCAATCAAGTCAACACCATTGGTGTGCCTTTGTGTTCCAGTGTTCTCCTGTTCCAGTGTTCTCCTGTTCCAGTGTCTCCTGTTCCTGTGTCTTCCATTCCCAGTGAATCCGTGTGTTCCTGTATCCTTCTCAGGTAGTACCTCTTCAGACTGACCTTTGGTACTGACCCCTGCCTGCCTGATCATTCACTTGCCTGCCACCTGGAACTCACCACTGCCTGCCTGACCATTCTCTTGCCTGCCGCCTGGAACTCACCACTGCCTGCCTGACCATTCTCTTGCCTGCTGCCTGGAACCGACCCTCGCTTGCCTTGACTACGCCCGGACTGATTCTGGTATTGACCCCTGCTTTGTCTGACTTCTCCTGGACTGATACTCTGGCTCTGACCCTTGCACTTCACTCAGACACTCTCTTCTGGCCTACTGTGACCATTCGACCAACCTGCTTGGAAACCAAACCCACAGGCGCTGCCTGTCTTGCTCGGAGAACCATCCTGAACTGTTGCCTCCCTGAGGTCTCCGGAGCTTCCAGTTCGGGTCTAGCCAATCCACTCTGCATCAACCACGCACCCTTGCTCGTGGTGGGCACACCCCTTCGCTACCTCTCCGGGAGACCACCAGAGGCCCACCTAAGTCCAGGTGGTCCGGGTACCCAAGGGCTCAACCTGCGGAAACCCCAGACTGTTACTGGTGAAGCTCCAGTTAGCCTTTTCATCCTTGTGTGCTCTGCCTCCTGGTGGCAGGCGCTCTCTGGGTCCAATCCTGCACCAGGCCAAGAGTCCACCTCCAGCGCAACACTCTGCTCACGCAAATGGTAATTGAACCTACAAGCGAGGTATGATACTCAAGGTAGTGCTCACAAATGGGGATAATGTCTCTAATGTCCATGTAGGTGCCCACCTGAGCACCAGTGATCATCAGATGGTATGGTTTGATATCCCAAATAAGATTCAGAGAAGTCACATTAAGACCTGAGTTTAGAATTTCAAAAATACGGACTTTGTCAAAATGAGGATGTTCCTAGGGGAAAATCTAGAAGACTGGGAGAAAATGGGTGAGGTGGAACAACAATGGGCCAAATTAAAAGGCACTATTAGAAAGGCACCAAATATATATGTTAGAAAAGTAAACAAAAATAAGAGAAAGAAGAAAGTAATCTGATTCTCAAAGGAGGTAGTTGAAAAAATAAAGGCAAAAAGAACAGACTTCAAGAAATATGAAGGATTCCAAAAAAGAGGAACACATGGAAGAATATCTGGTAAAACTGAGGGCGATGAAAGAAGAAATCAGAAAACAAAAGGTCAAGCGGAAGAAAGGATTACCACATAGGTAAAGAATGGTGCTAAAACCTTTTTCAGATACATCAAAGAAAGAAGGGAGGCACAAATTTGTATAGTGAAATGGAAAAGTGACAAGAAGCAATGTGTGGCGAGAGACAAATGGCAGAAATATTAAACAAATATTTCAGTTCGTTATTCACTAAGGACCCTGGAGAAGGACCTTTGCTGGCTGAGAAGACCATAGATGGGAGTGGGGTAGACAAAACTCCATTTACAGAAGAGAATGTATGGGGAGAGCTAGAAAAACTGAAAGTGGACAAGATCATGGGAGCTGGATGAGGTACATCCCAGGACACTGAGGGAGCTCAGGGATATGCAGGTGGGTCCGCTGAAAGACTTATTCAATAGATTCCTTGAAATAGGAGTGGTGCTATGTGACTGGAGAAGAGCTGTGGCTGTTTCACAAGAATGGAAGCAGAGACTACAAACTGTTTGACTGACAGGAGACAGTGTGTAATGGTAAATGGAACTTATTTGAAGAAAGTGAACGATGTTCAGTGGAGTGTTACAGGGTTCAGTTTTGGGACCAGATCTGTTTAATATATTTGTGAATGATATTGTGGAAGGGATAGAAGGTAAAGTATGTCTATTTGCAGATGATACTAAAATCTGCAACAGAGTGCACATGCATGAGGGAGTAGAGAGAATGAAAAGTGATTTAAAAAAGCTTGAAGAGTGGTCAAAGATGAGACAGCTGAAATACAATGCCAAGAAGTGCAGACTGATGTATCTGGTGTGTGGTAATCCAAAAGAGCTATATGAGATGGGCAGTGAAATACTAATGTTGAGGAGGGACCTTGGGTTGATAGTGTCTGGCGATCTGAAGGCAGTGAGACAATATGATAAGGTGATAGCTAAAGCCAGAGGAATGCTGGGCTGAATAGAGAGAAGAAAAACCAGTAAGAAAAAGGAGGTGATAATGCCCTTGTACAGGTCCTTGATGAGGTCTCACCTGGAGTACTGCATTCAGTACTGGTGCCCATATCTCATTAAGGATAGAGACAGGAATGAGGTGATCCAGAGAAGGGCAACCAAAACAGTGTGTGGTCTCTTTCAGAAGACTTATGAGGAAAGGCTGAAGGATCTGAATATGAATACCCTGGAAGAAAAGAGGTGCAGGGGAGATATGATACAGACCTTCAGATACCTGAAAGGTTTTAATGATGCTTGTTACTTGAACATTTTCCATTGGAAAACAATCAGTAGAACAAGGGGTCACAATATGAAACTTCAGGGGGAAAAACTCAGAACCATGGTCAAGAAATATTTCTTCACAGAGAGGGTAATAAATGCCTGTAATGCCCTTCTGGAAGTGGTGGTGAAGATGAAAACAGTAAACAAATTTAAAAAGGTATGGGATAAACACTCTAGATCCCTAATGGTTAGAGTTGGAAATTAAGAAAAGGATACATGGGGGAAACCAGCATGGAGTGCCAGCTACTACCCCTATCAGAAGGCATGGGGATTACTGCCCTTACGCAATTAGTTTTCTTCATTTTGACGCAACCGCAGCATCACTCTCCATTTCAACGGTGGGGGGGGGGGAGGGGAAATGGATTCAGACGACAGCTGATGCTAGGCCCTGACTTTTATGGGTCAGGGTACTGATACTGAGACTTTAGGGAAGACGTGCAGGACTGCTTCTATGGCCAAGTCCAAACGCAAATCCCATTCAAGCAGCAGCACTATATAAATTATCAAGAAGGCTGCTCACCCAGTAAAAATGTTGCTAGCAATAATTTTGTTATGGGTTTGACAGTTGCTTGATTTGATTGCTAATATTACTACCCTTCATATAAGGCTTGGGGGTAACCAGCACGGAGCAGCAGTAGTTACTAGAGATGTGAATCGTTTTCCATATCGTCTTAACGATAGAAATCGTGTGGCAGGAGAAGAAAATCGTGTTTGGCACGATTATTTCGTTGAAAAATCGTTAAAAATCGTTTTTTCCGATTAGTGCGCACTAACTCCCCGTTAGTGCGCACTAACTCGAGTTAGTGCGCACTAACTCGAAATGATACAAATAGACACTTTCCAGGTCACTGAAGGTCAGTTAGGAATGAATATGTGTTCCTATTGGCTGGCAGCCCTCTTATCTATTGATGTTACCAAGGTTTCCACTGAGGTGATGGTTGGGGGGATGGGAAATAGAACTGGAAACTCATGAACACCAACAGAAAATGAAACAAAGTGTTCACACTTCCCAGGTCAGTAAAGGTCACTTAGGAATGAATATGTATTCCTATTGGCTGGCTGTGCTCTTATCTATTGATGTTACCAAGGTTACCACTGAGGTAATGGTTGGGGGGATGTGAAATGGAAACAGTTGGAAGCTTGACATGTGATGATCAGCACTCACGTGACTAGAACTTCTTTGTTTATTATTTTTGTTAGCAGACACGTGCATGTTGAATTTGCCAATCACTGTGCATTTTAGAAAGGTGGTCCTGGCTGGAACTGTACACAGTTCAAATATATGTAATTGATTGTTGGTAAGTGTATTTTTTAAGTAGCCACACTGGCACAAGTATGTTTACTTTTCCTCCTACTTAACTCACTAGCTCAGCTTTGTAAGAAGGGCTTCTCTGCTTGAGTGAGGGTCAGGCAGCCCCCCCCCTGTCTGTGAAGCCAGCCTCTCACTAGTAATGCAGGGAGGGAGCTGTCTCAGACTTCACCATCCTCCTCCCCCCCCCTCACCCACACACCATTCACTAGCTGGGACATGGAGGAAGTCAGGAGTGAGGGTCAGGCAGCTCCCCCCTGTCTGTGAAGCCAGCCTCTCACTAGTAATGCAGGGAGGGAGCTGTCTCAGACTTCACCATCCTCCTCCCCCCCCCCCCTCCCCCACACACCATTCACTAGCTGGGACATGGAGGAAGTCAGGAGTGAGGGTCAGGCAGCTCCCCCCTGTCTGTGAAGCCAGCCTCTCACTAGTAATGCAGGGAGGGAGCTGTCTCAGACTTCACCATCCTCCCCCCCCCCTCACCCACACACCATTCACTAGCTGGGACATGGGGGAAGTCAGGAGTGAGGGTCAGGCAGCTCCCCCCTGTCTGTGAAGCCAGCCTCTCACTAGCAATGCAGGGAGGGAGCTGTCTCAGACTTCACCATCCTCCCCCCCCCTCACCCACACACCATTCACTAGCTGGGACATGGGGGAAGTCAGGAGTGAGGGTCAGGCAGCTCCCCCCTGTCTGTGAAGCCAGCCTCTCGCTAGTAATGCAGGGAGGGAGCTGTCTCAGACTTCACCATCCTCCTCCCCCCCCCCCTCACCCACACACCATTCACTAGCTGGGACATGGGGGAAGTCAGGAGTGAGGGTCAGGCAGCTCCCCCCTGTCTGTGAAGCCAGCCTCTCACTAGTAATGCAGGGAGGGAGCTGTCTCAGACTGGTATCAGGGTTAGGGCACTGTGTGCAGGAAGATCACTACACTCCTGGTATTAATAGGGATAGGGCACTGTAAGAGATGACTGTAGTAGATTGAATAAAGATCTGATGTTTCTGCTCTCCTCACACCAAACAAAAACAACACACAAGCAGAGAAGCCCTTCTTACAAAGCTGAGCTAGTGAGTTAAGTAGGAGGAAAAGTAAACATACTTGTGCCAGTGTGGCTACTTAAAAAATACACTTACCAACAATCAATTACATATATTTGAACTGTGTACAGTTCCAGCCAGGACCACCTTTCTAAAATGCACAGTGATTGGCAAATTCAACATGCACTAGCATTTCAGGTGCCTGCTAACAAAAATAATAAACAAACAAGTTCTAGTCACGTGAGTGCTGATCATTACATTACTTTTTTTGTCAAGCTTCCAACTGTTTCCATTTCACATCCCCCCAACCATTACCTCAGTGTTAGCCTTGGTAACATCAATAGATAAGAGCACAGCCAGCCAATAGGAATACATACATACATATTCATTCCTAAGTGACCTTTACTGACCTGGGAAGTGTGAACACTTTGTTTCATTTTCTGTTGGTGTTCGTTAGTTTCCAGTTCCATTTCCCATCCCCCCAACCATCACCTCAGTGGTAACCTTGGTAACATCAATAGATAAGAGGGCAGCCAGCCAATAGGAACACATATTCATTCCTAACTGACCTTCAGTGACCTGGAAAGTGTTTATTTGTATCATTTTCTGTTAGTGTGCACTAAATCGAGTTAGTGCGCACTAACGGGGAGTTAGTGCGCACTAACTCCCGTTAGTGCGCACTAACACGATTTAACGATTTTTAACGATAAATCGTTAGAATTTCTATTGTATCGTGTTCTATAACGATTTAAGACGATATAAACATTATCGGACGATAATTTTAATCATTGAAAAACGATTCACATCCCTAGTAGTTACTACCCTTAACAAAAACATGATGGAGTAGCAGTTATTACCATAAGAAGCTATCCAGGCATTATGCTCTGGAAGACACTTAAGGTGGTTTTCCAGGTTCATATCATAAGCGTTGCTTGCCACCTTAATAAACAAAGATGGAAGAAGGAACAATCATTCGAGAGACAGATTGGGCTGTTGGAAAAACAGAATAAGATTTGCTGTTCCCCCAGAATTTATAAAGAACTATAGGCTGCTGGAGAAAAGTTGCAGAATGTTCAGATTGGTAACATAGAAAATGCCTTTAAATTCACAAAGCAAAGATTTTATGAACATGGGGTTAAGGCGGGCACCTTACTATTGCTGCATAAAAGTACTGCTTTATGCATATTGGTAGCACCTGAGACAAACACGGGGGAAATCAAGTTCAAGCTTGCTGAAATAAATTATCTGTTTCAGGATTTCTTTGCAGAGCTGTACTTAACCAGGGAGGAATGCAGCATGGAAGAAATCAATGAACACTTGTGGCAGATGGTAGTTCCAGATCTGGCAGAGTGACAGAGGGACAGATTGGCCACTTCTCTATCCCCAGACAAACTGTCATAGGCCATTGGTGGCTTGCTCAGTGGGAAATGTCCGGAATCAGATGGCTTTCTCATAGATTTTTATAAAATATTTTCTCCAGAGCTGAACTCCTTCTATTAAGCCTATTTCAGCACCTGCAACAATTTCTGGAGACTGATAGTTAACTTCTAGAAGCCAATATACTGTTAATTCACAAAAAAGGCAAGGATAAGCTAGCTATGGGCTCTTACTGGCCCATATCTAGCTAAAAGTGGATGCTAAAATCCTGGCAAAAATGATTCAGTTGCAAATGGAGTCTCTCCTGGAGTTCTAGATCAACACAATACAATTCTAGATTTTTTGGAAGTTGGCAACCCTGGCACACCCCTGAGAAGCGCCTTCCTCTGGCATCTGTCCCCTGAGATACATGAGTGTGGAGTATCCCTCCCTCCCTTCACTTTCACCCTTCCCTTCTTTTCCCCTTCCCCTTTCATTCACTTCCTTCCCTCCTCTCTTCCTTTCCCTGTAACTCATCCCTAATCCCCTCCCCTCCCTCTCTCCCTACTGCTTCCTCTTCTTTCTCTCTTATTCCTTCTCCTAATTTTCCTGTCCTTTTATTACCCCTTCCTTCACTCACTCCACCCTTTTCTTATCCTGTTCCCCTCTTCTTCATCCCACTTGCCTTTCTCATACCCTTCCTTCACTCATCCTCTCCTCTCCTCTCTCGTCTTACTACCTTCCCCTTACTCTCCTCTTACTCTACACCCCTCCTTTCTCTCCATTTCTTTTCCCTTCCTTTTATAACCCCTTCCTTCACTCACCCTACCTTCCCTAATCCTAAACCCCTCCCCTCTCCCCAATTGCCTCCTTTCCCTTCTCTTTCTCACATCCTTATTCACTTCTTTCTTTTCCCTCCCCTCACACATTTGCTCTTCATATTGCCTTTAAATTGGTTATGAAAGACACAATAAGAAAAAGTCCCAAGGGACTTCTATATAATTAAAAAAAATACAGTTTCATCTTCTCAGTAAAGCTAAATTATTTGATATCCTCATTCAACCAGTTCTTCAGTATGAATATGAGAATGAAGTCTGGAATCTCTGCATGAAAGGACAGAATTTCAATATAAACTCTGTACCTCCAGTTCTGTAACACTTGGAATCCACAGAAATTTCCCCTAAATGGACCTTGGATGTTTCTCACTACACCAAATAAAAGCCCTGATTTTAAAAAAGCTACGTGCATAAAATTCAGTGAATTATGTGCATGGTTGGGTCTTGCACACGCAGTGCAAATTTTAGAATGGGCCCATCCATACGCGTAACTTCCATTATGTGCAGAAGTGCCATGCCCTGCAAAAGGGGTGGGTCATAGGCATGGTCCCAGTGGGGAGGGGCGAGGTGGGGGCGGGCCAGACAGTGCCATTAGCCGCTATCCTGGGGAAGTGCATGCCAGAAGTCAGCCGGCGTGCGGAATTTACTTCTGCTCCCAAGAAGCAGTAAGTATGAAAAATGTTTAAAAAGGGGATAGGTAGAGTTAGTTTAGGGGTCGAGAAGGAGAGGGGAAAAGGGAAGAAGGGTAAGTAGTAGGGATGTGCATTCATTTTCAACGAATGTGGCATCCGCAACAAATATGTCCCTATTCGTTTGATTCATGGGACCGCAAAACGAATGATGATCCCCCATGAATGAAACATATCATATTAGTTTCATTTGTTTGGTTCACAGTGCTTTCTTAGCAGCCTTTTGAAATAGGAGAAGGTCATGTGGGAGTATCCATAGCAACACCAGCCCTTTCCTGTGACTCATAAGTGACCTCACAGCCCTGTCACAGAGTGGGTCAGACAGGTTGGCAAGGAGACCAGAATGCCAATGTATCAGAGCAAAGCAATTTTTTAAATTCCACCAATCTCTGCTCTTTGATGCTGTTCCTTCTGTATTATCTACCTTGAGCAAGTATACCACAGTGCACTTTCTTCTTGGGTTCTATCTGAGAAGGTTGTTTGCTGTTTGAGCTCTCTCAGAGTTTCTCAAATCTTTATTCAATTGTTATTGCTATGATTTGCTATTGCTGAAGAAGATATTTGTTTTTTATTCAATTGCTTTTGCTACAATTTGCTATTGCTGAAAAATATATTTGTTCTTTTTTGCTGCTGTGCCTGCCAAGCAGCCAGGCTATTTTTACTGCACTTTTTTTTTTTTAATTGAACTCAGACTGTCTCACCCACTGAGACAAGCTGCCAGCAGTGGCATTTTACTGCTGATCTTACCCCCCGGGATAGGTTGCATGCAGGGTTTGGGTGGTGTGGGTGGGAGATAGTGAGAGATTTGCAGTGGCTCTCTGGTAGTGGGCACTCATTGTACAACACCTTCAAGCAGCATCACAGTGAGTTCTGTAGGAATTTGGCTTGCAGACTCACAGCAGGAGAAGTCAGTCTGAGGCTTCCAGTGTTTATCTGGAGTTTCAGTTTTTGTGCACACAGAGCAGTCTCAGTTGAAGTGTACAGCAAGTCACTGCGCTGTGTTTCTGAGTGTGTGTGTAGTTCTCCATACTCACATATATCATTACAGAGGTGTTCAGTCACCAATAAAGAAATAACCCTTTTAATTGAAATCCCAGCAGTGACATTAAATCCATGATGTCAGGGAAAGGTAGACGTGGTCAAGTGATTGGCACTGGCAGAGGAGGCACTTCAAAAGGCAGTCCCCCATTAAAGATAAAAAGGGACCTGTTCCAATCTAAAATCTCTGGAGGGGCAGGCAGTTGCATCCAGAAAAAAATTAAATTTAAACATGATGCACCGCCACCACCTGTTTCTGACCCTGTTGTTTTGGAGGTGAGGGAAGGGGAGGCTGAGCCATCCAAGAAAAAAGAGTGAGACCCAAAAGCAGCCGTGCGACAGGAGACTCTAGTTAGCGCTGACGATGTTCTGCAGTCAGTTTTGCTTCTGATTCCGATGAAGAACCATCTTGTATGGGATTCCATTCATCAGAAATGGAATAATTAATAGCTGAAGAAGGTTTAGGAGGATTAGTTAGTTCTGTCTTAGCCTCCACTTCAGTGCTAGAGGAGAGAAAGAAAACTGATAATGATGAGAAGGAAGAGCAGTCAGAACAGGTACAGAGTGTGACTGATGCCCCTGGTGTTGCTTCTCCAATGCCAGTATCCACCCCAAAGGCTATAGAGAAGGGATCACAAAAGAAATCTGTGATCTGGAGCCAATTTAGAGTGAGGGAGGACCCGCATTTTGCTCAGTGTAAATACTGTGCCAGGGATACTAGCAGTAGAGATGTGTATCATACTGGCAATCGTTTCCGGTATTGTTTTCGTAGAACCCGCAATTCCAACCATTTTTTTTTTTGGCTGTCCCGATCCAAAACTAAACCCAAACTCCCCGATCCTTCAGATTTAATTATTTACAATCCCCCACCCTCCCGACCCCCCAAAAACTTGCCTAAACTCCCTGGTGGTCCAGCAGTGGTCCTGGGAGCGATCTCCCGCTCTCGGGCCATCGACTGCCAATAAACAAAATGGCACCAGTGGCACTTTGCCCCTGCCATGTGACAGGGGCAATCGGTGCCATTGGCCAGTCCCTGTCACATGGTAGGAGCAATGGGAGGCCACATGCCAGGAGCACAAGATGGTGCCAATGGCCATGTGACGGACTGACCAATGGCACCGGTAGCCCCTGTGACATAGTAGGTCAAAGGCAATCGGCGCCATTTTGAAATGACAGCCAAGGGTGTGAGTACAGGGGATGGCTCCCGGACACCCCGCTGGACCACCAGGGAGTTTTGGTAAATCTTGGGGGGGTCAGGAGGGTGGGGGTTGTAGTTAATTTAACTTTAGTGGGGAAATGAATAGGAATCAATGTATTAACGTATCGGGGTGCCATACGGCCGAATGCAACATATCTGCCCCCCGACGAATCCGAATCCCGAATGCAACGTATGGCATCCCTCTGCACATCCCTAAGGGGCGGGAAGCAGCTCTATTAATGAACAAGTATCAGGGTGCAGGTGGGCTTTACTGCACATCCAACTGACAGACAAGGCCTATACCTCAGCCAATATTCTAGCATGCATTAGACAGATGCTGGAGGGCTGGCAGCTACACCAGAGAGACAGAAATCTTCAGGCAGGGTTCTTTGTCACAGACAATGGTGCAAACATGGTAAAGGCAATATTTGAAGGGGGCTTTCAGAACATCCGATGTTTTGCACACACTCTGCACCTGGTAGTGAAGTCAAAGAATGAATACCTGCATACATTAATACACAAGTGCAGGAATGTAGCAGTGCACTTCCACAGAAGTGTGAAGGCGGGGCAGGCTCTCTGTCAAAAGCAGACCGATTTGGGGATGCATCACAAGCATTTCATTCAAGACTTTGGCACCTGGTGGAATTCCACCTATATGATGCTGCAGAGGTTAGTGGAGCAGCAGACACCCCTTCATGAACTTTCTGAGGAAATGGACATAGGTGTGGAGTCCCCTAGGGCATCATGAATGGTTAGTCATGAGTCAGCTGGTAAAAATCCTGCAGCCCTTCAAGGATGCCACAGATGAGCTGAGTTCCAGAAGTGCCACCTTGGCTAACGTCATCCCTATAGTTAGTATCCTGGTTGAAAATTTGGAGGGCTTTAAACAGGAAGAGGGAATGACAGCAGAGGTGCTGCGTTGTCTGCACTTTTTGCAGAAGCAGGTTCAAGAGATGAATCCATCTCCAAAATGGAAGCTGGACCACAGTATGGATTCTAGAAGGTTCGCAGGAAGGTGGCATCTGTGAAAACCCAACAAGGGACTTATAGCTTGGAACTCCCTTGCAGAGATGATGAGAGACTTCTGGTTGAAGATGGTACCTAAGGCAAGCACTAGGATAATGCAAGCAGGAGCGGAGTCAGGAGCAAAGGATGAAGATGCATCTAGGGGGCAGGCGCCTCCTGCTGTCGTAAGACCCCTAGGCATGGACTGTAGAGAAGCATCAGGCTGAAGAGACTCCACAGCCAGCACTAAACTAGTGCAGGCAAGGGCTGGATAAACTGCAAAGATGTAACAGCAGGTCATGGGTGCAGGCGCCTCCTGCTGGTCTGGAACAACCAAGACCTGGGATGGTGTAACAGTACACGTCAAAGACAGGGATATCTGCAGCATGCAGATTCTCAAAGCAGAGGTTGCTGGTTATTAGATGTGGAACCTGGGTGCAGGCACCTCCTGCAGGTCGAATGAAACCAGGGAGCTGGACCACATCCAAATGGGAGAAACGGAGAAGATCACTGGAACCATGGCAGGTAACTCCTGCCAGACGAGGAGTTCCAGGATGAGTGCATGCAGAGATGGTCTGGCTGCAGGCGCCTCCTGCAGGTCATGGGAACCAGACTGCTAAGCCAAACATTAAATGTCCACAAACTAGGAGCAAAAATTTCTTCGGGCAAAAACAGACTGAGGAAGCTCCAGAGGCTGAAGAAAAAATTCCAGGCAAAAAATCAAGGCAAAATCCAAAGAAAACCTGGGGCCCATCGGGCACAGCTCACCAGGCTCATGGCCTTTGGATTCTGTTACGAGCGCAACCTCCGTCGGCTGTCACGCTCTGAGGCATGGAGGGGCGGTCGTCTCTAAACAGGGTTGTGAGCCCTTGGGCCACGGCATGACCCAGGGAGGAGCCCCAAGCCAAACCGTGGGAGGTGAGCTGGTGCAAGCATGGGTACATGGCAAGACATGGCAGATGCAAGGACTAGGATACAAGGTCTGACCCTCAAATGGACCTGCACACCCCGGACAACCAACAATGCAATGTTGATTGATGAACAGTCCTCCGACCATACCAAGCCCTTTTGGACCTGCCGCTGGGTACGGCAATGGACAGCAGGCCGGAACAAGGATGAGGGAAGACGGAGTCCTTGAAATACAGAAGACTTGGGACTATGAGTGATTCGAAAGCATTACAGACAAGGGATTGATGTTAAGACATCACAGAGGAGAGACTGATGCGAAGACATCACTGACGAAAGACTGATGCAACAGCATCACAGACATGACACCAAGGCTGAAGTGAAGACATCACAGACGAGGGATTGATGCGAAGACATCACAGACGAGGAACTGATGCAATGGCATCACGGACCAGAGTCGATGCGACGGCATCACAGACGAAGACATCACAGGCAAGGGCTTGATGCAACGGCATCCCAGACAAGACAAGAAGCTGGGAGGGTAGACATTGGCACCGTCTCTCAGGGCGCCCTACACAACCCACCTTCACAGGCGGACCCAATGGGCTGGTCACGGACAACCCTGTCCCACTGTGTGCCCTACACAGCCTGAGGAGGCTGGTCACAGACCACGCGGAGAGCGGGACAAGCGCAGGGAAGAATCCAGCTGAGGCAGAACTTCGATGACGGAGCCAGATGTCATCTGAAGCTCCACAAAGGCTGGCAGGACAAGACGGCTCAGGAGCACAGGACACCAGTCCACTGCCAGCATCTCCCATTACGGCCAGCCGTCACCTGGAGTTCCACGGCTGGCAGAGCAGAAGGCTCCAGAGCACAGAAGCAAAACACCAAGGTAAGGCTGGAACACCAGGAAGGCTGAGACATAAGGAAACCTGGATGAGGGATCTCTGGAAAATGGAGGCATGGAACATCAGGTACCGGAAACTTGAAGACATCTGAAGACAAGGACAGGAGACGTCAGGAACCTGAAGACGCTGAAGACCAAGACGATGAACATCTGGAACATGGAAACAGCTGAAGACACGGACATCCAGATTCAGCCAACACCAGGACTGGGAACAAGGAACAAGAAAACACTGAACACGAAGCCATCAAAGCAAGGAGACCATGGAGGACCTGGATCGACGAAGGAGCACAGACAACTGTGGAACCTGATCCGAAGGCCCTGAAAGATTGACGAAAAATCCCTTTTATAGGGCTGAAGCAGGAAGTCATCATTGGCAGGAGCCAGCAACACTTCCTGTGGCTGGCCCTTTAAATACAGTGAAGAAGTGTGTGCCGGCGCCTAAAGGAAGGCTGAAGAGAAGAAGCAGGACCCTGGAAAACGGCGCTCTCCTGCACTTCGCCGCGGAGATAGAGGTACAGGCAGGCAGGCTTCAAGACAGCCTCCTTCCGTCCGGCGAGGACCCCTAGCACGACGATGCAGCTCCCTGCCGCATAGGTTGACCCAGGGCAGCTCCAGGCCACGAAGAGGAGACGGACAGCAGGGCCTCCAGGCCACAGGTTTCAGCAGCAGGTCAGGCCGCAGCAAGATGGTGCTGGCGGCGGCCCTGCCATGCGGGACCTGCCGAGGGCATTGGCGTCAGCAGCTGCTCGGTGGGGTTGGCCCTGCCAAGCCGAGCAGGAGCTGCTGCGGCATTCGGGCCATGGGAGATGGTGTTGGCGGCATCCAACCGCGGAGCTGAAGACAACCACAGCCTCCGGGCCGTGGCAAACAGAATCGGCGGTGTCCTGCTGCATCGAGGGAGCCAGAAGAACATAAGAACATAAGAAAATGCCATACTGGGTCAGACCAAGGGTCCATCAAGCCCAGCATCCTGTTTCCAACAGTGGCCAATCCAGGCCATAAGAACCTGGCAAGTACCCAAAAACTAAGTCTATTCCATGTAACCATTGCTAATGGCAGTGGCTATTCTCTAAGTGAACTTAATAGCAGGTAATGGACTTCTCCTCCAAGAACTTATCCAATCCTTTTTTAAACACAGCTATACTAACTGCACGAACCACATTCTCTGGCAACAAATTCCAGAGTTTAATTGTGCGTTGAGTAAAAAAGAACTTTCTCCAATTAGTTTTAAATGTGCCCCATGCTAACTTCATGGAGTGCCCCCTAGTCTTTCTACTATCCGAAAGAGTAAATAACCGATTCACATCTACCCGTTCTAGACCTCTCATGATTTTAAACACCTCTATCATATCCCCCCTCAGTCGTCTCTTCTCCAAGCTGAAAAGTCCTAACCTCTTTAGTCTTTCCTCATAGGGGAGTTGTTCCATTCCCCTTATCATTTTGGTAGCACTTCTCTGTACCTTCTCCATCACAATTATATCGTTTTTGAGATGCGGCGACCAGAATTGTACACAGTATTCAAGGTGCGGTCTCACCTTGGAGCGATACAGAGGCATTATGACATTTTCCGTTTTATTCATCATTCCTTTTCTAATAATTCCCAACATTCTGTTTGCTTTTTTGACTGCCGCAGCACACTGCACCAACGATTTCAATGTGTTATCCACTATGACACCTAGATCTCTTTCTTGGGTTGTAGCACCTAATATGGAACCCAACATTGTGTAATTATAGCATGGGTTATTTTTCCCTATATGCATCACCTTGCACTTATCCACATTAAATTTCATCTGCCATTTGGATGCCCAATTTTCCAGTCTCACAAGGTCTTCCTGCAATTTATCACAATCTGCTTGTGATTTAACTACTCTGAACAATTTTTTGTCATCTGCAAATTTGATTATCTCACTCGTCGTATTTCTTTCCAGATCATTTATAAATATATTGAACAGTAAGGGTCAAAATACAGATCCCTGAGGCACTCCACTGTCCACTCCCTTCCACTGAGAAAATTGCCCATTTAATCCTACTCTCTGTTTCCTGTCTTTTAGCCAGTTTGCAATCCACGAAATAACATCACCACCTATCCCATGACTTTTTACTTTTCCTAGAAGCCACTCATGAGGATCTTTGTCAAATGCCTTCTGAAAATCCAAGTATACTATATCTACCGGTTCACCTTTATCCACATGTTTATTAACTCCTTCAAAAACGTAAAGCAGATTTGTGAGGCAAGACTTGCTGACCCCCCCAAGGCTTGCCAATAATCTCTGGGGGTCCAGCGGGGGTCCGGGAGCCATTTCATTGTCGGCTGCCAGTAATCAAAATGGCGCCGATAGCCTTTGCCCATACTATGTCACAGAGGCTTTCGGCGCCATTGGTCAGCTCCAGTCACATGACAGGAGCACAAGATGGCGCCGATGGCCATGTGACAGGGGCTGACCAATGGCGCCGGTAGCCCCTGTGACATGGTAGTTCAGAGGCTGCGCGTCACCATTTTAAAGAGCACGGCTGCAGAAACATGGGCACGGAGGAGGGCAAATGGATCCCGGGACCCCGCTGGACCACCAGGGATCTACTTTGTAAGTCTTGGGGAGGGATCGGGATGGGGGGGGTGGTAGTGTATGATAGATATGTAAAAAAAGGATTTTAAATGCTTGGGGTGGGTTTTTTTTAAGCTTCCTTTGCCGTTTCACTTTTTGGCCCGGTTTCGGGTTTCCTCATTTCGTTTTTTCGAAAAACGAGACGAGGAAACCCGAAATTTACCACGAAGTATCCGAGTCAAAAAACGACCCGGCAGGAAAAAACGAAGCACATCTCTGATATTTAAAAAAGTTTTTACTGTGAGTTTTTGCCTCTACAGCCAACTTCTTTTTTTTTTTTTTTTTGTAATATATGTTTTATTGGGCAAAACAGGGAACAATATAACAGCCATCCAAAAAGAAACAGAGGTACAAAAGCATCCCGCATCGCCCAAGCTTTTTCTATCTTCGCATGAAACAGTAGAAAATCTAGCAAGCTAAACATGTTCTAGAATCCCCCTCCCACCCCCCACCCCCCCGGTAGAGAGCCGCTAACCTCCAAGTAAGAAAGGAAAGACTGTACAATAGCGAAGCAAAACAAAACAGGCCAGCAATGCCACCCAAGGCAAACTATGCAGTCAACCCATTATAGCTTGTCCCCCGAAGACTCACAAAGCAGTGGATGAGGTAGGCGGAACACCCGTTGTCAGTGGGGCAGAAAGTCGAACAGTCAAAGATAATGTCTCATAATAGGAAGCCCAAATACCCCGAAAAACTTGCTTCTTCTTCGGGGAGAAGTGTTTGTACATAGAGCCATATTCCAGTTGATATAATTCAGTGAGTTTAGAAGACCAAAGGCTCAATGTAGGCGAATCCTTATCTAGCCACTTCACAAGAATACATTTCTTTGCTATAAGGCAAGCTTTCATTATAAACAGCAAATTGTCCACGTTCAAACTTTCATCCCCAACATCATTGTTCAATAAGCATAGTGAGCAAGTCCACTGTATCTCGTGTTGGAAAATATTTGAGAGGGCTCCACGAACATCCTCCCAGAAGACCCTAATATTTGGACAATCCCACAAACAGTGTATCAAAGTAGCAACAGGCGCAGAACATTTCAAGCAGCTGGCCGATGGTATGTGGCCCATTTGATAAGCTCGTGCAGGAGATACAATAATCCTGTGGAAAATACGTTGTTGTAGTTCCCGGAGAGTCACATTGGTAGTGCTGGAAAAAATGGAAAGGTAGGAGTTCTTAAGCATGTGTATTTGGAGCTCCTCATGGCAATCCCGGGTCCACTTAGGAAGGAGCTTCTGAAAAATACAGTACGGTTGCACCACAAGATAAAAAGAATACAAACATGACAATGTACCCTTATTCATCTGTAAACAGGACAGTAAGTCTGTGTATGTAGAGTTGGTCAGGTGGTCCCTCTCAGAGCCCAAAGCAGCAGTGATTCCCGCCCGAACATAACCATATAGTAAGAAGTGACAGGGCCGAAAACCCAACGTGGTCTGACAATGAGTAAAGGAGTAAACTTGACTCGTTTGAGGGTCTAGAAAGGCGCCCAGAGGCCAATTTGGCGCAAAGGAGAACCTATGGGGAGAGGGCAACATGGAAATTGACGGTAGGGAAGATCCCCGTAAAGGGAATTGAGGAGATACTGTAGGAGATAAGCCCAGGAGGAACCGCGTTCTCCGCCACACCTTTCGGACAGTAGTGACCAATATAAAATCAATATGTAAACTCCGGAAACTCGTGGATGGAGCATGTAAAATATAAGTTGGATCATAAGGGGCACACATCATGCGTATCATGTTAGGGTCCGTATACTCCGAGGTACCAAACAACCAATCTCCTAAAAATCGAAGATTGGCTGCTAAAGAGTAAAGATAAAAATTAGGGAGAGCATATCCCCCTTGTACCCTTGGAGCCATAAGAGTGTGGTAAGAGAGCCGGGCTCTTTTATTGTTCCATATAAATTTACGTAATGATGATTGCAATACACGGTCATCCCGCACTAAAATAAAGAAAGGTAACATTAACAATTTGTACAATAAGAGAGGAGCAACAACCATCTTCACTAGGGCAATACGGCCTTGCAAAGAAATAGGAAGTGATTGCCATCCCTGCAGTTTATGGGTCATCTTAGCAATAGTGGGAGGTATATTAAGCGCATACCATCGTTTTGGGTCTGGATGTATAATTATACCCAAATATTTAATGGTAGCGTCTGCCCATTTTACAGGAAAATGTTCCCAGGTATCACGGAGGGCCCCTCTAACATCCAGCGCTTCCGTCTTATCTAAGTTTAGTTTAAAGCCGGACAAGAACTGGTAGGTCTGAAAAATGCTCAAAGCCGCTGGGAGAGCCTGTCTGGCATTAGAAAGAAGCAATAAAATGTCATCTGCAAATAATAAGGTGAGGTAGGAACTGTTGCCCACTGGAATTCCCGTAACCTCTGGCGTAATCTTCAATTTACACACCAAAGGCTCAACAGTCAAAATAAACAATAACGGGGACAGGGGACACCCTTGTCGCGTGCCTCTTTGCAAAGTAAATTCAGCCGAGAGGTCTCCGTTAACCAAAATTCGGGCCGTAGGATTTGAATATAACAACATAATATAGTCATAGATCCTCCCCACAAAACCCATTGTAGTGAGAACCTGCTTGAGAAAAGGCCAAGCGACTCGGTCAAAAGCCTTCTCTGCGTCACACGTAACCACCAATGGATCAGAAACCCTAGAAGTCGAGCAGAGCTCCAAAGCAGTTAAGACTTTATGGATGTTAACCGTTGAGCGCCTGCCAGCCACAAAACCCACCTGATCCGGAGAAATCAATAAAGGGAGAAGTGGTTGTATACGAGTGGCCAGAATTTTCGCATAAATCTTTATATCTAAATTTAGAAGGGAGATTGGGCGATATGACGAAGGTAATAGAGGGTCCCTGCCCGACTTAGGGAGAACCACAATAGTGGCTGCCCGTAGAGTGCTAGGCATTTCCTGATTATCCACCATCTTCTCATAAAGGGACCGTAAGACCGGACAAACCTCCGCCTTTAAAGTTTTATAAAATATTGAGGTTAACCCATCAGGTCCTGGCGCTTTAAGATTGGGAAGGGCCTGAATTGCAGCAAGCACTTCCGCTTCAGTTATGGGGGACTGCAATTTCTGGGTCTGGTCCGTCGTCAAACTTGGCATATTAATACCCCTAAGAAATTCAGTAATATTCTCCTCATTAACCGGATCAGCAGAATAAAGAGATTTATAATATTCTGAGAAGATGTCCGCTATATCTCGGGAGTTAGATTTTATGTCCCCTGTAGCAGACTTGAGGTTCGCTATGAATTTAGAAGCCTCTTGCGCTTTTAACAACCGAGCAAGAAGACGCCCCGCTTTGTTACCATGGGCAAAAAAAGTAAATTGTCGGTGCCTGAGATGACGGGCCGCTCTTTCATGGAGCAAAGCATGCAGGGCAGTTTGTGTCTCACGAAATTGGGCATTCCACTTCACATCCCAGGGCCCTGAACATTGACGCTGAAGACCCCTCAGTCGTTTTTCCAAGTCTATGATCTCCCTATCCATCTTCTTTTCTTATAACTAGAATAGCTAATAATGTCCCCTCTGAGAACACATTTTGCTGTTTCCCACAGAAGAACCGGCTGGTCGACATGCTGAGCATTTGATTTCATAAAAGTTCGCCATTTATCTGTTAGGAAAGCAGCAAAAGCAGGATCATTAGCTAAAGAGGAGGGGAGACGCCATTGAGCCCCTACTCCAGGTCCACCTAGTTGAAAGGTGCCAGATACTGGGCAATGATCGGAGATCACTAAGGATTCAATGGCAGATTTAGTGAATTTAGTAAATAGGGGTTCAGAAATAAGTAAATAATCAATCCTGGACCGCGATGGATGCGCCTTGGCTATATGAGTAAACTCCCTGTCCCCAGGGTGAAGCACCCTCCAGAGGTCCAACAATCCCAAGTGTTTACATAAATAACTGGGTCCCTTTCGCTCACTGATCTGGTGCCCACCTCGAGGAGGCAATCTATCTAGCACCGGGTCAATTGCAAAGTTAAAATCACCCCCAAGGATCACAGGGCAGTCCCCTAAACCAGTGATAATGGAGAGTAAAGAAGTGTAAAATGTGTGATCATAGACATTTGGAGCATAGATCGATGCCAATATGATCGGCAAGCCCCGTAACAGTCCCTTAACCACCACATACCGACCTTCAGGGTCCGCCACCACTTGTTGTTTGATAAAGGGAACTGTCTGATGTAATAAGATGGCTACTCCTCTGCTCTTAGAAGTGCCCGATGCAGAGTAGACCTGCGTGACCCATTTTTTCTGGAGCTTAAGAGCCTCCGGAGGGGACATGTGAGTCTCCTGAAGAAATATGATTTTGGCACGGAGTCTACCCAGGCGCGCCAAAACCTTCTCACGCTTGATTGGGGTGCCCAAGCCCGCAACATTCCAAGTTATGATTTCAAGAGACATTAGCATAAAATAACAGACTACTAGGAAGCCCATATGTCCACCCAAGTAAGTGCCCTCTGTGGATGAGTAGGCGGCTCTGCTGAAGTACAATCCATACCCCACAGTACATGATACAAAACCAAAAACAGGAGATATCCCGTTGATACAAACAAAATAGTAAAATTTCAGATAGGCTCTCTACCGGTAGTACACCCTCCCCCCACCCTGTTATTCCCCCCGTAACAATTCTCAGCATAGAGATCCCCAGAACCCAGTCTTACAAAAACAACCAGGAAATAGGGAGGAGAGCACTAAGATGGTACATGTGTTCGGCTTCTCCCTGGGACCCCTCATTAAAAAAAAAACCTAAACAGTGAAAACCGCCAAACCCCTTAGTCATAAATCCCCAAATGCACACATGTGACAATTTGCGGCTGGATATATACAGTAGTTACAATAGCAACTTCTCAGAACAACAAAAACAATATCGACCAAACTTGGTGGGCTGTATACAAGCTCTAGGGAGCAAGGCCCGCTGGAAAACTGCAGGCATACTTGAGGTTAAGCGCCAATGCGGGAAAACAAACGGTATCTCCAGCCAGCAATCATGAAGTAGATGGCGCTGCAGGGCCCGGTATAGCCTGAACATAAGCTTTTGCTGCCCCCGCCGAATCAAACAATTTGGTCTGCCCTTGATGCATGATCTTCAATTTTGCCGGAAACATAAGGGCAAACCTGACTTGCTTATTCACCAGCTCCGAGCAAATCTCATTAAAGGCCTTCCGTTGCAGTGAGACACGTGGCGAATAATCCTGAAAAATCATGATACGGTGCGATTCATAGGTGAGGTCCCGGGCTTTCCTGAAGTGTTGCAAAACCAACGAGCGCTGCGCAAAATGTAGGAAACGAGCCAAGATCACTCGTGGGCGATTAGCCGGCTCTCCCTCAAATCGCCGCCCCACCCGATGAGCGCGCTCCAACAAGCCCCCGGAGGGGGACGCCAAAGTCGGCACAATACTCAGTAGCCATGCCTCAAGCAGGCGGGGTAGGTCGGCTTCAGAAAGAGATTCAGGAAACCCCACAAACCTAAGATTGTTCCGGCGGGAACGATTTTCTAAATCGTCGATCTTTTCTGCGTTGGCCGCCGCTTGCTTAGTCAGCTCGTCCACTTTTTTCTCCAAAGCTCCGATGTCATCTTCAGCTAGGCCCACACGGCCTTCGAGTCGTTCCGCCCTTGCGTCGAATTCCGTGAGCGATGCCCGCACATCAGCAATCTGTTCCGATAGTTGATGGAGGCGGATGTCTAACGCCGCTACCACAGCTTGGGATATTTTCTCCTCCAGGGAGTCGCCGTCCTCCACAGATTCCTCGTGCGCTTCAGCCGCCATTTTAGGTGGGGGGAGCTTCGGCTTGTCTTTCTCCTTCCGAAGATTTCTAGTAGCCATACAGCGCGATAAAATTAGCCCACAGTAGATTCCGGCCAAGCTGAAAATTCAGAGAAACAAGCCCAGCAAAAAAAAACAAAGAAAAACAAGGGGGAAGCAAAAGATGGGGAGGGATCGCCAGAGAGACAGCCGGAGCTCGCAGGAGCACGTCCTAGCAAGCCCACCACATCACGTGATCTCACAGCCAACTTCTTTTGAAATTCTCTCTTAGCCTGTCTTATCAATGTCTTACATTTAACTTGCCAATGTTTATGCTTTATGCTATTTTCTTCTGTTGGATCCTTCTTCCAGTTTTTGAATGAAGATCTTTTGGCTAAAATAGCATCTTTCACCTCCCCTTTTAACCATGCCGGTAATCGTTTTGCCTTCTTTCCACCTTTCTTAATGTGTGGAATACATCTGGACTGTGCTTCTAGAATGGTATTTTTTAACAATGACCACGCCTCTTGGACATTTTTTACTTTTGTAGCTGCTCCTTTCAGTTTTTTTTCTAACAATTTTTCTCATTTTATCAAAGTTTCCCTTTTGAAAATTTAGCACGAGAGCCTTGGATTTGCACACTGTTCCTTTTCCAGTCATTAAATCAAATTTGATCATATTATGTTCACTATTGCCAAGCGGCCCCACCACCGTTACCTCTCTCACCAAGTCCTGTGCTCCACTGAGAATTAGATCTAAAATTGCTCCCTCTCTTGTCGGTTCCTGAACCAATTGCTCCATAAAGCTATCATTTATTCCATCCAGGAACGTTATCTCTCTAGCGTGACCTGATGATACATTTACCCAGTCTATATTGGGGTAATTGAAGTCTCCCATTATTACTGCACTACCAATTTGGTTAGCTTCCCTAATTTCTCTTAGCATTTCACTGTCCATCTCACCATCTTGACCAGGTGGACGGTAGTATACCCCTATCACTGTAGTCTTCCCTGACACACAAGGGATTTCTACCCATAAAGATTCAATTTTGTATTTAGTCTCATGCAGGATGTTTATCCTGTTGGACTCTATGCCATCCCGGACATAAAGCGCCACACCTCCTCCCGACTGCTCCTCTCTGTCATTGCGATATAATTTGTACCCCGGTATAGCAGTGGCGTAGCCAGAATTGATTTTTTGGGTGGGCACAAGGTTAACATAGGTGGGCACAAGGCATGCAGGTCTACTAGTTGTTTTCTTACTGATAAATAATGCCATATACTGCACCCTAGAATGGCTTTCTAAGTAGTTTGCAACAGCCATTATGTGTCATGTATGAAACTTTAAAATAATTTACTTCAATTATTTCAAGTATAGAAAACAATCAAATCCAATCATATAATAAAACAAAAATTAATGTATTCTTTCATTAACCATCTTTGCAGAAACCCAGAAATCTTCATAAATACAATAAAATATAATTAATCATCAGAACAGGTGCAGCGCAAAGCTGCGGCAATTCACATTACAAGTAACATGAAAAAAAAAATTCAAATTCTGGTGTAATCTCAGCAAAAAATAACCCTCCACTGCTATTTTGTGAAGTAACAAACTCTTGCAAAGAAAGAAGCATCTGGAACCTTGCCAAACAATCACAGCACTGACTCTCAGGATTCAAACAGCAACCTTATGAAAAAGCAGCAATGCAAATACTACACCAGGCCCTAGAACATTAATACATCACCTACGGGAATAACAGAACAGGCTGGACTACTACTACAGAGAAACTATATGCTAGAAATACTCATTTCTGTCACAAACAAGCAAAACTGAGACCGACCCTTACCTAATATAGAAATAAGAGACTATAAATTAGAAACAGAAACATGTAGATAAAGCCAAAATAGAAAGCCTGAGAAACTAAAATGTCTGAACAGTGGAATACTTAAGAAAGAGCAAAATACAAAAATATAAGAATGCACATTCCCAAAGATGACATATTTAAATTGCTAACATCTCTCTCTCTCTCTCTGTATATATATATATATATATATATATATATATTTTTTTTTTTTTTTTTTTATTTTTTTTACCTTTGTTGTCTGATCTTTGTATTTTTCTAATCAGTTGGTCCTGGTCTCTCTTTCCCATTTTTTCCCTTGTCGTTCATTTCCTAATTCCTCTTCAGTGTCTTTTCTACTACTGTCTTCTTCCCTTCCACACACACACACATATATACATAAATGCTTTCTCTCACAGACTCCCTCACACACTCAGGCTCTCACTCTCATATGCTCTCCCCCCCCCCCCCCCCAGCTCACATTCTCTGCAGACACACATACAAGCTCTCACTTTCTCACCCCTCCCCAGGCTTATATTCTTATGCACACACAGACGCACATCCAGGCACCCATTCTCATCCACACACACAAACCCATTCTCCCATTCTCACCCACACATACACACATTTAAGGTCCCATTCTCAACCACACATACACACTTTCAATCACCCATTCTTACCCACATATTCAAGCTTCCATTCTCACCCACACACACAAACCCAGGCTCCCATTCTCACCCATATATACACACATTCAAGTTTCCATCCTCACCCATATATATACACATTCAAGCTTCCAACCTCACCCACATATTCAAGCTTCCAACCTCACCCACATATTCAAGCTTCCATTATCACCCACACACATTCAAGACTCCATTCTCACTCCCATACACACCCAGGGTCCGATTTTCACCCACACACACACAAGGCTCCCATTCTCATCCTCACATACACATTCAAGCCTGTGCACAGTTTCTGCTTCCTCCCCCCAGAGCAGAAATATCAGCTGGCCTCTCCTGCTGCCACTGGCCTCCTGCTATCTTCGGGCCGTATGGCCGACCGATCTTCCTGCTGGGGGGGGGGAGCGGAAGCTGTGCGCGGCACTTCCGCTCTTCTTCCCCCCCCCCCCCCCCCCCCAACAGGAAGATCGGTCGGCCATACGGCTCGAAGATAGCAGGAGGCCAGTGGCAGCAGGAGAGGCCAGCTGATCTTCCTGCTCTGGGGGGAGGAAGCGGAAACTGTGCGCGGCGCTTCTGCTCTCCTCCCCCCCCCCAAACAGGAAGATCGGTCGGCCATACGGCCCGAAAATAGCAGGAGAGGCCAGCTGATCTTCCTGCTTTGAGGGGAGGAAGTGGAAGCTGTGCACGGCGCTTCCGCTCCCCCCCCTCCCCCCGCAAACAGGAAGATCGGTCGGCCATATGGTTGTAAGACCGCTTCCCCACGTGTGCCGTGATGGCATGCCAAGCATGGGTTCTCCTCTTCACTGTCGCGGGGATGGGATCCCGCGACAGCCTTGCAGTTCCGGTGTCAGTTGGGTGGGCCTGGGTCTAAATTGGGTGGGCAGCTGCCCACCCAGGCCCACCCGTGGCTACGCCACTGCGGTATAGCACTGTCCCATTGGTTATCCTCTTTCCACCATGTCTCTGAGATGCCAATTAAGTCTATGTCATCATTTACTGCTATACATTCTAATTCTCCCATCTTACTTCTTAGACTTCTGGCATTAGCATACAAACATTTCAAAGTTTGTTTTTTGTTTGTATTTTTATTCTGCTTTTTAATTGATAGGGATAAGTTAGAATTTTTTAGCTCAGGTGAGTTTTTAGTTACAGGCACTTGGACTACTTTTCTAATTATTGGAACCTCACTGTCGGGATGCCCTAATTCTAATGCATCATTAGTATCCTTTAAAGATACCTCTCTCCGAACCATGCGCTGCTGAGCGACTGTCGGCTTTCCCCTTTGTTCTAGTTTAAAAGCTGTTCTATCTCCTTTTTAAAGGTTAGCGCCAGCAGTCTGGTTCCACCCTGGTTAAGGTGGAGCCCATCCCTTCGGAAGAGACTCCCCCTTCCCCAAAAGGTTCCCCAGTTCCTAACAAAACTGAATCCCTCTTCCTTGCACCATCGTCTCATCCATGCATTGAGACTCCGGAGCTCTGCCTGCCTCTGGTGACCTGCGCGTGGAACAGGGAGCATTTCAGAGAATGCTACCCTGGAGGTTCTGGATTTAATCTTTCTACCTAAGAGCCTAAATTTGGCTTCCAGAACCTCCCTCCCACATTTTCCTATGTCGTTGGTGCCCACGTGTACCACGTGTACCACGACAGCCGGCTCCTCCCCAGGTAGGGAATCTGTCCGCGGAAGCGGGCAGATTCACAACAGGTGCTCTACAATATCTGTGTACAGGTAAAGGGTTTTAAACCCACTCATGATATCTGTTGGAAATAGTAGCACCTTGTATTTGTTTTAGCTTCTAGCCCAAAATGGTCGCTAAATCACCCTCTGAGGAAATTACTGTGTTTTTTCCTCTGATTTTAATTTGATTGTTCTGGTACTGGGGTCATAAATGATCCTCGGTGGTAAAGGCTTAAAAAGACTATTTATATCGTAGTTCATTTGGTCCAATAAATTTTGAATAGTTGCATAACGCCCTCTTTGTACAACAAAGTGATGCTCCATGCTTCCTTCTCCTGAGGTGACAATGTACTTATGATCTTCTGTAATATTATCCTATGTGTCCCAAAGTCCCAGTAGGTTCAAAGGCCTAGGTAATTGTGTCATGAAATTAGAGCTGGTATTTTGTGCCATTATCCTCACAGATGCATTCCTAGGCAATGTTATGTAAAATCCCCCTTCATTAATTTTTCTTTTTTATGATACAAGGCCTTTTCACAACAAATGTCTTGAATCTCTGATGCTTTTATCGACCTGTTAAATTTTTCAGGCCAAACCCACCATTTCACAAAGCACTGTCTGTTCCTACCTCTCCCTTTAACGATTAGAGCCTTATCAATGTGGTATATTCTATCCTATCATGGGTTGACTTTCAGTAATGCTTCAGGATAAAAAGAACCCTGAATGGCTTCCTCACCAAAATCTTGTATCTTATACATTGTTTTCTCCTTCCTTCATGATGATTCCAAGGCGTCTCCTCTTCAGCCCTATAAGAAGGACTTCTCTTCAGTCTCTCTTCGACTTCGCAAGGAGCTGCCTGCTCCTGGATTCTCCATTGTTCCAGTTCATCAATCCAGGAGACTTCTGTGAACCATCTTCGCTTCTTCAAGGCACTCTGTTCCTCATGGGAATTCCCTCGTCTTTGTCTGTGGTTCCTGATCCTTCATCTCCATCTTCGTTTGTACTTGCTGGTCTCTCATTGGATCCTGCATCCTTGTCTGTCCAATCTTCAGATGTTCCAGTCTCTAGATGTTCTAGTCTTCAGATGTCCCTGATGTTCCTGTCTTCAGATGTCCCTAATGTCCTCTTCTTCAGATATCCCTGATGTTCTTGTCTCTAGATGTCATTGATGTCCAGATGTCCCGATGTCCTGGTGTCCTGATGTTCCTGATGTCATTATTATTAATATCTCATCTATCCATGTTTGTTCGTAACCTTTTCCAAATTTCCCTTTAGATTTTGGCAGTCTAACATGATTCTCCTTTTTAAAAATGAGCTTAGCTGGTTCATGTTTGTTGTTATTGCCATAGATTATTTTACAGAACTGCAGATAATTTGAGGCTATTACATCGATGGGGCAGGCCTGTATTGTTCTGTGAAAACTGTGGTTATAACTAATCCCAAAAGCCTGAAGCACATCTTCATATTGAAAAGTGTTGTGTGAAGTAAAGTGTCACCAGATTTTGGATTTTGAGGTTCTGTTAAATCTCTCCACAATCACTGCTTTAACGTTGTTGGTCACAAAATGAGGAACACCTCTATATTTTAGCAAGTTCTTCATAGGGCTATCTAAAAACTGATTAACCTTATCTGTTTTCATTTTGTTGGGAATACAGCCACCGCTAAATATATTTTCAAGTGCCTTGGCCACTTCATGGACTGTTTTTGTTTTTAGGCTCGCAATCTATGCATATTTTGACAAAACATCTATCACCATCAAGATGTATTTGTAGCTGCTGTTATAAACAGACAAGGCAGTCAGGTCGACCAGATCACCCTCTATTGTGCATCCATGTCTGCTGTGATGGTTTTGTTTCTTTTAATATGTATCCTAACAGGCCTCTGTAAAGAATAAACATCTTGATCTGTTAGCTATTCAGTTACTTGTTTTCTGCTCATGGTTTCATCACATGCCTTAGCAGTGTTAAAGAGAGGATTTGTTCCCCCAAAACTTCCTACTGCATCTGGTTCATAATAAATTTTGCTTAATAGTTGCCCATGCATGGTTGTTTTGTATGGCCATGGTTGTTTTGTATGGCCATTAGGAATCTAATGAAAGTGGGAGCCTAAATGTAGGTACTTAACCTTAGTAAGGTTTCTAAAGGACCAACTTAGGAGCTTAACTCCCAAAGTTAGGATACTAAACCCTTTGAAAATTGACCTCCATATGTATAAAATGGGAATATAGTTGAATATAAAGAAAACTCAAGCCTTATTTTATTAACTTCTGCAGTCCCCTAACCCCCAACAACCAACACCCTCCTGTTAATTATCGTTTTCGTATACTACAAAAGGCTCTGCTCACATTTACCTCTGTATACTTGCCAGGATGGGACCATTGGACATGCATATTTACTGTGAGGGGAGGAGGGAAGGGGGAAATTCTCCCTGTCACAATGCACAGAATGAGACAGACCTTTCTGTTAAGTCACAGCTAGTAACTTTTAAAACAGAGGGGTTAAAAAAAAAACTGTTTCCAGCTCTGTCATCATTAAAAGTGACAGGGACATTTCTGATGACATTCTAGGGGGTGTATTTTTTGAGGGGTTGTGGTTGGAATGGACTTCTGGAGAGGTAATCAAAAAGCAGACAAAGTCCATTAATTCTGTTGACATTAAAAAGCAACTGGACCATTTCTGATTACGTTTTGGAGGGGTGTATTTTTTGGGGGGTGAGGGCTGGACTTCCTGTCATGTCATACATGTGATATTATAGGGGTGTGGTATGCAGTGGGGCATAGGAGGGACCACTGAATTCACTTCTATGGGGTGGGAAGGGCATGGGTGGGGATAGGCGTAGAGTTTGGGGAGGGGTGGGGGCATAAGAGGGCAGGGAGTAGGGTGGGAAATGGGTGGGGCTACATCCATTCACTTCTATGGGGTGGGAGGGGCATCGGCAGAGTTTTGAATGGGAGAGGGCATATAGGGGCGGGGATTAAACTAGAAGTGACCACTGATTGGCTGATATCTACTTTTAATTGACCTTGTACCCATAGACTAATTCCTCG
Source organism: Rhinatrema bivittatum (assembly GCF_901001135.1). Classification (NCBI taxonomy): domain Eukaryota; kingdom Metazoa; phylum Chordata; class Amphibia; order Gymnophiona; family Rhinatrematidae; genus Rhinatrema; species Rhinatrema bivittatum. The sequence goes on along the minus strand of NC_042615.1, from coordinate 440,557,176 downwards.
CAAACCCCTTGAAGTATTCTATATAAATCAAAGTTTGAAGGGTCAGCACTGGATCCCTCTCTCCTCCTTCTCCCCTGGTTCAGCATAATTTTATACCCAATGATGCAACTGTGCCTCCCTCCCTCCCTCCCCTCTCTAACCATCTGACCCCAAACCTCACCCTCCCTGTACATTTTCAAATGGCTACCTTCAGCCTGCATTTCTGTTGCGTCCGTCGGTCTCGGACGGCTTCAACCTTTGTGCCTCACCTTTCTTCCTTCTCTCTCCTCAAGCCTTGTGAAGTTGGCTGCCACCACGTCTTCACGCCGCTCTCCACAGCGTCCTCGGACCGGCAATGGCGACGGCGTTCGCCATGTTTTTCCTGAGGGCCTCCTAGGGTGCGCGCGCGCATGCCACCCACGTCTTTATCTACATCTTGGCGGGAACCTCGGGGGCGTCCCCTCCGATTGACGTCAGACATCATGGTATTTAGCCTGCCCTTCATTTGCTATGAAACCAGTTAGCAAGGATTGGAATTGCTCCAGTCTAAGCTGCTCTGCTGCATCCTAGCTGCCGCAGGAGGCTCTCTTCATCCTTCGGGGTAATTCTACTAACTTGGGTACCTGCTCCTCGGGGGCCTTTCTACTTTCTTTCAGGTGTCTATCCTGGGATCCCAGGTACTCGCTCCTCGAGGGCCTGCTCTCCCTAACCTGGTGCCTGCCACTCTACAACTTCTGCCTGCCAGGACTCTCAAAGATACAGCTTCTGCTTCAGTGAGTACTAACATACCAGTCTATCTCCTCTACAGCTTCAGAGCTCTGCATCCAGGACTTGTTCCTGTCCTCCACACTGTCTCCATCTACTACAGAGTGAGACGGGACCTCTCAGCCGAGGATCCCTGGACTACCCCTGCTGGAGCTGTCTTCCACAGCTGTCCGTTTCCCGGGCAGTGTCACCTTGCTGTACAATAAAGACTATCTAGGGTGACATTAAGGAGATACTTAATTGAGATTTTGAAAATACCACTGGATAAATTACCGTCATTTAATAAGGTTTATTTTCTGCCGTTCCACAATATGAAAGGTAGAGAAGCTCAAAGTCACCAATTGGATTTATAAAATCTTACACAGTTTTTAGAATCTTCTACAATAGAGATTGTAGAAAGAGCTACCCTATTAGTCTCGTTTCTTTATGAGACAGATCTTAGTTATATAATGCGCACGTATTTTCAAAATCCAAAAGCAAATTTTCATGGTCATTGTATACAAATATTTCCGGACCTGGCTAAAACTACACAGGAGAGGAGGAAAGGCTTCCTGTCCTTGAGACAGGAGGCTCAAGTATTGGGGGCAACGTTTCAGTTAAAGTTCCCCTGCAAATGTATTTTGAAACTGAATGATCAAGTGTATGTTTATTTTTTTCCTGAACAATTAAAGATGTTTCTAGATTCTCGGAAAAGAATGCCCTCTTCCTCCTCTCCGCAGGTAAGCCCTATTGCTATTGCTCAGGAGTATTAGGTTGGAATTATCACCGTGATTGGTTTATTAATATTTTCCTAAATTAGCTCCTAATTTGCTGAATTGAACTTCTGTATCCACTCCCAACGTATTGTGGTCTAGGGAATTAAAATGTTTATTTTCACTGTAATTGATTTAATTACTTATCTATAATGTTTCTGTTTCCTGTGCAAAGTCTGTACTTTGTAATCATTTGAGAAAATTGATAAATAAATTAAAAAAAAAAGACTATCTGCACTGTGTTGTGTGCAAAGAGTCTAGCCTGGTACTGCAGTTCCTCATGGGGCTCCTCCCCATGGGAGTGGCCATCACTGCAGTACCCAAGAATCCACTCCAACACCTCATAACCATAACAGATTGCTAACTCCATGGATTTGGCTCAACTCATTGCTTTGCAGGCCATTCCATGCCTGGCCCAGTGAATCTCCGAACAACAGAATTCATTGGACATCTTGACTGTTGCCTTTAATCAATTGCACGCACAGATGAATATACCGGCTGCCCCAGGTAAAGAAGTTACACCGCCAGAAGTGATGGTCAAGACTACAGTGCCTCTATCTGCTCCAACACGCTTCGCGGATGAAGTGTGGAAATGTAGAGCATTTATTAATCAATGTTGCATGCACTTTTCTCTGCAACCTAACCATTTCCCTACAGCTTATGCCAAGACCACCTATATCCTTTCGTATCTGGACGGAAGAGCTCTGGCTTGGGCCTCACCACTGTGGGAGCGCAATGATCCTATCCTGGATGACCTTGCCGGGTTTCCTGCTGTTGAGTACCCTGCCTGGTACTCGACAGCAGGATCAGCGTTGGTTCATCTAAAACAAGGTAACCAACCTTTACCAGACTTCGCCATTGAATTCAAGACTTTGGCCTCTGAGTTACACTGGGACACTAGGTGTTTGAAAACAATATTTTTTGAAGGCCTGAACTCCTGCATGAAAGATGAATTGGTGACTTGTGAGATGCCAGAGACCTTAGAAGAACTTATGAAGTTGGCTGCTAAGATTGACCGCCAAATTCGTGAGAAAGTTCAAGAGGTCAAGAGTCCCAGAAGACCAGTCCAGGGAGAGATTTGAAACAAGCCTGCACCCAAGCCTAAACTCTCAGGACCTGTTGCTGGCAAAGAAGAGCCAATGCAATTGGGCCGTAGTCATCTGACTTCTAAAGAGAGATGATTCCAAAAGAGGTTTGGACTATGCATGTATTGTGGACAAGCTGGCCATGCTGTACAAACATGCCCTATATGTCCAGGAAACTAGCAGACCTAAGTCCTGTGGAAGGACTTTTCTTAGGTCTAATTGCACCCTCTCCTCCACTCTCTCTTCCAGTATCTCTAATCTGTGGGCCTTGGAATATCAGTCCCTTGCCTTAGTGGACTCTGGGGCAGGGGGATATATCATTTTGAAATGTCTAGTGGAACATTTGCGGATCCCTACCACTACCATGATGTCTCCATTACTACTGTCCTCTATTCATGGAGAGCCCTTACCGGGTGAAGTAACCCTTCTCACCGAGCCAGTAAGCTTGCATACCGGAGCTCTTCATACAGAGACTATTTCCTTCTTTGTACTAGAGAAGGCCATGCATCCTGTGGTAACTGGGTTACTGTGGCTGCAGGAACACATGCCACAAATCAATTGGACCACCTTGGAACTTTCACGTTGGGGTCCAGACTCTAATGGCAAATGCTTAATGGAAGTCTCTCCTATACCATGCGTGCCAACTACCCCATTGTTGCCTGGGTTGCCGCCTCAATATGCATCTTATCAAGATGTATTCTCAAAAGAAGCCGCTGATGTATTGCCGCTACACAGATCCTACGTCTGCACAATCAACTTGAAGCCCAATATGGAGCCACCCAAAGAAAGGGTCTACCTCCAACTACGAAGATTCATAATGCTTTCCACGTATCACTGCTGAAACCGCTTGTTCTTAGCAAGTTCTCCACCAAAACACCTGAACCATCCCCAGTTGATGCAGAAGAAGACATCGAATACAAGGTAGATGCCATCCTTGATGTAAGAAAGAGAGGCAGAGTTTGGGAATACCTCCTGTCATGGGAGGGCTATGGACCAGAAGAAAACTCTTGGGAACCACTGGCTAATATCATAGACAAAGAGATGCTTCGTCAATTTCATCGATCGCATCCTCAAAAACCAAGACCAGGTAGGGGGAGGGGGCCCTTTGAAGGGGGGTACTATTGCATCCCTCAGTCTCAGACAACTTCAACCTTTGTGCCTCACCTTTCATCCTTCTCTATCCTCAAGCCTTGGGAAGTTGCCTGCCACCGTGTCTTCATGCCGCTCTCCCCGGTGTCACCAGATTGGAAACGGTGATGGTGTTCTGAGGGTCTCCTAGGATGCGCGCATGCATGCCACCCACATCTTTATCTACATCATGGTGGGAACCTCAGGGGTGTACCCTCCGAGTGACGTCAGCACATCCTGATATTTAGCCTGCCCTTCATTTGCTATCAAATTGAGTTATCAAGGATTGGAATTGCTCCGGTCTAAGCTGCTCTGCCGCTTGCTAGCTGCCGCAGGAAGCTCTCTTCGTCCTTCAGGGTAATTCTACTAACTTGGGTACCCGCTCCTTGGGGGCCCTTCTACTTTCTTTCAGGTGCCTATCCTGGGATCCCAGGAACTCGCTCCTCGAGGGTCCTGCTTGCCAGGACTCTCAAAGATACAGCTTCTGCTTCAGTGAGTACTAACATACCAGTCTATCTCCTCTACAGCTTCAGCCCTCTACATCTGGGACTTGTTCCTGTTTGCCACGCTGTCTCCATCTACTACAGAGTGAGACGGGTCCCCTCAGCCAAAGATCCCTGGACTACCACTACTGGAGCTATCTACCACTGCTGTCCTTTTCCCGGGCAGTGCCACCTTGCTGAACAATAAAGACTATCTCCTCTGTGTTGTGTGCAAACAGTCTAGCCTGGTACTGCAGTTCCCCACAGGGCTCCTCCCCGTGGGAGTAGACATCACTGCAGAACCCAAGAATCCACTCCAACACCTCACAACAATAACAATTTCAGTATGCTGCTACTGCAATCCTAGCTCCTAAATTTAGAATTATTATTTATTTGCCTAGATTCAGGTGCCTAACTTTGATGCCTAATTCTGAAATTAGTGCTAATCTCCTAACTATATTTCCCTCCCTAACTCCACTCCATGGGCTCCCATTTTATAGCATCCTAAATTTAGGAATCTAATGAAAGTAGGAGCCTAAATGTAGGTACTCAACCTAAGTAAGGTTTCTAAAGTGTTGCGTCCGTCGGTTGCAGACAACTGCGACCTCTGATGCTCACCTCTTTTTTTCCTTGCACCAGCAATTCTTGGAAGATTGGCAGTCTCCACCTACAAACGCCTCCTTCCCCGGTGTCCCCGAGATGGCATGGGCGATCTTGTCCGCCATCTTGAATCTGGGATTACCTAGAGCATGTGCGCACGTGCCAGGCCCTCTCTTAAACAAGTCATGGCGGAAACCTCAAGGGCATCCCCTCCGCATGATTTCACCCGCCAGTGTATTTTATCCATCCAGCCTATGCTTCCTACGAGTTAGCAAGGACTTCCTTCCTGCTGAATTCCACTCCACTTGGAGACGCTTTGCTATTCACTACTCAGAATTTGTTCCTCTACTCCGGGCCTTGAACGCCTTAGGTACCGCTCCTCGGGGACCTTGTCGCATTCTGGCTATCCGCTCCTCAGAGAGTCTTACTGCCTGGAGAATCCATCTACTCACATTGGGACCCAGCCTTGTTCAGCCTTGTGAGTACGCTACTCGTTTGCTTCTATCTTGCTGATGGAACCTCTGGTGTACCCTGTACCTCGGGCCACTACTGTGCTCACCTCAGCATACCTGCTTCTACACTTCGGAGTGAGTAACCTCATCTTTTCTGCTCTGCTGACCCCTGAACTTCTCTTACCAAACATCACTGCTGATTCTCGGTGTACCCCGCACTGTGGGCCACTGCCCGATCTACCCCTGAGACATGTTCTTTGGAGAAGGAGTTCCCTGGCATACCCAGCTCCATGGGCCACTACCGGGGATATCATCACTGAGTCACATTACTACTCTGGACTGTGTCTTTCTTCCCAGTGGGTCGGTACTTCATATACGTTCCAGTATAATAAAATCTCATTACTAACTGTGTCTGTCTCAGCAGAGACCACGCCTATCGTGGTTAGTCCCCACAGGGCTCCTCCCTGTGATTGGAGTCAGCTCTCACTACAATCCAGGGTCCACAACCATACCAGAACATAACATAAAGGATCAACTTAGGAGCTTAACTCCCAAAGTTAGGATACTAAACCCTTTGAAAATTGACCTCCATATGTATAAAATGGGAATATAATTGAATAATCTTCAACCAGTTAGAAAAAATTAATTAATAACTGAACTGTAGGAAAATGATTTCATTGATGATCACTGATAGGTATAAGAAAGATGAGGGTATTATTTACAGGTATGTTCTAAAGAATGAGCAAATAAATGTACTTTAAATGGTGAGTCACAGAGGTCAGGAAAGAATGATATTGAGTATGAAGCTGATCTGTGGTGAAATATGCTTCTGACAAATCATCTGCCACTTAAGAAGTCAAGAGGGCATTATTGAGAAGATAAGTAAAATCATCTTCTTAAGTCTTTTTTTTCCATTAGTAAGACAGGAGACTGGCTGGAGGTCTCTACAGTGTTAATAAAACCCATTAGTCTTTTCTGTTCTGAGGCCAAATTAATCTCTTGTGCCATGAGTCTGTTTAATTCATTTTCCAACAAAAATGTCAACTGAGTAACTGAATTGCATTATAATACACTGCTGGAGTTCAGCATAGTACAGTTGATCACTATTGGGAATTGAGAAATGACTGCAAATACTAATATTATTGAAATAAGAAAAATGTAATTGTAATTGTTCTTCTTAGGTCGATTGCAGGAAATAAATTAAAATTGTTCTGCAGTTTACCATAACTTATCATGAAATTATAAACTTTAATGGGTTAAATGACTTAAAACATTCTCAGGGAGGAACAAGGAAATTACAAATAATTATTTTAAGTTTAGGATGTCTGTGGTTCCAATGATAGTGGAGAAATTATGTAACATGGCTCTAAAAAGCACTTTTCTCCATTTCATTATTTGGTATTAGGGTGAGCTGCCTGCTCAGACCAGAAGGTGCGCACACTGGTGCTTAATTTCCATACTTGACACCCTGCTGAATGTGACTTTTTCGTTGTAAAGTTTCCTTATCAACTGGTTCTTATTTTGTTGCTGGGAGGATTCAGAGGTGACTGGCTCCAAGAGTCAAAGTAAGAGTGGCAGACTCCGAGTGGTAGCAGCAGGCACTAACACAGCCAATGATAACAGCATATTTATAACATCTGTCATACCAGCGCCACACAAGTCTGCCTGTCAGCTGACTTATCCTATCTACTAGTCTAGTTGGGGCTCTGTTTGCATAATACATACTCTCCTTGGAAGACCCTAGTCTTGTCTTTTTCCTTTGAATCAGGAGCTGATGAATGCCACTGAAGCAGAGGCAGTGTCAGTCTCAGCCTGCTGGTTGGAACTGAACAATGCAAGGTGTACTGTTTGGCAGTGTTTTCCTAAATAAACACACACGGAAGTAGAATTTTAGTTTCCATTGGTGACAGCGAAATACTAATATGGAATATTATTTGATTACCTCCATCACAAACTTCCTCTTCTGTTTTTCTATCAATAGTGCCACTGCCTATCAAAATAGTGGACAGTCCTTTCCTATCTCCAAATGCTACCCTTCTGAATAAATGCCATCTCTTACTACTACCACTACTTAACATTTCTATAGCACTGTATGACATATGCAGTGCTGTACAGTCATACAGAAAAGACAGTTCTTTCTTAATAGAGCTTACAATCTAATAAGACAAGGACAAGATACCTGGGCAATCTAATAAGACATGGACAAGATACTTGGGCAATTTCATAAAGGAAGACAATAAAAAGAAAAGAAAATTAGTTAAGACTAAAAGGAGACAATCAGGCATAAGATTTAAAAGTGGTTTCAAAAAGGTGGATCTTTATTTTATTTATTTATTTTATTTATTTTAGATTTTTATATACCGGCATTCAATAGGGATGTGAATCGTGTCCTCGATCGTCTTAACGATCGATTTCGGCTGGGAGGGGGAGGGAATCGTATTGTTGCCGTTTGGGGGGGTAAAATATCGTGAAAAATCGTGAAAAATCGCAAAACCGGCACATTAAAACCCCCTAAAACCCACCCCCGACCCTTTAAATTAAATCCCCCACCCTCCCGAACCCCCCCCAAATGACTTAAATAACCTGCGGGTCCAGCGGCGGTCCGGAACGGCAGCGGTCCGGAACGGGCTCCTGCTCCTCAATCTTGTTGTCTTCAGCCGGCGCCATTTTCCAAAATGGCGGCGAAAAATGGCGGCGGCCATAGACGAACACGATTGGATGGCAGGAGGTCCTTCCGGACCCCCGCTGGACTTTTGGCAAGTCTCGTGGGGGTCAGGAGGCCCCCCACAAGCTGGCCAAAAGTTCCTGGAGGTCCAGCGGGGGTCAGGGAGCAATTTCCCGCCGCGAATCGTTTTCGTACGGAAAATGGCGCCGGCAGGAGATCAACTGCAGGAGGTCGTTCAGCGAGGGTTCCGGCGCCTCCGGAACGGCAGCGGTCCGGAACGGGCTCCTGCTCCTCAATCTTGTTGTCTTCAGCCGGCGCCATTTTCCAAAATGGCGGCGAAAAATGGCGGCGGCCATAGACGAACACGATTGGACGGCAGGAGGTCCTTCCGGACCCCCGCTGGACTTTTGGCAAGTCTCGTGGGGGTCAGGAGGCCCCCCACAAGCTGGCCAAAAGTTCCTGGAGGTCCAGCGGGGGTCAGGGAGCGATTTCCCGCCGCGAATCGTTTTCGTACGGAAAATGGCGCCGGCAGGAGATCGACTGCAGGAGGTCATTCAGCGAGGGTTCCGGCGCCTCGCTGAACGACCTCCTGCAGTCGATCTCCTGCCGGCGCCATTTTCCGTACGAAAACGATTCGCGGCGGGAAATCGCTCCCTGACCCCCGCTGGACCTCCAGGAACTTTTGGCCAGCTTGTGGGGGGCCTCCTGACCCCCACGAGACTTGCCAAAAGTCCAGCGGGGGTCCGGAAGGACCTCCTGCCGTCCAATCGTGTTCGTCTATGGCCGCCGCCATTTTTCGCCGCCATTTTGGAAAATGGCGCCGGCTGAAGACAACAAGATTGAGGAGCAGGAGCCCGTTCCGGACCGCTGCCGTTCCGGACCGCCGCTGGACCCGCAGGTTATTTAACTCATTTGGGGGGGGTTCGGGAGGGTGGGGGATTTAATTTAAAGGGTCGGGGGTGGGTTTTTAGGGGGTTTTAGTGTGCCGGCTCACAATTCTAACGATTTATAACGATAAATCGTTAGAATCTCTATTGTATTGTGTTCCATAACGGTTTAAGACGATATTAAAATTATCGGACGATAATTTTAATCGTCCTAAAACGATTCACATCCCTAGCATTCAAGACATCAGTCACATCATGCTGGTTCACATAAAACAGGGGTGCAAAGTAAACATAACTATAACAATGGTGCTGAAAAGGCAGTTACATATAACAAGGTGATAAGAACTTGGCTTAGAAGGAAGAGAAAGGACAGGTTATTAATTCACACAAGTAAAACGATAGAAGATAAGGTCAACCATAGTGTAGATGGAGATTAGGGGTGGCTTGGAAGTATTAGATCAATTGGCGTCTGGGAAGGCTTGTATGAATATCCAGGTCTTTAGTCTTTTTTTGAAGGTTGAGATGCATGGTTGTATTCTGAGATTTGAGGGGATGGAGTTCCATAACGGTGGGATGGCTGTAGAGAAAGCTCGGTCTCTTAGTGTGCTGTATCTGGTAGATTTGGGCGGTGGTACCTGTAGCGATCCCTTGTATGCATCTCTTGTCGGTCTTGACGAATTGTGTAGTTGGATATTGTCGGTCTTGTGTAGTTGGATATTGTCGGTCTTGATGAATTGTGTAGTTAGATGGTATTTAAACACAGCAAGAGAGGGAGCATGAGGCACCAGTTCAGGAAGACTATTCCAAGCACACAGCACAGCCAGGGGGAAAGCACAGAGTCAGAGGAGAAGGGCACAGATAGGAGGGTCTTGTCCGATAAGTGGAATGCATGAGGAGGGGTGTAGAGATAAGAGAGGAAAGGTAGTAAGGTACTGCAGAGCAAAGATATGTGTAGGTGAGAAAGAGAATTGCATGCAGGAGGGGATAGGGAGCCGATACAGTGACTTCAGAAGAGGGGATATGTGAGCATAGCGACTTTGAGGAAAGATAAGTTGTGCAGTTGAATTTAGGACAGATTGTAGTGGAGAGAGATGGCTTGCTGGGAGACCTGTGAGGAGCAAGTTGCAATAATCTAAGTGAGAGGAGATGAGAGAGTGTTTAAGGGTTCTGGTAGTGTGTTCAGAAAGGAAAGGACAGATTTTGGCAATGTTATAAAGAAAGATATGGCATGTTTTAGCAGAGTTTTGGATATGCGTGGAGAAGGAGAGAGAGAAGAGTCAAAGAGGATGCCAATGTTATTACTTCCTCAGTTTCATCCAGTGATTTTTTGAGTCTGGTGGTACTATTGCCCAAAATGCCAATTATGAATAATTGAAATAGAGAATGATTTACACTTCTAGGTAATGTTGACAATGATGATGATTATGATGTGGCAGTTGATATTCTCTCCCTGATATCTAGGTGCACTTATTGCTTAGGCCCAGGATTCCCATTCCAGCCTTTATCTGGGAACAGCCCTGCTGCCTACCACCATGGAATATCTCACTCAGCTCTTCTCTGCCTTCTCCTTTATAAGTGTTAGAGGATACCAACCTAACTCTCTTAATCCCACTGGCATACTCACACACTGCAGCAGATATGCACTCCATCAGAGCCCATCAGTGAATCAGAGGAGTCATCGAGATAATCTTTGGCCTACTCAAAATAAGTTTCTGTTGCCTGGACAGATCTGGGAGATGTCTTTTGTACAACCCCACCAAGGTCTGTGAGATTTTTCGAACCTGCTTCATAACCTGGAAAAACCAGAGGCCTGCCTCTTCCAGAGGGACTAGATGATCTCCTTGAGGAGAAGGAGGTATATGACCTAGAGGAATTGCAAGAGATACATTGCCAGACTAACCAGCAGTCTATAGAAGAAAGGCTCAATCTCATTCAAAAACTTTTCAGCAGTGAAGATGCATTTATTTTTAAGACAATAGTGATATTTATGTATTGAAAACAATTAATTATTTCTTCCTAGGCCATCCTTTCTTTTTGGGAGGTAACTCCAGTGCCTTGGATTGGCCCATTCTGGTGCTCCTCTTCAACAGCGTCCCTTGGAATGCATGGACACTGAGGGCAGAGGGAGGGGTTGAAACCTGTAAGAGTGTGGTGGAGTGAAGAGTAGCTCCTGAAATGCTGTGGTGGGCATCTCCTCTTTAACAGCTGCAGCAGGAGCACATGAATAATCCAGTCCCATGGTAGCAAAGAAGGGAGCTTTCTTCCATGGTGGTGAAAGTGTAGCTGAAGGACGCATCAGTGCAGATGGGGGACCCAGTGAAAGATGAGGCTCCATCATGGGTGATGGTGGATTGTCTGTGAGAGCCTCCTTCTTGGCTGATGGAAGAACAACATATAGTAGAACCATCTAGGGTGGTGGTGGTGCTACAGCAAATACTTGGGGAGGCTGCATTCAGGAGACTGGTGGCTGCCATGGAGAATTCCATACTGGCTGTGGTTGGAAGGGTGGCATTTACTGCAGCATTTTTCTCCAGATGGCAGTCATTCCTGCAGTTTCTCCTTCAGCATTCTGCCAACTCCCTGTATCTCCAGATAAGCACTTTGCATTTCCTCATGCACCACTTCCTTCAGTCCCTGGATGTCCTAATGTAGGCCTGCGATCTGATCTGCAACTATTTCTCATTTAATTGCAGGATACATATTTCTGCTGGTGTGCACGGCATTGTTTACATTCATATAATTTATGCGTGACATTTTTAAAAATAGAAAAAGTTCACATATAAGTTATAATTGTGTTTATTGGCTGAATATACAATCATTGTAAAGTTTTGGTATATGTGTATATTTTCCCTGTAAGTGTGTTCCATAATTAGGTTAGCTGCAGGCTCCATGTCATCAGGGATAGTTAAAGCCAGTCCAGGGTTTAATCCTATTGCTTTTAATGGGGGTAACATCTGGACCAGCTCTGCCAGTCCCTGATGATATGAAGCCTGCAACTACCCCATGTCCATAAGCTATGCAGTACATTCAGAAAGTATTCAGACTCCTTCACTTTGTACACATTTTGTCACATTACAGCCTTATTCTAAAATAGATAATATGCATTTTTTCCCTCTCAATCTACACAGAATACACCATAATGACAAAGTGAAATCAGCTTTGTAGAAATTTGTGGAAATTAATTCATGTAAAAAAAAAACCAACTGAAATATCACATTTACATATAGGGATGTGCATTCGTTTGCGACGAAATAGGAAATAGAGATGATATTTCCTATTTCGTCATGTTTCGGGGGGGGGGGGGCAACAAAACAATAAGAAAACCCTCAAAATTTCATGTGGTTTTCTTATTTTTTTGGGGGGGGGAGAGAAAGGGCACATTAGAAAAAAAACAAAACCCCAAACCCATCCCAAACCCTTCAAATTTAATTAATTGCAACCCCCCACCCTCCCGACCCCCCAAGATTTTCCCAATCCCCCCCAAGGCATACCGAAAGTCCCTGGTGGTCCAGCAGGGTCCCAGGAGCAATCTCCCCCTCTCAGGCAATCAGTTGCCACTAATAAAAATGGCGCCAATGGCCCTTTGCCCTTACCGTGTGACAGGGGCTATCGGTGCCATTGGCCAGCCTCTTAAAAAATGGCTGGCATCTTAAAGAATGGCACGGGCCATCTATTGCTCCTACCGTGTGACAGGGGCCGACCAATGGCACCGATAGCTCCTGTCACACGGTAAGGGCAAAGGGCCATCGGCGCCATTTTGATTAGTTGCAGCTGATGGCCTGAGAGGGGGAGATTGCTCCCGGGACCCTGCTGGACCACCAGGGACTTTCAGTATGTCTTGGGGGTCGGGAGGGTTGGGGTTGCAATTAATTACATTTGAAGGGTTGGGGTGGGTTTGGGGTTTTATGACAGGGGCCAACCAATGGCACCAATAGCCCCTGTCACATGGTAAGGGCAGAGGGCCATCGGTGCCATTTTGATTAGTGGCAGCCGATGGCTCGAGAGGGGGAGATTGCTCCCAGGACCCTGCTGGACCACCAAGGACTTTCAGTACATCTTGTGGGGGGGGGGGATCAGGCAAGTCTTGGGGGGTCAGGAGGGTGGGGTTTGCAATTAATTACATTTGAAGGGTTGGGGTGGGTTTGGTTTTTTGGGGTTTTTTTTTTACAACCCCCCCCGTTGGAATTCATTAATTATGAAGGGTTGGGGTGGGTTTTGGGCTTCATTTCGGGGGGGCAGATGAAATAAAATCAGTCCAAACCATGGGAAAACAAAATTTCCCGTGGCGGGCCGATAACGAAGGCCAAACCAAAAGGTTTGGCTGAATCACATCTCTACATATCCTTTACTATGACACTTAAAGTTGAGCTCAGGTTCATCCTGTTTTCATTGATCATCCTTGAGATGTTTCTCCAGCTTATTTATTTATTTTTATTTATTTAAAATCTTTTCTATACCGTTGCTAAGTTAAATACCATCACAACGGTTTACACGTTGGCACATAAATTAAGGTGGTTGAATGTGTACTGTAGTACATTCTAACAGGTGCCGCAAAAGGTTCAGTTACAATATAACATAAGAAAAAACAATCAATTGTTTAGTGAAGTAGGTCATGCCCAGGAGTACCTATAAGGTGCTAATCACAGGTAAAATTCCTATTCTCTGTGTTTTACAATTATGTTTGTTATGAAATAGAGCTGCTCATTCTGAGAGTAGTGCAATGTGCTGGTGCTCTTCTGCCTATTCCTGTATGTTTCCTGTTCTCCGGTCTCTTTATAGATTGCTTGTTTAAAAAGTCTTGTTTTTAAACTTTTCTTAAGGTTTTGAGATCTCTTTGTAACCTGATCTCTAGCGGCATTGTATTCCAGAGTGTGGGGCCTGCTAAAGTTAAGGCCCTCTCTCTCACTTGGGTTAGTCTCGCCGTCTTTACTGAAGGAATGGTTAAGAGTAGAGATGTGCATTTGTTTATCACGAATTAGGAAATTTTAATGAAATTGCCTAATTCGTCGTGGTTCAGGGGACGCTATTCACGAAATGGATTTTCCCCAAAATTCAGGGAAAATTCGTTTTTTGGGGTTAGTGCGGGGGAAGGGGCACATTTATTAAAAAAAAAAAACAAAAAAAACCCAACCCTTCAAATTTATTGTATTATAACCCCCCACCATCCCGATCCCTCCCCAAGACTTACTAAAAGCCCTGGTGGTCCAGCGGGGTCCAGCAAGCGATCTGTCCCTCCAGGCCATTGTGCTGTCGGTCCTGCTACGAATCAAAATGGTGCCAATGGCCCTTTGCCCTTACAATGACACAGGGGCTACCGGTGCCATTGGTCGGCCCCTGTCACATGCTAGGAGCAATGGATGGCACCGGTAGCCCCTGTGACATCATAAGGGCAGAGGGCCATCGGCACTATTTTGATTCGTAGCAGGCCCGACAGCCCGACGGCCTGGAGGGGGAGATCGCTCGCAGGACCCTGCTGGACCACCAGGGCTTTTAGTAAGTCTTGGTGAGGGATCGGGATGGTGGGGGGTTGTAATAGTAAATGTTAAGGGTTGGGGTGGTTTTTTTTCTGATTCTGATTTTTGTTTTTTGATTTGTTTTTCCGGTTTTGGGTTTGGGTTCCAGCTTCATTTTTGCCGAAAAACGATCCATGGGAAAACGAGTTTTCCCACGAAGCGCCCGAAATGAAACCCGACCCAACCCAGAAAAACAAAACTCATCTCTAGTTAAGAGTGCTTTATTTGCTAAACAAAGGTTTCTGTGTGGGACGTGTACTCTTAGTGCTGTGTTTAGCCAGTCGGCTTTTTCATCATGTATTAGTTTATGTATGGTACATAAGGCTTTGTATTTTATTCTGTGTTCAATGGGTAGCCAATGTAAGTCCGCTAGAGTGTCGGTTATATAGTCTCTCCTTTTTCCGGTTAGTATTCTAACTGCTGTGTTTTGAAGTATTTGAAGTGGTCTTAGAGTTGTAACTTGATTGGAGTTCACCTTTCGAAAGGCACACACCTGTCTATATAAGGGCCCACAGTTGACAGTGCATGTCAGAGCAAAATCAAAAGTGCCAACAGTATATGAAAGACTTTTTTTTTTTTTAAGTTGACCAGTTATAATAGGATTCATCTTAGGAGCAAGATCGCTTTATGAATCTGTCATAGCGCTTAAATTCAGACACTGGGGATTACGTGATTCATTGTTGAGAGCAAAATCAAAGTCATGAAGTTGAAGGAATTGTCTGTAAATCCCCGGGACAGGATTGTGTTGAAGCACAGATCTGGGGAAGGGTACAATAAAACAAAGTACACAGTGACCTCCATCATTCTTAAATGGAAGAAGTTCAGACCCTCCAGGACTCTACCTACAGCTGGCCAACTACCTAAACTAAGCAATCAGGGGAGAAGGGCCTTGGTGAAGGAGGTGACCAAGAACAAAATGGTCACTCTTACAGAGCCCGAGTTCCACTGTGGAAATGGGAGAACCTTCCAAAAGCGCAACCCTCTCTGCAGCTCTTCACAAATCAGGCCTTTATAGTAGAGTGGCCAGATAGAATCCAATCCTCAGTAAAAGGCACATGACAGTAGGGATGTGTTCGTTTAAACAAAACTGCAAAACATGACAAATAAGGCTAATTCATTTCATTCAGGGTGGTCTTGAACTGAATGTGGGCCCCCCTAGAATAAAACAAATTTTATTCATTCATTTCATTTTAAACGAATGATTTGGGCCTAGGTGTATGCCCGAATCCGGGGCCTTGCCTAAGGTATAGGCCAAGGCCCAAAGCTGCGTCCCTGGCCTATGCCTCAGCCCAATGCTGGCACCTTGATCTATGCCTGAAGCCAGGCTTAGCCTAGGGTTTAGGCTGAGACCCAAAGCAGGGGCTGAAGTCTAGGTTCGTGCGTGATGCCGGGGTCTCGGCAGAAGCAAAGGCCAACACTGGGGCCTCGACTGATACCCCAAAAAATTAAACAAAAAAAACAAAAACTTACCTTATCTGTCAGTTATTCACTGAAGTCCGGGTCCCGATGCCAGGGCCTAGGCAAAGACCCAGGCACGATGCTGAGAGCAGACCCGGAGGCCAGGTCATAACTCCAGGGCCTTGACTCAGATCTAGGCCCGACTGCACGACACAAATCAGAGGCTGGGTCCGACACTGAGACCTCAGACTATGCAAGGGCCTGGGTCCAGGCCTAATATTGTGACCCGGCCTGGAGGCCAGGTCCATATGCAGAGCCTCAACCCGGATACAGACCTGATGCAGTGACCTGATCCAGGGGCCAGGTCCAATGCCAGGGCCTTGACCTAGGCCAGAGAACATACCAAGGCCCAACACCACCGCCCAGCCTCGTGGCCGGGTCTGGTCCCAAGCCCAATGCCACATCCCATCCTGGAGGATTGATCCTGACATCAGGACCTCAGCCCTGACCCAGGCCCAATGCCAGGGTCTTGGCCAGGAGGCCAGGTCCTGACATCTGGGCCTCAGACCAGGGTCAAGTCTAGGCCTCAGAGCCTCTTCTTGGTCCTCTTCATTGTTTGGTACTTGCAACCACATTAAGCCATCCGCTGGGTGAATGCTCTGGAGTCAATTAACTCTGGCATGACCCTAGAGGACCCTAGTTGTCTGGCAATGTGTGCAGCATTTTGTACAGCAAAATGGCACAGTCTGCTGGGGTGAATTCTCTGCAGTTAATTAACTCTGGCGTGTCCCCAGCTGACAGTTATGTAACATGCAAGTGCTGAAGAGGGCCAAGAAGAGGCTGCTAGGCCTGAGCTTGACCCTAGGCTGAGTCCAAGGTGTCGGGACCTAGCATCCTGGCCAAAACTCTAGTGTCAGGCCTGGGTTCAGGCCTAGGCCCTGGCACTGGGACCCGGCCTCCGGGTTGGGTTGCGAGATCAGGCCTGGGTCTGGGCTGAGGCTCCAGCACCGGGACCTGACCTCCGAGTTGGGTTGCGGGGTCAGGCCTGGGTCTGGGCCAAGGCCCCAGCAATAGGACCCAGCCTCTTGGTCGTGTCTTGGCATTGGGCCTGGATCCGAGCCCCGGCCTAGGCTGAGGCTCTGGCATTGGGACCATCCCCCCAGTTCGGGTCATGGTATCAGGCCTGGTTCCAGTCCTGGGTCTGGGCCCTGGCCTAGGCCAAGGCCCAGGTATCAGGACCCAGCCTCCGGGCCTGGCCCAATCCTCAGCCTCTAGGCTGATTTTGTGGCAACCTTCTATGCCCTCAGCCTACGCAAGCCTGAGGCATCAACCTGGGCCTAGACTGAAGCTGGTGGATCCCCACCAGACTGAGTAAGTGGCGAGCCAGGGCGATCCTGGCCCCAGCATTTTTCCGGGCGGATGGGTGGTTGGCACTGGGAGGCCTATTTTTCTTTTTGTGGCCTATTTTCTTTTTATTGTTTGGCTCATTTTTTTCTCAAGAATGAAAATGAATCAAACATTCCATGAACATAAATTTGTGGAAACAAAATATCCCAAAAACAAATTAAAATGAAAACAAAAATGAGAAACAAGATTCTCTGGTCTGATGAATCCAAGATTAAACTCTTTGGCCTAAATGCCAGGCTCAAGCACCACTCATCGCCTAGCAAATACCATCCCTACAGAGAAGCATGGTGGTGGGTGGCAGCATCATGCTGTGGGGATGTTTTTCAGCTTCAGGAACTGGGAGACTAGTCAGAGTTGCGGGAAATATGAAAGGAGCACAGTGAGATCCTTGATGAAAACCTGCTCCAGAGCACTCTCGACCCTGCACTGGGGTGACAATTCACCTTCCAGAAGGACAGCAACCCTAAGCTCACAGCCAAGGCAACACAGGAGTGGCTTTGGCACAAGTCTGTGAATGTCCTTGAGTGGCCCAGCCAGAGCCTGGACTTGAACCCTATCGAACATCTCTGGAGAGACCTGATAATAGCTGTGCATCGATGGTCCCCATCCAGCCTGACAGAACTTGAGAAGATCCACAGAGAAGAATGGAAGAAAATCCCCAGATCCAGATGTGCCAAGATTGTAGCGTCATACCCAAGAAGACTTGAAGCAGTAATCGCTGCAAAAGGTATCTCAATAATATACTGAGTAAAGGGTCTGAATAATACTTATGTAAATGTGATATTTCAGTTTCTTTTTTAAAATTAATTTTCACAAATTTCTACAAACCTGATTTCACTTTGTCATTATGGGCTATTGTATATAAACTGAAGAGGGAAAAAAATGCATACTATCCATTTTAGAATAAGGCTGTAACGTAACAAAATGTGGAAAAAGTGTCTGAATACATTCTGAATGCACTGTATATTGCATTTAAGAAAAGCAAGGCATATGTGAATGATGAGCTCATCATCTGCAGCCTGGATTTTTTATATGTATTCCTTATACCTGGTATTTTATCAATAAGGAAGAGAACCTTAACTGTGCAGCTAGCAAGCAACCAGCAAGCTTTTTGGAAAGTGTATATGTACTGTTTATTAGAATATGTCAGGCAAGTAGTTTATCCTGGGTATCATCAATTACATCTACCCTACAAACTTTATAAGTATAATTGATATCTGAATGGGAAGCAGCTGAGGGAAATTAGAATTCTAACCCACCTTCAGGTGACAGCCAAGCTCTGAATTCTTTCTGTATCAGTATGCTTCCCAATTATGGATAGTGTAGGTAGGTGAGGAGATGAGATCATGGACACATCAAAGAGGCTTTGACTCACAGCTGGAACCTGTAAAGGGAAACCCCTCATCAACTCCATTTGTCTAAGTGGAAAGGGCCATGAAAAACCTTTGTGTTGCACTGATGGAGGACCCTTGTCCCGAGGTGGGATTGGTGCTACCCACAAGGCAAGCCCTATGGGTCCCTACTGTTGGGTGGTGGAGCAGGCTATGAGACGGAGGCCGACTGGAGCTTTGCCAATACCAGCCCACGTTCCCCTTAAGTTGAGTTCTCAGGTGCCGGGGCCGGCTGGATTTAGGCGGGCCTCCGTGACACGACTCCCAGTTCATGTAGACAAGGGTACGCCAGAAACCAGCAGAAGTGTTGGAAGGCCAAGTGCGGTCCGGCTGAGGCAGGGTTAAAAAGACCTAGACGCCAACAGGAACAAAGGAAGACAAGGGGCGTCCAGGTAAAGATAGGCCAAAGCCTGAGAGGCCAGGTCCGTAGAGGATAGGGGAGTCCAAGGCAAATTGGAGTCAGGACAGGCGGCAGGAAGGCACAGTACCAGGGACAGAGCAGAGGTCAGAGCCAGGAGAGAAGTAGGACATGGTCAGACAATGCGGAGGTCAGATACTGGAAAATCAGTCCAAGCGTGGTCCAGGCAATGCAAGGTTCAATACCAGAGAACCAGTCCAAGCATAGTCCAGGCAAAGCAGGGGTCAATACCAGAGAATCAGTCCAAGTGTGGTCCAGGCAATGAAGGGCTCAATACCAAAAAATCAGTCCAAGCGTGGTCCAGGCAATGCAGGGGGTCAATACCAGAGAATCAGTCCGAGGAACGAGTAGACAAGGAGACATGCAGGGGCAGGAACTAGGAGAGAACTAAAGACAGGAACGAGACGAGAACAAGAACCAGGAACACGCAAACAGTACACAAGTAAATGTGTAGACCTGTTGCCAAGGAAGGGAACAAGTGACTGGGCCCCGCCTTTTATACAGAGGCCCAGTGATGTCATCATCCGGGGCCGCGGGCTACTTTCCCGCCGTGGCCACTTTAAAAGAATGCAAGTTGCACGCACACGCGCCTAAGCCAAAGCCAAGAGGAAGCAGGGTTACGGCGTCACTCCACAGCAAGCGCGGGGATGTCCGCCAGGCACCAGGAAGAATCGTGCAGGAGTCAGAAGCGGGAGAGGTGACTGCAGGCACTCGGTGATGGAGGCGGCTGCCTACCGCCACGAGCGAAGGTGAACTGGAGCTGGCAGCTGAACTCCCAGGGTGAGTTGGCCCGGGCGTGGGCCTTGCACGGCCAGGACACAGAACACTATGGTTTTGGCAGATAGAACTCCATTGTATTTTTTAAGTGTGGGCCTGACAAGAAGGGAGTTGCAGATGGAAGCTTGGAGTCTTTTAGAGATAAACTGAGCCCTACTGTGGAGGAGAGCTAGTATGAATTGTTATATGTAACTGCTTTTCTGCACTATTGTTTAAATGGTAATTGTTTAAATGTTTAAATGGTAAAGTTTATTATAATTACACCCCTGTTTCTTGTGAACCAGCATGATGGGACCACCGTCTTGAATGTTGGTATATAAAAAAGTTAAATAAATAAATAAATAAAAATGAACAGGGAGAAGGTTACGCTTGGTGCAACAGTAATATTAGATACCTGTATTAGTCCACGTAGCCCTACATCACTGTGGGCTAAGATAGTTTCTATTAACTTTTTCTTTCATTGACATCACCAGCTTTTGGGACATGGAGGTGATTGATTAGAACTTGCTGCAGACTGTTTCAGGTAAATGGAGATCCTACCTACACAACTATATGACATCTCTTCTCTGCTGGGAAATTGTGCCGTTGTTCATCCTTGTCTCCTCGTGCAGTGTTTTTAGTAATGCAAAAACATACAAGATGTTTCCCTCTATAAATCATACTTATGCTTGTGGCTGGGCTGCTCTCACATCTCAGGCACTTTTGAGAAGGTAAGAAGTAAATCTAGATTTAAAGCTCTGAAGTTTTGTGATCATTACAGGAAGGTCATTCAGGGGAGCTAACAGTAAAGAAGCACATCCAAATAACCAGAATTTACACATTGGCAGCTGTAAGGGTAGATGAGTGAAGGTTAGAAATTAGACGATAGAGCTGTATGGCAGATTACATGCAAAACAGTGTGTGGGTGAGAGAGTGATTGCACTAGGCTGTCATAAAAGGGGCTTAACTCAGGGTGCATATGAACCTGTGTATGATAATAAAAAGACACACGCAGAATATAAATAATAAAATAGTTTTTACAAAAATATTTAAAACTTTTAAAACTTTATAAAAATACATACAAAGATGAAACAAAAATTTGGAAGGTGTGGGAAAACTCAGGGTGTAAACTATTTACATAAAATAAAAAAGGGCCCAGGAACCTCGGGCTGCAAGGTCCTGATTGGTCTAGAGGACTGGGAGTCTGTGGCAGTTTCCTCATGCCCATCAGCTCAAGAGCCGATGTGAAGGACTCCTGAGCCTGGGTGAGACACTCCACCATCTCCACCAGCCTCCTGTGGTCAGCTCTCATATCACTAAATTCCTTCCCTATCCTCTGCTAGAGACAAGGCCTCAGGACCTGGAACAGGTGCTCCAGCCACTGAGGCTCCCTCTAGTAGTGCAGTGGAGAATCTGATGGAAGGTCTTCAGTGTGCTGGCCACCTCACTCGCCCAGTAATGGCTGAGCAGCTTTAAGACCTGCATCCAGAAGTCCAGGGCAAAATGGGGAGAAAGCTCTACTGAGAAGGGAAGGGGGATTGGTGGCTGTATTAACCCAGGGTTTCCCAAGGTGGAGGGAATGGCTGCTCTGCTGCTGCAGGGTCCACCAATGGTGGTGGTGCCTCTGCTCTCCTGTATCGAGCATAGCTACTGCATCAGCAGGAGGGGCCGGGAGCTTTTCATCCTCCTCCTCTTTCTTCTCCAAGCTGGGGTTTTCTGTGAACCGAGAAAAAAGTATGTGGCAAGCCATCAGTTGGTATGCTCCAGGATGTGATGTGCAACATCATATAAATTGTTAGATGACATAGCATTTCTAGGAGAGCAGGAAGCAATAGGACGTGCTCCTAGCAATAGGACACCCATGACCTATAGGGGGTGGCTAGGCCATAGAAAGGTATATCTGAAATACATAAACTTCTCTATAGCAGTCCTTTTCAGCATGGTGCCTAGCTAGTGAATGGGGCTTGGAAATAGGCTCATTGTCTGGGTGGTATGTGTTGGGTCTTCCCTAAATTACAAGCCATTAAGGGCTAAGTGGCAGCTGCTGGATGGGACTGGATTTTCAGTCACCTCCACTTAGCTGGATAAGTCTATACTTATCCGGCTCAGTGGTGCTGATTATCAGCATCCCTGTGTGGTACCTGTCCCTGTTTTCTTCTTCTATATTGTCTGATATATGACAATGCCATTAGAAGTAATGCTATACTACTTCAGTCTTTTTTTTTTTTCAGAGATTATCCACAGCACCATATGAATTCCTGCTATTTTACAAGCATATTCAGAGCAACTGTAAAATTGAACTGAACCAAATGGATTCATCAACAGCAAAATTGCCACAGGGATGTCATCCTGTATGATTTGCATCCAATTCTTCCACAACCTTTGCTTTGCATGCACTCTCAGCATTTGCTATTTCTAGTTGATCATAGTGCTTGCACATTCGCAAAATCAGCAGAAAAAAATATGCCCTCTTCAAATTTATAAAGCATGTCTATACTCCTCTTGTGTACAACAGTGAACCAGCATGCAGAGCTGAGTGGCTACAGACTAGTGTCCAAACTACCAGAGATAATCTAAGTTGGAGGCCTGAGCTCAGTCACTATCAGTTCTATTCCTTCATATCATAAACTAAAGAATGATACCTAATTAGTGACAAATTTTAAAATAGGTATTCAAGGTAATATAACAGACACCTGATTCTGATACCAGTAATGCCTGGGTGAACCCTTAGATAGAGCAATATAGGTTAGTGCATGGGAGGTTACCATTAAAATGTAGCCCATCTCTTAGAGCAGTGGTTCCCAACCCTGTCCTGGGGACCCCCCCCCAGCCAGTCGGGTTTTCAGCATATCCACAATGAATATGCATGAGACAAAAATGTGCATGCACTGCCTCCATAATGTACATTTTCTCTCATGCATATTCATTGTGGATATGCTGAAAACCCGACTGGCTGGGGGATCCACAGGACAGAGTTGGGAAAGACTGTCTTAAAGGGTGTGCCAGAATGCCCATGCCCCTGGAAGTTTTTTTTAAGCAGCTCTCTCCAGAGATACTGTGGGCAGTTCCTTATGGCTTGCCTGGAGTTAAGAGGCAGTGGGGAGCTTTTTCTGAGTTTGTTTTTTTTCAGGTCCAATCAGAGACATTAGGTATATCCTGCCTGGGGATCCTGACAACGCTAGAGAGGGTATCCTTTCCAGTCTTCTCACTGCCTGGTTGGGATTACCGTCTGGGTTATGTTTTGAGGTTTGCTATATTTTCATGGTACGAGCCTTGTGAGACCCTGGGTACCACCCTGGCTTAGAGCATGGGGAATCCTGTGTCTGGGGCTGCTCAGGTTAGGGAATACTTGCCCTCAATGAGGAAGGAGGAGGTGATGACCTGCTGCAAGGAGGAACTCCACTGCTAAGCTTGGTCTAAAGGGAAATGACCTGAATTTGAGATCCAAGAGGAAGATTTTGGTCTGCCCCTTCCTACTTGCATTGGAGCAGGGTAAGCTGCCTGTTTCCAGGGGATCCTTCCATCTTCGATCCAGAGAGATTTGAGCCACAGAAGCTGAAAGAGAAAAAAGTATCTGCTAACAGTGAGTAAAAAACTAATAAACACCATCTTCACACCTTGAGGAGAGAGAGAGGAAAGTTACTCCCTGTGCCAAAGATTGTGTTACCATTTTTACCAGGAAGGGGTTTTTCCTGTCCAGCTAATGTACACCCTGCCCTCCTGGGATCCCTACTTAGCCAAGACCTGGGACGTGCACGTTTCTCTGGCCCTGCAGATAAGATTCATGCACAGATAGAGGGAAAGACTGTAAGATAAAGCAAATTTGTGGTGCAGAGGATTTTGTTATTGCTGCCATTCTATTCTCTGTTTGCCCAACTAAGGATATTCTGTTTGGACACTAACTAACCCCTAGATGGATAAGTAAAAGGGGTGTGTTTAGGGAATTACCACATGATAACATACCACTTTGCATTGGTAGTATTGTGGTAAATTTATCACACTCCACAATAATTCCTATTTTTACCTCTTGTGCTGAGAGAGAGAGAGAGAGGGAGAGAGCGAGAAAGAGAGAGAGAGACTATCTACACGGACTTCAAAGTAATGAAGTATGTATATACTCTATAGGAGGGCCATCTAATAGGACGAGGTTAGGTGTTGGTGGTGGTTTAGGTTTTAGGGGCCAGTTTCGCATGTAGAGTGAGACGTAAGAGCAGCCAGTACACTTCGATGAAGATTTGACTTCATTTGGAGTGAGGAAAGTTTCACAAAGATGCCATTTCTACTATGTTATTTTAATTTAACAAATAACATAAATATAATAAAATAAAATAAATAAAATAAATATGTTAATTTAACAAATAACAAATAACTAAGGTTATTTGTTATTTGTTAAATTTGTTAAATATTATTGTTACTTTCAATGTTCCTTGTAATAATGTTCAATGGTTGATTGTTATTGTTCAATGTTCTATGTAAAAAAAAACCCAGGTCTAACCTCCCAGACCAGGGCAACCTTTTTGTTACTTGTAAACTGGATTGATTTGTATTGCATACAGGAATTCCGGTATATAAAAATTAAAAATAAATAAAATAAATAAATAAATAAATGTTCTCTCACCCTAGCTTAATGGACTCTATAACAGGGTATCATCAAGCTAGGGCGAGATAACATAGTACAAATTTTCATCTTTGTGAGACTTTCCTCGCTCCAAATGACCTCAAATCTTCACCAAGGTGTACTGTGCTCTTCGTACGTCTCACTCTACATGAGAAACTGACCCCTAAACACTAAAGCACCACTAACACCTCACCTCAACCTATTAAATGACCCTCCTATAGAGACAGGCCTACCAAACAAAAAGGTAGGCAATCTATAAAAACCAAGAGGAAGTAAAAAAGAAATAGATGTCTGAATTCCGTCAATAAAAATTTATTTCAAAGGTGACAATAAAATACTTTAAAAAACCCGACTCAGGACGAGTTTCACTCCTGTCTTGGACTGCTTCAGGGGCTGAAACATGCAAATAATTTAAATTAATGCAAATATAAACATTGATAAAACATATAAATAAATAAGGCATGGGATAAACACTGTGGATCCCTAAAGGCTAGAGGATGGGAATAAATAAGAAAAGATTATCCAGCATGGAAGTTACTACACTTGACAGAAACATGGGTAACCTGCATGGACTGGCAGTTACTACTTTGGAAAGCTTGCTGGGCAGACTATTTTGCTCTTTTTTTTCCATCATTAGTATGTTACTATGAAATGCCATTTAGACAGATGATATAATAGTTATCTATCTAAGGGCTTCATTTTCCAATATCAGCTATGTGGTTCACAATGTTTCTGGAGAGAGAGAGAGAGAGAGAGAGAGAGAGAGAGAGAGAGAGAGAGAGAGAGAGAAAGACTTGCTATAGTTCCTCCTCCCTAGACAGGTATTTGTATCCCTATGGGAGGCCCACCTAGTAACTTGAGGTGAGGGTTAAGTATTAGTGTAGGGGGGTAGGGGCCACTTTGACATTCAACGTGAGATGTACGAACAGAACAGTGGTCTCTTGTGAAGATTTGATGACCTACGGAGTGAGGAAACTCACTCCAAGATGAGATTTGTGCAATGTTCTCTCAACCTAGCTTGATGGACTCAACATCTCTCTCTCTCTCTCTCAGCCTGCTGAAACAGGCCTGTCCGGAAACATCGTGATAAACCTTTACCGGCCTCTAGCACACAACGTAACGCAAATGAAAGAGGTGTAGTTATTGGCCGCATTAGGAGCCGCGCTAACACTGTGGCTGTTTCGCGGCACATGATAAATCCTCCCTACTTTACATTTACTCCACCCCCTGAATACAAAATTAAAAATTTGCATTCGCAAATCGCGTTAACGGCTGTTAGCGTGATTTGCGGAATTATCACCCGCGGTAACTCCTTGGAAAATGAGGCCCTAAATGATTTACCCGGCTATATTCAGCTCTTTCCAGCTAAAATCTAGCTGGGTAAAAAAAGGGCATTTCTTGGCTGTTCTGGGGAGAGGTTGAGTTGTCTGACTTACCTAGCTGAATATCGGGTAGAGGCTAAGTTACCCGGCCTTGTGTGGGTATTTTCAAAACATATTAGGCCAAGAAGCGCTGTCCTCACTTAAGAAGATGGAATATCAATAGCCCATTCCCCTTCCTCCTCCACCAAAGCTAACACTAAGGCCCTGCCAGGCCTTATACTTCTAACCCCCCCCCCCCCCACCGCGCGCACACACACACACACATATTTTTAAACATTTAAGTTGTGCTGGCATTTAACCCTGCTTACCTTCCCGATTTTAACATAAATATGGGATATGGCTAAAGCCCCCCCTCCCTCCCCCTTCCCCGCACAAGGATGAATCAGGCCATATGCTCCCCCATCTTCCGGATCCTCCCCATCTCCCCCAAAACCTTTTTTATGCTCCGGGCTCCTCCAGCACTGCTCTGACTGAGGCAGCGCTGGAAGCATAAACTTCAATGGTGGCTTAAGCTTCCTGCACCGCCTCTTTCAGAGCAGCGCTGGAGGCGCCGGGATCGGGGCAGAGGGTCCCTCACTCCCGTCTAGCATAAAAAAGGTTTCGGGGGGGGGGAGAGATGGGGAGGGTCCGAGAGATAGGGGGGCAGGTGGCCTGATTTCATCCTTGCATGGGGAGGGGAGGAGGGGTGAAGATAACCAGATTCCATATTTATGTAAAAATTGTGGGTTAAATGCCGGCACAACTAAAATATTGAAAAAAGTGTGTGTGTGTGTGTGTGTGTGTGTGGGTAGGGCCTTAATATTAGCTTTGGTGGAGGAGGAAGGGGAATGGGCTAGGCTACTGATACTCCATCTACTTAGGTGTGGACAGTTCTACTTAGCTGAATATCTTTTGAAGATATCTGGTTAAGTAACATGTTATCCAGCCACACAAATATAGCCATTTATATTTTTAAGTTATTCGGCTATATGTAGGCAGATAATTTTAAGCAAGTATATTCAGTGGGACGTTTATCCTGCTGAATATACGGGTCAAGCTATCCGGCTAACTTTAGCCAGATAACTTACTTGTCCACTAACCGCCCTACTGAATATGGCCCTCAGATTTTATAGCTGCTGACACAATATAATCTACCCAGTGGTTAAAGTTCCATAAAATTATCAAGTTTGATCTAGAGAATGTAAATCCATAATTGACTGAATTAGTTCCCTTAAATGGTCTTTGACCCATCATGAACCCTATAAACCAACAAAACGCTGACTTTGACTGGAGCCTGCTTCTAATAGCAGGCATTCCACACTGCAGGTTGATTAATCAGTACCCTCCTATTAGTTGTTATAGCATCACAAAAGAAAGTCACCACACCCCCTTCCCTTCGTGCCTGCCTGAGTTTGGGAGTAAAATGCATAACCAGTTGGGCAATCACTAAATTGTTATGATTAAGCCAGCTCTCTGTTACACAAAAATGTCAGGGGGCTCAATGTTCAGTAAACCAGAGATCAGATAAGCTATCGAGATAATGATAACTAGATAACTTACCCCAAATATTAAACAGCGTAAACATTCCACTGAACATATTTGCCACAAATTATAGATGGATAACTAAAAAATCTAACTGGCAGTGTTTGAGTATAACTTGTTAGAATTTTTATCTTCAGAGATATCCAGTTAAGTAGTGATGTGATGATAATAATAATAAAAAGATTTAAATGGGCCTGAGATCTGACCCGTCCCCCCAAAAACAATTTTGGATAAAGCCCTGTTAGGCTGTACAGTATACCCCTATGATGTGTGGCATAGTCTCAGGGTCTCTCTGGGGCTGCTTTCTACAGTTAGACAGGCAATTTAAAGATATTGGTCTTTTGGATTTTAAAGAGGTGGTGTACCCTCTGTACATCAGTGGGGTTTCTATTGCCAGACTTTTCCTCTCTGTTAAGTCTTAAAACCTGACACAGTAAGGAAAAGGCTTCTTATCCCTAGCATGTGGCTAACCCTTTTACACACATCCCTTTTAAAATTCACCTTAAAGGTTCTCTCTCCGAGGATGTTTAAACTCTTTCAATTGTAAAATCAGAGAGGAGACTGTACTCAGTGCCTGCATTTAAAATAACTATTTAATAGAGAACCCAGGGCTGAAACACGACAATGCGATTCTGAAAGTACAAGAGTCTTCTCTAGTCCATGAAGATTGAAAGTTCTTTGAAAAGCAAAATGGAATGGATCCTGAAAATCTTTATAAGTACTAAACAAATGCCAATCTCTACTTATAACATTTCTAGGAAAAGGTAGAATGCAAACTGTTCATTTACATTTTTCTCTTGAGATATATTAAATTAAAGGTTGCAATTAATATATAAGGCTCATTTAAAAGCCTTTTTATAACAGGAGCAGGGTAACCTTTTTCTTTAAATCTCCTACACAGAGCCTCTGCTTCTACCTGACATTCAGATATTGAACTATGCAAGCAATATAATCTTAAAAATTGTTCCATGGGGATGTTCTTCTTTAAGCAACAAGAATGACAAATAGAAGAATCCCAAAATGTATTACAATCAATTGATGTATGATGAATAAAAATAAGAAACTGCCTAGATCTAAATGAAATTAAAATAATCATTATATAATCCAATTTGTTTAGCTTTAAATAATTCAGCAAGTAAGTAGAACAATGGAGAGAATTCAGATTTTGGCTGATAAGAATCCTTTGTATTGACTCCTGAATTATTGCTCTATTACTCTAGCGAAAGCCCTGTGTGCTGTTGTTATCAGTGACTTTGTCACTAAGAGCCTCAGTCACTAAGCTGCATTAGGCCATTTACCATGTGATAAAAATCTCACATTATTCCAAGCCTAGCACTGTGCATATTTAATTTAGCTCATATGCATTCAAATGTATGCTAATGAGCTCACTTCTACACTAATCAATGTAAATCAATAATGTGGCTTGATGGCAAATGTACAAGACATGTTATTTGAATTGAAATTAAATACAATTCATGAGTTGTAACTAATTTCTCGTGGCTGCATCGAGATGTTAATACATGTCCCAATACAGCCATGGCCTAGTCTTAAAGGGGAAAGGGACTGATGGCCCCGGGAATGTCCCCCCAACCACAAGTAGTAAAAGCTCCAGGGGTTCTGCATAGACACCCCACCCCCCCTTCCTGCCCTTAGAGATGGCTCGTTTAAAAAAAAAAAAAAAAGAAAAATAAACTTTTTATGCCTGCAGCAAGCCCCACCCTCAACCCTGCCTCTTGTCTCAAAAAAACCCAGCCGCAGGATGCCAGGAGGCTGGGACCCCACACTTCATCCTAACCCACCACACCAGACTCCCCCTTTGTTAAAAATAATTGCCCTGGTGATACAGTGGACCTCCCTACCCCCTGAACCTCCTCCTTTTACCAAAAGAATCCTAACTCTTTAAAAAATTATCTGGTGTTCCAATGGGGTCCAGATTGCCACCTAGGCTCCAGGTCCAGTGGCAGCCATTTTTCAAAATGGAACCTTTTGGCCTTTGTCCCTATCACATTCAGTGATAAGCAGTGGATTTCTCAAAGTCCTGCTTAATAATGATTTCTATTTCTAGTCCTATCCTCCTGGAACTTGTCAAACCTTTTTTAAACCCAGCTACACTAACATCTTTCACCACATCCTCTGGCAACAAAATTTTTAAGGATTCAAGTAAAAAGCATTGGTTAAAAAGTGATTTTTTAAAAGTACATGTTGCACAGTAAAAAGGGAGGTAATAAAGCCCCTCTAAAGATCTCACTTAGAATACTGTGTACAATTCTGGTGTCCGCTCTTTGAAAAGGACATAAACAGGATTGAGTTGGTCCAGAGGATGGCTACTAAATTCATGGTCAGTGGTGTTTATACTAAAGAAAGTGGGCATAGACTTAAAGATCTAAACATGTATACCCTGAAGGAAAGGTGAGATAGGGGCGATATGATGGAAACATTCAGTATCTCAAAGGTTTCCATGCACAGGAGGTGACCCTTTTTCACTGTAAAGGAGGCTCTAGAACAAGGGGTCATGAGATGAGGGTAAAAGGGGGAAGATTCAGGAATAATCTTAGGAAATATTTCTGTAACAGATACTCCGTTCTGTTACCAATAAGTCCTGGGTGTTTAGCATCAGTCCTCTAGTCAGAGTGGGATGATTAATGGGAGGTTCCATTCTAATTCAGACCCTCCTCCTTTGGAGTCTGGAATGGCCATCCCACTTGTATTACTATATAAATGTACCCTTGCTACAGCTTAGGAGGCAGTCCTTTTTGATTAGTACGAAGTACAAAGGTAGAGTGAGAGGTTGGTTTTTGTTATTTTATAGGCCCAGCCAGAGGAGCCAAGCAAGCCCTGTTTGGTGGCCCTGGCCAGGGTCAGGAGGGTTTCAGCCCAGCCAGTACACAATCTGATGGAAAGTTCCCTCTGAGTACATTTTTTGGACTTTAACCTTTTATGTAGTAGGGGCCTTACTGGAGTCTGTACACCCCCGGGGCTCTGGGACTGGGGAACCCTGGGTCCTGGGCTGTGCAGGTTAGGGAACACCTACCCCAGAAGTGGTGGTGACCTGCTGTAAGGAGAACCCCAGTGTTATCTTCAGTTTTTGAGAAGATTAAGTTCACCACCCAGGGGGAATTTATGACTGCCTTTCCTGCCTGACTGGAGCCCAGAAATTCCTGCTCCAGGGGATCTCTCCTATAAGGGATTCAAATAAAAGCACAAAGGACTGCATAAGAACAAAGAAGGTTTGGCTCATCTAATACTGAGTAAAAGCAAAGTCTACCATTCAAACGGACACCTATCTGGTGATTCTTCAGACCCTAGGAAGAGAGAACGTTGTATCTGTGCAGAGACAGGAACCTTATATCTTTGCAGTTGGAAAGGGTGGTTCTGCCCACCTGGGGGATCCTATTTTTCCTTGCCCTGGAGGGTTGGATTTCTCCCCAGTCTGGGGCTAGACATTCCTGCACAGATTGAGAAAGAAATTGTAACCAGATGTTATACTGTGTAGCTGTGGTTCAAGAGTTGTGTCATTTTCTAATTGTCATCAGTAAAGAATTATTTTTGGACGCTAACACAGTAACCCCAGTCTTTACTTGGCATCCCAGCACACACCATTACCTTAATTATTGCATCACCAAAGGAAGTCAGGGAGGGAGAATTAGCAACCCCACACTGGGAACCGAGAGGACTCCTTTCATCCCCGAGTCTATCGAATCTACATCCTGGGAAGGAAGGGAAGCAGTACAGCTAGCCTGGGTTCCTGCCCCAAAGAGTATACGTTTATGGCCTCACTCGTGCTAGGATTGCACACCGGGGTGGGGTCAAATTTCTTTACAGAGAGAGTGGTGGATGCATAGAACAGCCTCCCAGTGGAGGTGGTGGAGACAAAAACAGTATTTGAATTCAAGAAAGCATGGGATCAATACTGGGATCCTTGAGGAAGTTTTAAGAATTACAATGCTAAATTAATTGGATGGATGGGCAGACTGGATGGGCAATAAGGTGTTTTTCTGCCATAATGTTTCTACCGAAACCTGTTTTGATGGCAGACAACTTTAGGATGGTTCTCCAGGCCTTAGTTTTGTTAGCCATCAATTGTTGTAATTCAATAAATTTGGGTTTGTCAGGAACAATCTTTAACATACTATAGGTGATTCAGAATGTTGATGCACAGATATTGACAGACGCTTGGCTCAGGGAACACATTTCTCCAATGGTGGGGAAGTTATACTGGCTTCCAGTGTAGTTTAGGATACGATTTAAATCATGATGCTTATTTCAAAACCATAGCTGAAGATACTCTAATGTATTGTAGCACAATATGTATAAACCCACATGTACATTAAGATCTTGTGAGCACAATATGCTGTATGTTCCTTGGATGCTTGTATAAATTCCAGGACTGGATGTTTGCAGTGCAGGTCCTATGTTTTGGAACTTATTACCAGATGGGATGAAGGCAAAAGCATGTGTTAGACTATTTAGAAAACAACTAAATGCCTTATTTATTTATTCAAGACTTCAGTGTCCCTGAAGAATTAGATTGTTGGCAAGATTGTGGTGGGATAGAATCCTTTTTTCATATTTGGTGGGAGTGCCCCAAAATACAGATGTACTGGACAGAAATCCTGTCATAGATTTACCAATTCACAGGCATTACTTTACCTTTGGTTCCACTTGTTGTTCTGGGCATGCCATATGTGGGGTTTCACCCTGTTAAGAAGGGGACTAATAGTCTTGTCAGTCATACGCTGGCTGCTGCTGGACGTAATATTGCTTGTCTTTGGAGATCAACATCTGCCCCTTCTGTGGAGGAATGATTGGGTCCACTTTGGCATGTCTACACGATGGAAGATATTACTTATTAGTTATGGGATTTTTATTCAACTGTTCCAAAAATTTGGGAGCCCTTTCTAGAGAAAGTAGGCTCATTTTTTTAAAGAGTGATACAACCTAACTAAACATTGTAATGAGATTCTATAGTGAGATATGTACTTCAGATATTGTTGGTACATTTTTTTATTAGCTGACCAGAATATGCTAGAAAGTGTTTTCATCTATTCCTGTGACATTTTGATAAAGATCATATATATGTTATTAGATACTTGGGTATATCTAGAAGAAATATTTTTCTTCAGTGTTTATTATAATGACATATATGTTATTTTACTTCATTGGAAAAACTTTCAAAATACAAGACATTTAATCATTTATATCATAAACCCATCATAACAAATAAAAAAAATAATATATCCACAAACCAATTTTTATTAATAGAAAATTATAAAAGTAAAATTATTTAAAATATATGTCTAATTTATTTTATTTTAACAATGTAACCACTATAGAAACTCATCCACTTTAAAAAGTATACACTGCACACGACTCATAAACCATACATATAGATAAAGGATAAAAGATTCACAAGGACTTCCCCTCGACAATTTTCACTTCTCAAAGTTTCTTCAGGAGAGGGTCCACTACAGACATTTCCCAATATTGGAGAATAGTGGATAAAATTATATGTTTCCAAATCAAAGTAGAATTAAAATTTCTTCAGATGGGGATGATTCAAGTTTACATCACATCAGGACAAAAGATGTCATTTGTTCGTAACATAATCTTCTCCATTCACTGTATACAGAAAGTCATCTCATATCATCTAAAGACAATAAAATATTTCTCATAATATATGTATCTCATGAAACAATCACATCAAACATATTATTACCCACTAAAGGTAGACCAACAATCGAGACAAACTTTGTCCTTACAGCTAACTATTATATTCTTATATATAGACAGTTCAGCAAAGTTGAAATGCAGTCCCCAATATAGTAAAGCCCAGCACCATTAATACTGCAACAAAGAAGTATCAATATATAAATCAAAAAGAGAAAATATATAGCAAAACAAATGTATATTTATCTATATATACCACATATCATATTAAAGGACATATGGTAGAAGGCCTAACAAATGGACCAAAACATTAAAACTGGAAGAAAAACTCTTCACAGGAGTAACACCATCTTGTTATCCATGTCACATATCATTTATTGTCCAATATATATCGAAGGGAACCAAACAGAACAAAAAATACTTAAATTCAAACATGACAGCCAATCAATCTTATTGATAAGACCATTCGGGGCCAAAGTCTTCAAAGAAAACATCCAGCGTTGCTCTGCACATAACAACATCTTGCTGAGACCACCACTAGGTATGTGCAGGGGAAAAATATTTGTTTTTGTGTTTTTGTTTCATTTTCTGGAGTTTTTTTTTCCCATGAATTTCGGTTCATGGATTGCTTGATTCATTTAATTCATGAGAAAAAACAAATCAAACATTAAAAAAAAAAAAAGGCCAAAAATCAAAAACAGGGTCTCCTGCTCGCCCACCCAGTCAGAAAAATGCTGGGGCCAAGATCCTTCTGGACCCCACTTATCCAGTCCAGAGAAGATCCGCCTACGAGGCCTAGGCCAAAGTCAAAGCCAAAGCCTCGGCATTGTGTACCAGGAGGCAGGCGCAACTTCTCCAACAAAGGTAAAGGGGGGGGGGGTAGATAGGGCTGGGGGGCAAGTTATGTAGGGGAAGGGAGGGGAAGGTGGGGGGAGGCGGAATGAAAGTTCCCTCCAAAGCCGCTCTAAGTTCCCTCCAAGGCCGCTCCAATTTCGAAGCGGCCTCGGAGGGAACGGAGGAAGGCTGCTCGGCTCGGCGCATGCAGGTTGCACAATTGTGCCCCCCTTGCGCGCGCCAACCCTGGATTTTATAACATGCGCGTGCAGCTGCACGCGCATGTTATAAAACTGGACTTAGATTTGTTTGCACCGGGTTGCGCAAACAAAACTATGCCCGCGTGCAGGCTTTAAGATCTGCCCCAAAATGTGTAGTCTTAAATTTAGGATGTTCCATTATAATCCAATGGTTCTAGAGGGTATAGGACGATAGGGGAGAAAGGAGAAAGGGGTGGCCACTGCCAGCAGGGACCAATTTTTGTTTTTTTTTAATGGTGGATGAGAATTACATCAGGGACAAGCCTATCACTTTTTGAAAATATTTGGTGGGGGGCAGGGGTTCCTTTTTGGCATATTCAGGAATGAGGAGAAATCACTCAGGACTTGTGCTTCATTAAATATCACAGGCTTATTCTATAATTGTGTAGTGCCACAATTGGGAACACACATATTTCTGAGCCTAGGCAACACTCAAAATGTCCCTTTCTTTATTCTTTTCTTCTTCTTCAATAGATATTATCCACTGGGATCACACTGGTGTTAAATAACTTTGATGCATTCACCCCAATGCCATAGATCAAAATGGCACCATCCACTGGGGGAAATTTGCCGGAATTAAGTAATTACAGTGTGACACCAGAGGACGGCATCAGTTGAATTAGAAAATCAGAAAGAAGGGGACATCTTTGGAGCTGCTCTGAGGCCTGGGCTCTTGGCCTGGGCATGACCCTAGGATGAGACCCAAGCATTGGGAACCAGCCTTCAGGCTAAGCCCTAACATCAATACCCGGTTTCTGGATTGGGCAACAACATCGGGCCTGTGTCTGGGCTCTGGCCCAGGCCCAGGCCCAGGTGGAGGCCCCGGTGTCAGTACCCCGACTCTGGACCAGGTTGCGGCATCAAGCCTGGACCTGGGCTCTGGACTAAGGTGAGGCCCAGGTGTTGGAAGCCAGCATCCAGGCAGAGCAAGGCATCCGACCTAGGTCCAGATAGAGGTCCAGGTGTTAGAACATAGCCTGGCTGCTTTCTCAGATACCCAACAGATCAGGTAAGTGATTGTTCAGGGTCTTGGGTCTTGTCTAGAGCCACAGCAGCGGCCCAGGCCTAGGCTGAGACTGTGGCATTGCCCTCGAGCCTAGGCCACAGCTCTTGCTTTGGACCTCAGCCTTTGCTGTAGGTGAGGCTCCAGGCTTTGGACCTAGGCCTAGGCTTAGACCAAGGTGATGGTGTCATGCTCAGGCTTAGGAAATACAAAGAAAACAGATGCCTCAGTCTTTTTCAAATCCTTTATTGAAGTAGAGACATGAAAGAATGATATAGCCCGACTCTGGCCAAGTTTCGCCATTCTCACAACGGCTGCCTCAGGGGGCTTAAATGTACATTCATGGACTCATGATGGTAGAACAAGTCATGGGCTAGTTTATCAATTGTATTTGTGTCTGTCTGATCTGCAAAAGTATTAGATCTTATCGCTTGTGCAGTCAATCATATTCTTGTGAATGTGTTGTATCTAATAGCTCCTGGATTGAAAAGATGCACTGGTCATATAATGCAGCAAGAATGATTAATGTTCCTTACAGTCCACTTCTGGATATGGGTCTCCACTTATAATAAGCTCAGGCTTAGGTCACAGCCCCTGCTTTGGACTCGGCCTATGCCCTAGGAAAGGCCCTGGCCTTGGTCCTAAGCCTAGGCTTGATGCATTCATTTAAAAGTAATGCAACGAATAAGGCTTCTTTCATGAGGGGGCCCTTGATTAATTTCAGAGCCCCCTGAATGAAACTAATTGTTCTTATTCATCACATTTTGCACATTTGTTTTAAATGAATGCACTTCATTCTATCACCATACAGAGTTAAATTACATATTATCATATTACTTCTAGTCTGTTATCCTAATTAATCATTTAACTATGTAACTATGTAAAAGGAATAGAGGAAAACAATAAAGATTCCCCTACCCTAACTCATTCCTCTTCTTTTTTCCTCCCCATTTACATCTCAATTTATGCTGATTTATTTCATCTGTTTGATCTTTTCTTCTCCCCATGAAAAACTCAAGCAAATGAAGACCAATGCTATCTTGTCTCAAAAGAATGACTATGCTATACTGTTAAAAATTGACAGTACCATTGCCACTCAGATGGTACAGTTTTTCCACAAGGAATTATTTTTTTTTCCTCTAACATGATAAAGTCCAGTTTGGATCTAATAATCAAACTCTAAATGCCTTGGATACAAAAATAATAGGGTAAAATGCAATGAACAATTCCATTTTTATTTCATTCATGGACCCTCAAACATTTTCATCTCCTTCATTTGTTACCTATTCAAGTCTATGATTCATTTAAGTCTGTGTCTGTGCTGTGCGCAGTGGGGTAGATTTTAAAAGAAGCGCGATCAGCCTACTTTTGCTTGCGCATCAGACTCAAGCAAAAGTACGCTGGATTTTAGTAGATACGCGCGGAGCCGCGCGTATCCACTAAAATCCCTGGATCGGCGCGCGCAAGGCTATTGATTTTGTATAGCCGGCGCGCGCCGAGCCGCGCTGCCTAACCCGTTCCCTCCAAGGCCGCTCCGAAATCGGAGCGGCCTCGGAGGGAACTTTCCTTTGCCCTCCCCTCACCTTCCCCTCCCTTCCCCTACCTAACCCACCCGCCCCTGTCTAAACCCCCCCCTTACCTTTGTCGGGGGATTTACGCCTCCCGGAGGGAGACGTAAATCCCCGCGCGCCAGCGGGCCTCCTGCGCGCCGGGCCGCGACCTGGGGGCGGGTACGGAGGGCGCGGCCACGCCCCCGGACCGCCCCGGGCCATAGCCACGCCCCCGTACCCGCCCCCAAAACGCTCCCGACATGCCCCCGAAACGCCACGACGACCGGGCCCGCCCCCCGACACGCCCCCGACACGCCCCCCTCCGAAAACCCCGGGACGTACGCGAGTCCCGGGGTCTGCGCGCACTGGTAGGCCTATGTAAAATAGGCTTACCGGCGCGCAGGGCCCTGCTCGCGTAAATCCGAGCGGATTTACGCGAGCAGGGCTCTTAAAATCCGCCCCAGTGAGTATTGAACAAATAGGTTTTGGTAACTTAACAACCAACTCCTGCTTGTGTGATATCACAGTTTCCTGAGAGCTGAAGCAGGACAAATTGGCAAGGAGATCACATGGATGACAAATCACAATGAAGCATCTTTTTAACTAGCCTATAGCTGCTATCTGGATCAAGTGATGCTGATGGCCTCCAACTGATAGGTATGAGCATGTCCAAGAACTCTCTATTTATTCTCTATTAATTGGTTGAGAAGGGTCTCTTGTGAGAAGCTCTCTCCCAGTTAAAAAAAAAACCTTGAAAAAGTTAACTTTGGCTTTTTCTGATCTTTCCTGCTGCAGTGGTCTCACTGTTATACAAAAAGATAGAGGTAATGGCACTGCTTTCTTTCAGTGTTCACTGGGGGAGTGTACAGGAGTGCCACTGGAGATTGAATCACTGTTGTAATGAATTTTTCTCTCTGTCTAAATGTCTTAAGTGCACTGATGTTAGTACACTGACAGAAAGAAGTGATGAAGAGTCTTGCTAGGCTAGTAGCCTTAAAGTTCATAGTTTTTTTTTTTAACTTTAGTAATTTCTAAAAGTATTTTTCAGTTAGTCAGCACAGCAGTGC
This sequence comes from Rhinatrema bivittatum, assembly GCF_901001135.1. Taxonomy (NCBI): domain Eukaryota; kingdom Metazoa; phylum Chordata; class Amphibia; order Gymnophiona; family Rhinatrematidae; genus Rhinatrema; species Rhinatrema bivittatum. The sequence continues at coordinate 440,519,596 of NC_042615.1, read as the reverse complement.
ACAGCATACACAAACATGGGGAGGTCGATATTCAGTGCCATTTAATAAGTAAGGAATCATCTGGAGGCTGAATGACTTGTTTAATGGCTGCCATTATTCAGTAAATATTAGGGATGTGAATCGTTTTTTGACGATTTAAAAAAATCGTCGATATTTTTTAAATCGTCAAAAATCATTAGAGTGCACGATACAATACAAATTCCCCTGATTTATCATCAAAAATCGTTAAATCGGGCACGGGAATTATTTGGGGAGAGGGCGGGAAAACCGGCACACCAAAACAACCCCTAAACCCACCCCGACCCTTTAAAACCAATCCCTTACCCTCCCCCACCCTCACGAACCCCCCCAAAATGTTAAATTACCTGGTGGTCCAGTGGTGGGGGGGTACCGGCACGATCTCCCGCTCCCGGGCCATCGGCGCCATTTTGGCTGCTACTAATATAAATGGTGCTGATGGCCCGATAAAAAAAAAACCCACCCGACCCTTTAAACTGACCCCCTTAGCCTCCCCCACCCTCCCGACCACCCCCCCAAAACCTTTTAAAATTACCTGGTGGTCCGGGGGGGGGCATGGGGAGCAATCTCCCACTCTCGGGCCATCGGCTGCCACTCATAAAGGTGGCGCCAATGGCCCTTTGCCCTTACCATGTGACAGGGTATCGGTGCCATTGGCTGGCCTCTGTCACATGGTAGGAGCACTGGATGGCCGGCGCAATATTACGGAAGGGATAGAAGGTAAAGTTTGTCTACCTGTTGATGATACTAAGATCTGCAACAGAGTGGACATGCAAGAGAGAGTAGAGAGAATGAGACGGGATTTAAGGAAGCTGGAAAAGTGATTGAATATATGGCAGCTGGGATTCAATGCCAAGAAGTGCAGACTCATGCATCTGGAGTGTGGTGGGTGAAGGACTGATGTGCATGGAGCAGGAGAGAGACATTGGGGTGGTAGTGTGTAACGATCTGAAGTTGGCAAAGCAATGTGACAAGCTAAAGCCAGAGGAATGCTGGGCTGCACAGATAGAGGAATATCTAGTAAGAAAAAGTAAGTGATAATCCCCTTGTACAGGTCCTTGGTGAGGTCTCACCTGGAGTCCTTTGTTCAGTTCTGGAGACCGTATCTCAGAAGGGACAGAGACAGGATGGAGGTGGTCCAAAGAAAGGTGACCAAAATTGTGGGTGGTCTCCATCAAATGATCTATGAGGAGAGGTTGAAGATCCTAAATATGTATACCCTGGAGGAGAGAAGGAGCAGGGGTGGTATGATACAGACCTTCAGATACTTGAAAGGTTTTAATGATCCATGGTCAACAACAAACCTTTTCCGTTGGAAAGAAATCAGTAGAACTAGGGGTCATGATTTGAAATCAGTAGAACTAGGGGTCATGATTTGAAGCTCCAGGGAGGAAGACTCAGAAACAATGTCAGGAAATATTTCTTCATGGACAGGGTGGTGGATGCTTGGAATGGCCTTCCAGAGGAAGTGGTGAAGACCAAAAGTGTTAAGGATTTCAAAGGGGCATAGGATAACACTGGGGATCCCTAAAGGCTAAAGGATGGGAATGAAGAAAGAGGCATGGTGATAATTTGCTGGAATGGTGGTTACTACCCTTATCCAATAAGCCTTCATACAGTTAATGCAACTCCAATATTGCCCCCTGCTTCAACAGCAGAGGGTGACAAGATATTGGACTCACAGTAACCAACAAGGGCCCTGACCTTGGCGGTCTATGAAACTAAGTATGGGAAACTAAGTATGGGAGCTTGCTGGGCAGACTGGATGGGCCATTTGGCCTTTTTCAGCTATCATTTCTATGTTTCTATGAAAAAAGACAGTCTGTCTGGTCAGCTCCCATCTTATTAAAAATGTGTATTTCTTTAAAAAATATGTAACCTAAAACAAATGTGACCATTTTTGTTTCATTTGTGAATCCCTGAAATGAATGGAGGGTGCCTACAAATTAAACAAAAATTGTTGCTTCATTTGTTTGTTTCCCATTCAAGCCAATGGTCCATTGAAAAGTGCTGCAGAGAGACTAGTATGTATTGCAATCAAGTAATTCATTAAAGGTGAATTTTAACAGCCTGGAGTGTTCCAAAACCAGGAGATACGCGAGTATGTTGGGCCAGCGAGTGCTGAGCGGATTTTAAAAGCCACTCGGGAACATGCATATCTCCGGTATGCGTACAAACGAGAAAGTCCAAAAAAGAAGCAAGGCTTGGGGTGGTCTGGTCTGGGCAGGGCATTGGCTGAACATGGTTATTCTTTGTCTTAAACCTGAAATCTGCATGGAAGAATTTATGTGCACAAATGTGCTTCAGGGTCCCGTGCTGCTAATCTTTACTACTTTATGGATGGCATGTAAGTAATAAAACAAAAAGATCTAGGCTAGTCAGCGGGGTTTTAAAGGTTGGTGAAACAGGGGTAAGGGAGGCTAATAAACTGGGGGGGGGGGGGGGGGGGGAGGTTTGAAAGTCCTATTCCTTAATTGGGTGAACTAGGAACAAGCTGGGAAAATTACCTATGGTGTCGCCATGCTTTCCTTATAAAATTCCCCCACTTACACAGTAGAGGTGGCATTTGTGCGCACATGTGTGTGTCCATATAAAATTGTGTGCACATGTTTATGCATTCTGCCTATTTTATAATATGTGGATATATATGTGCTATTGTTATAAAATGACTGCACCCCTGGGCGCAAACTAGCAAATGCGCTCATGTGCATCCATGCGGCTGTTTCAAAGTTACCATACCTGTGAGGCAGTAGTGAGAAAAGAGCCAAGGTGGGAAAAGAGGGCAAGTAGACAATTGGATGACCAATCAAGGTGGAGTTGCCTTTTCCTGATGATACATCTTGGTAGTTTTGCTACCATTAAGTCTTGCTGGCATACCCCACACTACACATTAGGGATCTTGTTGCCACTCTGCCTTACTGCCTGCTTTTACATTTATCCTTCTCTTGGAGGTCTTGCTACCAAACTCCCTAGTTGACATGCCCCTGACATAACACTTGGGGGTCCTTCCTGACACTCTGCCTTGCTGTTATACCTCTTAGGTTACACCTTGGGGTTCTTGCAACCACTCAGTCTTACTGTCATACCACAGACTCTACACCTTCAGGGTCTTGCTGCCATTCTGCCTTGCTGCAATCCATGCTTCTGATACACCACCTTGGGAATATTACTGCTACTCTTCCTTGCTGCTATACCCTTTAAGCTATACCTTGGGGTTCTTTCTGCCACTCTGGCTTGTTTCAATACCCCATAATCTACACCTCAGGGGTCTTGCCGCTACTCTGCTCTGTTGCTATATCATGTATGCTACACCTTGGGGTCTTTCCGACACGAATCTGACACTAATCCTTGTAGCCATACCAATGACCTTACACCTCTTTCTGCTAATCTGTTTTGCTGCCATACATCAGAACCTGCACTTTGGGGTGTTCTTACCACTGCGGGTGACTGCTTTGAACCTCTCATGGTGCTTTGGAGTCTTCGTGCCATTTATCTGCTCTGCTTTGTCCCTCTGTCAGTGCACGGGTTGTTTTTTTTATGCACCTTTGCTGCTTTGCTACCCCTTCATAGTGCCTAAGGATTTTCATGCTACTTTAGGTGCCACTTTTGTGTTGCCTTTGGGGGTTCATGCCATTATTATCAGTGTCCTCTTTTGAAGCCTTGAATTAGTTAACACTCTTGCAGCTGCTTTTCTTCTCTGACTGTGCTTTGATGACCTCCTGCTACTGTTGGTACCCTTTTACCCATTTATGGTACCTTAGGTTATTCATGTCACTTTTGGCACCGTTTTGCTACAGTCTTGGAATTCTGTTCCCACTTCCGATGCTGTCTACCCACAAGTTTCATTAGAATTGTTTAGAATACCCCAAATTTTGAAGCTCAAATTAGGTTGCATTGCTCTCCTCCAATGACTTTAATGAGAAATGAATGAAGGAAATGAAATGAATCCATTAAAAAAAAACGTTTTTTTCTTTTTTTTTTTAATTAATATTTTTATTGAAATTTTCATAATATACAAATTAAATATAAATGCAATTAGACAATAACAATTTTCTTTAAAAATTTTACAATTAAAACTAATGAATCAAATGGAAGTGACCTACGAAATGAATGAATAAACCAAAATGAAAATTTTACCTCTGCACATCCCTAAATCATATCTCAGATGGAGGAGGAATTCAAAGCACCCAACTTAGAGTATGCTTTAGCTAGGATCTGGATAGAGGTTAGGGATGTGAATCGTTTTCCATATCGTCTTAACGATAGAAATCGTGTGGCAGGGCAAGAAAATCGTCTTAGGCACGATTTTTTAGTTAAAAAATCGTTAAAAATCGTTTTTTCCGATTAGTGCGCACTAACTCGAGTTAGTGCGCACTAACGGGAGTTAGTGCGCACTAACTGGGAGTTAGTGCGCACTAACTGAAAATGATACAATTTGACACTTTTCAGGTCAGTTAAGGTCAGTTTAGGAATGAATATGTATTCCTTTTGGCTGCCCTCTTATTTATTCATGTTACCAAGTTTCCTACTGACAGTATATGGGGGATGGGAAATGGAAACAGTTGGTAGCTTGACAAAACAAGTAATGTGATCAGTCAATGTGACTAGAACTTGTGCCCTAACCCTGATACCAGGGGTATTGTGATCTTCCTGCACACAGTGCCCTATCCCTATTAATACCAGGAGTGTTGTGATCTTCCTGCACACAGTGCCCTATCCCTAATACCAGGGGTGTTGTGATCTTCCTGCACACAGTGCCCTATTCCTGATACTGGGGGTGTTGTGATCTTCCTGCACACAGTGCCCTATTCCTGATACCGGGGGTGTTGTGATCTTCTTGCACACATCCCGGTATCAGGGATAGGGCACTGCATGCAGGAAGATCACAACACTCCTGGTATTAATAGGGATAGGGCACTGCATGCAGGAAGATCACAACACTCCTGGTATCAGGGATAGGGCACTGTGTGCAGGAAGATCACAATACCCCGGAGGAGTGAGGGTCAGGCAGCTCCCCCCTGTCTGTGAAGCCAGCCTCTCACTAGTAATGCAGGGAGGGAGCTGTCTCAGACTTCACCATCCTCCCCCCCCCCCCTTACCCACACACCATTCACTAGCTGGGACATGGGGGAAGTCAGGAGTGAGGGTCAGGCAGCTCCCCCCTGTCTGCGAAGCCAGCCTCTCACTAGTAATGCAGGGAGGGAGCTGTCTCAGACTTCACCATCCTCCCCCCCCCCCTCACCCACACACCATTCACTAGCTGGGACATGGGGGAAGTCAGGAGTGAGGGTCAGGCAGCTCCCCCCTGTCTGTGAAGCCAGCCTCTCACTAGTAATGCAGGGAGGGAGCTGTCTCAGACTGGTATCAGGGTTAGGGCACTGTGTGCAGGAAGATCACAACACTCCTGGTATTAATAGGGATAGGGCACTGTAAGAGATGACTGTAGTAGATTGAATAAAGATCTGATGTTTCTGCTCTCCTCACACCAAACAAAAACAACACACAAGCAGAGAAGCCCTTCTTACAAAGCTGAGCTAGTGAGTTAAGTAGGAGGAAAAGTAAACATACTGGTGCCAGTGTGGCTACTTAAAAAATACACTTACCAACAATCAATTACATATATTTGAACTGTGTACAGTTCCAGCCAGGACCACCTTTCTAAAATGCACAGTGATTGGCAAATTCAACATGCACTAGCATTTCAGGTGCCTGCTAACAAAATAATAAACAAACAAGTTCTAGTCACGTGAGTGCTGATCATTACATTACTTTTTTTGTCAAGCTTCCAACTGTTTCCATTTCACATCCCCCCAACCATATTGGTAACATCAATAGATAAGAGCACAGCCAGCCAATAGGAATACATACATACATATTCATTCCTAAGTGACCTTTACTGACCTGGGAAGTGTGAACACTTTGTTTCATTTTCTGTTGGTGTTCGTTAGTTTCCAGTTCCATTTCCCATCCCCCCAACCATCACCTCAGTGGTAACCTTGGTAACATCAATAGATAAGAGGGCAGCCAGCCAATAGGAACACATATTCATTCCTAACTGACCTTCAGTGACCTGGAAAGTGTTTATTTGTATCATTTTCAGTTAGTGCGCACTAAATCGAGTTAGTGCGCACTAACGGGGAGTTAGTGCGCACTAACTCGAGTTAGTGCGCACTAACACGATTTAACGATTTTTAACGATAAATCGTTAGAATTTCTATTGTATCGTGTTCTATAACGATTTAAGACGATATAAACATTATCGGACGATAATTTTAATCGTTGAAAAACGATTCACATCCCTAATAGAGGTATTGTTTTTATGACCCCTGGCTATTCTGCAATGACAGGACTAAGTTGAGGAGGGGAGATGGAAGTGAATCAGGGGTAAAACAGCCTGGGTAGTTGCTAATGAAGGCTTCTGGCAGCACTGCACAACAGAGTCCAGTTCTGATTGGACTGGAATTCCAAAGAAACAGGAGAAATCTGACAGTTCAAAACAAAATTAAATCTGGCTGGGTATGCCATAGCAATACTGGGCAAAACAAAACCAAATGTGAGTCTCTTATAGTGTAATCCAAGGACAATTTAGGTGCAGCCATGTGTTCAAACAGGAATCTGTGACTCCTTACAATAATGGTGGAGAAAGTACAGATGCCGTTTACTGGCTGATCCAATCCATTCGTGTTTATAAGGAAATAGTCTGTAAATACTCACTGAAGATTCACGAAAGAACAACACTATCCATACAAGTTTGGCACAATCTGCAGAACTTTATTCCTCCTCAGTAATTTATGAAGATGTGCATTCTAAAATATTTACAAACCATAAATCTGCAACCATTTTTCTTGCTGCTTCTGAAATGTGCCCCAGTGTTCTTGGAATTAAAAGATATGCAGAGAATTCTAATTCCATCTCAACCTAGTTACTTAAAAGTGGTAGTATTAATAACCAGAGAAGAAGATATTGTTAATAGTCAGTGCAGAAAACATGAAACATAAGTATCCATTTGACATTTATCTATTAGTAATGCCCATTTAGAACAGCCTCAAGCAAAATCAACTAGTTGAGTCCCTCATTTTAATTATGCACAATTTTAATGCCTGACATTGGAACTGAAGAGCAGTGAGCCAAAAAAAAAAAATAGAATGCAGAGGTTTCTATGAGATTGTTCAAGTGGTGATTGACTTCAAGACGTTACGATGAAATATACAATATCTTGGATGCTGCAGTATAAATGCCTATAGAGTTTAGCTAATCAAAAAGTGATTCTGTTGCATATTTAAAGAATACTTTTTAAAAAATAAATGCAAGTAATAACATTCCAAAGTGATAATTTATGTATTTAAAATATTCTTAGTCCAATTAGAGATGGTGACCTTCAAATGGGCGAGCGGGTGTACGTTGATGCACAAGCGTCAACGAGCACCCAAGGACATGGTGATTTTATAACATACGCTCACCTATTATAAATGTGCATGCAAGTTATAAAATACATGAGTGTATATCAAGTGATGGTCTGGGCATGAGCTGACTTTACTAATCTTGCAGTTTGGAAAGGAATATAAAAATAAGTACCACTCATATAACCTTGGCAGGAAATCCAGCTAAGTAGTTGATTTTGTTTGAATATTCACATTTTTCTAACTTAAATGAACATTTAAAATATTACTGTGAAACAATTTTATTTGGTGATGGATATATAAGCATAAAAGAACTTAAAAACAAATGACCCATGATTAAATACTGGCATAGTTTGGAATGGGTCCTATTTTTGGTATGCCATTTCTGTGCCATGAGGAGAAGTGAGAACCACATGGGTACAATCCATAGCACCAATCACATTAGACATAGCAGCAATATCATAAATAGCTCTCTTCAACTCCTGCCACTGCAAACGCTGCCGTGGGTACCTTATGAACTGCTTGACCCTTTTCAGCATGGCCTTCAGTACCTGTTTGAAATGCCTGGAAAAGGTTGATTGCTCCATGCCAGTCACCAATACCCATGGGGTTCTGAAAGGAGCCGGAGGCCAGAAAATAAAGGGCTCCAAGCAGCTTCACCAGGCCTGGAATGGCATGTCCACAATATGTCAGTGAATTTATGTACTCACTGATCTCTTCATACAATCCCATGATAGCCCTGGAGCTCAGTCTGTACATTCTTACCACATCTGACTCCTGCATCCCCAGCAGCGTCATCCTGAGGCGAAATATCTGCTGCCTCCGAGCCCTTCTGTGGACTGCTTCAGCTGAAACAACCTGCTCTTCTCGATCCCTTCTCTCTGCCTATTTTCTCCTGACCCTCTTTCTCTTGCCACAACCTCTGTCATCTGCCACAACTTCTACCGCAGTGATCCTTTGACTGACCCACAAGCTGTACTGCAGCAATAGAAACAAATGAACATAATCCATGGTTGCACAAAAACTGCACAGACACACAACGACATGACACCAATTAAAGCAATGAAGCAAATGGTCCTCAATTCTTGGCTCATTCACTTATCTCGTGCCCTGACTCAGGCACAAAAAAAAAACCCCATATAAAAATCTACACTAGCCAGTCTCCCAGCTACTGTGGCTCCCTTTATTGCCCATGAATAGATAATTCCCTCATTTAGATGCCATTTGCATTCACTTACACAAAATAAACTGTGGGTTGGTAAATGGGTTTATATACACATTTTTCTCATGCACAGACCCTTATTACGTACCCGTCTAGGATTTGCATAGGAAAATATGCAAATAAACACATGTACAGGACACGCTGAAACCCGTAGGAACAATATCACTGCTTATTTAATTGGCCCCAATGAGAGTATGCTAAGCAGAGTATAGACCATAACATAAAACAATATTTAAAACAAAGATAGTACAAAATTTGATTCTATAAAATATTAACAGAATAATTCAGAAATAATCGCAAAGTCTTCTTTGAATAATTTTGCCGTCAACTTTTTGTCAGAAAAATTTCAAATTAGTCGTTAACTTTAGGTCCTCTGACAACAAATTCCACAATAGGGGACCAATAACAGAGAGCGAGCACAGTTGCGGGTTTATTGGAGACAAGCAACTTTTATGTTAGGTACCTCAAGCAAATATTGTGAAGTAGGTTGCAGTGATGGTGAAGAAAAATATATCTTTTAATAATTTAGAGACATATTCTGGCACACCTTCTTCTTATGCTTTGAATACCAAGAATACAATTTTAAATTTTATACGCCAGGTCACAGGCAGCCAGCGCAGAGCAGACTTTGCAGAACTGGAGAGATACATGCATAATTTGGCATCTTTGTAATTAACATTGCTGCAGAGTTTTGACGGGACTGCAGAGCATGTAGATGAGTTTTAGTAAGTCCTGTATGTAATGAATTACAGTAATCAATTGTTGTTAAAATAAAGACTTTGACAATTGTTTGAAAATTAATTTCTTCCAAAGATAATCTAAGATGATACAGCTCTTTTAATTTAAAACATCCATTAGATAAAATGGATCTGATCTGAGGAATGAAGTTTAAATAAGGATCAACTTGAATACCCAAATTCTGAACATGGTCAGAACATTTAATTTTAACATCTTGAACTAATCATGTCAATTTAAAGGAGGAACAATGTAACCATAGGGCACAAAATCATTGTGTTATCAAAGTGAAAGCAACACAAAAGTGGAATAAAAGAAAAACCCTTTCCCTACAGATGAACCAAGGAGATCAACGTATGTCTGGAGTTCTTGGTTCCTGGATTTTGCCTCAGCTGTGTCCTGCTGTTCACCAGCCCATTAGTCCAGCTATTTTAAAGAGTTTTTATTTTGATTCCATTCATACACTGCCTTTAATGTTCTGAAGTTTGATGTGGTAATGGAGAGCTAGCACCCATCTTGGAATATATTTTTTACCTACTGTGAGTGCAGTGAAAGTGTTGTGCTTGCTCACTGCTCACAGAATAAATAGTTGCCTGCTTCCTCTCCATTATGCCTTTGTTCCAAGGTATTTTCCTCTGGTTTCTCAAAATTAAAATGCTTACTAAGTATTATTTCTGGGGTCAGTGTAACCAAATGAGTTTGTTTTGTGCATAGATTGGTAAGAGTGAACATCACTCTTAAGGCTTTGCTGTGATTTTATGAGAAAACTGTCAGCAGGGCAGATACTTGTCAGAAAGTTCCTTTCGCTCCAGAAATGATCACTGCTCCAAGTCCATCATTGGTGGCTAAGGAATACATCTGCAACAAAAGCTTATGTGAATGGTAATAAGGAACTTGCAACTGTATAGATAGACCATAAAGAAGATTCTGCCTTTGATTTTAATGCTCCCTGAGATTTGTGTGATACATGAAGAAATCACAGTGTTTCAAACAAAAAATGCAAGTTTTTATTTTCTTATGGCTATATTGACTATGATGTTCAGATATCTCCTGGTAGGAGAAAGAAAACAAAACACAGAGCAAGTTGCAGGTACCATGTCAGTGGCACTTCCTACTAACTGCCCACCGCTCGCCCATCACGAGCAAGCTGAACACTCTGGCACAAACGCCAAAGGCACTTGCGCCACAGGACGCAAGTTCTAGACACATGCATGAAGAAGCACAACAAAGGAACTTGCCAATTTGTGTGCCCCTTCGTGCTGACCCGAAATGCTCTTTAACATTGCCTCTGGATGTAACAACTACAACCATGGATCAAGTTTGCTCCATTGAGACTATTCTAGGACAGGGCCTAGTACTTGCTAAAGCAATTGAAAATAAATCAAACCAATTCCACATCAGCAGTTGATTCCTTTCAAGATTATCACTCAGACAATCACAACTTTATTTAACCTGTCTCTCTCAGAAGGAACTGTTCCAAATGGATAAAGCTGATCCTAAAATATAAAACTGGTAGAACTGACGATTGGGACAACTATCGTCCATTTTCCAACTTGTCATTTCTCACAAACATTCTTGAGAAAGCAGTGTTATCCCATATTGTAAATCACCTGGAAGATCAACATATTTTTTTCCCCAAATCAATTTGGATTCAAGAAACATCAATCAACTGAAATGTTACTTCTATCATTATTATGGACGGTTTTATAAGAACTTGACGCAGATGAATCTTATTGTCTTGTGCTAATTAACTTAACGGCTGCCTTTGACACTGTGGACCATAACCTGTTTGTTTATTTATTTATTTTGGCATTTTATGTACCATCATTCCAAATGAAGATCATAACTGTTTACAATATCAGCATTCCTATTCTTGTTGAACAATCACATATTGTGTGTTCACATTCACATTCTAGGCTAAAATCACAATACATTTATGTTTTGGATTATATTCATATTTATTATGTTATGCCTTCAGATGAGAAACAATGGGATCGACTGTACAGTTCTCAGATGGCTCTCTTCATTTCTATCTAACAGAATATTCCAGGTCAAACTGGGCAACCATATATCTGATACTTCCACTGTGATACAAGTGTCCCTCAAGGGTCAGCCCTCTCAGCAACACTATTTAATATATACATGCTCCATCTATGTAAATTACTGACAAATCTAGGAATAACTTTCTTCTTGTATGCTGACGACTTACAGTTTTACATCCCACTCTCCAGATCATTTGAAAATACAGCTTCGGTACTCTCTACCTATATGAAAACATTACAGCAAGAACTTTCACAACTTAAGCTAACATTAAACCCTAAAAAGGCTGAATACATTTGGCTGAGTAGAAACTCATTGATAGTTAAACCACCTGCACCTAACCTGGGTAATTTCAAATGAATCCCTCAAACCAAGCATTGGATTTAGGTGTACAGCTAGATGAGAACCTTACAATGAAAATGCATATCAATAAATTAATCAAGTCAGGTTATGCCAAGTTGCTGTTGCGACAGACGTGGACCCTTGGGCCGAGGTGGGATTGACACAACCCATAGGTAGGGACCTACAGGTGGAGTGGGCTGAAGTTAGAGGCCACTGGAGCTTCATATATACCAGCCCTCGTTCCCTTCGGCTTGAGCCTTTGGGTGCCGGGGCCGGCAGGACTAGGTGGGCCTCGAGGTTAGTTAGTACAGGGACGTGGTTCAGTCAGAGACAGCAGCTGGTAGGTGGCCTAGTCCTATCCTGGACTGGGTTCGGTACAGGAACTCAAGCACAAAGGAACAGAAGGTAACTGGAGGCACTCAAGCAAAGAAAAGTCGGAGCCTTGTAAGTCCACTTCCAGGGAGTAGGCGAGAGGAGGTGTCATTGGCAGGCTAGGATCAGAGCAGGCTAGGATCAGAGCAGGCGACAGGTGGAGGTTGTGGCAAGTGATGTAGAACTCTGTAAACGGAGAGGTCTGTAGCATAGTCAATCAAAGCAATGGTCAGGGCACGGAGAAGGCAGGCATAGTCAATCAAGGGAATGGTCAGAGCATGGAGAAGGCAGGCGTAGTCAAGCGTGACTAAGGTCCGGGACTGGAGATAGGCTGAAGAGTAGTCAGGCGTAGCAGAGGTCCGGGGCTGGAGATAGGCTGAAGAGTAGTTAGGTGTAGTAGAGATCCGGGGCTGGAGATAGGCTGAAGAGTAGTCAAACAAAGTAGAGTCGAAATCCAGAGTCAGTCTAATACATAGATGAGACAGGAACGAGGAAGACAGGAACTGGGAACCACAAGAATCAGAAACACGATGTAGAGAGGATTCCCTATCAGCAATGAGTACGAGGAGTACGAGGAGACCTGTTGCAAAGGCAACACTATGGAGCAAGGCCAGATCTCATATACGCTGAAGAGTCTGACATCAGCATCCTGCGGCCAGGTTCCCACCGTGGGCCCTTTTAAAGAACTAGTGATGGGCGCACGTACGCCTAGGGAGGGGTGCGGTGCCGATGGTGGTGTCTCTCCGTGAGCCATGCAGAGAGGTCTGACAAGCAAGGACATCTTGGCTGGAAACACTGGGGACCATGGCAGAGCTGGAGGCACCGGAGGTGACACGAGGTCAGAGCTGGTGGCCCACCACCGCCAGTGAAGAGGAACCAGGAGCTGGAGTCCGTGTGAGAAGGTGAGAGGGCCGCACCGCGGGTCTGGCATGGGCGGCACGCATAACAGTTGTGTATACTAAGAATATAAGAACATAAGAAATTGCCACGCTGGGTCAGACCAAGAGTCCATCAAGCCCAGGATTCTGTTTCCAACAGAGGCCAAACCAGGCCACAAGAACCTGGCAATTACCCAAACACTAAGAAGATTCCATGCTACTGATGCAATTAATAGCAGTGGCTATTCCCTAAGTAAACTTGATTAATAGCCGTTAATGGACTTCTCCTCCAAGATCTTATCCAAATGTTTTTTGAACCCAGCTACACTAACTGCACTAACCACATCCTCTGGCAACAAATTCCAGAGCTTTATTATGAGTAAGTGAAAAAGAATTTTCTCCAATTAGTCTTAAATATGTTACTTGCTAATTTCATGGAATGCCCCTTAGTCCTTCTATTATTCAAAAGTGTAAATAACCAATTCGCATCTACTCATTCAAGACTTCCCATGATCTTAAAGACCTCTATCATATCCCCCCTCAGCCGTCTCTTTTCCAAGCTGAACAGCCCTAACCTCTTCAGCCTTTCCTCATAGGGGAGCTGTTCTATCCCCTTTATCATTTTGGTTGCCCTTCTCTGTAACTTCTCCATCGCAATTATATCTTTTTTGAGATGCGGCGACCAGAATTGTACACAGTATTCAAGGTGCGGTCTCACCATGGAGCGATATAGAGGCATTATGACATTTTCCATTTTATTAACCATTCCCTTCCTAATAATTCCTAACATTCTGTTTGCTTTTTTGACTGCTGCAGCACAGCAATACAGTAAAATATCCACTATGATGCCTAGATCTTTTTCCTGGGTGGTAGTTCCTAATCTGGAACCTAATATCACGTAACTACAGCAAGGGTTATTTTTCCCTATATGCAACACCTTGCCCTTGTCCACATTACATTTCATCTGCCATATGGATGCCCAATCTTCCAGTCTTGCAAGGTCCTCCTGTAATGTATTACAATCCAATTGTGATTTAACTACTCTGAATAATTTTGTATCATCCGCATAATTGATAACCTTACTCATCGTATTGCTTTCCAGATCATTTATATATATATATATATCTCAAAAGCACTGGTCCAAGTACAGATCCCTGAGGCACTCCACTGTTTACCCTTTTCCACTGAGAAAAATGACCATTTAATCCTACTCTCTGTTTCCTGTCTTTTAACCAGTTTGTTATCCACGAAAGGACATCGCCTCCTATCCCATAACTTTATAGTTTTCTTAAAAGCATCTCATGAGGGACTTTGTCAAATGCCTTCTGAAAATCCAAACATACTACATCTACCGGTTCACCTTTATCCACATGTTTATTAACCCCTTCAAAAAAATAAAGCAGATTTGTTAGGCAAGACTTCCCTTGGGTAAATCCATGTTGACTGTTTTCCATTAAACCATGTCTTTCTATATGCTCTACACTTTTGATCTTGAGAATAGTTTCCACTATTTTTCCAGGCACTGAAGTCAGGCTCACTGGTCTATAGTTGCCCGGATCGCCCCTGGTGCATTTTTTTAAATATTGGGGTTATATTAACCACCCTCCAGTCTTCAGGTACAATGGATGATTTTAATGATAGGTTTCAAATTTTAAGTAATAGATCAGACATTTCATTTTTTAGTTCCTTCAGTACCCTAGGATGCATACCATCTGGTCCAGGTGATTTGCCACTCTTTAGTTTGTCAATCTGGCCTACTACATCTTCCAGGTTCACAGTGATTTCATTCAGTTCGTCTGACTCATCACCCATGAAAACCATCTCAGGAACTGATATCTTCTCCTTAGGATCTAGGAAATATGATCACATTACACCCTCACTGATGTTACTGCATTGGTTACCAATACAAGCACCATTACTCCTCCATCTCCTCCATTACTACCATTGTATATTTATAGCGCTGTAAAATTTTATATTGTAAATAGTATATAGTATGTAGTAGGTGATAAATAGTACTTATTACTACCGTGTATCCCCTTATTATATTATTATGTTATACTTATCCCAGTTTCCTCACCCTTCATTCCTTGTATTGATTTAAGTTCCTTGTAAACCGATATGATTTTCCCATAAATACCGGTATATAAAAGCTTTTAAATAATAATAATTATAAGCTAGAATCTACTATAAAGTATTAATGATTATATTCAACATCATTCATTCCTGAAGTGAACAGTAAGATCTTAAAATAAAGGACTAATAAATATTCCCACAATATGGAGCACACATCTGACACAAATAAGAAATTGTGTGTTTTCCATATTGGGTCCAAAGCTCTGGAATTCTCTGCCTGAAATGCTACATATTTTACCAGATAGAGATTTAAATGTGAGCTAAAAACATGGCTATTCAAAAACACATATAAACTAACTTTAAATATCAGAATATACAGAGCAACAAAGACAAGAATGACAAAAGATAATAATCGAACCATGTAGAATAAACCAAACGAAAGAACATGAGATTGTCAATTTAAGATGAGAAAACTCTCATATAAAATGTCAAAATAAATAACTAATTAAATATAAAGTAATTTTGTTTACGTTGCAGTCATAATTTAGATGAGTTTCCCAATGAAGATTCTTTGTATATGTTTGATTATTGTACTGACTTACTTTAAAGGTTCCTTATTACTTTTGAGCTTGATAGCAGGGTAGAATACAGGAAAGATGGCAGATAGGATCAATAAATCGAGAATTCCAGATACCTTCAAGCCCTGCTGCAGGAAAAGAAGAAAATACCACATTGTTGAACAAGGGAGATAAATTCATTGAAAAAGGTTAGCATAAAAGATAGGGTGTGCACCACTAGTTGACTGAGTGTATGCATCTCTGGTAAAAAAATTATTGAAAATGGCTCAATTAGTGTGAGAGAGTTTTTGTGGTTAGTTGGCAGAGAGCATTAGGGATGTGAATCCGTTTCATATGAATTTCAAAAATGCAATAAAGGCAATTTGTTTCATTCTGGTGCTCCAAAATAAATTGGGGCCACTCCAAAGGAAACAAACCTTATACCTTGCATTTGTTTGAAAGACATGCTTTGGGCCTAGGTCTAGGTCTGAGGCTGGGGCCTCACTTAAGGCATAGGCTGAAGCCCAAAGCAGAAGCCATGGCCTATGCCTGAGCACGATGCTAGCACCTCAGCCTAGGCCAATGCCCAAAGCTGGGACCTCGCATAGGGAATAGGCCAAGGCCCAAAACAGGGGCCGTGACATAGGCCCGAGTGTGATACTGGAATTTTTGGGATGGATGGGAGGCCCTAGGAAGCTCTGGGTTTTTCTGGTTTTTTTTTTTGGGGGGGGGGGTAGCCAAGCCATTTTTTTTTTTTTTTAATCTTTGATTTGTTATTTTGAACAAAAGAAACAAATCATACATTCCACAAACCGAAATTCATGGGAAAAAAAACTCATGAACATGAACTAAAAAACGAAAACAAATGTTGCTCCCTGCATATCCCTAGAGAGCATCAGCAGTAGCAGAATTAAATGACAGAGAGACTGGTAAACTAAAGTGAGGGAGTATGAGTGAAAGAGTGACTGTGTGAATAAGATGAGAAGGTGATGGCATCAGTGTGAGTGAGACAGTTGCCTATTAGAAATTAAACTTCTCCTCAACAGTCTAAACCTTGTACTCAATGCTTCGAAAACAGAATTCCTGCTCATATCACCGGAAAACAATAACACACTTCCTAAACCACCCACACTCCTTCAAACAACCCACGTAAGAGACTTAGGAGCCATCCTAGACAATCGTCTCAACCTCAAAACATTCATTAATCAAACCACCAAAGATTGCTTCTACAAATTACATATCCTGAAAAGAATAAAACCGCTGTTTCACACTCAGGACTTCAGAACAATCTTGCAAGCAATAATCTTTTCCAAACTAGATTATTGCAACTCATTACTATTAGGCCTCCCAGCTTCTTACACCAAACCTTTACAAATGGTTCAGAACTCTGCAGCCAGAGTCCTTACAAATTCCAGGAAAATTGACCACATTTCACCTATTCTCAAAAACCTCCATTGGCTTCCGATCCACTATAGAATCATGTACAAAACCATTAACATAATTTACAAAACTATCAACCAACAGACGCAACTCGACCTACAAATACCACTTAAAAAATTCACCTCCGCCAGGCCTATCAGGGAACACTACAAAGAGTCACTCCAAATTCCAAAGGCCAAAACCTACCAACATAAATCCTTGAGTCTCAGAGCCTTCTCATCAGCAGGTCCAGCTCTCTGGAACTCGATCCCACCTGATTTGAGACAAGAGCCATGCTCTTTAACATTTAGGAAAAGACTAAAACTTGGCTTTTCAAAAAAGCATTTCCAAGCCTTGAATAAAACCTCCTCTCACTAGCACTAACTCGTATGCAATAATGGAATGTAAACACGAATCAACCAACCTCAAACCCTCTCTCACTAATTCCTGCTGAATATTTATCATACTATTACCATTCACAACTGTGTCATATTTATTCATTTGATTACCTATGTACCGTTTCATAGTCTTATTTTTTCACTTGCTAATGTATCAATAGGCTGAAATGTAAATATTGTGCTGTTCAATTTCTCCCCTTCCATCCCAAGTTTATTTTCCTTGTTTTTTGTAACTTTCCCTCTCCCTTTTTCTGATTCACTGTATTTAAAGTTCAAGGTTCTTATTGAAAATATTGTTTTTTACGTTACGTTATGCTTTACACTCCTTGTTATTTGTATACCGGGTTGATGTGATGCCTATCATGAAACTCTGTATAACAAAAACAATAAATAAAATAAATAAATAAAATAAAATGTGAGAGATCATCCTTTTGAATGAATGAGAGATAATGATTGAGTGACATGAGTAATACTGAATCTCTTTTGCAGGGAGAGTAGCTGAATATCTAGCTCAATGTGTAAGAAAAATGTATGTGGACAAAAATTACTGTACATATGTTATAAGGTTAATTTTTTAACAGTCTGCATAAATTTTCAGGGTGTTGCAAGTGCAAGTTACACCAATATTCAAAACTAGCTTATGTGTGTAAGTTTGCTTTGAAAATTACCCTGGTAAAGCTGCCTGTACACACCATTACACCAGTATTTGGTATGAGTAGTTTTGCTGTCAAACTTTATGAGCATAGATTTTGAAATAAAATTTTTTTACATGTAAATGAAAACCTCGCCTCTTTCACAGGCAGGGAAAAGGGAACACATATAGGTCTTATGTGTACATTTTTACCTACAATATCAAGTAGAACAGTGCTTTACCCACAGAAATGCCTTCTAAAATTACTCTCCCAATGTAGATTCATTATGTGTCACATACAAGTTAAAAAGTAGCTGTTAAACATCCAGGAATCACACACACACACATAGGGGCGGATTTTCAGAGCCCTGCTCGCCAGTGAGCCTATTTTACATAGGCCTACTGGCTCGCGCAGAGCCCCGGGACTCGCGTAAGTCCCGGGGTTCTCCGAGGGGGGCGTGTCGGGGGCGTATCGGGGGGCGGGCCCGGTCGTCGCGGCGTTTCGGGGGCGTGTCGGAAGCGTTTTGGGGGCGGGTACGGGGCTTGGCTACGGCCTGGGGCGGTCCGGGGGCGTGGCCGCGCCCTCCGTACCCGCCCCCAGGTTGTGGCCCGGCGCGCAGGAGGCCCGCTCGCGCGCGGGGATTTACTTCTCCCTCCGGGAGGCGTAAATCCCCGGAGAAAGGTAAGGGGGGGGGTGTAGACAGGGCCGGCGGGTGGGTTAGGTAGAGGAAGGGAGGGGAAGGTGAGGGGAGGGCGTTAGAGGATTCCCTCCAAGGCCGCTCCGATTTCGGAGTGGCCTTGGAGGGAACGGGGGTAGGCTGTGCGGCTCGGTGCGCACCGGCTATACAAAATCGATAGCCTTGTGCGCGCCGATCCAGGTTTTTAGCAGATACGCGCGGCTCCGCGCGTATCTACTAAAATCCAGCGTACTTTTGTTTGCGCCTGGAGCGCAAACAAAAGTAGGCCTATTCGCGGAGTATGAAAATCCGCCCCATACAGTAGACACTTCCTACATACCTGTGTATATAGACAATAATCTGACAGAGTGTCTTTTGTTTTGACAAATGGCTTTCATATGCTATGAGACATGAAAACAAAAAATAAATTATTTCAGAACTTGAGATGTGTCTTGAAATCTTTAATCAAAACATTGGTGCGTGTTTGGTACTTCTGAATAGAGCTGCCAATGCAAAATGTAAAATGCCTGATCTTCAATTTGACTTTTTTTTTCAGTCTGATAGTCAGATCACAAACTAATCCTTAGAGTTTAAGGTGCATGTAAAAAACAGCACTAATGAGTGTCAAATAGCCTATATGTGAGTGTAAAATAGCCTATATGTGAGTATATGCTATTTTTGAAACTTCAAGGTAAATCAAGGTCTGTGAGTAAATTTGCACATGTAATAAAAGCGGCAGACAAAGGGCATTCTAAGGAGCAACCAACGTTTATGCAAATAAAATGCTATTTTATAAGCAATTTACACATGTAAATGTGGCAGCTTACTCACGTATATTCACTTCAGCTCATTATGAGGTAGATTTTATAAAAGTACGCCCACGTGTACTTTTGTTCGCGCACCAGGTGCAAACAAAAGTACGCCGGATTTTAATAGATATGCGCGTAGCCGCGCGTATCCTTTAAAATCCGGGGTCGGCGTGCGCAAGGCTGCCCAAAATCGGCAGCCTGCGCGTGCTGAGCCGCGCAGCCTGCCTCCATTCCCTCCGAAATTGGAGCGGCCTCGGAGGGAACTTTCCTTCCACCACCCCCCCCCCCCACACACCTTCCCCTCCCTTCCCCTACCTAACCCACCCCTCCAGCCCTATCTAAACCCCCCCTACCTTTGTTTTAAAAGTTACGCCTGCCAGAGGCGGCGGGCGATTCCCCGGCTCAGGAGCTGTTTTGGAGGCCTTGGCCATGCCCCCGAAATGCCTCCCATAGGCAACATAGGCTCGGCATGTGCAGGGGGAACTTGAAGCAGGTTTTCGAAGGGTACGCACATATCTTATGCGCGTACCCCTTTAAAAATCTGCCAATATCTGAAGTAAGTGATAATAAACATCATAAAAGGGGGGGGGGGGGTGAGCTACAGTGGCACAGGAAGTTTAGTAAAAAATTATGGCAGGAGTTAATTTAGATGTTATATTTGGCGGGCTGTTGTCTGCTCCTGTGGACCATAGGAACTCACATCCTTAGCCGGGCCTGTCCTGCCTGCTCCTGATGCTGTTGTATCCCACACAGTGGTCTGCCATGCTCCAACACAGTAAGATGCCACTGACCTCCTATGCAGCTTGATGCTGCTGGCCCCAACTGACGCACCTCTCCTTAAGCATACATGCTAATTTAAAGTGCCAATTTAAAGGGCCAATGGTGGGAAAAGCCCAGCCATGTAGGATGATGAAGTCATCACTAAAGACCTATTAAGGGCTCATTTGTTCCTGTCCTCCTCACATCAGCAACAGGTCCCCATACTATTCATTAGAGCATGTTGCTACTCTGTGTCCTTTTCTTCAGTTCTTCAGTTCCAGCCAGGGCCGGTCGCGCTAGTCACATGATCTGCCGAGCATGGCTGTGACAGAGCCGCGCTCGGCAGACCACGTGGTATCTCTTGGGCCGGCCTGGGCGGCAAATCCCCGGGCCGGTCTTCATCAGAAATCTGCCGCTGGTTCCAGCATCCTAATCTTTAGTTCTGCTTCTTCCTCCTTCCCACCTCTTCTTCTCATCACCTTTTTGCCCTGCCTTTCCATCCATCCTTTTCTCTTGGATGGATACGTGGTTTGACCTCAGCCTGTTCTTGGATATGCTTGACTGCTGCTTGCCACTGACCAATGCCTGCCACCAGATACACTTGACCTCCAACAGCTCCTAACCATTGTCTGGACTTTGAACTCATCTGGCTTCTAACTTATTTGACTTGTCATTTAAGACCTGCCAGCCATGGCACCCAAAGCCTCAAGGCAAGGGCAAAAGGGCTGGTGTAGTTGAAGTTCTAGCTGGGCCTTTAATTCATCTGGGTTTGCCTGTCGATGGTGGGAGCCTGCAGGGCTCTCCATGAAGTTTGCGTCAATCCTGCCTTAGCCCAAAGGTCCACTAATGCAACAGGTTGATGAGGCCATCGAACCGGTGGACATGACAACCCTTCTGGCTATCCCAGTCTTAGCACACAGGCTGCATGATCAACAAAGAACTCTGGAACTCCTGCCCACCTCCATGGACTAAATGTCTACTCACCTGGATATTTTGACTGCCTATACAGTGTCACATACACCCGCACTGGTACTAATAATTCCCGTAGCCTTCAGCCGCCCTATACCACAGTTGCTGGCTCCATCTCAGTATGCCTGGAACCCTAAACATTTTAGAAGATTTTTGAATCAGTGATGTATGCACTTTCAACTACAAGCACCACTATTCCTTAATGACCAGACAAAGACTACATAAATTATTTCTCTGTTGGACAGACCAGCCCTAGCTGGGAATAAGAGGAACCCCTTTTGCTCAACTTGGAACAGTTTACCAAGCAGTTTAGGATCATCTTTGAGGAGCCTGACCAGACAGCAGCCATGCTTCTGACATTTTACCTCCGCCAAGGCTCCAGAACCCTGACAGAGTATGCAATAGAATTCTGGATGCTGGCTACAGAGCTCAATTGGTGAGAAGACAGCCAAGTTTTCCTTGAAAGCATCTCGTCAAAAATTAAGAATGAGCTCACTGCCCAGAACTCCCTACCTGTTTAGAAGAACTCATTGCTCTAACTTGCAAAATTAACTGCTGTCTACAGCAGAGGGCATGAGAGACCCATCCACCATGAAGGAATATCACATTAGTACCCTGGTTTCAACAACCACTCTCGCTGCCGGCTGCTGATCCCTTGACCTTTACTTTTTCTGAAGAGCTCATACAATTGGGCCATAGTCATTTAGCCACAGAGGAGAGGCTCATTCACAAGATTGCCTTTGCTTATACTGCACTGGCCGGGGTCATCCTTTGTCCCAATGCCCATTGAGGTCTGGAAATCTCAAAGCCTAGGGTCCTGCAGGGAGAAGACCCTAGGCTTTACTGTTCCAGCTCCTCAACTACTACTTCCCATGACCTTGACATTGGGTTGCACATGCTTTTCCACACAGGCCTTTGTGGATTCAGGGTCTGGAGGAAATTTTATCTTGAAGGACCTTGTTGACCAAATCCTAATTCCAACAGTCTGGAAGGCTTCACCCTTCACAATCTTCTCCATCTACGGAGATCCATCCAGGCCAAGTTACTCAGATCATGTTGCCGGCGATTGCCGTGGCTCCAGAAACATCAATCACACTTCAACTGGGCTATCCTACAACTCACCTGATGGTGCTGTGAAGGTGTTAAAATGGGCCCATGACTCACATGCTGCAGGTCACCCTGGGCAGGCTTCAATGACTCTACTGATAATCCCAACTGAAGCAAGACATCAAGGACTACATTGATTCATGCCCCAACTTCACATAGCAAAAAACACTTCATAGCCAACCCTGGGGGCTATTACAGCCATTGCAAGCCCCCAGGGAACCCTGGACCCACTTATCCATGGACTTTATCATGGATCTTCCAATCTCAGATGGTGCCACTATGTATTGGGTAGTGACTGACTGATTTTCTAAAATAGCTCACTTCATCCCACTACCAGGCCTCTGTCCTGGAGCTATCCCATTTCTTCACACTTCACATCTTTCACCTGCATGGCTTGCCTAAGCATATATTATCCAATAGAGAAGTCCAATTCATTGCTTGATACCGGCATCGTCGGTGCAGTGTGCTACGGCAGTCAAAAAAGCAAACAGAATGTTGGGAATTATTAGAAAAGGAATGATCAATAAAACGGAAAATGTCATAATGCCTCTGTATCGCTCCATGGTGAGACCGCACCTTGAATACTGTGTACAATTCTGGTCGCCGCATCTCAAAAAAGATATAATTGCGATGGAGAAGGTACAGAGAAGGGCTACCAAAATGATAAAGGGAATGGAACAACTCCCCTATGAGGAAAGACTAAAGAGGTTAGGACTTTTCAGCTTGGAGAAGAGACGACTGAGGGGGGATATGATAGAGGTGTTTAAAATCATGAGAGGTCTAGAACGGGTAGATGTGAATCGGTTATTTACTCTTTCGGATAGTAGAAAGACTAGG
Organism: Rhinatrema bivittatum; assembly: GCF_901001135.1. Classification (NCBI taxonomy): domain Eukaryota; kingdom Metazoa; phylum Chordata; class Amphibia; order Gymnophiona; family Rhinatrematidae; genus Rhinatrema; species Rhinatrema bivittatum. The sequence goes on along the minus strand of NC_042615.1, from coordinate 440,496,353 downwards.
GGGCACTCCATGAAGTTAGCATGGGGCACATTTAAAACTAATCGGAGAAAGTTCTTTTTTACTCAACGCACAATTAAACTCTGGAATTTGTTGCCAGAGAATGTGGTTCGTGCAGTTAGTATAGCTGTGTTTAAAAAAGGATTGGATAAGTTCTTGGAGGAGAAGTCCATTACCTGCTATTAAGTTCACTTAGAGAATAGCCACTGCCATTAGCAATGGTTACATGGAATAGACTTAGTTTTTGGGGTACTTGCCAGGTTCTTGTGGCCTGGATTGGCCACTGTTGGAAACAGGATGCTGGGCTTGATGGACCCTTGGTCTGACCCAGTATGGCATTTTCTTATGTTCTTATGGTATCACACTTGACTACACCACAGCCTATAACCCACAAGGGAACAGACAAGAAGAGTACACCAATCGTACTCTCAAGACCTTTATCCACTCATTCATCAATGAGCTTCGGGATAACTGGGACACTCTCTTTCCATGGGCTGAATTCTCTCATAAAACTCATATCAATGCATCTACTGAATCTTCTGCTTTCCAATTAGATATGGGAGATAACCTTTACTTCTTTTACCATTAATAGTAACAGTGCCTTCACCAGCAGTTCAAATCTCCACCCAGGAATTGCATGAACATTAGGAACGGACCAATCACCTGATTGAGAGAGTCTCTGACAGAGCCAAGAAAACTGTGAATGCCCATAGAAAACCAGTTCCTTCATTCAATATTAGAGAGAAAGTGTGGCTGAGTATTTGGCATTTATGCCTGCAGGTTCCTTCCATATGCCTGGCTCTACATTATGTTGGACCTTTCCCTGTGCTCCAACAATTGGGGCCCATCAAATACCAATTAAAATTACTACCAACATTGAAGATTCACAATGTATTTCATGTGTCTGTACACAAGCCAGTGGTATAGTCATGTCCATGTAGGGCACCACCCTAGATGCCATATATGAAGTCGAAGAGATTTTAGACTCCAGCTGTAGGGGCACAAGAATTGAATGGAAGAACTAGGACCCTGAATAAAATTCATGGGAGCCAGCCTCTAACATGTGGCACACCATTGTCAATACACCAAGATACTCAAATCCACAGGGAAGGGGCTTAAGAGGGGGGTGTACTGCTATGTTTGGTGGTTCTGAGGCAGCTCCCATGGATTGCTGCACTCACCTCTTTGGCCAGGCCCTTTCTGCCTGCTCCTGATTCACCTGAGTCCCATGTGGCTTTCTGCCATGATCTGATGTGGCAAGATGCCACCAACCTCCCAAGTAACCTGATGTTGCTGGCCTCAACTGACGCACATCTCCTTAGGTATACATGCACTGGACCTCTGCCAATTTAAAGGGCCAGTGGTGGGAAAAGCCTAGTGGTGCAGGATGATAATGTCACTGCTGAAGCCCTATAAATGGCTCACTTGCTTCTTCCTTCCTCACCTAAGCAACAGGTCCCCCTAATCTTCAGTAGAACAACTTGTTATTCTATATGCTTGTCTTAGGTTCTTCAGTTTCAGCATCATTGTCTTCAGTTCTTTTGCTTCTTCCTCATTACCCACCTGTTCTTCTCCTTGTCTTCCTGCCCTGCCTTTCTGTCCCTCCTTTCCATTCAGATGAATACCTGGTTTGACCTTGGCCTGTTATTGGATATGCTTGACCACTGCCTGCAACTGATCACTGCCTGCCATCAGATATGCCTGACCACCACCAGCTCCTGACCATCACACAGACCTTGGATTCATTTGACCTCCACCTGCTTCAACCCAGCTACCCTATGACAACCTCCTCTACCATCAGCAGAAGCCCCCACCTAAGACCTGCCAACCCTGGCAGCCAAAGGTTCAACCTGAGGAGAACAAGGGCTGGTGTAGGCAAAGCTCCAGCTGGGCCATGCTTAGTTTGCGTTCACCTGCCAATGGTAGGAACTTGTAGGAACCCTCCTTCCAGGTTGCACTAATCCTGCCTTGGCCCAAGGGTCCACTAACATAAGAACATAAGAACATAAGAAAATGCCATACTGGGTCAGACCAAGGGTCCATCAAGCCCAGCATCCTGTTTCCAACAGTGGCCAATCCAGGCCATAAGAACCTGGCAAGTACCCAAAAACTAAGTCTATTCCATGTAACCATTGCTAATGGCAGTGGCTATTCTCTAAGTGAACTTAATAGCAGGTAATGGACTTCTCCTCCAAGAACTTATCCAATCCTTTTTTAAACACAGCTATATTAACTGCACTAACCACATCCTCCGGCAACAAATTCCAGAGTCTAATTGTGCATTGAATAAAAAAGAACTTTCTCCGATTTGTTTTAAATGTGCCCCATGCTAACTTCATGGAGTTCCCCCTAGTCTTTCTACTATCCAAAAGAGTAAATAACCGATTCACATCTACCCGTTCTAGACCTCTCATGATTTTAAACACCTCTATCATATCCCCCCTCAGTCGTCTTTTCTCCAAGCTGAAAAGTCCTAACCTCTTTAGTCTTTCCTCATAGGAGAGTTGTTCCATTCCCCTTATCATTTTGGTAACAGTAACATCTTATTCGAAAATATTGGAGGAGAATGTTTGCATTCATCAGCTAGGAGGCTGTACATGAGGTGCATTTGGACTTTCCAACATGACAACCATTCTAAACATAAGGCCAAATTGACCTTTCAGTGGCTGCAGCAGAAGAAAGTGAAGGTTCTGGAGTGGCCATCACAGTCTCCTGACCTCAACATCATTGAGCCAATTTAGGAAGAACTCAAACATGAAGTTCATGCTAGACAACCAAAGATTTTATGGAATCTGGAGGCTTTTTGCCAAGAGGAATGGGCATCTTTACACCATGAGAAAATAAAGGGCTTAATTCGCAACTATCACAAAATACTGCAAGCCACCATTGATGCAAAAAGGGGCAATACATGATATTAACAAATAAGAGGTCCATATTCAGACACAGTCCAGCTGGCAAAGTTAGCTGGATAAACGTTTCTGGCTAACTTTTGTGGTGTATTAAATTGTGAAACCATACTATTGAATATAGTTGACTATCTTAAAGTTAGCCAGCTAACTATAGGTGCCTAAGTTTAGGACAACTCTTTGGCCCATTGCTCGTAAGACCATTTATGCGCTGGGTTGCGCACACAAATGTACGTCCGCGCGTAGGTGTTAAAATTCGACCCTATGCGTAAATCTATTTATCATCTCTTCTAGGTCTTCTTTCTTAGGCTTGGATTTATCAAAATGCACTAAATATCGCATGTGATAGGAAAAGGGGTGTGTTTTATGGTAATAGGCTGTTTATTGCAAAGTGTGCTATGTATAGGTATTACCGCAGACTCCAATAACTTTTTTACACTTTGTGGTAAGTACCACAATTGTTGCAATTCCTATCTACAACCACTGGGGTAGGGGAGAGCGAGAGTGGGAGAGGGAGAGAGGGAGAGGGAGAGGGAGAGAGAGAGAGAGAGATACTAGCTATACAGCCCTCATGGTAGTTAGGTATTTATACCTCTATAGGAGGCCCACCTAGCTACTCGAGGTGAGGTTTAGGTATTAGTGAAGGGGTTAGGGGCGGATTTTAAGAGCCCTGCTCGCCTAAATCCGCCCAAAACCGGGCGGATTTAGGCGAGCAGGGCCTTGCGCGCCGGGAAGCCTATTTTACATAGGCCTACCGGCGCGCGCAGAGCCCCAGGACTCACGTAAGTCCCGGGGTTCTCCAAGGGGGGCGTGTCGGGGGCGTGTCGGGGGGCGGGCCCGGTCGTCGCGGCGTTTCGGGGGCGTGTCGGCAGCGTTTTGGGGGCAGGTACGGGGGCGTGGCTACGGCCCGGGGCGGTCCGGGGCGTGGCCGTGCCCTCCGTACCCGCCCCCAGGTCGCTGCCCGGCGCGCAGGAGGCCCGCTCGCGCGCAGGGATTTACTCCTCCCTCCGGGAGGCGTAAATCCCCGGAGAAAGGTAAGGGGGAGGTGTAGACAGGGCCGGGCGGGTGGGTTAGGTAGAGGAAGGGAGGGGAAGGTGAGGGGAGGGTGTTAGAGGATTCCCTCCAAGGCCGCTCCGATTTCGGAGCGGCCTTGGAGGGAATGGGGGTAGGCTGCGTGGCTCGGCGCGCGCCAGCTATACAAAATCCATAGCCTTGTGCGCACTGATCCAGGTTTTTAGCAGATACGTGCGGCTCCACGCGTATCTACTAAAATCCAGCGTACTTTTGTTTGCGCCTGGAGCGCAAACAAAAGTAGGCTATTCGCGCTCCTTTTAAAATCCGCCCCAAACAGAACAGTGCACTCTTGTGAGATTTGTGCAATGTTCTCTCAACCTAGCTGATGTAGAGTCCATCAAGCTAGCTTGAGAGAACATTGCACAAATCTCATCTTTGGGTGAGTTTCCTCACTCCGAAGGTCATCAAATCTTCACAAGAGTTCTATTCGTACATCGCACTCTGCATGTCAAAGTGGCCTCCTATAGAGGTATAAATACTTAACTATCATGAGGGCTGTATAGCTAGTCTCTCTCTCTCTCAGCTGAAAATGCTATTTGTGAAAACATTGCAAAGTATGATAAAGCCATATCACATGGCTTAACACGAATGAAAAAGGTGTAGTTAAAACTGTGCGATATGGCATTGCAAAGCCAGCCAACTTGGCCAGAACTCCTCCCCTTTTCCTAATTTGCATTGCACCATGTGTTATGGTGTTTTCGCATGCATTAAAAGTGCTTTTCGCATGCGAAAACGCCATATAGCACTTTGATAAATGACCCCTTTAGATGCCAGTAGTACTGTTTGGCCAGCATATCAAATATTCAAGTTTATGCCAATGAGGTTTATGTCTTGTCATTCTTCCAGAGTTTGAGTTTAAAAATTTAGTATATAAATTGAATGAACATGCCAAATCATGCATCCGTGTTTTAATCCTCTTTTCATATCCATTGTTATTATATTTTGTTGATGTTCTATACTGTACTGGTTTGATTCCAATATAAATTCATGAATATATTTGGATTAGCAAGACTCAGTAAGAATGTGATACTGAATTTGATTTCTTTGTTCACAAAATCATCAATCATTAGTGAAATGGAAAGAAATGGATCACCACTCCATAAATTGAAGCAATGCCAGCTTGCAACACTGCACTGAATGATAATTTTTTTATTAGTTATTGGATTATTATGTATGTTACAATGGGAATTTGAGTCAAGTAAAAAAGAAAATCAGATTCAAGTTGTTTGATACAATATGCAAAAAGCAAGTAACCATAAAATGAACTTTAAAAAAATAACCTAAAAATCACTGTATTTTACAGTCTAATGGTACCTTCTGAATGGTGAAAGGAATTCCAGGGTGATTAGGGAGCCCATCCTGGAGGTGAGAAAGAGGGGGTAAGGGAAAGGTAGCTACAGAGGCAAAGACTGAGGGATAAGTCACTGAAGGCTAGTGAAAGGAACAACTTTAAAGGAAGAGAGGTAACTGTAGAGGCCATTAAATGTACTGGCCTGGGGTCCCACAAATATGACTACATCCATGTCATGCGTGTAACCCAGGTAAGGGGCAGGACAGTTACAGGACAGTAAGCATGCCTTACCTCATGGACCCCACAGTGCTTGTCAGCTATGGCCACTGCTTCTAATATGTGAGCCACTCTCAACCCCCTGATGTGAGGACCCATGGTTTGGCAATCCCTGTTCTACAACATGCCCTCAAGTGCCACCCAGCCTTCCCACCATGGAACAATGTAATTACCCCTCAATGAAATGGATGCTTACATGCTGAACTGATGCCTGATGTTTAACCAGTTATAGATCCTGGCCTTTATGTCCTCCAGGGGATACAGGAGCTCCTCTTTGGCTCAAACTAACCTGGCCAAGAATGCCTTCTTCTGTGAAAAATTTGCCATGCAGCAGTGATCTGCCATTTTCTTGAATGCTTTAATTTCAGGAAGAGGCTGATGAAATACATGGGGCCCACGGCACACGGTTAAGTACAGAGCTGGCTAAATTCTAATTAACCAGCTAGAATGCACAGGAAAATTCAAATGTATTCCAATATCTGAGATATCCAGCTATATTTGAATTTGGAGATCTGGCAAGATATCTCAGATATCAGGTTAAACCCCAAAATTCAAATTTAGCCATTCATCTCAGATATTGAACTACCCAGCCAAAATAGTTTTTAACTGGCTATAATTTTGTCCATATATAACATAGATATTTAGAATTAGGCAGCAAAGTTTTAGGATGTTTGTAAATCCCTGATTTATCTGGATGGATCAGCATTTGTCAGCTTACTGAAATTTGACCTGTAGAAGTCATGTGTGCAAGCAGTTCCAATTATATATCTAGAATTTTTAAAATAAACTGGGTAAATTGTTTTCAGGCTTGCAATTGTTTTCCTTGTGTTGTCATCATCATTCTTGTTTGTTGCTCTAGGAAATGTTTCTTAAAAAAAAGAAGTTGCCATCCAGATGCGGATTGAATATAATCACTCAGTTTGAGAAGTTAATGGTTAAACTTCCTGAGTGGTAGCCATGCTAGCCTGTAGTAGCAAAATCAACAAAGACTGGTGGCATCTTGAATCTTGTTCTCAAATTTTATGCCTCAATAAATCTGCTATTCTAAAAGGTAGCACCAGGCTCTGTGTCATCAATCTCTTCCACTGCCTTAGCCTTGCGTACACATTGAACTGCAAAACGGGCTGGCCATTTCCTTACTTGTGCAGCTGCAATAGGTTCCAGAAAAGGATTCTAAAAAGTTCTTTCAGCTTGCTGCATGCATTCCAACACATATGTGATCTATCCCATCTTTATTACCAGAATTTTGGCTTTGAGCATTGAAGGACCTCTGTAGTTACTGTTCTGCAGGCTTTTATGTAGAATTGTGTTTTTAATGTTTTTACAATTTGAATTATATTTGAATAAATAAAAGAGAAATCACAAACTATGACTGTAAAATCTTAGAATCATTAGCTACAACAAAATACATTACAGATCTATCCCCTATTTTTTTTTTAACATTGACCATGGCACATCATTTCACAATAGACCCATTGGCTCTTATTAACCCACAGTAATCAAGTAATGTAATAAACCAAAAAGAATAAAACATTTAAATAACCACAATTTTATCCTAATGAAGAGCAAGCAACTGGGAACAGTAAAAGAAGATCATTTGTGTTCCCTTTATGAAGAACTAATTCATCTTCAGGGGAACTTCAGGAAATACATGGCTCTGACACCCTTCATTATTTATTGTAATTTAAAGGAAGGCTTCCTGAGTTGAGTAACCTGAGCCACATCAGGAAAAATTCTGATTTTACCACCATAAAATGAAACATCTATATTACTAAAGTTTTAACACTAAGTCCTTATGAGCCTGCATGCTGAAGGAAATCAGCCAAGTAGCACATCTAGGGATCTCATGCAAGGAAGACTCAAGGAAAACCGTCCTCTTCTGGATTAATATCCCTTCAAGAAGTGGGAATTAAAAATAGTTTAGAATGTAATATTTAACCTTAATTTTATCTTTATTAGTATTTCTATAGTGCTGTCTGCCTTGGTTCACTGGAGTCCTTTCTATAGGAAATAAAAAAAAAAACCCCACTTGTATTTGTTCAAGAGTTTCTGTGGAAGAAAGCCTGGTCTTAGGAAAATTACTGGCTATCTTCCCCTTCTAATCTTCTAGTCTAACATCATTATCTTGTAGCTTAAGTGTAGCTTTAGAAATAAAGCTTTAGAAATAAAGCTACATAGTTGAGAAACAAATCCAAATGAGTATTCTCACTTCTTGTCACTACTTGATAAGACAGGCTAAGAGAGAATTTGAAAAGAAGTAGGCCGTAGAGGCAAAACCTCACAGTAAAAACTTTTTAAAATATATCCGAAGCAGAAAGCCTGTGAGGGAGTCAATTGGACCGTTAGATGATCGAGCGGTTAAAGGGGCACTTAGAGAAGATAAGGCCATCATGGAAAGATTAAATGATTTCTTTGCTTCGGTGTTTACTGAAGAGGGTGTTGGGGAGGTACCCGTAATGGAGAAGGTTTTCATGGGTAATGATTCAGATGGACTGAATCAAATCACAGTGAACCTAGAAGATGTGGAAGGCCTGATTGACAAACTGAAGAGTAGTAAATCACCTGGACCAGATGGTATACACCCCAGAGTTCTGAAGGAACTAACAAATGAAATTTCAGACCTATTAGTAAAAATTTGTAACCTATCATTAAAATCATCCCTTGTACATGAAGACTGGAGGATAGCAAATGTAACCCCAATATTTAAAAAGGGCTCCAGGGGTGATCCGGGAAACTACAAACTGGTTAGCTTGACTTCAATGCCAGGAAAAATAGTAGAAAGTGTTCTAAACATCAAAATAACAGAACATATAGAAAGACATGGTTTAATGGAAGAAAGTCAGCATGGCTTTACCCAGGGCAAGTCTTGCCTCACAAATCTGCTTCACTTTTTTGAAGGAGTTAATAAACATGTGGATAAAGGTGAACCAGTAGATGTAGTATACTTGGATTTTCAGAAGGCGTTTGACAAAGTTCCTCATGAGAGGCTTCTAGGAAAAGTAAAAAGTCATGGGATAGGTGGCGATGTCCTTTCATGGATTGCAAACTGGCTAAAAGACAGGAAACAGAGAGTAGGATTAAATGGACAATTTTCTCAGTGGAAGGGAGTGGACAGTGGAGTGCCTCAGGGATCTGTATTGGGACCCTTACTTTTCAATATATTTATAAATGATCTGGAAAGAAATATGACGAGATAATCAAATTTGCAGATGACACAAAATTGTTCAGAGTAGTTAAATCACAAGCAGATTGTGATAAATTGCAGGAAGACCTTGTGAGACTGGAAAATTGGGCATCCAAATGGCAGAAGAAATTTAATGTGGATAAGTGCAAGGTGATGCATATAGGGAAAAATAACCCATGCTATAATTACACAATGTTGGGTTCCATATTAGGTGCTACAACCCAAGAAAGAGATCTAGGTGTCATAGTGGATAACACATTGAAATTGTCGGTTCAGTGTGCTGCGGCAGTCAAAAAAGCAAACAGAATGTTGGGAATTATTAGAAAGGGAATGGTGAATGAAACGGAAAATGTCATAATGCCTCTGTATCACTCCATGGTGAGACCGCACTTTGAATACTGTGTACAATTCTGGTCGCCGCTGTGGGAATTATAAGCTTTGCCAGCAAGCCATTTCATCAGGGTTAAACACTAACTTCCCTTCTCCCTGATCTTTGCCTGACTAAACATCACTTGTGCTTAAGCCTCTCTGCCTAGGAGAGGATACCTGACTTCATGTATTTCTCTGGCTTGTGCTTGGCCCTGAATTCCTGAGGGAGGGGCTGGGTTTTCCCTAGTCAGAGGCAGGACAAAGACAGGAGGTATAGAATTCAGCAGCCAATGAAATGATCCGTGCACACCCCCTGAGCCAAGCCAATAGTGTAGAGACTCATCTGTTGCTATGGGGAAAGTAGCCAATCATGTAATGACACATCATCTGCCTTTGCATGAATGTACAATAAAAGAGGGCGCTGAGGTGTGCTCAAGCCCCCTTTTTTCCTGCCTGCCATGAAAGCTGTCTGATGTGTGTCTTCATCGCTGCTACATCTGGTGATCCCGCGACGTGATGATAAACTCTCTGCTCATTCAGCTGGACATAGCTTAAGTGCGCACTGTTCAACAGATTTGCAAATCGTAAGTATATTTAAAGTACTTTTTGGTATATTTAAGTATTTTTTAGCATGTTTGTTCCCCACATTCGTGAGCATGGGAAGTGATTTATCTGTACAGCAAAGTCTACATGCCAAGGAGCTGCAGAAAATAATCAATAATCATTATTTCATCACCAGAAGAAAAGAAATAGCGCAAATCAGCCTGGGGGACTTAGAAAAATTAATAAGTGAAATAGCTTGCCGTTGCCCTTGGTATTCACAGGCTGGAACTCTGAATATCCAGGACTGGATTTTAATAGGCAATGGTCTTCATATGGCTGCCAGAGCTCCCATAAAGCAAATATTAATCTGGCAAAAATGTACAGAGGCCATAGAACACATAGGAAAAAAAAGTTTCAAGACAGCATTTCCAAACCATGTGCTTTTTAGAAGCAGGCAGACTCAGTCAGAATACCCTTCCCCCATCTTATGCTCAGTCTCCCTCAGAGACAGCAAATGCTTTGTATCAGCTCTCCATACCCACACCCAAGCCCATTCACACCTTCCCCACTTCTTTAGAAAAGCAGTCCTTGAGAACAATTGAGCCACAACCTGGCCTGGGTGGGGCGATTATCATTGAATTTCAGCAGAAACAGCAAAAAGAAAGCCTTACAGAAAAAGAATTGTTGGAAGGACTTCAAGCCTTCCCCATCACAGAAAAGAACCATGAACAAAGGGGGACATAAAATGAAATAGAGCATCTGGGGACACACACTCACATGGCTCCTGTGGCTTCCTCTGCGTCCACCTCAGAGAAAAGGCCCCAGGAAACGGAAAACACTGAGGTCAGAAAAACTAGCCTCACTCCATCTTGCCTGCAACCCCCTTCCCCCACCAACCACTCCCTGTACCCTCATTTGCCATTGCCTGAGACAGTCATTAATTCTGCATCACCAATTTGTCCAGGTAAATTACCATCTCAAACCACTGCTCCCGGTAACAATTTATGTGCCGCGGTCAGCATGGGATTTCACCTAGAACATGGAAATCTCACAAGGGAGGAATTATTGAAAGGGATTCAAGCCTCTCCCATTACAAAAGGGATTAAAGAGCTGGGTGTGGCAGCAATAGAGTTGAGTGCCGCCTGGAGTGCCATGAGCAGTGGCTATGCCCCCAGGTCTTCAAAGAAATCAGCGTATAAGACCTTGGGCCAGGCAGCTGCACTCCTGCGTTACAAGCAAAGAAAATATCAATATGAAAAAAATGATTTAATTAGACTCCTGCGTTACAAGCAAAGAAAAAATCACTATGAAAAAAATGATTTAATTATACACTTCAATGACTTATTGAAGACCAGATTAAACAGAGTAATTGAACAGACAGCACAGCAAACTTGGAAAAATGGTTTATGTTAGTCTTTGAATTCAGTTACAAAAAATCTGCATACTTTGAGAGTATTTTCCCCCACAAAGTGAATGTGAGCCTTATGTTAAAACTGTACTGAAATTTGAACAAGTACTGTGTGGATTACATGTGAAATGTTCACTTTTTGCAAAATTAATTTGGCTCACATTTAAAATGACTCCATTTCTCTGAGATTTAAGTTTATAGCAATTGCTTGTATTGCCAGTGCACAGAACTTCTATTTTTATTGTAATTTTCCCTATAGGAGAAAAATAGTATCTGTCTGCAAGAAATCAGCAAATCCTCCCCAGCCATTGTTTCTGGTTGATGTTATCTAGATTGTTAAACAATGCTATCTTTCAGTTCCTATTGACTGAAGGATTAACTCCTTGGGTGCAGTTCTTTTCTTTGAGAAACACTGCTCCTCCCCCCTTTTACTGTCTTTCTGTTAACTCTTGCTTGCCACTCATGGGGGAGGGAGGGAGAACTTTTGAAAAGAAAAAAAAAACTGGACTTAGTCCTGCAGTTTCTCTCTCTAGTTTCTATATGTTATAACTCAGACAGATCTGCTGATCCCAATCTTTTCCCTCGACCTTCAATGCATTACTGCACTAGCCCTTCCTCGTCTCACTCTCATTCTGTTAATCTTTTTAATACTTTCAAACATACTTTCAAACTTCTTTAATACTGAACTGAGGTTACTGACAAGGACATTTAATAGTAGTTACAGTCACTTTAGCGCGAACAGCGTGTTTAATTTCCTATTCTAATAATTATAAGAAGAAATTCTATTCTGATATTCCACATTGAAAGTAAGCTCAGAGTATTATTGATTGCAACCTGGAACAATAGTTGCAATCTATAAAGTAATGATGGTGTCTCCACTAGGAGGCGCTATGCTATTCTACCAGTTATATTATATTATTGTTTTAATAATTCTGTTGTATACTAGTTTATATTTTTCAGATCTGTGGTCCTCATGTCTTAAGGACACTTCAGTTTTATTTTCTTTTTCACAAATTTTATACAGAATTCTGAACCTTAAAATTTTTTACTGATAGAGGTTGCTACATCTAAAGCAATCCCTCCCAAGCCTTTTCTTGCAAATCCAAATTGATTTTATTAAATTGAATAATAGAATTGATTTCTTCAAGGTTAAAAAAGTAAGAATTTCACTTTAATCCTTACCTTAGTAATTTTTTGCTGTATGCCAGTTTTTAATATTTTCCAGATTGACACTGCCATGAGGAGATGTGAAGATGAACACTTTGCAGTTTATTTTAACATTTTCTAACGCCTTTTGACTTTTGATTTTTGATCCTTGATCTAATTTTGTTTTTGATAACTTTTTGATAAGATTTTTAGCTCAAATTATGTGTTATCTGTTGTCTGTCTTGATGCCAAGAAGACTATGAATGAATATTTGCAGGATGGATGAATATGTGTCAGTTTTGTGTAAATGAATATTTGCAGGATGAATGAAAATGAATATGTCAGTCTTGTGTAACATATGTTTAATATAATGTCTGATATACTAGTCATTTGTGCTTCAGCCTACTACAATTGACTTTTCCTTTAAACGATTAATTTACATTTATGCTATTTTACTGAATGAAAATTGATCACTGCATAAAAACTTTCTTGATAATGGGCCTACCCTCTGTTCTGAAAACTAATAATGGCTCTATTTACTGCAGCCATTCCTTTACATGAATTTCGTCAATAATTGAACATTAAATACTTATTTGGCATCCCCTACAACACCACAGGGCAAGCCATTGTGGAGAGAGCCAACCATACCCTTAAGAGCTCTTGAAAACAAAAACAAAAAGGAGGGAATGCCCCTGGATTTCCCCCCTGAACAAAGTAGGATTTTCCCCCTGAACAAAGTATTGTTTACTTTAAATCATCTAAACATATCACATATAAGACCACAGCCATGAGTAATCATTATGGGACTAGGGTTAGTCACCCACAGCCATCAGTTTTGTATAGAATATTTAATGTCTGGTACAGTCCCGTTCCCTTAAAATGGGGAACGAGGATATGTTTCTCTGCTTGCTTCCACAGGTATCAAGCCGTGGAAAGATGGAAAGGTGTCCAGGTCTACAGGACCCGATCCCAAACTTCTCCATGAGCCTCCACAGCCCTCAGAAGGACAGAGACCGGATTCCTCACAAAAAGCAGCACCACATGACCTGGGGACAGATCAAGGCCCTATCCAACCAATCTGCACAACTCTTAGAACAGCAAGGCCTTGAGAAAACTCCAGAGAACTTATTAGCCGCCTTTTCTTGCCTGAATGCCAACTCATTAACAATTGTGTTCTGTACCCTCATCCTTTGCCTTATTTCTCCAGCTATGGCGATTTCAGAACAAGGACTCTGGCGGGACAACATGTACATCCTCGATACACAGAACTTTTCACACCTGTTGAATCGAACAGACTGTTGGATCTGCACACACATGCCAACCCATACCTGCGGAGAACTACCGATGCATGCTGTACCATTTAACCTTACAGTATGGACTAATTATCCTTTACAGAGAGGTGTTTTCATTAACTCTCCAGTTAATAATACCATACTACACATTGGTAGCTGTATTCAAGAGACTGCCGCTCTTTGTTGTTGGGACTATGATACAGGGGATGGGAAGGGACTTCAGGTGGGAAATATCCATATTGTAACCGAACTTTTGTATTAATCACTGAACACTTACATAATTATACCACATATATGTATGCAATTGGCAGATTTCAGGATGTGCAGTGGGAGACCCAAGCAGGTGCAGAAAGTATAGAGGGGACGAGGGATTTACCCTTTGTAGTTATATAGCCCAAATGATAACCAATGACATGTCCACTAATCTGTTAGGAAACATATGGATGTTATGTGGGCGTAGAGCATATATGCACATTCCCCCCAGATGGAGAGGCAGATGCACTCTAGGCTACATCCTCCCCTCATACTATGCAGTCAAAAATTTACCCAAAGCAAGGCTCCGTAACAAAGGGGAGGCGATAAATAATCCCACAGAAAAGTATACAGAAACTCAGATACCTAGAAGCCTGTTTCCCTTAATGGGGACAGATATGAATTACAGAGACTTACACATCCTAGCTAACTGGACTACTGCCCTATTTAATCAGACAGTCCATGCATTAAAACTACTTACAACAGAAGTCTCTCAGATTAGAGAAGTAGCAATACAGAACAGCTATACCTTGGACACTATTTTAGCCTTAAAGGGTGGTGTTTGTGCATTAATTGGATCTCATTGCTGTGTGTACATATCAGACTATAAAGCAAACCTCACACATACCATAGAGCAGATAGAAACCATGGTTGCTGATGCACCACTTTCAGACAGAATACCAACTTCTCCATGGGACTGGCTATGGTCCTGGCTCCCTGATATTTCTGGTCTCAAAAGGGTGATTTCTATTATAATGACCATAATTGTCTTAATTGTTTGCCTGTGATGCTGTATTCAGTGCATACCCAACCTCATATCCATACTGAAACCTTGCTCTCAGCCCGAATACAAAGATGTCTTGTAAGATGCCTAATAGGGAATCCTGAGCCCTGCAGCGTTGGCACACCACGCTGCACCAGCTCTGGGTGATATGGAGATTCAGGAGCTCATCAGCAGCTGGCACACCTCGCCGAATCAGCTTTCTTCTCTCCATATCCCCCTTCCCCTATCTCCAGCCCATACCAAGACATAACAGATTTCAGTAAGGGTCTAAAGCTTTATTGAGCTGCCTAAACAAAAACAGAAAGGGTGAGATGTGGGAATTATAAGCTTTGCCAGCAAGCCATTTCATCAGGGTTAAACACTAACTTCCCTTCTCCCTGACCTTTGCCTGAATAAAGCATCACTTGTGCTTAAGCCTCTCTGCCTAGGAGAGAATACCTGACTTCATGTATTTCTCTGGCTTGTGCTTGGCCCTGAATTCCTGAGGGAGGGGCTGGGTTTTCCCTAGTCAGAGGCAGGACAAAGACAGGAGGTATAGAATTCAGCAGCCAATGAAATGATCCGTGCACACCCCCTGAGCCAAGCCAATAGTGTAGAGACTCATCTGTTGCTATGGGGAAAGTAGCCAATCATGTAATGACACATCATCTGCCTTTGTATGAATGTACAATAAAAGAGGGCGCTGAGGTGTGCTCAAGCCCCCTTTTTTCCTGCCTGCCATGAAAGCTGTCTGATGTGTGTCTTCATCGCTGCTACACGCCGCATCTCAAAAAAGATATAATTACGATGGAGAAGGCACAGAGAAGGGCTACCAAAATGATAAGGGGAATGGAACAGCTCCCCTATGAGGAAAGACTAAAGAGGTTAGGACTTTTCAGCTTGGAGAAGAGAAGGCTGAGGGGGGATATGATAGAGATGTTTAAAATCATGAGAGGTCTAGAATGGGTAGATGTGAATCGGTTATTTACTCTTTTGGATAGTAGAAAGACTAGGGGGTACTCCATGAAGTTAGCATGAGGCACATTTAAAACTAATCGGAGAAAGTTCTTTTTTACTCAACGACAATTAAACTCTGGAATTTGTTGCCAGAGGATGTGGTTAGTGTAGTTAGTATAGCAGTGTTTAAAAAAGAATTGGATAAGTTCTTGGAGGAGAAGTCCATTACCTACTATTAAGTTCACTTAGAGAATAGCCACTGCCATTAGCAATGGTAACATGAATAGACTTAGTTTTTGGGAACTTGCCAGGTTCTTATGGCCTGGATTGGCCACTGTTGGAAACAGGATGCTGGGCTTGATGGCCCCTTGGTCTGACCCAGTATGGCATTTTCTTATGTTCTTATGTTCTTACTTGCCATATATCCTCCAAGGTGAGGTTTTGGCGTCTTCTCTGTCTGCCTGATATAGTTCCAATAAGTCTAGTCATTGGGTGGATGGGTGATGGGAAAGGAGGAATTGGACACTAATGCTGACATAGGTGTAACTTCCGCGCAGAACAGATCTTTAACTCAATCCCAGAGGCACATAGAAAGAAAGAGAGATGGACCCTTTTTGCACAACTACATCAATGTCTCTAGGAAACTCCTTTCTGCCAACAAATAGCTTTACTCTCTGAGATCCAGGCTCCTAAATGTGGAGATGAACAATATTTCTTATACCTTGTTTCTTTGCATGTCCTGTTCTTGGTACACAACACTAAGCTTTACATTGTCTCTGCATACAAAAAACACACATCGAAACACATAGAAATGACGGCAGAAGAAGACCAAATGGCCCATCCAGTCTGCCCAGCAAGCTATGCACTTTTTTTTTTTTATTATTTCTCTCATACTTCTGTTACTCTTGGCTCTTAGTAACCTTTTGGTTCTATTTCCCTTCCACCCACACCATTAATGTAGAGAGCAGTGTTGGAACTGCATCCAATTGAATATCTACCATAGTTAGGGGTAGTAACTGCCGCAATAAGGAAGCTACACCCATGCCTTTGTTTACCCAGACTATGCAACTCAGTCCTTGTTGGTTATTGTCTGTATATAGATCCACCTTTCTACGTTCCCCCTGCCGTTGAAGCAGAGAGCTATGTTGGATATGCGTGAAGTATCAGACTTTCTCCCCTGCCGTTAAAGCAGAGAGCTATGTTGGATATGCGTTGAAAGTGAAGTATCAGACTTTCTCCCCTGCCGTTGAAGCAGAGAGCTATGCTGGATATGCATTGAAAGTAAAGTATCTGGCTTATTTAGTTTGGGGTAATAACCACCGTAACAAGCAAGCTACTCCCCGCTTTTTGTGAATGCAAATCCTTTTTTTCCACACTTCCTCGTGCTGTTGAAGCTTAGAGCAATGTTGGAGTCATATTAACCGTGTGTATGTTTATTGAATAAGGGTATAATATCCAGGCAGTAGCCTTCATTCCCGTGAGCCACCCACTCTTCATTCATGTTCTCTAGACTTGATGGATCCACAGTGTTTATCCCACACCCCTTTGAAGTCCTTCACAGTTCTGGTCTTCACCACTTCCTCCGGAAGGGCATTCCATGCATCCACCACCGTCTCCGTGAAGAAATACTTCCTGACATTGGTTCTGAGTCTTCCTCCTTGGAGATTCAACTCGTGACCCCTGGTTCTGCTGATTTTTTTCCGACGGAAAAGGTTTGTCGTTGTCTTTAGATTGTTAAATCCTTTCAAGTATCTGAAAGTTTGAATCATATCACCTTTGCTCCTCCTTTCTTCCAGGGTGTGCATATTTAGATTCTTCAATCTCTCCTCTTAAGTCATTCAATGAAGACCCTCCACCTTTCTGGTTGCCCTTCTCTGGACCGCTTCCATCTTGTCTCTGTCTCTTTGGCGATACGGTCTCCAGAACTGAACACAGTACTCCAGGTGAGGCTTCACCAAGGACCTGTACAAGGGGGTAATCACTTCCCTTTTTTTACTCGATATTCCTCTCTCAATGTAGCCCAGCATTCTTCTGGCTTTTGCTATCACCTTGTCACATTGTTTCGTCGACTTCTGATCATTAGACACCATCACCTCAAGGTCTCTCTCCTGCTCCGTGCACATCAGCCTCCCCCCCCCCCCCCCCCCCAATCGAATACAGTTCATTCGGATTTTCTCTTCCCATATGCATGACTTTGCACTTCTTGGCATTGAATCTCAGCTGCCATATCTTTGACCACTCTTCCAGCTTCCTTAAATCCCATCTCATTCTCTCCACTCCTTCCGGCATGTCCACTCTATTGCAGATCTTAGTGTTGTCCGCAAAAAGACAAATTTTACCTTCTATCCCATCCGCAATATCGCTCACAAAGATATTGAACATGATCGGTCCCAACATCGATCCTTGTGGTACACCACTTAAAACCGCTCTCTCTTCAGAGAGAGTTCCATTTACCATCACACATTGTCTTCTGTCCATCAACCAGTTTACAATCCAGGCCACCACTTTGGCACTCACTCCTAAGCCTCTCATTTTATTCACCAGTCTCCTGTGCGAAACCATATCAAAAGCTTTGCTGAAATCCAAGTAGATGACATTGAGTGCTCTTCCTTGATCCAATTCCTTGGTTACCCAGTGAAAAAAGTCAATCAGATTTGTCTGACAGGATCTTCCCCTGGTGAATCCATGCTGCCTCTGGTCCAGCAATTCTCCCGACTGTAGATAGTTCACTATTCTCTCTTTCAACAGTGACTCCATTACTTTTCCCACCACCGAACTGAGGCTAACCAGTCTGTAGTTACCAGCCTCTTCTCTGTTCCCACTCTTGTGAAGAAGAACGGTGATTTCCAACTTCTTTACTGATAGTCAACACCAACACCAATAGTATAACCCCCCCCACCCCACGCACTCCCACCTATCTCTCTTCATTCGATCCCTCCTCTACCCTAGAAATAGAAAACATTTTAAAAAAGATGAGACCCTTGTCCCACCCCTCAGAAACTATCCCCACTAAACTCCTACTCGCTATTACAAAAACATTAGCTACCTCACTCTCCAAAATCGTGAACTGTTCCCTGGAACACGGCATGGTCCCTATCTCCCTGAAACAAGCTGTGGTCAAACCCATCCTAAAAAAACCCTCCCTCGATCCCTCCAACCTATCTAACCTCCACCCCATTTCCAATCTCCCTTTCCTCTCCAAAATCATTGAAAAATTAGTTAACTCCCGTCTCTCTGACCATCTTGAACAATCTAACATACTCCTACCAACACAATATGGTTTCCGAAAACACCTCAGTACGGAATCCCTACTCCTCTCCCTTACAGACACGATCATCAAAGGCATGGATGCCGGCAACTCCTACCTCATTGCCATGCTAGATATCTCCGCCGCTTTTGATACAGTAAATCATAACATCCTCATCAACACTCTCATCAGCATAGGAATCACAGGTACCGCCCTCTCTTGGATAAAGTCCTTTCTCCAAAACCGTACATACACAGTCCTCACTGACAACTTCTCATCCCCCCCTGTTAATCTCGACTGTGGCGTCCCCCAAGGATCCTCTCTCTCATCCACCCTATTCAACATTTATATGCTCCCCCTCACAAACCTCCTCTCCAACCTTGGTATTACACACTTCATCTACGCAGATGATGTGCAAATACTCATACCCTTCACTAATTCTGTACTCACTGCTCTCCAAAAATGGAACACCATCCTCACCTCCATAAACCAACTCCTCACCGACAAGCACCTAGCCCTTAACCCGCAAAAAACTGAACTCCTCCTCATCTCCTCCAAACATGCTTCCATACCCTTTCCCTCCACCCTCCACCCCCCTAACTGTCTCTCTGACAAAAGAAACCTGGGGGTCATACTTGACAACCAACTAACATTCAAACCATATATCAAATCTATTCTTAGCAGCTGCTACTTCAAACTACAAACCCTCAAAAAACTCAAACCCCTTCTCTATTTCTCTGATTTCCGCACAGTACTTCAATCTATAATTTTCTCAAAGATTGATTACTGTAATGCACTCCTACTTGGTCTCCCTGCTACCCACATCAAACCTCTACAACTCCTTCAAAACGCTACTGCACGCATCCTTACTAATGCCAATAAGAAAGACCACATCACTCCCACCCTCTTCAACCTCCACTGGCTTCCCATCCACTCACGAATTATTTACAAAACCCTTACCCTCATCCACAAAAGTATTATTAACGAACATTTCAACTGGCTAAACCCACCTTTCTCCCCTCGCACCTCCACCAGACCCACTCGCTCCTCTCTCCATGGAACCCTTATTCCCCCCTCCATAAAATCCACAAGACTCATCTCCACCACTAATAGGGCCCTCTCCCTCGCAGGCCCTTCCCTGTGGAACTCCATGCCCCTTGACCTACGCACAGAAACCTCCACACCAACTTTCAAAAAGAAACTCAAAACCTGGCTCTTCCTCCAAGCCTACCCCCAATCATCATCATTTCCTACTAACACCCTAACCCAAACACCATCCCTCGCCAACACCCCACCCCAGGACCTACACCCTACACCCCCCCCCACCCTACACCCCCCCCTAAGGAACTACAAACCTAAAAAATTGCCACTCAGCACAACCGTATACATTTTCCCACCTCTACCATTGTCATTCTGTGCTTACACAATTTTATATATAACCTGCGTACACACTAATTGTTCCTTTTTACCCCTGTATATAACCTGTGTACACATCAATTGTTCCTTGTACCCCTGTACATAACTTCTCCTTATGTATCCACTCACCATTCCCCCCCCTTATCCTTTGTCTCGTATACCCCCACCCCTCCCCCTCCTTATTTACTTATTTATTGTATATTCCCTTTTAATTATTTACTATGTTACTTCGTTTATGTTACACAATGTTCCATGTAAAGGCTTTGCCTATATATCCTTGGTTGTAAGTTATCTGTAAACCGGCACGATGTGCAAACGGTTGCCGGTATATAAAACAAAATAAATAAAATAAATAAATAGTCGATTAGATGATTAGATGCTATTTACTAGGGATGGGCTTCGTTTTCGGCCCGCCACAGGAAATTTCGTATTTCCCGCGGTTTGGGCCTTTAAAATTCAGGGAGTCCCAAATTTCGTTTTAGTGTGCACTAACTCCCATTAGTGTACGCTAACATTTTTTTGTTAGCGCGCACTAAACCCGAAAATGAATTTTTCCCAAAAATCGGGAAAAATTCCTTCGGGTTTCAGGCTCCCTGAACCAGGACGAATGCACATCCCTACTATTTACAATTACATTATCTTCATAATTCAAGTAAATAAGCAAGAAAATATGTTAAATTTGTGACTCTAATTCTTCATCAAAGTTTCTATTCTCAAATGGAAGCTTTTAGATTTTCACTGAACTTTTTTTGTTCTACATTTCATTATCCAATACTTGCTCACCTTCAAAAAAGGCATCAAGACATGGCTGTTCAGGCAGGCCTACCCAGATACCAACCAATCCTAGACACCTTCCCCCTGCCACTCAGAACTCATCATCTGTTCTGCCTTTTTCTCTTTGCTTATGTTGTAGAATTTCCATACTGTAGAATTTGCTTATATTGTAGAATTTTTATGCAGTAGATTTTGTAGATGCACACCTCCAATACATTTATCCTATGTACTTATGTAATCTTTAACAAAATGTTTGATGTAATTTAACGATATAATCTAAAAAAACATCGATGTAATTTAACAAATTGTTGTAAATAAGTTCCCTCTGCTGTTACGTTACTCCTCTCTACTTTCTTTTCTGCCCTTTCTCCTTCTTCTCTTCTTTCTATCCCAACCCCTTCCCCTTTCTCGCCTGCTTCCTCCCCCTACTCCCTGTTCATTGTATTTCCTCCTTTTTTGAGTTAATTGTGAATCGGCGTGATGTGCCCTACGAACACCGGTATATTAAAAGCCATAAAATAAATATAAATAAATAAATAAAGGATTCTAGTAGAAATTCTGTTCCGTCAAATCCTTCTTTAATGCTAATTTTATTCTTAGATCTTCCCTTTGAAGGTGATAGAATGTATACATTTCCAATATTTAATCAGAACTGTATACATGTCCAATATTTAATCAGAACTTAGTCCCAGATTTAATATTTTCAAGAAATCCTTTTGAAATACTTTAACTGCTCATGCAGCACCAGAAGGGTACTTTACTCTTTTTCTTCATTTTTTTTTTAACTCCATAGGCATTGCCTGGTGGGCACTTCTCACTCTATCTGTAAGATTTCCCTCAATGGCAACAAAGTTCTTGTTACCTTTATGTTGCCTCTTCGTTGTGTCTCCTGGTAGTGCACTTTACTGGGATCTCTTGCTTTAGATGGAATTTGTAGGACATCTGTATCTGTTTGGATGGAGGACGTACCTCATCCAAAGATTTGGTATACTGTCTCCCAGATACCATTGGTTATCAGCTCCAAGTGGAAAATCAAGCAAATAGTAGGAATGGTGGAATAAAACGTCCATGCCCCCAAACAGAGGAGATAGCACAAAAAGACAGTTAATGAAAAAATATTCTTCCTCTTTATCAAAGACTGTCAGGTCTGTACTCTGAAGAAGAGCTAGCAGACTACAGGTCTTCCTTACCCCTAATCCAGCCTAGATTACAGGGATACCCCAATACACTGCAATCACGGAGATTGTCTCTCACAGGGAATTCTCAAAAATTGTCTTAAGAGTCCAACGCAATATTTAAAAGGTTGGATAGTCAAGTCATCAGAAGGCTGACTCCTTCATAGCATCTCTACCTTACTCCTTTCCCATTACTTAGGAAAAATTACACAGCAGGAGACAACATGTTCCTTACTGTTTGAAAGTATAAATCAAAATCCATAACCTATTAACTCAAGTTCCAAACTAAAAATCTACAAGGATAGCAGGTGCGTTGGGATGATAAGCAGCTAGGACACATTATCGGCATGTTCTCCCATGGTTGAGCAAAATCCAAACCTCTTTCACTTACTTCCTCATTGAACCTCACCAGTTAATTGGTACTCTCCTTTAGTATGGGGAAACCAGAGGACCCTTACATAGGGACCGCTCCATACCTAAAGAATGTATAGAATGTTTCCCTTTGTGTTCAGCTATGGCCTGTTCTTGGGAGCATGTGACAACAGCGATTCATTTCCAGGTGAGGAAACTCCCCAAGGGATCTGTACAGCAACTGCAGTTCCCTTACAAGAATCAATTTCAGGGACTATCAGGGAAGCAGGCCGATCTATTCTCCACTAGAATCAAATGCGAGGAGGAAGAGATATTCCATTAGAGTTCAGAATGACATCAAGCTTGGAGAAGATAACCATTGGCTCCTCCTCACAAAAAAGCTCTGAGTATGTGGTGGAAGCTCCACA
The DNA here is from genome assembly GCF_901001135.1 of Rhinatrema bivittatum. Classification (NCBI taxonomy): domain Eukaryota; kingdom Metazoa; phylum Chordata; class Amphibia; order Gymnophiona; family Rhinatrematidae; genus Rhinatrema; species Rhinatrema bivittatum. The sequence goes on along the minus strand of NC_042615.1, from coordinate 440,473,504 downwards.
GGATGAATCTTTTGCTCGCTTTTCTTCTTCGCCATTGCAAGGCAATTATCTCAAAATTAACAATAGAAAAGAAGGAACCCAAATCTCAGAGCTCTTGAGTTTAGTGTCTTCTCTTAACCATCATGTTGATCCCACCCCTTTTAGTGCTTTTTCTTTTCAAAATAAAAATTGCTTGTATATTCTTCTCTGTTAATCTACTTGTGTAGAGATTATCTCCCAAACCATTCAATTTACAGTAACCAACATTTCAGGATAGGTATATTTATTTAAAAGCTAGAAAAACAATTAGCATTTTCTTTAGACATAATGTAGCCAAGAAAAGGCACAGAGTCCTTATGGAACTCGCACTTGGATAGCTTGATGTAGAGCCGATGTTCTCGAAGTCTTAGTAGTACTTGTTTGACGTCCTCTAGATGGGTAGACAAGTCCTGAGAAAATATCAGGATATCATCTAGGTATACCACAACACTCTTGTACAACAGGTCCCGCAAGATGTTGTTCATCATGTTCTGGAACATGGCAGGTGCGTTGCAAAGGCCGAAAGGCATTACTAAGTACTCGAAATGACCATCTTGAGTGTTGAAGGCTGTTTTCCATTCATCGCCACTGCAAATGCAAACTAAGTTGTAGGCCCCCTTCAGGTCAAGTTTCGAACAGCTCTGAGATTAAAGGCAGGGGATATCGGTCTTTGATCGTGATCTCATTCAGACCTTGATAGTCGATACAAGGACGCAAGGTACCTTCCTTCTTCCTCACAAAGGAGAAACCTGCACCGTCTGGAGACTTTGATGGTCTAATGAATCCCTTCTGTAAATTCTCCTCGATGTACTCGAACATAGCCTTGTTCTCTATGGCAGAGAGAGGATAGACATGTCCTTTAGGAGGTTCAGTGTTAGGTTTCAGCCTTATGGCACAGTCACACGATCTGTGTGGAGGAAGGATGTCAGCAGCGAACTCATCACTGAATGATCCCACCCCTTTTAGTGCTTTTTTTTTTCAAAAATAAAAATTGCTTGTGTATTCTTCTCTGTTCTTCTCTGTGTACAGATTATCTCCCAAACCATTCAATTTACAGTAACCAACATTTCAGGATAGGTATATTTATTTAAAAGCTAGAAAAACAATTAGCACTTTCCATAAAACTTATGCATATATCCCAAAATTGAAAAATAAATAGAAAATAGAAAAATTATAATAAAACAGAGACAGATCTATATGCAGTACCATTATCCAGTTAAGTTTAGACAGCCTTATAAGATAGCTGGATAACTGTTTTTCTAGCTAAAAAGTGGAGCAGGGAAATTCTGAAGTAGAACTAACTATCCAACTAATGTTGCTAGTCGGCCAGCCTCTGAAAATGGACCTCAGACAGGGCCAGCAGGCCCATTAGGTATACTAAGTGGCCATCTAGGGTGCAGGAATTGGGAGGGGCCCTGTAGCCTGTCATGAGGGCAGCAGTATTGAATTTGAATGTAGCTGGAGAAACGAGGTGGAAAAGATCTTGTTTGCGGATGTAGGTGGAGGTAGATTGTGTGTGATTTGGGGCAGAGGTAAAGAGAGAAGGAACACGGTGATGACTTCACTGTCTAGGGTGGCTGGACACCCTTCCACTGGCCCTGACGTCAGAACCATCAATCTTTGCATCCAACACACTCTTGCATCAGTGGACTTTCTCCTCTTAAAATAGCTCATAAAATTGGAATTCCTGTACATTGAGACCAAGAAAATGTTATTGCCTACAGAATCTATGTCACTTTATTCTGATATTATATCCTTGAGACAGGGCTGATCCTGTGGGGTACAGAGCCTGATACAATTCAATCCCACCTTGCTCTCCCCCCCAAGAAGTGGTTGTGGTGGTGGTAGTGGAAGTTGTGGGAGGAGTCCTGTTGAGACTGGGCACCATATCTTGTCGCCTGGGTCCTGAAGTGCTCAGGCTGCTGCAGTTCCTGCCTCATCAGTGCTTCTGAGAAATGGGAAGTGGGAAGTGAGATTTGGCACTGGGGGCAGGGCTAGTATGGTAATGTAGAGCCCTTTGGTTGCCCTCTTCCCACCTCCACCCATGGACAGTCTGCTCTGGGGTGGTGGTAGGAGCAGACTTAACCAAGATATGTTTTACAATCATGGGGGGAAAGGGAGTTGAAAAAATTTTTTCATACAAATTGTTGTGCAATTCTTTTCTTATCTGTTACTACAGAAATTGTTACTAACAGGCTGTACCTCGTGTTTCTTTTCTGGGGCTGTTCTAGAAGTCCAGTTTATTTAAATATTTGTATGTTTATTTATTAAGAAAGTTGCTGCCCCTCTGCGATAATCAGAGTGGTTTATAATGGTAACATTCTAACTATATTACCTCAGAAACATAAATAACTATAAAAAAAGATCATCTTAGTGATCTTAACCACAGCCCCCCAAATCTATACTCCTCAGTAATACCTCAAACCTTTAAAAACCCATAGCTTAAGGAGCGTCTAAAACTACACAGTCTGCTGACTTAATCTCCTGTGGGACACTATTCCAGAGACTTGAAATCACCTAGGAATAGACCTGGAGGGCCCATCTCACAGAACCAGGTCTTCTTTGCTGGAAGTTCCAACAGATTGCTCCCTTGAGAATACAGTAAACAGCAGAGTGTATAAAACATCAATGTAGCTCGCAAACGTGACACCATCCTGTAGAAGCTTATATGCCTCTGTTAAAGCATTAAAAAGAATCCTCATCTCAGTTGTTAACCAGTATACATCGCATATAAATCATGTCTCCCTCATGCTGCTTCTTTGCTGTGATTTGTTTTCATTTTGTTTTCCCGACTTTGAAGTGCAAATTTTTACTGTTTAAGAGCAGCTTTAAATGTGGTCAATCGAAGCACCTTTCTTTTAGGGTACAAGGGTATTCTTTCCTTCACAGAATATGCTGCATTTTCTGTAAAAGCTATTTTTGGAGGCACTTTTCTGTAGCTCATAGAAACATTGAGCAGCTTCCTCAGATCATTGAACTAGGTTAAGGTGTTTCAGATCACTGGACTAGATTCACAGCTTTCCATTTCTACAAGGTTAACATCATGAAAGTCACAGTGTTAGTGCCTAATTTCCTTTCATGACAGTCTGGCCTTCTCTATAATACTTTGCCAGGCTGACAGTCCCTCATCTAAAGCCATACCTCAGAGGCTATCAGTAGATAGAGGAAGTCTAGCCAGGACATTCAGACTAATGATTTCAGAACTCCCTGTAATAGCACTGGCCTCATAAAATAAAATTAAAAAAAAAATCTTGTTGGATCATTGTCCACACAATGAATGCAAATAACTTTGTTCTTTTTTCTCGGCAATCCTAAATACCAGAAGGGATGACCGGATAGTACAGTGAGCCATGGTTAATATTATTTGCAAATGAAATGATAATTTCATGACTCATTAGACTCGCAATTTCATTCTGGATTGCTGGACTTAGATAGTATGGCTTTACTAGCCAGCCAGGTTTTAATGTCTCATTTTTATCACTAGAAAGCTTTTACACTTCAATAGAAATTACCTTTAAACAGCTGACAACCCTAGACTGCCAATCCTTATTTTGCAACTACCACAAATAATTTGCACGTTTTGCACTGCCTTGAAACTTTTATTGAGCTTTCTTCTTCTTTTCCTGTAGAGGAGTAACCACAGTTGACCCTCTGCACCATGAGCTATTTTCCATAATGCATGTTGCTAGGTGCTCAGTGAGCAGAAAGTATTCCCCACACTTTATTCTATTTCACTGAATGCTAGATCTCACCTTTTTTGAACAGCTGAGTAGCCTCTTTCATTCATTCTTGGCCTATGTAAAACACAGCACAGCTTTCTGCAAAGTTGGTATGATCTCACAATATTGAAATAGGACATCACGTACCAAGGACTTAATTTCTAGCAATTTTCAGAAGGGGAAAAATTGGACAAGCCAACCCTTATATAAAAAGAAGTGTGAGCTTTACCAATTCCAGTGCAAAATATTTCACTGCAATGTTTGAATACAATTATTGCTGTATTCTTTATTCTTTCCTAAATCTGCAGACAATTAAGCTCTTGGAGTAAGCTATGCTATTTCAAAATTGTATTAACACACTGACAGCAAGGTTTTAACAAATATTTTGTTCTATTTTTGTCTGAAACTTAAATTGGCTTATCAGTAATTTTGCTCTTACAGTACTTCCAGAATTGATGTCTTCTTATTTTGACAGTAAGAAGCAGAGAACCTAGCTTGTTTGTCGCTGTCATCCCCATCTCATCCAAAGTATTAACAATACTAATGAGACTTTTGCATTTCAAGGATTCCATCATGGTGTAAGAGCAGACATCCTAAACCATCTGCTCGTAAACACCAGTGCAAGAGCTTGGGGAGCGATTTCAGTCACATCTTTGAGAAGCATACATATTTGACTGAACTTTTATTGCCGTCCCCTTAATTATTGTTTGAGAAAGATGGAAGCGCTCTCCTCATTGTGTCACCATTTTCCAACTAGGGAACTCATCTATGCTTCCAAATTCAGTGGCATATGGTTTGGATAGACAGAATGGGCCAAGTCTGGTTAGCTGAAAGGCATACTTAAAAATTGCATGCCACTTAGCCGGATAAGTTAGGTCTTATCTGGCTAAGTAGCAGTAACTGAATATTTGGCCATGTTCATTGCCTACCACTTACCTAGATAACTACTTATCCAGCTAAGTAGTAAACTGGCTAAGTGGTGGGTTGGATGGGGTATAATAGGGAGGATCTACTTATCCAGCTAATATTCACGCTTATCCAACTGTTTGTTGGATAAGTTAGACCTGATAAAGAGCAAGTCTGAAGTGAGCTGGATAGACTTATTCGGCTAAGTTTAAAGTTTTCTGGGTATATTCAGTGGCTATCTTGGCTAACAAGAACATTCATCAAATTGTGTTAGAGCCTTATGGCATGATAAAAGGGGGTCTAACATTTGATAAAATCATGATGTTTATCCTGTCATGAGTTTGTATGCAAATTTGATAATAAGTATGCAAAAGCAAGCTTTTTATGCAAATAAGGGATTCCTACCATATTTCATGAAAATTTAATGCACGATTCACATCTCTATTATCAGACGCATTAGTTAATGACCATCATAATAGGCATCATTGTGTGGTGATATATACCGCTGTCACTCTGCCTTATGCTTAATCATAGGTCAGTCCATAAATTCTTCTCGAATACTTTTTTTATATATATTTTTAATGCTTGATTCACCCTAGTGATTTTTTCAAACTTCTGGCAAACGTACTTTTAACTTCATCAGTTCAAAATACTTTGTAAAGTAGGAATCATTAACCAAACGTATCTGAATATCGCCATTAATCGAAATGTTGATTCTTCTTCTCTGTCACCATCAATGTGAGCTTGATGCCCCCAAATTATCAGCAATATGAGGATTCACCACATTGCTGTTATATGCCCGACATTGTACAATGTTTCGGACCTGCATCGAGTTCTTCTTCAAGGGCGTAATCTGCGTCGTAAAAAAAACCCCAATGATTACACTTCACATCAAATTTTACAATGTAAGCTCGTACAGCCCTCTACTCACATATTCGACAGCATGGCGTATCTCGGCGTTTCTTTTCCAGTAGTGGAACGCCACTGCAATTTAAATATCCCGCGGAAATAAGAACATAAGAAAATGCCATACTGGGTCAGACCAAGGGTCCATCAAGCCCAGCATCCTGTTTCCAACAGTGGCCAATCCAGGCCATAAGAACCTGGCAAGTACCCAAAAACTAAGTCTATTCCATGTAACCATTGCTAATGGCAGTGGCTATTCTCTAAGTGAACTTAATAGCAGGTAATGGACTTCTCCAAGAACTTATCCAATCCTTTTTTAAACACAGCTATACTAACTGCACGAACCACATTCTCTGGCAACAAATTCCAGAGTTTAATTGTGCGTTGAGTAAAAAAGAACTTTCTCCGATTAGTTTTAAATGTGCCCCATGCTAACTTCATGGAGTGCCCCCTAGTCTTTCTATTATCCGAAAGAGTAAATAACCGATTCACATCTATCCGTTCTAGACCTCTCATGATTTTAAACATCTCTATCATATCCCCCCTCAGTCGTCTCTTCTCCAAGCTGAAAAGTGCTCACACGTCATTGCTGCGTTACAAGGAATACCATTCAATGGCACTATTTAATCCTAATGGCGTTACTGTGCCTATCTTAAAGATCCATTTTTGTTCTCTTAAATTTAGTTGGAAATTTAGTTGGAAATTTGGATCTCCATCTCGTAGGCTTAGAGGGACCACAACTATAACTAGCCATTTTAGCTGTTGAAAAGAGTGTTTCTTTTCCAAACAATGAACTACCATAGGCGCCGCTATTTTTTCTGTTGTGATGCAGCTCCGATGCTCTATTAACCATGTTCTGATCTGTCGTTTTGTTCGTCCAATATAAATAGATCACACGGACAAATAATTAAATCTCTTACATGTTGTGTAAAGGACAATGAGGGATGTGGGGTGTGTAGTAGAGGTTATTAGTGATGTATGGTGGTGATATTAACATGAGTTCAGTTTTAGTTGCGTTAAGTGCAAGGTTAAGATTGGTGAGGAGGTCGTTGATAGTAGTGAGGTCTGTTTCCCATGTAATGATGGCTTTAGGTATGGTGTCTGTAACAGATATGAGAATCTGTACGTCATTCGCATATATGAAGTGTGGAAGATCAAGCTTGGATAGTAGTTGGCAGAGAGGAAGTAGGTAAATGTTAAAAAGGGTTGATGATAATGAAGAGCCTTGTGGAACACCTCATGATAGATCAATAGCCTTAGATTCACTGTTGTCTATTTTAACTTTGTACTGTCTATGGTGTAGGTAGGATTTGAACCATTGAAGTGAGATTCCGGTAATGCCAATTTCTTTGAGTCTATCAATTAATATGTTGTGGATAATAGTATCAAAGGCAGAGGATATATCTAGTAATGCCAGGATGTATGAGTGGCCTTTGTCTAGACCTTTGAGGATGTAATCAGTTAGTGAGATGAGGAGGGTCTCGGTGCTGTGATATTTACGGAATTCGTATTGTGAGGGGAATAGTATGCAATTCTTTTCTAGATGGTCGGTAAGTTGCAGGTTAACTATTTTTTCGAGGATTTTTGCTATGAATGGTAAGTTGGTTATGGGTCGATAATTAGAAAGTTCAGCAGGGTTGAGTTTAGGTTTTTTCAGTATTGGTTTAACTATGGCTTGTTTCAGTGAGTGTGGAACAGTGCCAAGGGTAATAGAACAGTTGATAATGTCTGTATTAGGTTTGGATATGGTGTTTGTGATGGGTAGAAGGTATTTGGAGGGTATCATGTCTGAAGGATGAGAGGATGGGCTCATTTTCTTAAGAATGGATTCAATTTCAGAGGAGGCAATGGTTTCAAATGTATTTAATTTGATTGAATTAACTAGATTGAATGCTAAAATTCTTTGGTGTAACTAGATTGAATGCTAAAATGGGACACTAATTAGGAAAGTGCATGGTAAAATAAATTCTATTCGGATCATTATTTTGATTCAATTGTCATGTTAGTGTGTTTTGTTTATTTTGGTTTCAAAGTTATTTTGTCTATTTTGTTAATTGTTATTTTCATTTTTTGTTATTTTTAATTTATAAATAAATAAAACTAGTAATGTGGCACCAATAGAGGGCAAAGAACTGTAAAAGAGGTAAAACACAAGAAAAAGTGTTATGAATAGCCAAAAGATACTGTAAATGTTAGGATTCTGTTAGGGTAGTTGGTAAGTGGGCCCTGGGCTGAAGTGAGAGGTGGTATAGCCCATGGGAAGGAGTCCCATGAGCCTCACTGTTGGGAAGGAAGGTCTAAGCTGATGTCAGATACAGAGGCAAGTTAGAGTATTTATTAAAGGAATAGAAGCACTACCTGTGGAGTGGGGGGTGTCAGAGAGGAGGTCTCACAGACCCAGAGGGAATACCTCTGTAGAGTAGTAAAAGGTCCACAGAGCGAGTACACCAGCGAGGTCTTCAGTAGTGGTGGTAGTGGCCCGCAGCGCAGGGTACATCAAAGAATGTCCTTCGTAGACCTGGTAGTGGTCCGCAGAGCGGAATATGGTGGAGAGATCCTCGGGAGAGATGACAATGGCCCGCAGAGCGGGGTATACAGATGAGGTTCCTTGTAGAGCTGGTAGGGGCCTGCAGAGCGGGGTACGCTGGTGAAGGTGCTCGGTAGCGATGGTAGCGGTCCGCAAGGTGGAGTGCACCAGTGAGGTCCTTGGTGTAGTAGGAAGAGGCCCACAGAGTGGGTATATTCAAAGGAGTCCTCCAAAGGAATGGTAATGGTCCGCAGAGTGGGGTACACCAGGGAAATCCTTGGTAGATCAGAATAGGGTCCGCAGAGCGGAGTACTTATGAAGAACTGTGAAGGTCCCAGGAAGGCCCCGGGGAACAGAGCAGGCAGAATCCCAGGTGCAGGCCCTCCGAGGAGCAGATAGCCAAAATGAGGAAAGGGCCCCCAAGACGTCCACGCCAGGAAGCAGGAACTGGAACTGGAGCGAAGGTCCTCAGAAGCGAGGCAGATTTAGCAAGGATGGAACTCTTTGCCAAGTCATCCATAGGCAGGGCCAGCAGGCTTAAGTATCTGAGGGGAATGATGTCATCCAGAGGGGACGCCCCCAAGGTTCCCACCATGACATGGTTAAGTGTGGCCCGTGCGCACGTGCCTAGAGAGTCTCAATGACAAGAAGGCGGTTGGCGGCATCCGTGCTGACCCGGGAGGCCTGGGAGTGGTAGGCAGGTTGTTGGCAGCTGGCAGAGGCTGCCAATCTTCCCCAAGGAGTCAGGGAGGCAAAAAAGAAGGTGAGCAATAGTGGTCACAGCCGTCTGCGACCGACGGGTGTAATAGTAAAAGGGCAAAGCATCACTAGCAGTAGCAAGAACACTCCATGGCACCAGGAGAGGGAAAAATCAGTACCAAAAGGGGAAGGAGTACCTAAAAGCACCAAGAGAGGGTCAAAGCAACACAGACAGTGGCATGAAGAGCTCAAAGCACCAAAAGAGAAGTAAGGGGCACTAACAACAGTGGCATGAACACTCTAAGACAACATGAAATGGGCAAAACAACAGTAACTTTAGCATAAGCACCCCATGGCACTATGAGAGGATTAAATCAATGCCAACAGTGGCAGGAACACCCAAAGAATTGAATGAGTGGCAAGCATTACAGATAGTGATCTGAAGCCAGAGGAAAAACTGAAAAATTACTGTAGTAGTCCTGACACAGAAATCAGTTGTTGGGTCAGGGTATAATGGCAAAAGACTAATCAAGCCATCTAGTAACTGAAAAATAGTGAACTTACAGTCCCTGGAATCTATGGAGAGTCTATAATGATCCTGAAATGCAAATTAGTCCTCAAGCCTAGATATGGGGCAAAAGATTAATTGAACCAACTAGCAGCTAAAATATAGTGAATTTACTATCTCTCTCTCTCTCTCTCTCTCTCTCTCTCTCTCTCCCCAGCAGCAGCCCAAAAAGATGTGATAAATTTAATGTGTATTCTGGTAAAATAGCGATGTGGTATCTGGAAAATAATTATGCCCATTTTTTAAATCATGGGAGCTATTTTTGCTATATTTATAGCAATCTGATGAATCTAGGTCTAAGTGAGGACTAAAGACTAATTAGCAGTTGCATTACTATTCCAAAGTATTGACTGAAGAGAGGACCAAGGGAATAAGGCAGAGATTCCCAAACCTATCTTTGGGGACCCCCAGCCAGTCAGGTTTTCAGGATATGCTCAATAAATATGCATGAGATAAAATTTGCCATAGAGGCAGTGAATGCAAATGCCTCTCATGCATATTCATTGTGGATATCCTGAAACCTGACTGGCTGAAGGACCTCCAGGACAAGTTTGGAAACCACTACCTTAAGGCACCAAGAGAAGAAGGAAGCGCTAACTGAGGCAATGACATTCTGAGGCGCTGCAGGATGAGCAAAGTGACAGGATTAGCGGCATCTACACCCTAAGCCATCAAGAGAGATGCAGGATATCAGAAGCAGTGGCATCAACATGCCAAAGCACTGAGTGAGGGCCAAGGAAAAAACATTCCATGCGATTGAGTGAGAGCCAAAGGAGCAGGAGAGGAGGAATAATCAATATTCCAAGGTGATGCAAGTAGGGAAAAACACCAGAAACAGTGACATGAAGACTAGCATGAATAACCCAAGGCACCATGAGAAGGAAATGATATAAGGAGTAGTTGCATATATTGCAACATTATTTGGTTGGTCCTTTAAAAATGTATCATTACCTTCAAAAACTCTGGAGTTCCTAAAATTATTCTTAATGAGCTAAAGAAATATTACCTCTCAACAAACACATTATTTTATTTTAAAAAATTTAAAAAATGCAGCTTTTATTTCAAACCTGTACAAGTGGGAAGGAAAAATGACATGATGGTATGGTTTTAGTCCATGTTGGTCACTGGAAGTTTGTTGGGCCTACAGACTAAAATAGGTGTTATATTCCATGGAAGGCAAAATAATGGATAAGACCAATAGTCTTACCTTAAGTACCTTAAGGGTATTTGAAAAGAATTTTGAAGACAGTAGAAGCAGGTCACGAGAGGTACAAAGCAGAAGGATCACTGGCAGCAACATCCAAAGACAGTGCTCTCAGAACAAGGAACAAGAAGAGTAGGTATCAATACCCCAAGACAGAAAGGGTGCAGCAAGTCAAGAAGCACAATGTTATTAACACTCTCAGACATTGAGATGGGGTAAAGTAGGAAGCACAGCAGCAGGCACCCAGAAGCAAAGAGTGAGCGGTAAGGCAGAAAGAAATGTGACATCAAAACCACAAAGCACCAAAATAGCGGCAAAGGGAACAAACGAAAGTTGCAATAATACCCCAAGACAGGGGAAGCAAAGCAGCACAGTGGCATGAAAAACCCACGGTGCCAATAGAGGGGCAAAGCTGCAAATATAGTGGCAAGAAAATCCCAAGGTACCAAAAAAGGAGCAAAGGGCAAAAACAGCAAAGCATGAAGACCACAAGGCAGCAAAATGTATTTATTTATTTATTTTTAATTTTTATATACCGACATTCTTACATCCGATGTAAATCATACCGGTTTACATTAATAAAATAGGGGGAAAGGGTGCCAAAAATGTGTCATGAAAATTCAAGGCACAAACTGCCGTGTGAGGCTGTAGTAAGCGTGGCATCAACACACCAGGACACTGAGTGAGAGATAAAGCAAGAAAAAGAGTGGCACCAAATCTCCAAGGCATGGCGTGCAGCATGTGTCAGCCAGCAGAGAGGAACAACAACACAGCAAAATGATGAACCAAAAGAAAGGCAGAGTGGAAGGAGCAGGCCAGGCACAACAAGGGCATAACACAGCATAGCGAAGCAGTGAACTGAGACAGAGGCAGAGCAGGAGCAGCAGCAGCAATAAGTAGGCTAAAATCCCAAGGCATGCAGAAAGGGTCACGGAAGAGCACAGGAATTTTTTCTTAGGCTAAATGTTTTTGTTTAAGGACCAAGTTTATTCAAGAGAGAGAGGCAGGACTGCAGGGACATGCCAAGCAGCAGCAGCAAGAGTAACAACGGTCACTAAAACATCCAGGTGTTGCGGTCTCCACCGCTACCCTCCGCCCACGGCTCAAACCTGCCTACCTCCGCCTTAGGAATCGCCGCATTCCGCCCGCTTTGGACCACGGGGGCTTCTCTCACTCCACGTGGCGGCCGCCATTACGTGCCTGCTTCTCATCCGTCTCGCGCATGCGCGCGAGGACACCCGTCTTGAGCACTCAACTCCCGGAAGCCTGGTCCCGCCCGTGCTGCTGATGTCACGCCCAAGCCCCGATATAACCGGCGCTCAAACTCTCTCTCATCGCCTTGCAACGAAGTTCACAACTCCATAGTTGTTCTTAGTTGCGTTCCTTGTGATCTCCTCGTTTCCTGCTTCTGACTCCGGTCTGCTTCCGACTCCGCTTCAGCCTGCTGCCTGCCTCTGACTCCGGTTTGCCTTTGACTCCGCTTCTACCTGCTGCCTGCCTCTGGTTTGCCTCTGACTCCGCTTCTGCCTGCTGCCTGCCTCCGACTCCAGTTTGCCTCTGACTCCGCTTCAGCCTGCTGCCTGCTTCAGCCTCCGGTTTGCTACCGACTCCGCTTCAGTCTACAGCCTGCTTCAGCCTCCGGTTTGCTACAGACTCCGCTTCAGCCTACAGCCTGCTTCAGCCTCCGGTTTGCTACCGACTCCACTTCAGTCTACAGCCTGCTTCAGACTCCGGTTTGCTACAGACTCTGCTGCCACCCACTGCCCTGTCTTCAGCTGGCCCTCGGCCCTGTACAGCCGGTCCCCTGCTTCCCAGGTACCTTTGGACTTCCATTCCCTCCTATTTGCTCTGGTCCCGGTCTAGCCTTCTCAGTCCCTGGACTGTCTGCCTGTATTGCCAAGTCCCAAGGTCCCAGTGCCCTACGGGCTCCTCCCGGGGGGCTCCTGGTTCCCGGGTGAACACCTCCTGCCTGTGGCTCCGCCTCCCGGCCTACCCTGTCACTCTAGGTTGGCCAGCCCAAGGGTCCACTATCTCGCCAGCAGTGTCCGACTGCAACACCAGGTACTGAGGGCAAAATTTGTGGGAATTGGCTCAGTGTAAATGAGCAATCACTCCTCCTGCCACTTGCATAGACATTTGAGGAAGCCCATTAGAGGGAAGTGTATCTTAATGAAGTTTTCTGCCAGCTCTGGTGCCAGCTGTGAAAAATGCAGACTCACAATGTCCCAAGCTATTGATAAGATCTATTCATTAGGCATTCGGGTGCTGGGTAGGAAAAGAAATGCTGGTATGCCCAGTAGCCAACAGGTCTGTGGCCCCAACCTTGATGAATTGTCCAAGGTACCGCATGACTGAAAATTGTTCAGGGGTCTTCTCCTTTGTCGGTGGTGAGGTGAGGGGGTAGAGGAACAGATATTGGTCTCTGTTACCAACTGCTAAAGATATGGCCTGTGCTGGGAGAGCCCATTCTGCATTTGCCATGGGGAGGGGTGACAGGAAAACTTGGGGAAGTTGTGGTAGATGACAGTGTGTTGCTCATGCTGATAGTACTGTAAACAAAAAAACAAAAAAAAAACCAAACCAGGAACAGTTGTATTTCAGGCCTACCTGTTAACCCTTCATAGCCCTTCTTATGACTATTGAGATGAGGGCTGAGGTATGGCTTTGATTCATCAGCTGAGCAAGCAGAACAGCATCCCAATACTCTATCAGTTCAGTTCCGCTATTGCACCTTCCTGACCCTGCCTAATCCAGCTGCCTCTCAGGGAGAGATAGGTGTGCATAGCATTCTGGCTGGTCTAGATTTTACTTATGAAATGGATGCTCCACTCCACCTTGGACAGCTGCATCCAGGTACGGCACTGAATGTGCAGGGATAAAATATTCTCAACCACCTGTAGATTTTGGTCATCTAGGGAATCATTTATCCAAAATAACATGTCAATACCTTTGATGCTTCCTGCCTCTTGCCAAAGGAAAGTGAGGCAAAACAGCACCTGATCTTCTCCATCGTGGCTTGCTGCCTCTGATATGTGGATCAGGTCTCCTAGCCTGCCATATCCTTTTGGGAAGAGGCCAGGGGTCAGCTTAAGAGATGAACATCCTCTTTGCTATGGCTTTTCTGTTCCTACCACCCCTTTGACTGAATTATGGGGAGGTGGGTGAAGGGGGTCCACCAACTAGTACTAGCCTCTAGTAAAATCAACAGTAATGGGTGTTGGTTTTGCAAATCATGCTCTATAGCATTGTTTGAAAGATGGTCCACTATCTCTCCTCTACTGAAGGCCTTCTGACAGTGAATGAATTTTTCATATTTAATATAGCCACCCAAACTTTAAACTCATTTCCCATTGCAAATGTGGATGATGCCTAGCTTTGGCTAGAAATGGGCTTTTTAGCTGTCCAAAATCTGTCTGGCTGAACCATGCACTAAATGAGCCTTTAAATATCCACCTCTATATAAATTTAACCTTCCTAAAAATAAGAAAAGTTCCACAGATTTTTGTTGAACAGATTTCAGTCTGACACAGTAAATAACAATTGACAATGGACAGTGATAACCAAGAAAACCCGTCCTCTATGGATGTTCCCAGACTGACCATGGAGAGCAGATCTCATGGTTTATTGAATATTCATATTCAGAACAGTGTCTAGCTTTCCTGACCTTTTAACAGAGGCAGAGCTGCACAAAACAGAAATGAGTGACAGTGACAAGCAGTACATCTACAAGTAATAAGTGATGTAAGTTAAGTACAACCTGAGGTAGGAAGCCCAACTGCCTTGTACTAATGGCTATATTAACATATTAATGTTGCAACTATTTGCATAATGATATTATAAATGGTAGAAAAAAAATGGCCCTGCAAGTGGACTGACTACTAAATGCTTAGACCTTTATCAATATCTCAGCAATAAATTAATCCCTTCCTTCTGAGGCACTCTTATGCAGGCATTTGATTCAGGATGTGAAAGGGGAAATCATAGGGGGGAACTCTTCTGTACCTCTTGAAGCATTCCTGCTGATTATAGTGTGACATGAGTGCCTTTTCAATTCACTACCTTCAAATCACACCATATCCAGCAGCCATAAACTCACTGCCCCATTAGCAGTCCGGGCACAGCTTGTGCTGAGATACAGTTGTATTCCATAGTGCAACACAAGCCCAAGGCATAGGAAAACTGCCGCTGCTGACTGCTTAACACTGGAAAGGTTACAATATATCATTTCACCAGCTTCAGAAAGATGAGGGGATTTAACATAAAATAGTAATGTAACGTAACACATAATAGATTATGGCGGAAAAAGAGCAATTAGATGATTCAGTCTGCCCAATTATTTCCATCCACCATGCTAAGAATATATCCATCCAAACCTGCCAGTAATAGAACATAATCACATGCAGACTTTCACTATTATTGACATCTTCTTCCACTGCATTCCTCCTTTCTGGGTACAAAAGCATGCAAGATCCCTTTTTTATCTCACGCTCAACATCCTTCCCCTCCAGTGTTCAACTCCAAGGAGTTACAATATTTCAAGCAGCCACCAACACCAGTATGGCTGTTAATTTAACATCCTGTCTCCCAAGTCTCTGTGTACTTTCTGATTGAAACCGTGCCACTATCCCAACCCAGTTGACACAAAGATTATGTAGACTGCCAGAAACAGGACACTATGTGAGAACATGCATATCCATTAGGACTTCTAGAGGTTGATATTGAGCCCATTTGTCCAGTTAATAACCACAGGACATGAAAATCCAATCTCATTGTCCAGGTCTATTTTGTAGGCGAGGCAACCTTATCTGGATAACTTACCTGGATAACTCCACAATTCAGAGTTATTCAGTTAAAGCCTAGATTCATCAAATTGTTATAAATATAGCAGAATTAGCGCCTGTGCTAAAAAAAAAAAGATGGGCATGGTTAGGCTCATTTCATGTGTACTGCATTGCAGAGGTAATATTCACGAAGCACAATACGAAATTGTTTTGTGCATTGCGTCAGCGCGTCGTGCGTGGTGTCAGTGCATCACATGTCATTTTACATAGTGCACATTAATTTATGCGTGGCACATTATTTTTCCGGTTTATATATACTAGGGATGTGCAGGCAAAAAGTTTTCGTTGCATTCGTGATAAGTATTCGTGGGGGGTCAATTCCATTTCATGCGGAAATATGGAGAATTCAATAAGTTGTCGATCTGTAAATACGTTACTACGGCGAGTCAAATTATTGTCCCAGCTAAAATTAAAATTAACTACAACCCCCCACCCTCCTGACCCCCCCAAGACTTACCAAAACTCCCTGGTGGTCCAGCGGGGAGTCAGGAAGCCATCGCTGCACTCGTTTGCCGGTTTCATCACGGCGCCAATAGCCTGTGTCACAGGGTCTACCGGTGCCATTGGTCAGTCCGTATCACATGGTCACCGGCGCCATCTTGTGCGCCTACCATATGACAGGGGCTGACCAATGGCACCGGTAGCCCCTGTGACATAGTATGGGCAAAGGCTATCGGCGCCATTTTGAGTCCTGGCGTCGGACGGCAGGTCGCTCCGGGACCCCCGTTGGACCCACAGGGACCTTTGGCCAGCTTGGGGGGGCCTCCTGACTCCCACAAGACTTGCCAAAAGTCCAGCGAGGGTCCGGGAGCGACCTCCTTGCACGCCGGCATCCGATCCCAATACTCAAAATGGCGCCGATCGCCTTTGCCCTCACTATGATGGCGATCGGCGCCATTTTGAGTATTGGTATCAGATGGCGATTTTGAGTGAATTGTTTATCTGATGATTGAAAACATCGGACGAGATTTTCAATCTCGTCAGATATCAGGGGGTCCCCGATAGCGATAGGAAACCCAACGATTAATTTTGTGGGTTCTCTTTGTGGGGGGGAGGGGGGGGGAAGAAAGGGCACTTAAAAGTAACACAAAAACACAGCCCGACCCTTTAAAATTAGTTCTTTAGTATCCCCCCCCCAAACTTTTTAAGTACCTGGTAGTCCAGTGGGGGTCCCGAGAGCATTCTCCCGCTCTTGGGCCGTCAGCTGCCAGTAAACAAAATGGCGCCGATGGCCCTTTGCCCTTAGCATGTGACAGAGTATCCGTGCCATTGGCTGGCCCCTGTCACATAGTAGGAACAATGGATGGCCCGCGCCATTTTTAAAGGTGGCACCGGCAGTCCATTGCTCCTACCATGTGACAGGGGCCGGCAAATAGCACAGATACCCTGTCACATGCTAAGGGCAAAGGGCCATCAGTGTCATTTTGTTTACTGGCAGCCGACGGCCCGAGAGCAGGAAAACACTCCCGGGACCCCCACTGGACCACCAGGTACTTAAAAAGTTTGGGGGGGATAGACAAAGAGGACAGAGGGGAAGGGATTTTGTAGGTCAGGGCAGGAGGGGGGAGGGAGTGGGAGCAAGAGTGAGGAAAGGGAGGGCACCTCTCTGAAAGCAAAACTCGCACCCCATTCTGGCACACTTAATAATAGTCCAATATAGATGCGTACAATGTGAATAGCCTAATATATGAAAACTTGTGCATACAGATCTTCAATATCTTATTTATAAGAAAAGGACCATCACAGTGGTCTCTTGTGAAGATTTGATGGCCTTCGGAGTGAGGAACCTCACTCCAAGATGAGAGTTGGGCAATGTTCTCTCCACCTAGCTTGATGGACACTCTACAAGCTAGGTGGAGAGAACATTGCCCAACTCTCATCTTGGAGTGAGGTTCCTCACTCCGAAGGCCATCAAATCTTCACAAGAGACCACTGTTCTGTTCGTACGTCTCATGTTGAATGTGAAAGTGGCCCCCAACCCCCTACACTCATACCTAATCCCCACCTTGAGTTACTAGGTGGGCCTCCCATAGGGATACAAATACCTGTCTAGGGAGTAGACATTATAGCAAGTCTCTCTCTCTCTCTCTCTCTCTCTCTCTCTCTCTCTCTCTCTCTCTCTCTCTCTCTCTCTCTCTCTCTCTCTCTCTCTCTCTCTCTCTCTCTCTCTCTCTCTCTCTCTCTCTCTCTCTCCCCGCAAAGATGGATTTGCGAAAACATCGCGGCACGCAAAGTTTCCCTGCTGCACGAAAAAAGCCTCATTTGCATGGGAAACACCCCTTAATGTGATATTGGAAAATGAGGCCTTAAATTTGGCTTCCAGAACCTCCCTCCCACATTTTCCTATGTTGTTGGTGCCCACATGTACCACGAATGCCAGTGTGAGGTCCGCCACCTTCGCACCATGTTACCAGGCGATCCTCATGCCCACCAGCCACCCAGCTATCTACATTCCTAATAATCGAATCACCAACTATGACGGCTGACCTAACCCTTCCCTCCTGGGCAGTAGGCCTTGGGGAGATATCCTCGGTGCGAAAGGACAATGCATCACCTAGAGAGCAGGTCCTTGCTACAGGATCCTTTCCTGCTGCACCCGGTTGATGCTCTCCAATCATGAGACCGTCTTCTTCCAAGGCAGCACCAGGGCTGCCAGTCTGAAGTTGAGACTTGGCAACTATGTCCCTGAAGGTCTCATCTATATACGTCTCTGTCTGCCTCAGCTCCTCCAGGTCTGCCACTCTAGCCTCCAGAGATCGGACTCATTCTCTGAGAGGCTAGAGAGAGAGAGATTCTCCCAGCCAGCCATTTCAACCTGTTATTCTGGCTAACTGAAAAATGTTTTGGAAGAAGAAAAGGAATGAAGTAATATAAATGAATAAAATTGGCAACAGTTATTTTATTTCTTGAGAGAAAATGTAAAACTCTTGAGAAAAAAATGGTATAACTTTTGCTAGCTGTCACTTTTTGCTTATTCTAACAATTCTATTGAAGCTGCCTCTTTGCAAATTAACTTTATTTGTTGCAAAATAACCTTGCTTTGCTGTAATTAACTTTGCCAATCAATCTTTAGGCCCAGATTAAAAAAAAAATAAAAATTTTAAGGGATCTTACATTAGAGTTTATTTTCTTAAAACGATTAGATAGGGTATTATAAATTATGTTGTTTCTTTGTGAGAGAATTTAAAAAGAAAAATGGACAAATATTTGTGGGTTAGAGTCATGATGACATATGTGAATAAAGTAATTTTAACCATGTTTTCTTTCCTTTTCATTTGCAAAGAATGAACTATGCATATCTGATATTTAATGGCAACTAACTTTTTTCTTTGAATGTTTAGTAATATGAAATGATTTCAGTTTCAGCTTAGTAAACATCATTGATAAGTTTTCATATCTACTGTGTGAAATAAGTTGTGATTAAAAGGACAATTTTTTACTTTTGATGAGAGGAATTCTTATATCTCTTTCACTCCCATAATTAATATTTTTTTCCTTGTGCTTGGGTAATAAGAAAAAATTATATTATCTGTTAAAGAATATAAATTTCCAGTCCCATTTTAAAAACTAAAATGTAAGATGTCTCCTGGATGATGCTGAATTTCCCTTTTTGTTAGTCTAACTGCACCTGCCCTTTAATAGAGAGAATAAACCCTATGTATGCTAAAAGTGATTATTTTTCAGTTCTTTTGATAGCTGAGAAGAAAAAAAAAGAACTCAGCGTATTACATTTCTGGTTTATCAAAAATATATATCTGCGCACACCTATTTTGAAAGAAACATTGGGGTAGATTTTCAAAAGTACTAGCGGGTGTACATGTGAGCGCATTACCTGGCACGCACACATGTATACCAGATTTTATAACATGCGCGCGCAGGCGCACACATGTTATAAAATTAGGGGTCGGCGGGCACAAGAGGGTGCACAATTGTGCACCTTGCATGCATCGAGCACGCACTGCCTTCCCCCATTCCCTATCCCCCACCCCACCTTCCCTTCCCTTCCCCTACCTCCCCCGCCCTTTCCCCCTAACTTTCTCTTCTTTTTTTTGTTGTTTTAAAACTTATATCATCCAACTGCTGGCGCACGATCGCCAGCACAACTGCAAATCTACAGGGTCAGAAACAGGTAGTGGCAATGCATCATCTTTAAATTTCATTTCTTTCTGGATGGAACTGCCTGCCCCTCCAGAGATTTTAGATTGGAACAGCTCCCTTTTTAACTTTAAAGGGGGATTGGCACTGCCTTTTGAAGTACCTCCTCTGCCAGTGCCTCCTCTGCCAGTCCCACTCAATCGACCATGTCTAGCTTTCCCTGACATCATGGAATTAATGTCACTACCTACTAGGGATTTCAATTAAAAGAATTATTTCCAAAAGAGGCCTACTGGGGATTTGGCTTCAAAGAACACTGCTGTCCCAATATATGTAAGTCTGCAAAACAGCGCACGATGCAGTGCCTTGATGTACACTACAACTGGGACCGCTGTATGTGTACACAACAAACTTGTAACTACAAAAGAGGCCTACTGGGGATTTGGCTTCAAAGAGCACCACTGTCCCAATATATGTGAGTCTTCAAAACTGCCCACAGATGTAGTGCAGTACTTTGATGTACACTACAACTGATACCGCTGTATGTGCACACAACAAAATTTTAACTCCAGAAGATGCCTTCTGGGGATTTGGATTAAAAGAGCACTGCTGTCCCAATATATGTGAGTCTGCAAAACTGCCCACAGATGCAGTGCAGTGCCTTTATGTACAGTACACTACAACTGAGACTGCTCTGTGTGCACAATTCTTAGTGATGTTACTTCTTGTTTGAAAATACCAACTCACACTATCTTCCACCCACACCCTGCCTGTGCCTGCAACTTCCTACCCCAGGGGGGTAAGATAAGCAGCAAAATGCCACTGCTAGCAGCTTATCTCAGTGGGAGAGACAGAGAGACCATCTGAGATCAATAAATAAAAGTGTGGTCAAAAAAAACCTGGCTGGCTGGCACTGCAGCAAAAACGAACAAATATCTTTTTCAATGGAAAATTCTATCAAAGTAGCTAGCAATTGAATACAAATTTGAGACACTCACTCTGAGTAAAGCCACCATCCCCGGACCACCTCCCCGGACCACCCCTGCAAAGAAGTGTGTGGCACGCTGCGTGCTCAAGGTTTAAATAGTACAGCAGCATCAGGAACAGCGTTACAGAGCACTGAGTGAGAGCAGCAATTGGCTGCATTAGAAAAATGCTTATCTGTGATAGGTTGCATTCTCGTCTCCTTGCCTACCTGTCTGACTCACTCTATGACAAGGCTTTGAAGTCACTTATGACTCACAGGAAAGGGCTGGTTTTTCTTATAGAAACTCCAACATGGCCTTCTCCTATTTCAAACGGCCGCTAAGAAATCACTGCAAACCAAATGAATATGGCCAATTCATTAAATTTGGGGAGCTCTGAAATGAATCGAGGGCCCCTCAAATAAAACAAAATTTATTAGAGGCATTCATTTTAAATGACTGCATTGGGTCTAGGCATAGGCCTGAGGCTGGGGTCTTGCCTAGAGCACAGGCCAAGCCTAAAGCAGGGGCCATGGCCTATGTCCAAGTGCAATGAAGGCACCTTGGCCTATGATCTAGGCCTAGGCCCAAAGCCAGGACCTTGCCTAGGGCATAGGCTCAGGCCCAAAGCAGGGAGACTGTGGCCTAGGGTTGGGTCAACATCAGGTCCCAAGGCCTGGCCCTCCACTACAGACCTAATGCTGGGTCCAGCACAGAAGGCAGGTCCTGATGATGGGGCATCAACCTGGACCCAAGCCCAATGACAGGGCCTGTCCTAGAAGCTGGGTCCCAATGCATGAGCCTGTGCCTAGGCCGGGGCCTGGGACCAAGATTGACACTGTGGCCCAGCCCAGAGATCAGGTCCTGATGCTGGGACCTTGACCCAGATCCAGGCCTAACACCGAGTCCTGGTCCAGGGGACAGATCAAGATGCCTCAACCTAGCCTGAGCACAAGTCCAATGCTACTGCCTGGCCAGGAGCCTGGGTCCTAACACCAGGGCCTCGATCTGGACCCAGGCCCAATGCTTGGTCCAACCCCCTCTCCTGCATCTTCTTTCTTCGGCTCTCCTATTGCCAACTTATGCCATCTGCTGGAGTTAATAAACTCTGGCTCATTCACCCCAGCGGATTGTGCCATTTTGATATATGGCACAACCCCAGTAGACAGTATCAGTTGGCGATAAAAAAGCCAAAGAAAGAAGATGCAGAAGAGGAGCTCCAAGGCCTGGGCTTTGAGTCTGGGCCTGACCCTGGGCTGAGGCCCCGGCATTATCTCTGGGCCATGCTGCAGCATTGGGCCTTTGTCCATGCTAAGGTCCTGGTGTCAGGACATGGCCTCTGGGTCAGGCCATGGAATCAGGCCTTGGGCAGGACCCTAGCTTAGGCCAAGACCCAGGTGTCAGGATCTGGTCTCCAAATCAGGTCATAGCATTGGGCCTGGGTCCATGCCCCAGCCTAGGCCAAGGCCCAGGCTTTGGGACTTGGCTTCCAGTAACCTACCATGGCCTCAGCCTATGCAAGGCATTTTCCCGGGTGGGTGGGAGCAATGGATGGTAGGGCCAGGAAGCCCCATTTTCATTTTTTTCTTCATGTTGTGGTTTTTTTTTTATGTTAGATTGGCTTTTTTTCACACAAAAGAAAGATTCCATGAACCAAAATTTGTGTGAAAAAAACCCCATCTCAAAATCAAACCTAGAAAAAAATCTTTTTTTACCCCTGCACATCCCTAAATTGATTGTTTTTGCTTAAATACATATCTGAGAAATATTTAAGTGCCTTGCTTAAGCATAAATGATTAAAATACCAAATGTTGTATTCAGAGAAAAAGTTATATGAGATTGTTTTGCTTGCTTAATATTGCTATGCTCAAAGAGGAATTTCTGTGAGGCTGTCTGTTCAGAAGGGAAGTCTTACCAACAAGTAGAAAAGATGAAAATATGATATAAAACTTCTTTTAACATATTACTGTGAAATACTTATTGTAAATGTATGTGCTTTCTTATTGGTACTCTCTGTAAAGCTTCTTGCAAACCAAAGAAAAGGAACTGCTATGAACTCTCATAGGCCTAGATTCATCATTATCGGCTGTAGCGGTACTGGAAATCAATTTTATTTTGCCCACCCAAAGCCTGCCCTAACCCCACTCTAACCACTCACCTTTCCTGAATTTACATATTACCGACGCGATGCGGTAGTTATCGCGTGCGTTAGGACCCTAACACATGTGATAACAGCCTAGCCTATTGCGTTTTAAAGAATGACCCCCATAGTTAGCTGCTTCTAATAGAAAGACTATCTTTCTCAGAGAATGTGGAACTAGTAGAAAACTACATTTTACTTTAATAAAATGTTAAGATATTCAGCCCCTGGACCCTTCTGTTCTTCCAGTATTGGCTTAGTTGTAATGGACAATGAAGAAAGAACCTCTGATGCCCTATAAAAATAAGCCAGATAGGAAGAACTGCGGAACAGATGGCAGGGACGTTAAACTGATCTGATTCCTACATAGAGACCTCACATCCCAGGAGAGACAACGCCCTCCTGTCAGTGGGACCACAACTACCAGAGAGTTGGAAAACTTGCTTGAAGAGGGTCATGTGAGAAATTGAAACTTATCCCATTGCTTTCAGAGCAATCACCAAAGTCATATCCTTATAAGAACATAAGAACATAAGAAATTGCCATGCTGGGTCAGACCAAGGGTCCATCAAGCCTAGCATCCTGTTTCCAACAGAGGCCAAACCAGGCGACAAGAACCTGGCAATTACCCAAAACACTAAGAAGATCCCATGCTACTGATGCAATTAATAGCAGTGGCTATTCCTTAAGTAGATTTGATTTATAGCCGTTAATGGACTTCTCCTCCAAGAACTTATCCAAACTGTTTTTGAACCCAGTTACACTAACTGCATTAACTGCACTAACCACATCCTTTGGCAACAAATTCCAGAGCTTTATTGTGCGTTGAGTGAAAAAGAATTTCTCCGATTAGTGTTAAATGTGCTACTTGCTAACTTCATGGAATGCCCCCTAGTCCTTCTATTATTCAAAAGTGTAAATAACCGATTCACATCTACTCGTTCAAGACCTCTCATGATCTTAAAGACCTCTATCATATCCCCCCTCAGCCGTCTCTTCTCCAAGCTGAACAGCCCTAACCTCTTCAGCCTTTCCTTATAGGGGAGCTTTTCCATCCCCTTTATCATTTTGGTTGCCCTTCTCTGTACCTTCTCCATCGCAATTATATCTTTTTTGAGATACGGCGACCAGAATTGTACACAGTATTCAAGGTGCGGTCTCACCAAGGATATAGAGGCATTATGACATTTTCTGTTTTATTAACCATTCCTTTCCTAATAATTCCTAACATTCTGTTTGCTTTTTTGACTGCTGCAGCACACTGAGTCGACAATTTTAAAGTATTCTTTCTCTTTGTCAGTCATTCTCACAAGTGGCTCTGTATAATCAATGTGCTTATCAGAATATTGCCTTTGCTTATACTGCATTTAACAAAACCATTGCTTTTTATTATAATCATTGCTTTGGCCAAAATATATATATTACAGTGTTTTGTGTATTATTTCCACTGGGCAACAAGCAGCACCAAAGGGTAAAAGTTAATATTTTTATTTATTACAATAAAGATCCATGCTTTCAATAAAAATTAGTTATAATAAAAATATATCCCTTTCTTTTTTCTGTTATCATGGCTTTTGGTTTCCTAAGCTTTTGGATTTCCCTGAGCAATAACATTTTAACTTTCAACTTGTATGAAAATTCTCTGTAGAATGTGATACATTATATTGAAATATCATACAAATTATGCAAAGATATTGTTGTACATGACTTTTCAAGACTGAATAGATTTCATCAGGAAAATTCAAGTGCAGCATCATATTTGGACTACTTGAATTTATCAAAAAAAAAACCTTATTATAACCTTCAAAGATTTCTTATTCTCAGAGCAATTCTACTGGAACTCTTCCTTCAAAAGATCAGAGACTGAACTGTAGATCTTTCGAGAGGGATCATAGCTTCAAATATATCATTGAAATAGGGGTAGATTTTTTAAAAAAGCGCGTTCGCGTACTTTTGTTTGCGCAGCAGGCGCAAACAAAAGTACGCTGGATTTTATAAGATACGCGCGTAACCGCGCAAATCTTATAAAATCCTGGATCGGCGCGCGCAAAGCTGCCGATTTTGTGCAGCCGGCGCGCGCCAAGCCGCGCAGCCTGTCTCCGTTCCCTCCGGGGCCGCTCCGAAATCGGAGCGGCCTCAGAGGGAACTTTCTTTCGCCCTCCCCTCACCTTCCCCTCCCTTCCCCTACCTAACCCACCCCCCCGGCCCTATCTAAACCCCCCCTTACCTTTATCCACGGATTTACGCCTCCCGGAGGGAGCAGCCCGCTGGCGCGCCGAGACCCGACCCGGGGGCGGTTCAGGAGGGCGCGGCCACGCCCACGGAACGCCCCGGGCCGGCGCCACACCCCCGGTCCCGACCCTGAAACGCCACCCCCCGCCCCCAAAATGGAGCGTCATTCGGCCCCGCCCCCGACACGCCCCCTTCCAAAAACCCCGGGACCTACACGCGTCCCGGGGTTCTGCGCGCGCCGGCGGCCTATGGAAAATAAATGAATGAATAAGATAAATAAACTTTAAGGATATTATTTGCAATATCAAAATCAAAAAAATATTTGAAATGAATTCATACTGATAATTATTGAAAAAGCAAAGAAGGTAATATAACAGGTAGTGCTTAGTATGATGGTTCACTAATTATTTATCATTTGTATGATCAGTTATCTGGTGGTTGTTGTTTAGATATATTAGTAACAGGAAAAAGTACAAAAATGGAATTGTAAGAATTAAAGGGAGGAATATATAGGTGCTGATGTGGAGAAAGTGAAATTTCATAACAAATATTTCTGCTCATTGTTCACTGAGGAAGGGCTTGGAACAGGAGCATAGAAAACTGCTACAAATAAGAATGACAGTAAGGTTGACTTCAATCAGTTTTCATAAAACTGTGTTTTTGAGGAGATATCACAACTAAAAGTAGATAAAGCAGTGGGGTTGGATGGAATACATATGAAAAAGATTTAGCAGTTCCACTGTCTGACCTTTTCAACATTTCTTTAGAATCAGGAATAGTTCCAAAGGACTGTAGCAAAGCAGAGGTGGTTCCTCCTTACAAACGTGGAATAGGGAGGCATCTGAGATCTACAGACTGGTTAGTCTGACCTTAGTAGTGAGAAAATAAATGAAATTGCTGACAGTACTAACAGTGGATTTCAGGATCCAAGGCAGCATGGCTTTACCAGAGGTAGGTCTTGTCAGATGAATCTAATCAATTTCTTTGACTGGTATACAGAGAGTTGGATCAGGGGAGAGTGCTAGATGTAGTGCAATTGTTTTTTTATAAAGACCTTTGACATGGTACCACATAAGCAACTTATAAACAAACTGAATGTCCTAGGTATGGGCCAGTTATGAAAAACAAAGTCTAGTTTATCGGTGTCGGTTTTCATAACGCAGCCGGCCGGTTATGAAAACCGATGCCGAGCTTATCGGTGTTGGTCTTCTTAATGCAGCCGGCTGAGTTTAAAGAAGTACAGAAAAGCAGTT
Source organism: Rhinatrema bivittatum (assembly GCF_901001135.1). Lineage (NCBI taxonomy): Eukaryota > Metazoa > Chordata > Amphibia > Gymnophiona > Rhinatrematidae > Rhinatrema > Rhinatrema bivittatum. The sequence continues at coordinate 440,447,431 of NC_042615.1, read as the reverse complement.
TTTTCTGCTTTTCTGTACTTTATTTCAATGTGCTCAGCTATTAACGCCTTCTCCAGGCAAGCGTTAATAGCTGAGCGATAAATGTGCGTCTGAGACACACATTTATCTTTTTGCATTTGGAGTAAATGAGTAATAGTCTCATTCACAGGCATTTGCATATGATGAGCGCTATCCCATTCACTCTGCATCGGACGCGCGTTAAATAGGCGCTAATCCCCTAATTGGGGGTGGATTAGCGCCTATGTAACCCGTGTCCGACTGCGGGTTATACAGTGTGCTCGGCTGAGCGCACTGCATTGCATCGGCCCCCATGATAGGGTTAAGATAGCATGAAAAATGGAAGAACACGCCAGATCACCATGAGAGGATCAAAGCTGTTTGAAAAGTAGCATAAAAGGTACCAAAAGTGGGGCAAAGGGCACCAACAGTGGCATGAATACCTCAAGCCACTATGAGGAAGGCCAAGGAACAATAGAGGTGCAAAGCAGAGCCAAGAACAGTGACATGAACAGCCTGAGGCACCAAAAGAGAAACAAAAGGCACCAAAAAACATGGTATGAAGACCCCCAAGGCCCCAAAAGAGTATATGGCACCAACCACAGTGGCATGAAGAGGAAAAGTATCCCAGAATGACCTGAAGCAGAGAAAAATTCAGAGAAGGTCTGTAGCAGATGGGCCATATGGTTTTTATCTGCCCTATGCTTAATATGTAATCTGCAAAGATTGTTAAATACACATTAGTTAATGCGGTTTAGCATATGGCAAATCAATATTAATGAGCTTCTTTTAACACAAAAATTAACAAGATAATGAGATAAAAAATTATGCAAATTATCTCATTTTCCATTACCATGATTAAATAGGATGAAAGTTAGATAGCAAAAATATTAATACAAACGTGTTAATGTCCAAAAAATCTAACTACGGTATATCTCAAGAACTGCAGTTAAAGTTTTGCATTAAAGTGCATGTTAATTAATGTTTTGCAATGATTGTTTTATGAATACTAATTTAATGGCAGTGATGTGCACAGAGAAAACCAGAGAGAAAGGGCACACTGGATGGGCCAGTTGGTCCTTATCTGATGTAATTTACTATATTGCTGTGACAAATGCAAGGATCCCATCCTGTCATATATATAGGGCCAGATTTTTAAACGTATGCGCAGGCGTAGATTTGTTCGCGCAACCCGGCGCGTTCAAATCTACGCCCGATTTTATAACATGCGCGTGCAGCCGTGCGCATGTTATAAAATCCGGGGTCAGCGCGTGCAAGGGGGTGCACACCTGTGCACCTTGCGCGCCCGAGCCCAAGGGGAGCCCCGATGGCTTTTCCCGTTCTCTCCAAGGCCACTCCGAAATCGGTGCGGCCTTGGAGGGAACGATTTTTTTGATCCCTCACACCTTCCCCTCCCTTCCCCTATCTAGCCCACCCCCATCCCTAACTAAATCCCCCCCACCCACCTTTTATTTCCAAAGTTATGCCTGCCCGTGGCAGGCGTAACTTGCGCACACCGGCTCGCCATCCCCCGGCACAGGCCACTGTGCCGGAGGAGTCGGGACCGCCCCCCAGACTGCACCCGAACCTCCGCCATGCCCCCGGACCGCCCCGGACCCACCCCCAGACCCCCGCCACGCCCTGGAACTGCCCCCTTCCCACCCCTTTTTCGAAGCCCCGGGACATACGCACGTCCCGGGGCTTGCGCATGCCACCGAGCCTATGCGAGATAGGGTCGGCGCGTGCAGGGGCAGCTTTTCGGGGGTTATGTGCGTATCTTACGTGCGTAACCCTTTGAAAATCTGCCCCATAATGTATTCCACTTTTCAGCCAACATCATTCCTAAGTTATGCCATCAGAAAGTTGGTTTTCCTGTGATAGCTATATGAGTGCCTCCCATCTTCCTCAGTAAAAAGTAAGTCTTATCAATTGGTGGGATAGTTTCGGATGACAGTTTGAAAATATCCATTAAAATATTTCTTAAAGATTTCAACTGGCTTCATTACAGCAATTCTTTTGAAATTCGATAATGTGAAGGACAGGCGCCACTTCCGTGCGGGTCCGACTCTCCTCTTGACCCCTGTTACCTCTTCTCCTGGCCATGGGTCCCCTCTGCAATGCTCAGCAACCTTTAAGTCCACAGGCCCAGTACTGGGCCTGCGCTGCCCTAGCAGGGCTTGCACACACACTTGAAGTGTCCTTGTAGCTAGTCCAGCCCAGCTCCCAAAAAACAACCCTGAAATACAGTCTGTATTGAAAAGAAACAGTTCTTTTTCCAGTTCCCACTGTAGATGCTCAGTGGGTCTCAAAAACAACCTCCAGTTCACAGGGACACCAAAAAACCCTCGCTCGGCTTTGCAGCTAGCCGCAGCCGCCCTGCTTGGGAGTTGCACAACACACCCCCAACTCCCCTCAGTTGTGCAGCAGGTCAGGGTCTTCCCATTCCTTTAACAACAAACATAAACCCACAAAACAAGTCCCCCAAAAGCACTCAGAACAGCCTGCACTTCATCATAATAACCACAAATTTAAATGAGAAGTGTAATTTTCCAAAAACAACCCAGTTTGCAGTGGAAGGCAAATTTGTCCGACACTGTGGCAGAATTAAAGGACTCGATTTCTGCCACAGAGTGTTCCAATTTCGACTTTCCCTTCATGCTCCATAGAAAGGGTTTCTTGCCTCTGCGTCAGATTGTTAAGCAGTTTCAGTCAAAGAAGCAATATCGGAAGAATATTTGGAAACTGATGAATCAAATGTTACCAAGCTGTTCCATAATATGTCTAGAGTCGCAGCAGATAGTTTGCCCAGAGCTGACCCTGCCATAGCCACTGCTGTCGGCGAAGTCTGCCAAACAGGAGGGGAGACAAAACAACTGACCCGTGGTACAGCGCTGCCACTGGAGGGGGAGGCAGTTCCATTTACCATTACTTTGCATTCTAGCATCCAAATTTCTAAATCCTTTGCCCAGCATAGCTGTTCTGCCTGTTTATATAATCTTCATTAATAATATCTTGTGGAGCACCATATCAGTTGCATTCATATAATTCGGATAGCTAATATCCTCACCATTCACCTATCTTATTGCTAATAAGCTAAGATAATTAATTATCTTTTCCTTAATACCAGTTTCCTACATTGTCCCAAAGATTCACATGAGACTGTCACGCTGAAAGGTGAAATTTAAAAGCCTGGTGCACGCCAAAACCGGGCGATATGTGCAGTAGTTGGGTGGGCGCGCGCTGAGTGGATTTTGAGAGGTCGCCCGTGTACGTGCGTATCTCCTGCTACGCGCACAAATGAAACGTTCTGAAAAAGGGGTGGGGAGTGAACATAGTCTGGGTGGGGCATAGGAGTTCCTGATTTCACATAGAAATTTGTACGTAACTACTTATGCTAACAGGGGTACGCCAGGGTCTGGTATGGATGTTGTGTAACTAATAAAATAAAGATAAATAGGCAGATTGACGGGGTTTTAAGGGTTGATGGTAATAGGATAAAAGGGAGGCAATTAAACTAGGGGAGTTAGGAAGTCCTATTCCTTACCTGGGCAAACTGAGAATGAACTGGGAAAACTGATAATGGCATCGGTGTGAGTGTTTTTTTAAGATCCCCCCGCTTACGTGGTATTAACTGCATATGCCTGCGTAGGCACATGTCCACTTAAAATTGCATGCACATGTGCGCATGGTAAGACTATTTTATTACTTGTGAATATATACAGATATGTTATAAAATGGCCACGTCCCTCGGTGTGAGTCAACAAACGCATGTACATGTGCATCCGCGCACCTGTTTAAAAAGTTAACGACTGAGGATCTAACTTGTTTCCCTTTGGCATCAGGCTAACTTTGGGGCCGATGCAATATAAAGCACGGAAAGCGGGTGATGAAAAGTCAGCGCCCGCTTTCCTAATGCACGCATGGCGCCTGCAAGGGAGGCGCCATGCAATACCCAAATTAGGGGGTCGCGGCTGCCGGTTATGAAGACCGACGCCTGTAAACTCGGCATCCGTTTTCATTACTGGCAGTTAGCCGGTTATAAAAACCGATGCTGAGTTTAGCGGCGTCGGTCTTCATAACTCGGCGGTCTGCCGAGTTATTTTTTTTTTTATTTTTTACTTAAGAAAAGAAGAACAGAAAAACATTTTTTTCTGCTTTTCTGTACTTGTTTTATCTGCACTCAGCTATTAACGCCTGCTCCAGGCAGGCGTTAATAGCTGAGTGATAAATGTGCCTCTGAGATGCACATTTAATTTTTTTGCATTCGGAGTGAATGAGTAATTAGGGATGTGAATCGTGTCCTCGATCGTCTTAACGATCGATTTCGGCTGGGAGGGGGAGGGAATCGTATTGTTGCCGTTTGGGGGGGTAAAATATCGTGAAAAATCGTTAAAAATCGTTAAAAATCGAAAAATCGAAAAACCGGCACATTAAAACCCCCTAAAACCCACCCCCGACCCTTTAAATTAAATCCCCCACCCTCCCGAACCCCCCCCCAAATAACTTAAATAACCTGCGGGTCCAGCGGCGGTCCGGAACGGCAGCGGTCCGGAACGGGCTCCTGCTCCTGAATCTTGTCGTCTTCAGCCGGCGCCATTTTCCAAAATGGCGCCGAAAAATGGCGGCGGCCATAGACGAAAAAGATTGGACGGCAGGAGGTCCTTCCGGACCCCCGCTGGACTTTTGGCAAGTCTCGTGGGGGTCAGGAGGCCCCCCACAAGCTGGCCAAAAGTTCCTGGAGGTCCAGCGGGGGTCAGGGAGCGATTTCTCGCCGCGAATCGTTTTCGTACGGAAAATGGCGCCGGCAGGAGATCGACTGCAGGAGGTCGTTCAGCGAGGCGCCGGAACCCTCGCTGAACGACCTCCTGCAGTCGATCTCCTGCCGGCGCCATTTTCCGTACGAAAACGATTCGCGGCGGGAAATCGCTCCCTGACCCCTGCTGGACCTCCAGGAACTTTTGGCCAGCTTGTGGGGGGCATCCTGACCCCCACGAGACTTGCCAAAAGTCCAGCGGGGGTCCGGAAGGACCTCCTGCCGTCCAATCTTTTTCGTCTATGGCCGCCGCCATTTTTCGGCGCCATTTTGGAAAATGGCGCCGGCTGAAGACGACAAGATTCAGGAGCAGGAGCCCATTCCGGACCGCTGCCGTTCCGGACCGCCGCTGGACCCGCAGGTTATTTAAGTTATTGGGGGGGGGGTTCGGGAGGGTGGGGGATTTAATTTAAAGGGTCGGGGGTGGGTTTTAGGGGGTTTTAGTGTGCCGGCTCACGATTCTAACGATTTATAACGATAAATCGTTAGAATCTGTATTGTATTGTGTTCCATAACGGTTTAAGACGATATTAAAATTATCGGACGATAATTTTAATCGTCCTAAAACGATTCACATCCCTATGAGTAATAGCCTCATTCACATGCATTTGCTTGTGATGAGTGCTATTACATTCACTCCGTGTCCTATGCGGGTTAAATAGGCGCTAATCCCCCTATTGCATCGGCCCCTTTATAGTTAACCCTTTGGCTAGGTAATTAATTTGAACATTATAAAAAGTTGTTCAGATTCTGAACTTAGCAGGTAAAGGGCTAATAAATAATTGTAAAGACAGATAGAAAGCAGCTATATTCATCTTATTTAGATTTTACATACACTCAATTGGCTAATAGCTCTCAGTGTGAGGAACAACAAAATATACACTTTAAATACCCATGCACATGCTAATTCTTTAGAACATCAAGGCTGAAGGAGTGAATAAAGTGGCAAATTCCTCTGTGTGCCCTTGGAGTTAAGAGCTTATGAGAAACCACAGGAGAAGGGATCCCAGAATGGTTATACACTTCAAGTCAGACATATCATTCAGGAAGCCCACATTAAAATAAAAAAAACTGGACAGACAAAATAGGTATTCTCCAAATTTGAATCAACCTTTGTATGTATAGCAGACTTTCTAGATGGCAATTAGAGGCACTGCAGCGTACACAAAAAATTGAGATGTAAGTTAAACTAGCAAGAATGACTTGTCAACCATGAGAAAGCAGGATTCGTTTGCAGACTGTCTCTCATTCCCTATCTATTGAAATTGACAGCTGCCGTCCAAAGAAATGAAGAGGAACCGAAAGCTGGCAGCAGAATTATCAGACGTGTGATGAGAGCGCAAACCGCAGCTGGGGCCATCAATCAATGTCGCGTAGAGGAGTCGCTCTAGCATTTTAATGTAGGTTATGTTTTCCTTTTTGGGCTGGCAATGTCTTCTGGATGACACAGTACCCAGAATGGAAAGATCCAACATGCACAAGTGACAGACAACAATGACCTCTCTCTTGTGACTTTTAATGACTCTGTTATGGTTGATTCGAATGCCTTTTCTGAATCTCTTTCTATCTATAGTTGAGAAAAAATAAAGGAGACATTTTAAAAGGTAAAGTCCAACACTAACCTCAAAAATAAGTCCCAGATAATTTGAAATGATTCTATGCAGTCTTTTGTCAAAGCAGATTTATGTGCATCAATCCATTTTGGAAATACTGGTTAAAGTCTGAAGGTAAAAAAATACCTGCAGACTTTAGTTATTTATTTACTTTTCTATACCGATATTCGATTCAAAATATCATACCGGTTTACATACAATGAGTTGTCCGAAGGCAAGCCTTTTTGAGACATGGTACATTGTAACATGGTAAATTTTAACAGATTAAAACAGAAACTTTAACAGATTACATTATAACATGGTATAAGTTAACAAATTTATCAGGACACAAAATATAAGGAGCAACTTGCATCACATAATAGCTCTTTTAGGATTAACTATATTCGGATCTAGTTAACTATGTACAGTAGGAGGAGAAGGGGGCTGGTATTGGACGGGGAGGGGGCCGGGGCTTAATTTTCTGGGGGGAATGCTTTTCGGAAGAGGCAAGTTTCGAGATTTTTTCTGAAGGATGGTGTCGAGGGATCCATTCTGAGGGGAGCTGGGAGGCTGTTCCATAATTGGAGGCCTGCTATTGATGCAGCGCGTTCTCTTGTGGAGGATCGATGGACTTCCTTGATGGAGGAGGTGGTAAGTAAAGCTGTGTTAGAAGAGTGGAGGTTCCTTGCGGCGTTGCAGGGGTATAGTGGGCCTTGTAGCCACACTTTAGCCAGTGTGGGCTGTTTGAAAAGTACACTTTCCATGCCAAGGTGATGAAAGGGGCACTGAAGGAGGATAAGGCCAAGGCATAAGAAATACATGAATTATTTGGTTCAGTCTTTACTGTGGAGGATTTTGGGGAGATACTCATACTAAAGCCTATTCTTTGTAGGAAATGATTCAGAAGAACTGAGTCAAATCACTGTGAATTTTGAAAAGGTGCTAGGGCAAATATAATTTACAAACTAAATAGTAGCCGTGGACCCAGGAATAGACATTCAATCCCAGGAACCCTAGACCACCAAGGATATTGGGTGAGTCCTGAGGAGTCAGGAGGGTGGGCAGGAGCTCTGCTGGTGGGGGGGGGGGGGGGAGATTTATATTTAAATAAATGGGAAGGGTTTGGGCATTTTTTAAAAATGAAATGTAAAAAGAAAAAGAACAATGATCCTGGGGTGACCAGAAATGGGCCACCCACGGAACGAAAATGGCAACGGGCCAAAATTTGTTGGGTGTGCCACCCCTAATAGCATATTCATAAATGATATTGAAAAAGAAGTGAGGATTTAAGGGGTTGGATTTGCAAATGACACAAATGATAGGAGGCGCGGTCCTATCTCAAGTTCTCAACGGGGTTGTGAGCCCTTGGATCATGGCACGGCTCAGGGAGGAGCCCCAAGACACACCATGAGAGATGAGCAGGTACAAGCATAGGCGGAGCAGAAGCAAGACTGGACTGAAGACAAGGTGAGGAATATCTGGAGTAGGAACAATGCAGGCTCAGCCCTCCACTGGACCTACACGTACCAATGAGACCCAGCAACGCAATGCTGGTCCGAGAGTAGCCATCTGGCCGGTTGATAGCCCTTCCAGACCTGCCGCTTGGGAACGACGTGCATGAGGCCAGATGGAGGCTGAGGGCAGGAACAAGAAGAAGCGGACTAGGATACTCAGAAGATTCAGACAAAGACTTGGATACTTGGGAGACTCAGACTCAGACTTGAATACTCAGGGTACTCAGAGGACTCAGACAAGGACTAGGGATGCTCAGAAGACTCAGACAAGGATTCAGGTTACTCAGAAGACTCAGACAAGGATTCAGGTACTTGTAGGTCTCAGGCAAGGATTCAGGACTTGGGTGAAAGTACTGGGTGATAACTGAATCACAGCGTGCCCTACACAGCCACCCTTGGCTGGTCGTGGACCACACTGGACGCAAAGCAGACTCCAGACAAGATAATGGAACTTGAAGCCAGGACATAACAAAGATTCAGGAAAGCCCTGCACCGGGGCGCTCCCTACACAGCCACCTGTGGCTGGTTGCGGACCACCCTGAAGCGGAGCAGGTTCTGGCAGAGTCTTAAGCATGGATGGAAGCAGGCACAAGAAACTCCGAAGACTGGGACAGGATCTCAGAAGTAAAGCATTAGAGACAGAAGTCTCCCGGAGGCTTGTGCTGCAGACGAGAAGAAGGCCTTGTACCACGAGGCACACTATGCAGCCCCCCACGGGCTGGTCATGGACCATGATGGTGGCACACCAGGAGAGGTGGACAGACAAGGGACCTGGGAACTGGACGCTAAAGATGAGATGGATGGAGTCAGGACAGGAACATTGGACATTAGGAATATGGAACATGGCACCTCAGGACACATGACATCAGGACATCTGGACATCAGGAGAACTGGACATCTGGAACACCAAGAACATGAGACAGGCGACGAGGGAGCTCCGACGAGGGACGAGACCGGGAACATCAAGGTGACAATGTTCAGGAACACGAAGAACATGGAAAGAAGATCCATCAAGGCACAGGAAGACCACGGAGGACCTGGATCAAGGACGAAAACCACAGACGCTGTGAAGACCAGATCTGAAGGCCCTGAGGAACAGGAGCAGGGCCCTTTTATAGGGCTGATCCAGGTGAGTGTGAATGACATCATCAGTGAGGGCAGCGGGACCTTTCCTGTCACTGACCTTTTGAATATTGAAGAGAGGCGCGCGCCCGCACCTATGCTGAGCCCAGAGGAGCAGAAACATCAGTGGCATCTCTGCCGCATGAAGAGTAGGACAGTAGGCGGCTCCCTCCCATGAAACTGTGGAGACTGGCAGCAGCTGAGATGGCTCCCCTGCCGCTCCAACCAAGGAGCCCGGCTGCGGCTCCAGCCACAGAGATGAAAGGCAGGATCAGGCGGCTCAGCTTGCGCGAGGGACGGCGTCGGCGTCAGCCTAGCTGCAGGAAGGTAGGGGACTGCCTGCAGATCCAGCTGTGGGCAGGATCCTAACAGAATACCCCCTCAAAGACCCCCTCCCCAAGCCTCCTATCAACAGCATGGAAGGGTGGAGGAATCACTCCATACCGTCAGGGGGAGATCAAGGGTCCAAGGACAGAAGCTGGAATTTCTTGGCATGGAACTACAGTGATGGAAATACTTGTAGCTGAAGACATGATGTAGAGGGTCGAAGATTCAGGCAAGACTTAGACAAACACTGAAGGCATAAAACAGACAGGATACAGGATTGTAGAACAGCAAGGCTTGCATCTCACATTCTAGTAGTCAAGGTGGAAGGAATAGAAGACAAGGAGTAGAGATGGAATGGAAGGCACAGATGAATGGTAACATTTTAGAGTAAGGTCCGGTTCTTGGTTCTAATTAATTAGAACAAGAGTGGAAAGCAGACAAGCATCATCTTCATGGTGGTAGCAATGGTGAAGACAGATCAGGCATCAAGCTGGATTCTTAGATGCGAGGATGGTACACCAGGAGAGTGAGTAGACGAACTTACAAGTACCACTTGCTCTTGGGTAGGCATTGGTACAAGGAGGACCCGGATGGAACTAGGAAGTCCTACAAACATTGCTCAGAGGGTGGAAAGTTGGTTTTGGAGGGAATTTTATTTTTCGAAGATGGTTGGTTCATAGCTGAAGAAGGCAAGTGCAAAGAAGCTCAGGGTTGCTGCTTCCAGACTTTACAAGGTCAAATAATGAGAGGTCTTTTTAACTTAATAAAGGAGAGAATTGCATCTTGGGAAAATCCATATGTTAATACAGGCTTCCATATGGTGGTGAAATTGTTCTCAAGAGGAGCTTGGCAGTCGATAGATGTTGCTGTAATATTTTATGCAAGGCACTGATTCGTTGAAGGGGAATTTCTCAGATGACAGTAAGGATGAAGTTTCCCTTAGGATTGAATCAACGAGCCATTTAGGGTAGATGAAGCTTCAGGAGACAAGGCTCGAAGACAACAGAAGATTCCAATGGGTACGTAAGCGAATCTCCACAGATGGATGGTTGAAATGCAGCCGATGGTGAACATCATAGCACAAGCAATTACAGGTGGAAAATACTTGAAAGGCTGGCATTTTCCTTAGTTAACCAGTAGGGCCATACAGAAAAGGCTCTCTGGAGTGATGGACTGAAGATAGGTCTAGGGTGCAGGCACCACCTGCAGGTTGTACAAACCCAAAGACATATAATTGTTGTGGAGTACACTCTGATTGGTTGTATACTCCCTCAAGCTTAAAGATACTTGACATTGAAGGCTAACTTGATACTGGATGTGGACCCTGGGAGCAGGCGCCTCCTGCAGGTCGTATGGAACCCAGGAAGAAGAGCCAACATCGCAGTGGAAAGAAATGAGATGGTCCCTGGAATAGTGACAGGCGCCTCCTGTAGGTTGAGAGTGTTCCAGGACCAGAATGGACTTGGAGATCTGGATGCAGGCGCCTCCTGCAGGTCATGGAATCCAGACAGCTGAAGAAGAGAGAGACAAGCAGGAAATGAAAAATAAATTGGCTAAAACCAAGCTATTAAATGTCCAGGAAACTAGGAGCAAAAATTCTGGGCTAGAAACAGGTTATCAGAGTGGCCAGGAATTTAAGGCAAAAATTCTGGGCAAAATCAAAGCTAACAAAATGTCCAAGGACTGGAAGCCCATCACAGGCACAGCTCACTGAGCTCATGGTCTTCAGATCCTGTTAGGAGCGTGGAGGTGTGGTCCTATCTCAAAGGGGTTGTGAGCCCTTGTATCATGGTATGGCTCAGGTAGGAGCCCCAAGACACACCATGAGAGATGAGCAGGTACGAGCACATGCAGAGCAGGAGCAAGGCTGAACTGAAGACAAGGCGAGGAATATCTGGAATGGGAGCAAGGCAGACTCAGCCCTCCACTGGACCTACACACACCAATGAGACCCAGCAATGCAATGCTGGTCTCCAGAATAGCCCTCTGGCCACTTGATAGCCTTTCCAGACCTGCCACTTGGGAACGACGAGTGCATGAGGCCACTTGGAGGCTGAGGGCAGGAACAAGAAGAGGACTAGGATACTCAGAAGACTCAGATGAAGACTTGGAGACTCGGGAGACTCAAACAAAGACTTGGATACTCAGGGTACTCAGAGGACTCAGACAAGGATTCAGGATGCTCAGAGGACTCAGACAAGGATTCAGTTACTCAGAAGACTCAGACAAGGGTTCATGTACTTGGAGGCCTCAGGCAAGGATTCAGAACTTGGACGAAAGTACTAGGTGAGAACTGCATCACAGCGTGCCCTACACAGCCGCCCATGGCTGGTTATGGACTACGCTGGATGTGAAGCATACTCCAGACGAGGCAATGGAACTTGAAGCCAGGACATGACAAAGATTCAAGAGAGACCTGCACCGAGGCGTGCCCTACACAGCCGCCTGTGGCTGGTCGCGGACCACACTGAAGTGGAGCAGGTTCTGGCAGAGTCTTAGGCATGGACGGAAGCAGGCACAAGGAACTCCGAATACCGGGACAGGATCTCAGAAGTAAGGCATTAGAGAAAGAAGTCTTCCGGAGGCTTGTGCTGCAGATGAGAAGAAGGACTTGTACCATGAGGCGCCCTACACAGCCCCCCATGGACTGGTCATGGACCATGAAGGTGGCATGCCAGGAGAGGTGGACAGATGAGGGACATGGGAACTGGACAAAGAGCTGAACATGAGACGGACGGAGTCAGGACAGGAACATCGGTCATCAGGAACATGGAACATGGCACTTCAGGACACAGGATATCAGGTCATCTGGACACGGAACATCTGGACATCAGAACATCAGGAGAACTGGGCATCTGGAACATCAGGAACATGAGACAGGCGATGAGGGAGCTCTGATGGTGACGAAATTCAGGAACACAAAGAACATGGAACAAAGATCCATCAAGGCACAAGATCAGGAGGAAGACCACAGACACTGTGAAGACTGGATTCAAAGGCCCTGAGGAACAGAAGCAGGGTCCTTTTATAGGGCTGATCCAGGTGAGGGTGGATGACATAATCAGCGAGGGCCAGGGGCTTTTCCTGCAGCTGGCCCTTTAAATATTGAAGAGAGGTGCGTGCCCGCGCCTAACCTGAGCCTGAAGGAGCAGAAACATCAGCAGTGTCCCTGCTGCATGGAGAGCAGGACAGGAGGCAGCTCCCTGCTGTGAAACGGTGGAGACAGGCAGCAGCTGAGACAGCTACCTTTCTGCTCCAACCGAGGACCCCTGCGGCGGCTCCAGTCATGGAGATGAAAGGCTGCATCAAGCGACTCAGCCTGTGTGAGGGACGGCATCGGCGTCAGCCTAGTTGCAGGAAGGTAGGGGACTGCCTGCAGATCCAGCCACGGGCAGGATCCTAACAACAAAAACATTCCAAGTATTTAAAACCCAAGCAGACTGTGAGGAACTGCAGAAGAACCTTACATGACTGGGGAAAAGGGCATCTAAACGATCGATGAAATTTAATGTGCACAAGTGCAAAGAGATTAAAAGAGCAAAAAACAATCCTAAATATAATTAATCAATACTGGATTCCATAGTAGGAATAATCAACCAAGAAAAGGATACTGAAACATTTAAAAAAGCAAATATAATATTAGGAATTATTTGCAAGGGAACAGAGACCAAAAATGAGAATATCATAATGCCTCTGCATAGATCTATGGTGTGATCACACCTTTAGAATTAGAGGCAGCTCTGCTCATTCAATCTCATAAAAAGATATAGTAGCAACAGAAAAGGCCCACAAAAGGGCAAGAAGAATAATAAAGGGGATGGAAAGGCCCCCTTATAGCGAAAGGTTAAAGAGGGTAGAGCTCTTCAGCATGGAGAGGAAATGACTGAAAGGGGTTATGACCGAGGTTTATAAAATGAGTGGGGTGGGTCAGATAAATAGCAAGCAGATATTTATAGTGATGTGCCTTCAATTACAAAAAAAAAGTGTTTTTTTCCAAATGAAAAATTATATATTTGTTTTGTTTTGAATGGAACAAACCAAAAATAAACTTAATTGACAATAATATTCAGATATTGCCCATTGCAATCTGTATGCTCTTTAGTTAACGAAAGCGGGAGTGAGTAAACTAACCTGTCCCAAGGCTTTGGCCCTGTGTGCGGGCAAATATTGGTTTATGGCGAAAAACACTTTGCCAACTTTTCAAAATAATCTTTTGAATGGTATCTGATTTTGATGAGAATAGAGTAACACATACCAAGCAATCTACTATAGAGCGTTGTTGAGTCTGAAGCAAAAAGTTTCTGGTGGCATATAAACTGTGTTTAAAAGCACATTTGATCATCTTAGACGAGTACCCTCCAGCAATACATTTAGTATATATTAAATGAGCTTGGTTTTTGTATTCTGTAACAAAATCACAGACACATCTTAGTCTTAAAAATTGATCAACAGGAAAAAGTTTATCGAAGATTCTTTGGAGGAAAACTATTGTAATGCTCCTTGCTTGTAAAGAAGTAAATCTAAAAATGAGATCTTCATAATTTGATATTGAATTGTAAACTATAGATGCTAAAGAGATAAAGTTCCTGGATGGAATAAATGACTGCTTCATGGAGCAATTGGCTCAGGAATCAATGGGAGAGGGAACTATTTTAGATCTAATTCTTAGTGGAATGCAGGATTTGGTGAGAGAGGTAACAGTGATGGGACCACTAGGCAATAGTGATAATTACATGATCAAATTTGAATTAATAGTAATGACTGGAAAGGTGACAATATGTAAATCTACAGATCTAACACCAAACTTTCAAAAGAGAAACTGATTAAATGAGGAAAATATTAAGAAAAAAACTAAAAGGTACAGCTGCAAAGATTAAGAGTGTACAACATTCATGGAAATTGTTTAAACATGCCAATTTAGAAGCATAGTCCAGATGTATTCCATGCATTAAAAAAGGTGGAAGGAAGACCAAATGATTACCGGCATGGTTAAAAGGAGAAGTGCAAGAGTATATTTTAGCCAAAAAACCTTCCTTCAAAAAATGGAAGAAGGATCCATCTGAAGAAAATAGAAAAAGCACAAGCAATGGCAAGTTAAATATAAAACATTGATAAGACAGGTTAAAAGAATTTGAAATGAAGTTGGCTTAGAGGCAAAAACTCATAATAAAAACTTTTTAAAATATATCTGAAATAGGAAACCTATAAGAGAGTTGGTTGGACCGGTAGATGATGAAGGGGTTAAAGGGGCTCTTAGGGAAGGGAAGATTATAGTGGAAAGTCTAAATTAATTTTTGCTTCCGTATTTACTAATGAGGATGATAGGGAGATACCAGTTGCAGAGACAGATTTCAAGTGTGATGATTCTGATGAACTGAACCAAATCACGGTAAACCTAGAAGATGAAGAAGGCCAAATTGACAAACTGAAGAGTAACACATCACCTGCACAGAATGGTATGCACCCCAGGGTTCTGAAAGAACTCAGAAATGAAATTTCAGATCTATTAGTAAAAATTTGTAACCTATCATTAAAATTGTCCATTCTACCTGAAGATTGCAGAATGGCCAAAATAACTCTGATATTTAGAAAGGACTCCAGGGGTAATCCGGGAGACTATAGACTGATGAGACTGACTTCAATGTTGGGAAAAATAGTGGAAACTATTATAAAGATCAAAATCACTAGAGATGTGCATTCGTTTTTACCAAATTGGAAAATTTCAACAACATTTTCCAATTTGACATGTTTCGGGGAGCCCGAAAACCAATCGGGATTTTCCCGTTTTTTCACGAAAATTCATTTTTCAGATTAGTGCACACTAACGGGAGTTAGCACTCGCTAACAAAAACTAACAAAAAGTAGCAAAAATAAAGGTTTTTGTTAGTGTGCACTAACTCAAAAATCACAAGCAGATTGTGATACATTACAGGAGGACCTTGCAAGACTGGAAGACTGGGCATCCAAATGGCAGATGAAATTTAATGTGGACAAGTGCAAGGTGTTGCATATAGGGAAAAATAACCCTTGCTGTAGTTACACGATGTTAGGTTCCATATTAGGAACTACCACCCAGGAAAAAAGATCTAGGCATCATAGTGGATAATACTTTAAAATTGTTGGCTTAGTGTGCTGCAGCAGTCAAAAAAGCAAACAGAATGTTAGGAATTATTAGGAAGGGAATGGATAATAAAATGGAAAATGTCATAATGCCTTTGTATCGCTCCATGGTGAGATCACACCTTGAATACTGTGTACAATTCTGGTCGCCACATCTCAAAAAAGATATAGTTGCAATGGAGAAGGTACAGAGAAGGGCTACCAAAATGATAAAGGGGATGAAACAACTTCCCTATGAGGAAAGACTAAAGAGGTTAGGACTGTTTGGCTTAGAGAAGAGATGGCTGAGGGGGGATATGATAGAGGTCTTTAAAATCATGAGAGGTCTAGAATGGGTAAATATGAATCGGTTATTTACTCTTTCAGATAATAGAAGGACTAGGGGGCACTCCATGAAGTTAGCATGTAGCACATTTAAAAATAATCGGAGAAAGTTCTTTTTCAGTCAATGCACAATTAAACTCTGGAATTTTCTGCCAGGGGATGTGGTTAGTGCAGTTTGTATAGTTAGGTTTAAAAAAGGTTTGGATAAGTTCTTGGAGAAGTCCATTACCTGCTATTAATCAAATTGTCTTAGAAATTAGCCGCTGCTATTACTAGCATCAATAGAATGGGATAGACTTAATTTTTTGAGTAATTGCCAGGTACTTGTAGCCTGGATTGGCCTCTGTTGGAAACAGGATGCTGGCCTTGATGGACCCTTGGTCTGACCCAGTATGGCATATTTTTATGTTCTTATGTAACCCTTGTAATGGGATTCACTGACCAATGCTTCTGTGACAGCTAATCAGCTACTGTAAGTAGAGGAATTAGCAGCAAAGTGAACATGTGGCTATATTTTACAACTATCATGAACAGGTTCTCTTTTGCTTCAATTAGCCATTTTGATATCTATTCATATAGGAACAAGGATAAACAGAGGCTAAACCAGTCATCAAGAACCTGGCAAGTATCCAAACACTAAGAAGATCCCATGCTACTGATGCTAGTAATAGCAGAGGCCATTCCCTAAGTCAACTTCTGCTCCAAGAACTTATCCAAACCTTTTTTGAACCCAGCTACACTAACTGCACTAACCACATCCTCTGGCAACAAATTCCCGAGCTTAATTGTGCATTGAGTGAAAGGTTATAGCCTTTCTCCACCATAATCAGTTCAGGAGGGACAGAGTATATATAAAATTGATGCAAGTGAAAAAATAAGTCGTTTACATGAAAAAAAAATTATTAATAAAGCAACAAAAATGCAGAGGTAAAGCAGTGGATGCTATGGGTTATCTTGACTAGAGGTGGTGACATTTTTATTTACAATGGTATGACCTACAGATGATTTGACATACACAGAGGAATTGAATAGTGATCTATTCGAAGTGTTATACACAATTATAATGAAGAAAAAGGCAATATTGATGGGAGATTTTAATCTTCTTAATACATTGCTGCATCCCATCTGTGGAATCATTTAGAAGTAGCAAGATCCAGGACTTCTCTAGGGGCTTTCCTCTGAGAAATGGCAATGGAATCCATCGAAGGAGATAGTGATACTAGACCTGGTACTTACAAATGGCACTCAAAGAGGTTCTAGCAGGTTTGCTGAAGGATTTGCTCGACAGATCTTAGGCAACAGGAGTCATTGTATGGGACTAGAGAAGGACATCCTTCATCATAAAAGTAATAACAAAGATGAGGTTGTAAATTAAAGGCTTTGAAAATTAAAAGGTGTTTCATCTCTCTTGCTGGTGAAAAATGAATGGATACTCTATTGAAGGAAAGGATAGAGATATATGTAGAATCCAGTGGGTTGCAGGATATGAGGTTGCATCGTTCGTTTTACCAGAGGGAGAGACATAGATATTACAATGGGGGTGCAAGTACCACCTCAAAAAAATACATCGGATCAGGCAGGGATAAATCAAAAACCTGCCCGTTCTGATACAAAGTTGCAATGCCATCAGCCACACATTTTCTTTCCTTAAATCCACCATCCTTCAGCTGGTAGTAGGAGTCACATTTAAGCAACATCATCTCTTGTTGCCATGGGGCTAATATCACATCTTTTATCGCAAGATCAGCCCCGTAGCAGCTGAAGATGATGTAGCTTAAATGTAACTCCTACTGTTACCTACACCACATGGCACAACCTGCTAAATATAAAAGGATCTAGTGCTATATGATTCAGGAGCTATCATGAACCTCTTCCCACTTGCAGCTGAAAAGAGAGTAAAACCTGGCAGGCCACCACAGAGCCCATCCTGCAGTGGTCAAAGAAGGAGTAAAGGACCAGGCAGTCTTCAGTGGATCCCCATTCCATAGCAGTCAAAACCAAGAGGAGGCCACAAGCTGCCTGATAGATGCCATCCCGCTGATGGCCAGGATGTCCAGAATGCTGCAGGACAGCTTAGTGGTTCCCAAACTGTCATGCAGCTGAAGTGAAGAGGACAGTCCAGGCCTGCTGGCAGATCCCAATGCACAAGCAGCCAAAGTGGAAGACCTGGATCTGTTGTGGATCTCAACTTGCTGGCAGCAAAAGTGAAGAGGAGGGCTTGGGGCCACAATGAGAAAAGAGCTGGGGTCTGGAGACACCCAGGTGTATGTGAGTAAGCTTCTGTGTATATGTGAGCAAGTGTGTTTACATGTGAGTGTGTGTGTGTGAAAGAGGATGTGTGTGTGCATTTGTGTGTCTGTAAGCATATGTGTGTGAGAGAGGAAGCATGTGTGTATTTTATGAGAAAGCAAACATGTGAGCATGTGTGTGAGAGAGGAAATTTATGTATGTGTATGTGTGTGTATGTGTGTGTGTGTGTGTGTGTGTGTGTGCCTTTGTGTGAGAGAGACAAAGTCTATGTATGCATGAGAAAGAGGAAGCATGTGTATGTGCTCATGTGTGAGAGAGGAATAATGTATTTATGAGCATTTTTGTGTGAGTGAGAGCATGCATGAACATGAGCATTGTGTGTGTGTGTGAGAGGAGGCATGAATGTGTGTGTGTGTGTGTGTGTGTGTGTGTGTCTGTGTATGTGAGAGAGAGAGAAATAGAGAGAGGGAAAGCATGTGTGTGTGTCTGTTTGTGTGGATATATGTGTATCCCTTCAGATGGGCATTACATCCAAGGGTATACAAAATAATTTCTGTTTCTTGGGGCTATCTTCCTCTGCTACTGAGTCCCCTCTGATATTATTACCCCTGGGATGAGTCCTTTCTCTGGGGGAAAACTAGTGCTTGAGGCCAAGGTGGTAAAGTGAATCCCTTTTCTGTGTGTGGTTGTACAGTATGGTGCTTAATTATACTTGGCTGGGACAAAGAATGCAGGAGACAGGTCTTGGTGTTCAAACAATAAAAATATACTGATTTCTTCAAAGGTAATCAAGTACAAGGTGAATAAGTAATTTTATAAATGTGTCCTTTTCCTCTATGTAAGTCTTGGTACCTCAGGCTCCTGTGAGATTCCTAACTCTCCTGGAATGAGAGCTTCAGGGTCCCCTACTCTGGAAGGATCCTATGCTGTAAGAGAATCCAGAAGTGTAACCAGTCCTATCTGAGTTCCAGCAGTCTTCAAACATTACCCAGCCTGCACCTGTGTCCCAGGAGGAAGATCCTGTGGAGGGTCTTCACTGCTGCTCTTCTTTCTCCTTAGTTGTTTTATTGGGCCTCTCTGAAGGAAAGGTCTTGAAGGGCAAAGATCCAAGCATACTGCCCAATCTCCAAATGAGAGGAGGGGTGACTAAAGATCTCCTCTCATCCAAAGAAGAATGCTATACAAAATATCCAAAAACCTTCTGAGATACCACTGTCACTGCCAGGCCCTGCACGACTGGGTGTACAAACTGTGCAATTGCACAGGGTGACATACCCAGGGGGGTGGTGTCAGGAGCAAGGAAAGGCCCATGACCAGATTCCACCAGCAGTACAAAAAGCAGGAGGCCCATGTGGCCACAGGTCCCCATCCCAAAGGCGGCAAAAAAATCCCATCCTACAGCTTCTCCTGCATGCTGGCCCCGTGGTGATTCAATACGCACGCTGCTAGCACCTCCTGTATTCTCATCTTGTGATACACGAGATGAAAAAAATGCAAGTGTTGAATTACCGCAGGGCCAGCATGAAGGAGGAGGTGCAGAATGGCTGCTCTCCCTAATGAAGAAGATTCAGGCTGGTGGCAGCAGCAGCAGAGAAGGAATAATTTGTGGTCCATACCTGCCTGGTCTGCATGTGTGTGTGAGTGAATGGGAGGCTGCCTGATATGGGTGTGGGTGTGAATGGGAATTTGCCAGGGGTGTGTAGGTGTGAATGGGAGCTTGTCTGGGTTGTGCATGTGAGTGAATTGGAGGCTGCCTGGGATGGGTCAGTGTGTGTGTTTATGAATATGAGGCTGCCTGGGATGGGTCAGTGTGTGTGTTTATGAATATGAGGCTGCCTGGGATGAGTGGGTGGGTGTATGTGAATGGGAGGCTGCCTCAGATAAATGGGTGTGTGAATCGGATGCTACCTGGGATGGATGCATGTGTGTGAATGAGATGCTGCCTGGGCTGCCTGGTCATGGCATTAGGCCTGAGTCTGGGCCTTGGCTTAGGACAAGGCCCTAACATTGGAACCCTGCCTCCAGGTTGGATCATAGTGTCAGGCCTGGGTCCAGGCCGAGGCCCAGGTGCCTGGACCCGGCCTCTGGATTGGGTTGTGGCATTAGGCCCGGGCCTCAGGACCAGGCTTTGATGGAATTGACGGATCAGGTACGTTTTTATTTATTTATTTTTTAAAAGATTTTGGGACCCTTGGCCAAGACCCCAACATCACGGTTGGGCCTAGGCTGCCTTCCATGCTTTGGGCTTATACCCAAACACAATGCTGGCACCTCGGCCAAAGCCGGGAACTTGTCTTAGATCATAAACTGCAGCCCCTACTTTGGGCCTCGGCCTATTACCTAGGCAAGGCACCGACTTCGGTCCTAGAACTAGGCCTGATGCATTTTTTAAAAATGAAACAAACAAATAAGGCTTGTTTCATTCAGGGGACCCCTGATTCCATTTGGGTCCCCTGAATGAAATGATTTAGCCTTATTTGTCCCATTTTGAAATTTTGTTTTAAATGAATGCATATCCCTCATGACAAAAAATGTTTTTCACACAACTACCCCGTTCGTGTTATTATTTGCCACACCTCCTGGACCTTCCTACTTTAGGCATATTTTAAAATGAATTCAGTGTGGACTTGGCCCTCAGAAAGCCACAAGTTAACAATTACAATTACAATATAGTAAACCTCCCATACCAAAACAGCACTAAATGATAACACTCAAACAGAAATAACCCTATCCATGAAAAGACAATACTGCAAATATTGTACCAAGCCCTAAAACACCAATATGCCTATTAGGAAAACAGAACAAACCAGTCTGATATAGATGCCTACATAGAAACTACTTGCCAGCAGAATACCTCTCCTTGGTCACACAAGCGAACATAGACCGACCCCCACCAAATACAGAAAAAAGTAACCATAAAGTACAAGCAGGAAGATGCAGACAAAAACTGAAGAAACTGCAAGAAGTCAGACTCAGTATGCAATGAATAATGGAAAAATAAAAACACTGTCTCTCCTCATCAAAAATAATAAAATATCAATCATAAAAATAAAACTATATTTAAAAAAATGTATTTCAAAGAGGTTGATGAACAGATCATTCAATAGTTAAGCTCAAGAAAATGTTTTAAAAGTTCTCAAAAAGTAGTAAAATATTTCAAAACAATAGACACATCAGATAACACTCAATAGTTAAAACTAAAAATAAGAAAAAATTCCCCTCTCTCCATACCTGGATCTTTTGATTTCCAGTCACCCTGAGATTGTTCTGGATCCAAACTTTTATCATCTCTGACTCACACACACACACACACACAAACTCACTTACACATGCCTTTTCTCATACATGCACACATGTTCTCTCTCTCTCTCTCTCTCTCTCTCACACACACACACACAGAACCTCTCTCTCCTCTCTCATACATATACATACCCACACTCACACATGCGCATAGGCTCTCATATATACTCATATACACGATCTCTCACACACCCTCTCTCTCTCATATACTTAAACACACACAGTCACATATGCATTCAGGCTCTCTCTCACATACACACACATGCATGAAGGTACTTATGCACACCTTCTCTCTCTCACTCACACACACACATATGCATACAGGATCTCTCACAAATATGCATGTTCTCAGGCACTCATTCAACCACTCTCTCTCACACATACACACACAAACATACATACACATAGACATGCACACAGGCTGTCTCACACACATATGCACACAGGCTCTTTCTCACACACATATACATTTATAAAGGCTCTCTCGCACACACACACATATATGTACTTAGACACACATACATGCATATAGGCTCTCTTACACCCACACATACATACATGCTGGCTCTCTCATAACATACACACTCTTTGGTGAGGCAGCTGCAACATGAATGTTTTGGGAGGAACCTTTTGCTGCTCCCAACATTTTGCCACTTGAGGAAGCTGCCTCACTCTGCCTCATGATAGAACTGCTCCTGGTTGCATAATCCTTTTAGCAGCTATGTCAAGGTCAGTTTTTCTATAGGCCAAGTTAACTGGGTAAATCTCTATTTACCTGGTTAAATGACTTCAAGAATTTCCTTTGGCATTGCCTGACATCCAACATGATCAGTGGAGAATCATGCATGCCTAACAGGTAGAGTATGAAATTAGCTTGTCTTGTGCTCTGCTGTGAGACTCATGGATTTTAAAGTGCAGCTTAAAAAAGATTATCCTGTCTACAACTTTCCAGATGATTAATATTTTTGCCTTTACTGCTAATTTCACCGTTTTGTCATCTGGGGACTTGTTCTTTTTTTCTTCTTGCAGTGTTTGCTGTATATGAATGTGCACATATATTTATATGAATACAATATTTTGATAAACCAAAGCATCCAGTGTGCAGTTTCCAGAGAGCCTCTGGAGATTGAGTAGCCTATACACTAAATCACAATGCAAATGCATGTCTTAAAATGGGTTTATCACATGCACTTGTAAGACTGATAAAGCCTTCACAATAGATTTTCAATGTGGAAATTTCTAGAAATAGGAGTATAGAGTGTTTTTAAAGTGAATGTAATGGTTCATCCCCCAATAAAGGTGGATCTCTATCTAAAATATATAGTATAGTGTCTCTATGAATCACTAGAGGAGACAAAGGCCTGGAGGAGTGGAGAGAAGCCACATGGGTGCTGGTCTGGAGAGGTTACTCCAAAATGTTTTCTCTTTTGCAACGGGAAGGCCACTTGTCTTTCCGCATAGACATAGTAGTTCTGTTTCTCATATTTGTACTGTTTTGTGAGAGTGGGATAGTTTCAACCTTTTGCTTTTTCCACAAAGGGAAGGA
Source organism: Rhinatrema bivittatum (assembly GCF_901001135.1). Lineage (NCBI taxonomy): Eukaryota > Metazoa > Chordata > Amphibia > Gymnophiona > Rhinatrematidae > Rhinatrema > Rhinatrema bivittatum. The sequence continues at coordinate 440,424,526 of NC_042615.1, read as the reverse complement.
AGCTCAACTTTGCATACTATCTAGTGAGCAGCCACTGGAAGCAACAAGTGAGACTGCTAGGTTCAAAATCACTCCCAAAATGAGAAGGTAGTGGAAAGTGTGAGATATTCTCCAGGCCTTTTTTATCCTGGTCTGCCCTCAGCCTTAACCCCAGCCCAAGCACTAACAGCAGCACCTAAGGTTCCACAGAGGGAGAGGGATCCCAAAAGATTTCAGAAGTCTGTAGATATTTTACAGTTCTAGAGAACAGTATGCATTCACTGCCAGAATGCAGCAGTAGAGGGAAGTTACTGGGCCATCTTTCAAACTAGGGATGTGAATCGGGCTTCGGACGATTGAAAATATCATCGATATTTTCAAAATCGTCAGAAATCGGGGGCTCCCCCAAAACGATAGGAAAACCCCATGATATTGATCGTGGGGGTTTCCTTATTGTTTTGGGGGAGGGTGGGAAAACGGCACACAAAAATAACCCCTAAACCCACCCCGACCCTTTAAAAGTAACCCCATAGCTTCCCCCACCCTCCCGACCCCCCCAAAAAAACTTTTTACAGGTATCTGGTGGTCCAGTGGAGGTCCCGGGAGCGATCGCCCACGATCTCCCGCTCCGGGCCGTCCTCCCGCTCCCGGGCCGTTGGCAGCCACTAATCAAAATGGCGCCGATAGCCCTTTGCCCTTACCATGTGACAGGGTATCCATGCCATTGGCCGGATCCTGTCACATGGTAGGAGCACTGGATGGCCAGTGCCATCTTGTGCTCCTACCATGTGACAGGGGCTGACCAATGGCACCGGTAGCCCCTGTGACATAGTAAGGGCAAAGGCTATCGGCGCCATTTTGATTACTGGCAGCCGATGGCCCGAGTGCAGGAGATCGCTCCTGGACCCCCGCTGGACCACCAAGGCTTTTGGCAAGTCTTGGGGGACTCTCCTGACCCCCACAAGACTTGCCAAAAGTCCAGCGAGGGTCCGGGAGCGACCTCCTGCACGCGGAGGTCAACCTCAAGTTAGAATTCAAGAATGCCAATAATAGACGTTTCAGATTCCTTGTCTCAAAGCATTACTGATAAGAGATGGGCCCTATTTCATTCTGTAAAAGATCAAAATGTATTAATTTTCTTTGTTATAGAATCATGGGTTGTTCTATTGATCCCTGTCCATTTTGGCTAGACAGTTCATTGAAAAACATAGTAACTGCAGACATTGTTAATGTGTCATTTCAGGAGGGATATTGGCCCTCTTCTATAAAGAGTGGCAGAAGGCTATCCGGACCACTGATGACTGAGAGAACAGAAGGCTGGAAACTTCTTGGGAGAGTCATACTGGGGAGGCAGTATATTATTCCTATGTTCCAGGTATGAGGGGTTGTGACACACCCAGTAAAGCTCCTATTGGTCCAAAGGGAGACACACCCCTGATAGCACACTCTGTTTAAACCCCTAACCAGTAGAGAGTCTCTAATTCAATGGGCAGGGTCTGTAAGGGTTGCCCCAAATCTAGATGAGCTGTCTTAGATCTAAATCTTTATTTGCTTGGTAAGAAAATACTCTTGAAAACTTTTGTTTCTCTTGCATATTGTTAAGGAGGAACCCGTTATTATGTTTGATAATTGCTATCTATAATTAAAGCTGTTTGTCAACTCATCCTGTAGTGCGTACACTTTCATCAGAACCTGACACTGATGCATAGGATTTGGGAAATTACAGACCCATTTCCAGCTTACCCAGTTTATCTAAACTAATAGAAAATTGTGCCTTACGTCAATTAAACTGTTTTATAACACATTATGTTTCCAACTCAAGTCAATGTGGATAATGGTCAAATCATGGCACAGATACCTTACTGGTGCCTTTAATTGACCCTCACGGGAAGTTAATAAAGAAAAGTCTGCTATTGTAATGCTGCTACATGTTACTTCTGCATTTGACACATTGTCCCATAAGATTTTATTAGCTAGATTGATTGCAATTGGTACTGGTGGAATTGTGCTGGAATGGTTTTCCTCCTTTCTATCTGTTTGTGCTCGGTCATTCCAGGTAAAGGCTAATGGATTTACATCAAACTATGAGCCACTGGTCACAGGGGTTCCCTAAAGGTTGACCTTATCTGCCACATTATTTTATTTATATACTGATCCCTTTGGGTATGGTCTATAGGGATAACCTACAAAATGTATGCAGATGACATTCAATTTATATTCTCTATATCTCAGTCCAGATTACCATTGCACAGATGACCAATTGCTTCCAAATAGTGCAAAAATAAATGGGGGGAAATGAATGGGTCTTGAATTTGGTAAAAAAAAAAAATATTATGGGATATCTGTACCATATCTCCTGATGAAATTCCTTAGCTCAAGTTTATTGGGAAAAATATTCATTTTTACCAGGAGCCTAAGATCTGGGAATTCTTCTAGATTCTAGGCTATTATTCATGTCCCAGATTAGAAATATACTGAAAAATATATTCTTTAAGATAAGGATGGCTAAATGTCTTAGATACTTACTTTGTCAAAGTGATTTTCATGCTGTGGCTCAAGGGCTGATTTTAATTGCTCTAGACTTTTGTAATGCTCTTTACATTGCTCTGCCAAAAAAACACATCTTAGAGTACTTCAGAGAGCCCAGAATGCCATCGCTTGCTTGAAAGAAGCATATAATCCCAATTTTGAGGCAATCCCTTTGGCTTCCTGTAGCCTTCAGGGCACACTTTAAATTCAATCATGATTATTTTTAAAGCATTATAGGAAGATTGGCCAGGAAATGTAAAACAATTATTGATCTCTTATTTCTCTGGGTGGCCTCTACAACCTGCCAAGCATTGGAAGTTGGAGTTTCCATCACAAAAGGTGCGCCACTTGCAGATGGCGTAATCTAGGGAGTTTTCAGTTGCTGCACCTATGCTGTGGAATAGTTTTCCATTCAGACTGAGATTAGAGCTGGATATGAAAACAATTCAGCAAGAACTGAAAATAAATGTGTTAAAGAAGATTTTGTAGAGGGCAGGGCATAGGTTAATGGCCCTTAATAAAAAAGTTTAAAACCATGTCTGAGTATGTTTTGAGTTTTTTATTACTGGTGAAGGTATCATGATATATTGTATTAGCTGATGATGACTTTAATGAATATTGTTTTTGTAATCTGCTTTGTACAATGTTATTGATAAAGGCATAATATAAATCTTGTGAACTAATAAATAAATAAGGTAGAGAGGAGTAGCATGCATTTCACCAGTGACATCTGGAGCAGTCAGAATACTCTGCCTGCCTACCTCTCCCTGACAGTACACTGATGGGAGATGGATGAGGCAGAGGCAGGCAGCAGCTCTAGTGGGAGCAGACCAACAGGATTCTGGTGGTCTGTGCTGAATACCTGGGAGCTAGATGAGAGCCATCACTTGTGCCATATTTTAACAGTGATACGGCAGATAACAGAGACACAACAGTTTTGTTTTGTTTTTGGGGTGTGTGTGTTTATTCTGTCTTTTGTATCTGGACAGCCACTTCAAAGTGGATTATATTCAGGTACCAATAGTTATTTCCCTATCCCCAGAGAGTTTACAATCTAAGGGCCTCATATACTAAAGTTTTTTTTTTCTTAATCTACGTTGATGGGAATGAAGCTTAGTAAATAAGGTTAAGGATCTGATTTGCTAAGGTTTATTTTCCCATTCTATGAGTATGTAAAAATACTATATGTTAGGGATGTGAATTATGTGATCGATCGTCTTAATGATCGATTTTGGCTGGGGGGGGTGGGAGGGAATCTGATCGTCTTAGTTTTTTAGGTTAAAAAATCGTTTTATCGGGGGAGGGGGGAGGGCGGGAAAACCGGCACACCAAAACAACCCTAAAACCCACCCCGACCCTTTAAAATAAATCCTCCTCCCTCCCGAACCCCCCCAAAATGTTTTAAATTACCTGGGGTCCAGTGGGGGGGGGGGTGTCCCGGCGCGATCTCCCGCTCTCTGGCCACGGCTGCGTTAAGAGAAATGGCACCGGTGGCCCTTTGCCCTTATCATATGACAGGGCAAAGGTAGAGCCGGCGCCATTTTGGTTCCTGTGACCTGACGTCACGAGTGCAGGAGATCGCTCCCGGACCCCCGCTGGACCCCCAGGGACTTTTGGCCAGCTTGGGGGGGCCTCCTGACCCCCACAAGACTTGCCAAAAGTCCAGCGGGGGTCCGGGAGCGACCTTCTGCACTCGGGCCATATTGCCAATATTCAAAATGGCGCCGGCGCTACCTTTGCCCTCACTATGTCGACATAGTGAGGGCAAAGGTAGTGCCGGCACCATTTTGCCCTCACTATGTCAACATAGTGAGGGCAAAGGTAGCGCCGGCGCCATTTTGAATATTGGCAAATCGGCCCGAGTGCAGAAGGTCGCTCCCGGACCCCCGCTGGACTTTTGGCAAGTCATGTAGGGGTCAGGAGGCCCCCCCAAGCTGGCCAATAGTCCCTGGGGGTCCAGTGGGGGTCCGGGAGCGATCTCCTGCACTCGTGACGTCGGGTCACAGAAACCAAAATGGCGCCGGCGCTACCTTTGCCCTGTCATATGGTAAGGGCAAAGGGCCACCGGCGCCATTTCTCTTAACACAGCCGTGGCCCGAGAGTGGGAGATCATGCCGGGACCCCCCCACTGGACCCCAGGTAATTTAAAACATTTTTTGGGGGTTTGGGAGGGTGGGGGATTTCTTTTAAAGGGTCAGCGTGGGTTTTAGGGTTGTTTTGGTGTGCCGGTTTTCCCGCCCGTCCCCGATTTACGATTTTTGACGATAAATCGGGGGAATTGTTATTGTATCGCGGCTCTAACGATTTTTGACGATTTAAAATATATCTGACGATTGTTTTAAATCGTCAAAAAACGATTCACATCCCTACTATATGTACCTCGCTGCTTCTAGACTGTGATTCTTCTGCTACAGTGATTATGGTGATAAGGCAATATATGGCAGTATGAGGTTTCAGATGCTACTTTGGAAGTCACTATAACCACAAAAGAGGGGATAAGAGAGAAAAATTAAGAACATAAGAACATAAGAAAATGCCATACTGGGTCAGACCAAGGGTCCATCAAGCCCAGCATCCTGTTTCCAACAGTGGCCAATCCAGGCCATAAGAACCTGGCAAGTACCCAAAAACTAAGTCTATTCCATGTAACCATTGCTAATGGCAGTGGCTATTCTCTAAGTGAACTTAATAGCAGGTAATGGACTTCTCCTCCAAGAACTTATCCAATCCTTTTTTAAACACAGCTATACTAACTGCACTAACCACATTCTCTGGCAACAAATTCCAGAGTTTAATTGTGCGTTGAGTAAAAAAGAACTTTCTCCGATTAGTTTTAAATGTGCCCCAAGCTAACTTCATGGAGTGCCCCCTAGTCTTTCTACTATCCGAAAGAGTAAATAACCGATTCACATCTACCCGTTCTAGACCTCTCATGATTTTAAACACCTCTATCATATCCCCCCTCAGTTGTCACTTCTCCAAGCTGAAAAGTCCTAACCTCTTTAGTCTTTCCTCATAGGGGAGTTGTTCCATTCCCTTTATCATTTTGGTAGCCCTTCTCTGTACCTTCTCCATCGCAATTATAACTTTTTTGAGATGCGGCGACCAGAATTGTACACAGTATTCAAGATGCGGTCTCACCATGGAGCGATACAGAGGCTTTATGACATTTTCCGTTTTATTCACCATTCCTTTTCTAATAATTCCCAACATTCTGTTTGCTTTTTTGACTGCCGCAGCACACTGTACCGATGATTTCAATGTGTTATCCACTATGATACCTAGATTTCTTTCTGGGGATGCAGCACCTAATATGGAACCCAACATCGTGTAATTATAGCATGGGTTATTTTTCCCTATATGCATCACCTTGCACTTATCCACATTAAATTTCATCTGCCATTTGGATGCTCAATTTTCCAGTCTCACAAGGTCTTCCTGCAATTTATCACAATCTGCTTGTGATTTAACTACTCTGAACAATTTTGTGTCACCTGCAAATTTGATTATCTCACTCGTCGTATTTCTTTCCAGATCATTTATAAATATATTGAACAGTAAGGGTCCCAATACAGATCCCTGAGGCACTCCACTGTCCACTCCCTTCCACTGAGAAAATTGCCCATTTAATCCTACTCTCTGTTTCCTGTCTTTTAGCCAGTTTGCAATCCACGAAAGGACATCGCCACCTATCCCATGACTTTTTACTTTTCCTAGAAGCCTCTCATGAGGAACTTTGTCAAACGCCTTCTGAAAATCCAAGTATACTATATCTACCGGTTCACCTTTATCCACATGTTTATTAACTCCTTCCTGTTGGGTCTTCCAAACAAAAGGAGCCAAGGGGACTCTAACCCACCCAACAAGTCTCCCAGGGGTAAGGAAGGAAGGCAAGGTCTTTAAAAGTATAATGCACAGATAAATTCAACCTTAAATTAAGGAAAACAGTTTATTTAGCATTTTTGTAACCAAGCGAGTAGTATAAATCAAAAATTCAATTTTTTGTGAATGTTTTAAAATAGCATTCAAAACAAAGGTCCCAATATTCAAAGCACATTCAGTGCTAAAGTAATTAGCCAGATAAACAGGACGTATGCGGCTAAGTAGTGACTGTTGTATATGTGCCTACATTCAGCAGCTGCTATTTAGCCATATAAGTCCCTTATACAGCTAAAAGTTACATGCACAAAATGTAGGCATGTACTGGGAGGATCAGGAGCAAAGCAAGTTAACCACATTATATATGTAAGTTTAGATGCCGCTTAGAACAGGTCTAAACTTTGCTGGTTAGACTTATGCGTCTATGTGCGTATATACAGTATGCATGTATTTTCATCAGCTTTGCAATGCCATTGAATATGCCTGGTAACTAGGGATGTGAATCATTTTTTGACAATTTAAAATATTGTCCGATATATTTTAAATCTTCAAAAATCATTAGAGGCGCGATACAATAGGAATACCCCCGATTTATCGTCAAAAATCGTAAATCGGGGGAGGGGGAGGGGAAGGGGGGAGGGGGAGGGCGGGAAAACCGGCACACTAAAACAACCCTAAAACCCACCCCGACCCTTTAAAATAAATGCCCCACCCTCCTGAACCCCCCCAAAATGTGTTAAATTACTTGGGGTCCAGTGGGGGGGGGGGGGGCCCGGTGTGATCTTCCACTCTCGGGCCACAGCTGCATTAATAGAAATGGCGCCAGCACTACCTTTGCCCTGTCATATGACAGGGCAAAGGTAGCGCCGGCGCCATTTTGGTTCCTGTCCCCCGAAGTCACAAGCGCAGGAGATCGCTCCCGGATCCCCGCTGGACCCCCAGGGACTTTTGGCCAGTTTGGGGGGCCTCCTGACCCCCACAAGACTTGCCAAAAGTCCAGCAGGGGTCCGGGACCGACCTCCTGCACTCGGGCCGTAATGCCGTATTGCAAAATGGCGCCGGCCATACGGCCATATGGCCAGCGCCATATTGCAATACGGCCATACGGCCGGCGCCATTTTGCAATACGGCCCTAGTGCATGAGGTCGCTCCCGTATTGCCGTATGGCAATACGGGAGCGACCTTTGCCCTGTCATATGACAGGGCAAAGGTAGCTCCGGCGCCATTTCTATTAACGCAGCCGTGGCCCGAGAGTGGAAGATCACACCGGGACCCCCCCACTGGACCCCAGGTAATTTAAAACATTTTGGGGGGGTTCGGGAGGGTGGGGGATTTATTTTAAAGGGTCGGGGTGGGTTTTAGGTTTGTTTTGGTGTGCCGGTTTTCCCGCCCTCCCCCGATTTATGATTTAAACGATTTAAAAAAAACAAAACAAAACCGCGATGATCAGATTCCCTCCCCCCCCCAGCCAAAATCGATCGTTAAGACGATCGATCACACGATTCACATCTCTACTGGTAACTAGGCATGTGAATCATTTTTCAAACTTGTCAGAATTCGGGGGGCCCCCGAACCCGATAAGAAAACCCTACAACATTTTTCCTGGGGTTCTCTTATTATTTGGGGGGGGGGGGCGGGAAGAAAGGGCACTTAAAAATAAACCCTAAACCCACCCCAACCCTTTAAATTTAATTCTTTTGCATCCCCCACCCTTCCAACCCCCCAAAAAAATGTTTTTAAAGTACCTTGTGGTCCAGCGCGGGTCCCAGGAGCGATCTCCCGCTCTCGGGCCGTCGGCTACCACTAATCAAAATGGCGCCGATGGCCCCTTGCCCTTAGCATGTGACAGGGTATCCGTGCCATTGGCCGGCCCCTGTCACATGGTAGGAGCAATGGATGGCATGTGCACAAATCCCACTTCTATCGCATAAGTCAGGGAACTTTAAAAGGAACATGCGTCCACACCATTTCCAGTTTCACCAGTTTGTCCACCAGTTCACCCAGTTAACAGTGATGTCCTCTAAACTCCCCTGGTTGAATAACTTACACTCTCCTCAGTTACCCCAGACCATTAAAACCCCATCAGTTTTAGCTAGGGGTTGTTTTTTTTTCAACTTATATCTCATCCCTAGCAGATGTAAACTTACGTGGCATGGAATCTGGGCACACACAGGAGCTTAAATATTTATGTGCATATCTCTTGACCATTCCCTGAAATGCCCACGTCACACCCAGACCATGCCCAGGCCCGACGCCTTTTTGAAAACTTTTGAAATGTGCTTGCAATGGGAGATACATGCACTTCTAGCTGGCTTTTAAAATTTGGTGTGTGCACACGAGTCCAACTTGTTGGACTCGTGTGCACATATCTCCTTATCGTGTGCAGGACATATCTCCTGATTTTGGCACATGCCAAACATTTAAAATTCATCTCTTGGTATTTGGGTTGAGTGTCTACACATAATGTAGCTCTTCCAAATTGAGTTCAGTTTTGCTTTGTCTCCTCATGATGTAGATCCATTATAAATCTTTGCCAGCTTCTGGATCTTTGAGTGTGCTATCTGTAGTTGGGTCTCTCAGCTATCTCCTTCTCCATTGCCGCGTTCCTGAGTATCTTTAAAAAACATAAAGCATGTGTATCCTAATTGCTCTGTTGTGACCCCCTCTTCTGAAGATGCATTATTGGTGTTGCTACATGTGGTGTCTTCACAGTGTAAATTAGCTTGTGCTAGCTTAGTGAAGAAACAAACAGATAAGCAAGGTACCCTGTTCTGGCTAACAAAGGGAATGAGTAGTGTCTTATCTACTTCTAATAATTACTCTTTTTGGGTCATTTATCATTTCGTGCTAGGGCCTTAACAACCTAACGCATGCGTTAAATAGCACAACACACACTAGAATGCAAATGCAATATTTGCTGTGCAAGTGGGAGGAGTTTGGGCATAGTTAATGAGCAGCTCCTAACATTAAATAACTACACCTTCGTTCTGTGTGTTGTGTCCACAGTAGCTGTGTATTACCAGGAAAAAGTTTTTTAACATGAGAGAGAGAGAGAGAGAGAGAGAGAGAGAGAGAGAGAGAGAGAGAGAGAGAATGAATCTCTGTAGAGAGCACCATGTCACTCTACTATTTATCCCACTGTAAGAGGGGGCACTTTTAACTCAGAGTGGGGTTTGGGGGGTTGGGGTAAGTTTCCAGGGCAGTTTTACATACACAGGAGGATGTACAAACAGCAAAATTGACATTACTGAAGAATTTCTGCTGTTTGAGTTGATGAAAGGTACAAGAAGAGTTGATGTGTACAATGTACCGTCTACCTAGCTTGTTGCTCTCTTTACCTACCTTGTATAAATGGAATGTGTGATAAATTCCTGGTAACACACTCTGTAATGCATTGATCAGTGCATGAAGCAAAAAATAGTGCAGGTGCTATAAATGTATCACATCTTGCGGAAATTATCTATGTGACATGGGAGTAGGGAAATTAGCCTAACCATGCCCCCTCTTCTTTTATCACGGGTGCTATTTCCGCTATATTTATTTATTTATAGCATTTTGATAAATCTAGGCCTTAGTTTCTGTTGTTCAGAATAGAAGTGAGTTCCAGGATAGACATATTTTATTCAGAGATAGAAGATGGAATATCCCACTATTCTTCCCTTTATTTCTCCACTCATGCATGTTTGTTTTTCTTTCTGTTAATTAGATATTTATTGCTGATTCAGAGCTTTAATTATTCTTAATAGTAGTTATCTTGATTAGGAATCAGAAGATAGCAGCTGATGTCTTTCTCCAAGACAAATGTCCTTGATTTCAGTTTCTTAAACTATCCTGTGTACTTCACTGACTCTTCTTCCTGTTATTTTCATGACCTAGGCCAGGTTTCCTTCCAGCGATTGACAGGATCCCCTCTAGCCCTTTTCTCCTGCTCAGGGATTTTCTTAATTTAAATTAATCACTCTGATAAAATGCACATTAGCACAAGCCCATTGGCTGCAATTTCTTTCTCTCTCTCTCAGTTTACCTGTCTGTCTGAACTCAGGGTTAAGCAGGCACCTTAAACAACCACCTGAATGAGCCCAGAGAGTTTATGGTAAATAACACATAAAGACTACAAAATTCAATCAAGTATGATTTTAAATTATTTTTTATTTCACGCCATATCTTCTTTCAACAATTCTATCTCAATTAAACTGGGACAAACTATGTAGCCCAGTTATATTTATAAGTATCTGGCTGTCCTACTCCTTACCTAGAATTCTTAGGATTAAATATTCTCAAAACAAACTTCATTCACTCTTACATATTCAAACATGAATGTATGTGTCTCAATTCACTCTGTATTTAACACTATTGTTCATAAAAACAGGCTCTATAAAGGAGCTCTGCGTCAGTAGTTGGATCCCTCTGTGTCCACCGTTGCTCTCCATGTGCTCAATGCTCATAAATTGGTGGGATCTGTTAATTTGCATACAGCTCAGTATGGAATTCCCAGCTGCACTAGCATTAGCAGGGCTGCTGAGGCAAAATGAAAGTCAAATCTGCATCCCTACTCTTCCCTTCTCCCAGCTCACTCTCTTCAGTCCTGCCCTCCCCCCCCCCCCTTATTAGCTTCATGGAGAGAAGAAAAAGCTCTCATAGCTGCCTGCACATCAACTGATTATCTCCTCACCTTCCTATTGCCAAATGGCTCACAACCATTACCTCTCTCACCAAATCCTGAGGTCCATTAAGAATTAGATCTAAAATAGCTCGCTCTCTCTCTCTTCGGTTCCTGAACCAATTGCTCCATAAAGCTGTCATTTATTCCATCCAGGAACTTTCTCTCTTTAACATGTTCTGATGTTACATTTACCCAGTCAATACTGGGGAAATTGAAATCTCCCACTATTACTGCATTACCAATTTGGGTAGCTTCCCCAATTTATCTTAACATTTCATTGACCATCTCACCATTTTGGCCAGATGTATGGTAGTATACTTCTATTGCTATGGGATAGGAGTATACAAGGGATTTCTACCCATAAAGATTCTACTGTGCATTTAGGGCCAGATTTTAAAAGCTCTATGCATGCAAATCCAGTTGATTTACGTGTGTAGAGTGCTTTACGTGCGCCGGGCCTATTTTATAAAGGCCTGGCGATACGCGTAAAGCCCCGGGACACATCTAAGTACCGGGGATTTACTAAAGGGGTGGACCGGGGGTGGGGCAGGACAGTCCATGGGTGGGGCGGGGGCGATGTGAGAGGTCTCCAGCACAGTGGCCATTTGCCGCTGTGTTGGAGGATCGTGTGCCAGCTTACTGCCAGCGCGTGCAACCTATGCCTCCCTCCAGGCAGGCACAAAAGGTGAGATAAGAGATTGGGGGGGGGGGGTAGAGTAGGGCTGGGGGGAAGGTTAGGGGAAGGGGTGGGAAGTTCAGTTTAGGGGTTGTTATACTCTATGCCAACCTGGACAAAATGTGCCACCACCCCCCCCACCCCCAAAAAAGTTGTTCCTCCATATCATTGTGATATAGTTTGTCCCCTGGTATGGCATTATCTCATTGGATATCTTCCTTCTGCCATGTCTCTGAGATGTCAATTAAGTCTATCTCATCATTGACTGTTATACACTCTTGCTCTCTCATCTTATTTGTTAGAGTTCTGGCACTGGCATACAGAGATTTCAAAGTGTGTTTTTTTGTTTGTTCTACCAGCCTGCTTTCCAGTTGACAGCAATAATTTGGGATCTTTTATCTCAGGTGATTCTTTACTTATAGGCACAGGGGCAGATTTTAAAAGTCCTACACGTGCTGAGCCTATTTTGCATAGGCATGGTGACGCGCGCAAGCCCCGGGATGCATGTATGTCCCGGGGCTTAAAAAAGGGGCAGGGTGGTCCGGGGTGGGGGCATGGCCAGAGGCCTCCGTAGGGCCTCTAGGCTGGGGGATCGTGTGGCGGCACTCGGCCGGCGCATGCAACCTACACCTGCCCAGAGGCAGCACAACTTAGGTATGGGGGGGGGGGAGTTTAGTTAGGGCTGGGGGTGGGTTAGGTAGGGGAAGGGAGGGAAAGGTGGGGGGGGAGGGGTGGAAGGAAAGTTTCCTCTGAGGCTGCTCTGCTTTCGGAGCAGCCTTGGAGGGAACAAGGAAAGCCATCGGGGCTCCCCTAGGGCTCGGCATGCACAAGATGCACAAGTGTGCACCTCCTTGCGCACTCTGGGGCGGATTTTAAAAGGCCCACGCGCGTAAATCCAGAAGGATTTACTCGCGCAGGGCCATCGTGCACCGGCGCGCCTATTTTGCATAGGCCGCCGGCGCGCGTAAATCCCCGGGACGCGCGTAAGTCCCGGGGCTTTCGAAAAGGGGCGGGAGGGGGCATGTCCGGGGGCATTCCCGAAACGACACAGTGTTTCGGGGGCGGGCCCGGGGGCGTGGTCGAGGCCTCCGGACCAGCCCCCGGGACCGGAGGATAGAGCGGGGCTGTCAGCGACGCGTAACTTTGCCGACAAAGGTAAGGGGGGGGTTAGATAGGGCCGGGGTGGTGGGTTAGGGAGGGGAAGGGAGGGGAAGGTGGGGGGAGGGAGAAGAAATGTTCCCTCCGAGGCCGCTCCGAAATCGGAGCGGCCTCGGAGGGAACATGCAGCTCGCGCTGGGCTCGGCGCGCTCTGGTTGCACAAATGTGCACCCCCCTTGTGCGCGCCGACCCCGGATTTTATAAGATACGCGCGGCTACGCGCGTATCTTATAAAATCCAGCGTACTTTTGTTTGCGCCAGGTGTGCGAACAAAAGTACGCGCTCGCGTATTTTTAAAAAATCTGCCCCTCTGACCCTGGATTTTATAACATGCGCATGTTTTATATCATGAGCATATTATAAAATTGGGTGTAGATTTGTGCGTGCCGGGATGTGCGAACAAATCTATGCCCACGCGCAAGTACTAAAATCTGGCCCACATGTACTACTTTTGCTTTTATTGAGACATCTCTGTTGGGATGCCCTAACTCTCCTGCTTCTTTAGTATCCCTCGAAGATACCTTCCTCTGAACCATATGCTTCCGAGCACTATTGGCTTTCCCTTTTGTTCTAGTTTAAAAGCAGCTCTATCTCCTTTTTATGTAAAACTGTTTATTGATGGTAAAGACAAAGCATTTAACACACATGACTCTGAAGCATGTCAAGCTCTTGCAGCCTGGTTCCACCCTGTTTAAGGTGGAGCCTGCCTCTGGGCAGGCGTAACTTGCATGCAACGCCTGGCTGCCAGCGCACTATCCCCCGGCACGGCGGATGTTCCGGAGGCCTCGGTCCTGCCCCCAGAATGCCCCCAGGCTGGCGCCCTGCTCATGTCCCCGACCCCGGAACGCCCCTTTTTTGAAGCCCCGGGACATACGCTCGTCCCAGGCCTTGCACACGCCGCCAAGCCTATGCAAGATAGGCTCGGCGTGCACAGGGGCAGCTTGGGGCAGCGTTTGGGGGTTATGCACGTATGTTACATGCGTAACCCTTTGAAAATCTGCCCCTTAATTTTGATTCTTATAATGAAGTAGCTAGGGTATAAGGCTGTCTTATGTTGACAGCAAGTTTTAGGATACACCAGGAAGATGGGTATCTTTAGATGTTAGCTGTCAATGCTGGCGCTCGCTGCTGGCTGTCGACAGTAGGATCTTCTTGCTTTCAATGTCCTGTCCCTCTCTGGATCTCCATAAGCATTTACCTATTATGTTATCTCTAAAAACTCAATAGCAAAAACTAACTGCATGTAATGAACAAAGAAACTTACACGACCTAAAACTTTCCTTGTATGTGTCCAGTTGACTTGTTGAACTCAAGCTCTAACTAATAAATGAAAGAATAATTAAATAAACCCTAACTATTACCAAGCAGGGAAATTAACACCTCTAGATACTATTCAGGTATCTAAGATGTGATGGGGATACTGCGAAAAGCAGAGAAAAGTACTTATTCTGCCAATAGCAAAATTAAAATATATCCATTCATACTGCAACATTCATTCCTTTATTTTATAATCACTTTTCACTCCGTGATGTTTCAGCTTTTGTTGACACTATATTCAAGGTAACAATATAGTAGTTTTATTTTGTATATTATTTGATGTAATAGAAGTCATATAAATTGTTGCCAAGTAATCTTTTCTTCTTATTCAGAACTTTTAGCTATCAGCTCTCTCAGCAGGCTTGATCAGGGTGAAATCAGCACACTCTGAATTTTTATTTCTTTAGTACAAGAAACCTTTGACTTGTTTAAGCTTGTTATCTTTTATTATTCCTTGGATTTCTTTAACACTTTTTATATATCACAGAATGTCTGAATCTTTATAAACCTTATGGTTACTGTATATTTAAGTGTTTACTCTTCTTCATGGAGTACAAAGGTTCTTATATTACTCAGTAACAATTTTGCATATAATAGGGCAACTTATTTTAGTGTTATTAAATTATGGTCTCTCACAATTGCCCGTTCACTTTTTTCTCATTGCGCTGTTTAAATAAGCTGATTAAAAAACCAACCACGCATCAGCTCTTATTTAATTTTTACTTAACCTCTCCTGTCTCCTTACCTTTTCAGCAACTATTAATATTTACTCACATCCCATCACACAATCCCACTCCATACAGTGTTTCCTATCTAACCTGCAGATATTTTACAGTGTTGGTAAATATGTATATAAGTTACAAAAATGTTCAAAGCAGACGTCGGGGCTTAAGTTGCTTTGAAATTTTTCCTGGCAAACCTACAAGCACACAGTTACACAGTTATTTGATGCACTTAGTTTTGCAAAGAGAATTTACAGCCATTCTTTTAAATTCAAAAAGTATGTGAATAAGTCCCAACCCCACGCAGACTCCACCCTCCAGAATACCTTTCCCCTATACATGTAAAAATACACGCACGGAGTTACATTTTAAGATCCGCATATGGGTGCACACGTGCCTGCGTTTGCTGGTGCATGCAAATGGATGCGGCGATTTTATGACGTACGCGTGTGTTATAAAATTGGCTATAGGCACATATATGCGTGCATCTGTGCGCAAATTATGACTGGAGCGTGTAAGTGGGGGGAATTTTAGTATCTACATGCACCGATGCAATTACCTGATTCCCCAGTTCTTCAATTCATTCCCAGTTTGCCCCAGTAAAGGAGAGGGCTTCCTGAATCCTCTAGCTAACTTGCCTCCCTTTCACCCTATTAGCCCCAACACTTAAAACCCCACTGAGTAGCCTAGATTTTTTTTCTTACATGACTTACATGCCATCCATAGCAGAAGCAAAGTTATGCAGTAGGCGGCCAGGGCTCGCTTGTGTACAAAAATGCTTACGCACTGACTCCATTTTACAGACTCGGCCTGCCCATGACCTGCCCACATCCTGTCCCTTTTTGGATTTTTGTGATTTGTGCTCATGGCAGGAGATACGCATGACCTGCGTGGGTTTTAAAATCTGTGTGGCGCGCGCCGGGCCGAGTCACGCGTGTATCTCCCGACTCTGG
This sequence comes from Rhinatrema bivittatum, assembly GCF_901001135.1. Taxonomy (NCBI): domain Eukaryota; kingdom Metazoa; phylum Chordata; class Amphibia; order Gymnophiona; family Rhinatrematidae; genus Rhinatrema; species Rhinatrema bivittatum. Next base: position 440,408,650 of record NC_042615.1, on the reverse strand, counting down.
CATGCGTAGGGGTTTTAAAATCAACCAATGTGCATGTGCATCATTTTATATTTTTATTGGTCATACTATTTTTCAAAGATCCATTTCTGTGGGTAAAAGCACTGCCTTGTCGTCCTAAAACAAGCCTTGGTTAGGCCACTTTTTAAGAAGCCTTTGCTTGATTCCTCTGAGTTAGCAAACTACCGTCCAATCTCTTTACTTCTGCCTTTTGCAAAAGTTTTTGAAGGAGCAGTGTTACAACAGCTATCTGCATATTTAGATGAAAACATCCTGCTTTACCAATATTAGTTTTGCTTCCAGAAATTATTTAGTACAGAAACACTGCTGCTGTGTAGCCTTGACAGCAGGTTTGACGGCAGTATAAACTATGTATTGGTCTTATTAAACATATCTGTGGCCTTTGACACTGTTAATCATTAGGGATGTGAATCGTTTTAGGACGATTAAAATTATCGTCCGATAATTTTAATATCGTCTTAAACCGTTATGGAACACAATACAATAGAGATTCTAACGATTTATCGTTATAAATCGTTAGAATCGTGAGCCGGCACACTAAAACCCCCTAAAACCCACCCCCGACCCTTTAAATTAAATCCCCCCCCCCCCCGAACCCCCCCCCCCCCCAATGACTTAAATAACCTGCGGGTCCAGCGGCGGTCCGGAACGGCAGCGGTCCGGAACGGGCTCCTGCTACTGAATCTTGTTGTCTTCAGCCGGCGCCATTTTCCAAAATGGCGCCGAAAAATGGCGGCGGCCATAGACGAACACGATTGGACGGCAGGAGGTCCTTCCGGACCCCCGCTGGACTTTTGGCAAGTCTTGTGGGGGTCAGGAGGCCCCCCCCCAAGCTGGCCAAAAGTTCCTGGAGGTCCAGCGGGGGTCAGGGAGCGATTTCCCGCCGCGAATCGTTTTCGTACGGAAAATGGCGCCGGCAGGAGATCGACTGCAGGAGGTCGTTCAGCGAGGGTTCCGGCGCCTCGCTGAATGACCTCCTGCAGTCGATCTCCTGCCGGTGCCATTTTCCGTACGAAAACGATTCGCGGCGGGAAATCGCTCCCTGACCCCCGCTGGACCTCCAGGAACTTTTGGCCAGCTTGGGGGGGGCCTCCTGACCCCCACAAGACTTGCCAAAAGTCCAGCGGGGGTCCGGAAGGACCTCCTGCCGTCCAATCGTGTTCGTCTATGGCCGCCGCCATTTTTCGGCGCCATTTTGGAAAATGGCGCCGGCTGAAGACAACAAGATTCAGTAGCAGGAGCCCGTTCCGGACCGCTGCCGTTCTGGACCGCCGCTGGACCCGCAGGTCATTTAAGTCATTTGGGGGGGGGGTTCGGGAGGGTGGGGGATTTAATTTAAAGGGTCGGGGGTGGGTTTTAGGGGGTTTTAATGTGCCGGTTTTGCGATTTTACGTTTTTTTTGATTTTTTCACGATTTTTCACGATTTTTCACAATATTTTACCCCCCCAAACGGCAACAATACGATTCCCTCCCCCTCCCAGCTGAAATCGATCGTTAAGACGATCGAGGACACGATTCACATCCCTATTAATCATCATATTTTATTGTCAAGTATGGAGGAGCTTGTATAGTTCTAAGATTGTTTTCTTCATATCAACCATATTTGACAGGCCAGAAGTGAGTATTTTACCTCATCATGGCATAAGGTTACTACAGTACTGCAGGAGCACTGTAGGGATCTGCCCTGTCAGCTCTTGAACCTGGGAGTAGAATATCAAATATATGCACTGATGACATACAGTTTTTTTGTGCCAAGATCATCTTCTTGGAATGCAGTGGTAGTCTATGATTTTAATTTGAATGTCCACTTTGAAGTAATGGCTTGCTTATAACAAGCTTGCACTTAATGAGGGACAATTCTCCAATGGTTCCCTGTATTGGACACTCCATCTACTTTTCAGTTCAGGGAACACAATATAATCATTGTTTCACATGCTAAGAATTTGACAGTGTGGTTAGAATTGGATCTATCCATGAGAACACAATTAAAAGTGATTGTAAAATCAGACTTCTTTAAAATGAAAATATTAAGAGACTGAAGTCAAAAAATACTTAAGGATAATGAATTTCAAGCAATGTTGCAATGACTCATGCTGCCTATGTTGATTTACTATAATTTAATATTAACTTGTCAGCAAACAGCATGTAACCCTTTTCTCCTGAGGGGCATCTCCTCAGAGGATACACAAAAGAATTCATTGTCTCTTGGGACTTTCTTTCCTTGCCACTGTCCCCAGGGGTGAGTTCTTTCTATGGGGGAAGCTTCTGCTATGGCCTAGGTGTGGGAAGTGACCTCTCCTTGTGCTGCTGCTGCTTGTGATAGGTATTTTCTGAGGTTGCATAATCAAGAAGACTGAACACTGATTTTGTTAAATGGCAAATCAATTTCCAAGTGAGGTAATAATTGTCTGCACAAGGATTATTCTTTTACTCCCCCCGTGTAATTGCTGATTTCCTGGCTCCAGTGGTGGGTCCTGACTCCCTTGAACTGCGGAGTTTGGTGGTTTCCCGGCTCCTGGCTGGCACCAAATGGCACTGGTTCCCTAGAAAATGTCCCCAGTCCTACCTGGGTCCCACAGACTTCACAGGATGCCCCAATCTGCACTTGTCTCCTGAATGAAGATCCTGGGAAGGCTCTTCCAAGATGTTCCCTTGATTAGTAGTTGGGGATTTCTCCTTCTGTCTTCTTGCAGAGTATTGTCAGGAATTGGTGACCTGGCTGCTGAATCCAGGGTAACCTTCCTCAAAGCCTAGGCTGAAATATTTCAGACTCAGTCCAAACTCTGGAGCTGCTTTATGTTCCTCCATGCAGCTCCTAACCTGGCAGGATATACACTAGTTTGATTCTACCAAAAGGATTTAGGAAAGGCTTTAGGCCTCCCCATTTGGAAAGGACCCTTCACTCTAGGGATCCTCTCCCATAGCAACTCTATCCTAGACTCCTCCTTCAAAAACTCCCCTTGACCCTCTTATAGCCAATTCCAACTCTTCAGCTACCTGATAGGGGAGGACCTGTAATTCCTAGTCCTATCTATGGGGAACTGGGGACATCTAGAGGCCTACTTATAGGGATGCCACATCCCCCCCCCCCCCAAAGAAAATTGGGAGTTCTTGGATGTACCACATATATAGGGTAGCAAATTTTAAGGTAGTTTCTAGGTATCTGCATACATTTTTTTTTTCATTGCTGTTTTGTTTTTGGGTCCGGGGTGGGCCATTTTGGTCCACTCCCCGAACCTGAAAACTTTTTTCATTCCTATTTCGAGAAAAACCTGAAAAAAACAAATAAAACCCCACCCCAACCCTTCAAATTATTTAACTATAATCCCCCTACCCTCCCGACCCCCTCAAAACTTACTGAAAGTCTCTGGTGTTCCAGTGGGGATGCCATGAGCGATCTTCCTCTCTCAGGCCATCAGCTGCCAGTAATCAAATTGGTGCCAGTGGCCCTTTGCCCTTACCATGTGAAAGGGGCTACCGGTGCCATTGGTCGGCCCCTGTCACATTGTAGGAGTAATGGATGGCCTGCGAGAGACTTTTAGCAAGTCTTGGGGGGTCGGGACAGTGGGGATTTGTAATCAATTAAATTTGAAGGGTTGGGGTGGGTTTGAGGTTTGGTTTTTTTTAAATGTGCCCTTCCCCCCCCAAAAAAAAATGATAGGAAAACCACATGAAATTTCATGGGTTTTCCTTTCATTTTGTCAGCCCCACAAAATGCAATAAAATAGGAAATATCATCTTTATTGTGTTGCAAATGAATGTACATCCCTAGTAGTTTTGCACATTTTAGAATTTAAGGTCACTAAATGGATACTTATTAACAATGGGAGTTCAAATTCAATCCCACACCTTTGTTTGTTTTTTTAATTTATATTCCACTTTTTTTCAGCACTTCAAAGTGGACTATATTCAGGTACTGTAGGTTTTATCTGTGTGAAGAGCTAAGTTAGTGCAAATTGTGATACCATTTCAGATTCTGCAATAAGTGCCAGACCTGTTGGGGGACCATTTGTAATGGTCCCAGACACACACACGAGAGAGAGAGAGAGAGAGAGAGAGAGAGAGAGAGAGAGAGAGAGAGAGAGAGAGAGAGAGAGAGAGAGAGAGAGAGAGAGAGAGAGAGAGAGAGAGAGACTGGCCATAATATCATGGCCCATAGGCAGGTATTTGTATCCCTATGGTAGGCCCACCTAGTAACTCGAGGTTGGGATTAGGTAAGTGTGTAGGGGGTTAGGGGCCACTTTGACATGCTACGTGACACCTACGAACAGAACAGTGGTCTCGTGAAGATTTGCTGGCCTTCGGAGTGAGGAAACTCACTCCAAGATGAGATTTGGGCAATGTTCTCTCAACCTAGCTTGATGTCCATCCAAGCTAGGTTGAGAGAACAGACAGGCTAACCCAGCCCACTCTCCGCCCCTAACTCCTCCTATTTTTAGAATTTGCATCGCACCATACGATATGGTGCGATCGCATGCGGTAAACACGTTTTTGCATGCGTTAAGGGCTTATCGCATGCTTTAAAGGCCTATCGCATGCGAAAACGGGGCTTTTCGCATGCGATAAGCCCTTAACGCATGCGAAAACGCCTTACCGCATTTTGAAAAATGACCCCCTAAGTTTGTACCTGAGACAATGGAGGGTAAAGTGACTTGCCCAAGGTCACAAGGAGTGACAGTATCTTAATACCAGTGCATAAAAATATCATAGCCAGTCTGAGCCATTCTCCATTCAGCTGACATGTATCCCCATGACCAGTTTACACTTCTTATGCCAACATAATCCTCTAGCATACAAAGAAAAAGTATTAATAACATGGAGACACAGGCTGCAGAAAAAGGACATCAACACCACCTCCTGAAATAGAAGAATAAATTAATTATATCTGAGGACATCTTTGGATGGGTTCCAGCTGGAACAAAAAATTGAGCAATTAATTTTCAAAAAGAATCAGGAATACCACTTTTTATGCATTTTTAGATATTTTTATCTTTTTTTCTAGAAGGATTTTCTTGGGTATTTTTCTTATAAGAACATGAACTTCATTTGATAACTGAAATAATGTGGAACGTCCTACTACTTAATAATAACCTAATAAGTGAATCCCTTCCCAAAAGAGTAATAACCATATTGTCCATAAACAAAAAGGTTGCCCAAGACTTCAGAACACGGGATATCAGGGACCACCCTCAAAACTCTGCAACTTCACCCTCCCTTGTAAGGAAGGCTAACAGTCTTTTTGCTCTATCTTCCACTGGAACTTCAGCATACCCAGGCCACTAGCACTTGGAACTGGAGCTGTGAAGAATACAGAGAAAAACCACAAAAAGACAGAGAAACTGGAAGTCCATCAGTAGGAAACAGTTCATCTATTCTTCACCCTACTCACAGGGCAATCAGAGAGGTATCTCTCACAAAATCTTCTTCTGTTGAAACAAGTAGTGCCGGATCATAGTGATCTGGACTGGGCTTTCTGATAGGTACTCCATTCGGGAGCAAGCAATTTATGGAATGGGTTCTTTGCTCCCCACTTCCCATGTGGTACATAACAGCATGTTTGTAGATGATCCAGCCTAGCTTCAGCTTTGCAATTTTTCTATAAAGGGTGCATTGTAGACATTGTGCTCCCTCCACACTGCAGCTCGGATGCATCCTTAATGATCTGCCATCGGCATGCTCTATCAATCAGCTCTCTCTGTTTCTCCTCTACATAGCTCATCATATATCCAGGTACATATGGGTAGTAGAGACCAAAAAGACCTAGAATCTTCTGAGTGATGATCCTCGCTCCATGTGATAGTCTATAAAGATTAATTATTTCCCCTAAGTGGCTGGGGGCCACCCAGAACTGATCCCTCACAGCGATGGATAAAGGATGGTCCAGAGGATTTTCATCTGGGAGTGATTCTGGAGCCCCATAAATTAGGCTAACACATCACCACTTGGCTCTGCCATTGCCAGTATTAAGTGCTCCTCCTCCATGGTCACATTGGGGTACTCTTCATTCATGAACTTCAGGGTCACTCCCTCATCTCTAGCCATGACGCTTGTTGTAGGTGGACTACCCGACTCTCCCAAGGGATGTCTCTTCGCCAAAGATGGTTCCTTTCCCTGACTGGCACTGCCGCTACTCCCTTCATTGGACCTCACAGATGAAATCTACGTGACTCATCTCTGAGCAGCTTTGGGCTCAAACATGCTTCCTGGGGAGGGGCCACCTTTCCATTCTACAGTCACTCCAGATTCCACTCCAACCTCCATGAACAGGGCCACATTGCATCAATAGCAATTAGTATTTATTGTCTACAGCCTCGACAAGCTCTGCAATCCATGCACTCCATGGCCAAGATGAAACCACACCCCAACAGGGACATGTAGCAATCTTCCCCAATACTGGACAGACCCGTTAGGTGGAATGCGAATCTGGGCCATCCAATGGGAAGCAAGGCATCACTCACCCATCTACCCCCAGTCTCTCGGATGGTTGTCCCTTCCTTGATTTGCTGAGGTGGCCTGAGAGGCTGTGGCCTTGACGGTCATGGTGTCATGTGGTGAAGGTAGGATTTTAGGTGCATCACCTCACCTCAGGCACTTCACTCGCTGTCGGTTTTGAGGGGAATTTACTCTCTTTCTCATATTTTTCCAGTATCAATATTCTGGGTTGCTTACTCACATACTCAATTTGCTGCATTTGCAAACTTAAAGCCGATGCTTCCTGCTCTGACTGATCGCTGTAAACTGTGCAAGCAGTTCCTCATACTGAGGGTGACATGGCCAGTGTCTGCTGGTTTTATACTGTCTTATTGATGAAACTGGGAAGTGTGGTGGCTTCCCTGCTCCTGGCTGGCCCCAATTGGCACTGGTTCCATGGGAATTTTCCCCAGTCCTACTGGGCTCCATAGATTTCCTAGGATGCCCCAATCTGCACCTGTCTCTTGTCTGAAAATCCTGGGAAGGGTCTTCCAAAATGTTCCCTTGATTTGTAGTTGGGGATTTCTCCTTCTTTGTTCTCACATGTTAGAATTTGTTGATCTGGCCACTGAGCGCAGGGTAACTTTCCTCAAAGCCTAGGATTAAATATTTCAGACTCAGTCCAAACTCTGGAGCTGCTTTTCTACTCTCCATGCAGCTTATAACCTGGCAGTATGTGCATCAGTTTGATTCTCCCAAAAGGATTTGAGAAAGGCTATATGCCTCCCCATTGGGAAAAGACCCTTCACTCTAGGGCTCCTCTCCCATAGAAACTCTCTCCACAAGACCTCCTGCAAAAACTCTCCTTGACCCTCTCTTAGCCAGGTCCACCTCTTCAGCTACCTCATAGGAGAGGAACTGCCGATTCCTAGTCCTGTCTATGGGGAACTGAGAGCATCTATTGGCCTACCTATAGCATATGAGCTCTCCAAATAGTTCAGAACTTAGTGGCCAGAGTACTAATAAATACCAGATTGACAAATCTGATTACTCCTGTGCTCCACTCCCTATGCTAGTTGCCTATATTCTGGAGAATCAAATTCAAGATGGTAATGCTCATTCACTAAACATTATAGAATAATGCATCACTGTTGATCTGCAATATGCTCTAGTTTTATAATATGCCTCAGGCCTTAATTTTAGCCCAAAATGGTCTCTTGAGGTTCCCTCTCCTCGACTGACATTTCTGTCTGAAACCAGAGACAGAGCATTCTCAGTAGCTGGCCTGCTTACTGGAATACTTTAACCAAGACCTTACATACCTTAATCTACACAGCTACTTTTAGAAAGAAACTAAAGACTTTCCTGTTTGGAGAAGCCTTCAAAGCTGAGTCCTAGGCCACTCTCAGTTTTTGACAAAATAGTAAGAAACATCCAAGTCAGAAGACCTATTTTTGTATTAATGTAGATTCATTTTTGTCTAGGCTAAGTATTGCTTTTATGATTGTTCTATATTGCATCCTACCATGAGTGGCAGAAAGAGTTGGATATAAATAATTTTAAATAAATAAAATAATTAAACATGTTTAGATTCCTTCCAGTTTACCCATTTTCTTCTTTTTCATTCCCTTCTGATATTTGGGCTGATATTTGATCAACAGTCCTACCTCAGAAGAATACTGCTGTTTTGTATGCTGTTTTTCCCTTCCCCCCTTCTCATGTCCTTACAGCCAAGAGATGGTTTGCTGGGGGAACTGAACTTAGACCTGACCAACTCATCTCACCACACCTCTCAGCCCTTGGGTCTTCTCTGAAAAGAGGGGGAAGACATACAATAGGTCCCTTTGGATTATTTCTTGATTGACAACTACAAACCACACTGAATTCTAAAATGTTGCTCCAACAAAGTACATTTTACTTAATTGTTTTAGTGGAAATTATTTAACATAAAACCATTTTTTAGGAGACAAATAGTATCTCCCATATTGCATTCACTGGTCACATATTCTCAGGATCCCTTCTTCTCATTAATAGGAATTCCTTTTAGAATGGGCTCTAGAGATTCCTATTCTCTTAAGAGTACTTTTCAGTACCCTAAATCTAATACTGAGTCGCTTCATTACAGGACAGTCTCTACTTTCATGCCTTTTCTTTTAGTACCAGTTGATCACTCTCTTTTCTTTTTTGTGGTACAGGGTTGATACATATACAGCAGATTCCCAGCACCATCTCTAGATAATCAAAAGTCAGATAAAAACAGGATTCTCTTCATCTGGAGAGTATAGGGAATTATTTACTTAGAATTCCCAAGGCCTTCCATCGTTCCCTTAGTCTAAAAGAAACTCTAGGCTTTTTAAACAATTATTTTATTTTACCATGTCAACCTATCAAAGCATGTACATGGAGATCTGCATCACAAGTCTGCAGGTCTAACAATGATACAGAATAACAGATTCTTATACAATTAAAGAATGTAGTTGGTCTAATATCATATGCATAACATCACAGGTGCAACTCTACAAATATCCATTGACCTTTCAAGGGGAAAACTGTGCAGCTTACATGAGGTGGAGCAAACATCAAGGTTTTCCCCCTATCCTCACACACCTGGCTTATTAGCATCAAACTCAATTCAAGTGTATAAGGGAGAGGCCCATAACATCTGCTATAACTTTTGAACTTTCCATGAGCCTATGCAGCTCAGCCTAACTTGCATGTTCCACTTCAGTTGGAAGGACACAAAGGACAGCATCTTTCTTTAATTTAGGTTTATATCAATTTATCTTGGCCTTTCCCAGAGCATCCTTCAAATTGATTTCCACAGGAACTACCTTCCACTTCTACTCTAGTCTACAACTTCTAACCAAGAGAAAAGAGAATGAGGAAGCTGAACGCTAGCTTTCCTCATCTTTACTCTCAAACATCAGGGAATCAAATGACAAGCTCTTTTTCCTCAGGCAAACGGCTTCTCTTAGACACACATAGATCAAAGCACTTTTAATGCTCCTTTTGAAGATCCCTGCAGAGGAGAGGGAAAAACTGATTCCTCCCTTTCTACCACCGATGTTTCTAGAACTCCCTAGGGTATATGTGGTAACAATGTCAGTCTTATCTAGATTCTAACAGTAGAATTATTAGTGTAAGCTTGCATCCTTGCTGTGAGAAAAAAGCTGGAAGCTGCTGGAAGTGAGTAAGACTATGGTTTTTAAAAGTCTGAGGGAGGGAGATAGGAAGAGTAAAATAGAAGATGCAGATGGATGGGGTGGGGAGTAGAAAGGAACTCAGTGACTGCATTAAAAATTGTGGAGCATGGGGCCAGCCAAGGTCGCAATGGGGCCGATGCAATACAGTATGCTCAGCCGAGCGCACTGATAACCCACAGTCGGACGTGGGATAAATAGGCGCTAATCCAACCCCTAATGCAATAGGGGGATTAGCACCTATTTAACGCACGTCCGACACGGAGTGAATGAAATAGCGCTCATCACATGTGAATGAGCCTAATACTCATTCACTCCGAATGTAAAAAGATAAATGTGCATCTCAGATGCACATTTATCGCTCAGATATTAACGCCTGCCTAGAGCAGGCATTAAAAGCTGAGAGCATTGAAAAGAAGTACAGAAAAGCAGAAAAAACTGCTTTTCTGTACTTTTTTAAAGTAAAAAAATAAGTAAATAAAATAACTCGGCAGATCACCGAGTATGAAGACCGACGCCGGTAAACTTGGCCTTGGTTTTCATAACCAGCCGTCTGTAAGTAATGAAAATGGCCACCGATAAACTCGGCAACCGTTTTCATTACTGGCAGACAGGCAGATTATGAAAACTGAGGCCGAGTTTACTGGCATCAGTCTTCATAACCGGCAGCTGTGGCGGGGAGGCAATAAGGTTGCGCAAATGACCCTAGCACCTCCTTCCTAGCATGACCCCCTAATTTGAATATTGCATGGCGCCCCTTGAGTGGTGCTCCTGGGATGAGATGGGGATCAGCATTGATCCCCTGCTCAATATCCCCATTTTCCCGGAACATTTTTATTTGGACCAGTGGGCCTTTAATTCAATGGTGGTCCTTTGAGTTTTGGGCACCATTGCTTTGAAGGGCTGCTCATCATGTTCTTTTGTTCCTTTTTATTTGGCTGCAAGACAAAAGAATGTGCCATAAAGCCACAAAGTGTGTTAGGGGGAGAGGCCCCCATATCACAGCTCTTCCTGATAGTGGAACACCCTTCTGTGATAAAATTTTGCAACTTGGGCTCTAGGCCTAAGTTCCCCAGATACGTTTGCAAGTCTAAGGATTGCCAGATAAGCATATCCTGCTAATTTTTAGATAGCCGGGTATATTCAGCGGTGTGGCGTGCTGCTGAATGTGCTAGCTAAATTAGCCAGATATGCTTATCTGGCAAACTTTCTCAGCCAGATAGTGCTGTTTCAATCATTCATCATCTTGAATTTAAGATGCTTTATTTTAATTTAATTTAAATCACTTTACCCTCCATTGCCTCAGGTACAAATTAGATTGGGAGCCCAGAGGGTACAGGGAAATACTCACAGTACCTGAATGTAATCTGTTTTGAAGTGTTGAAAAGTGGGATATAAATTTAAAAAAACAAAACAAAACAAAACAAAAAAGAGAGGCTTTAATTACTTCCTTGTTGAAGGACTTGTTCTTTTCTGTCTGTCAAAGCTGATAGCAGCAGACACCTTGAAGATTTGCTTTTGAAATACAAATGTTTAACATACAAAGGTTTGAAAATAAAGCCATATAAATACACTGTATATTTATTACGGATGTGAATCGTTTTTCTAACAAATTGAAATATTGCACAATATTTCTAAATTTGTTAATATATTGGGTAAAAAAAGAAACAATCACTTTTCCCCCCGAATTTTCGTAAAAATCATTTTTCGGGTTAGTACACACTAACGGGAGTTAGCGCGCGCTAACAAAAAACATTTATTTTTGTTATTTTTTGTTACTTTTTGATATTTTTGTTAGCGCGCACTAACCCGAAAAATTATTTTTCACTTAAAAAAAAAACGGGGATCCACAGGAAAATGAGATTTTCCTGGGCCAGACAATCCCGAAAGCGGGAACGATCGGGCACCCAATTCACATCCCTAATATGTATTCATTTTTATTTGATTTATATTCCACCTTTCAGCACTCCAAAGCAGATTACATCCAGATTCTGTAGGTATTTCCCATCCCTAGAGGGTTTACAATTGAAGGTGTCATTTTCTAATCCATGCTATTTTTCCATGGATGGGGACCGCAGCTTTGGAAACCACACAATATTTTCCCCTTTGGAACATTACAGTGGGAAAACATTTCACAGGAAAAATCAACAACATTTGTGCAATGCGGTGTCCATCTTTTTAAAGGGCCACAATGGCACTGTCAAACCATCCAACACCTCCAGAGGTGGCCCATAAATAATAAAAGTTAAAAAAAATTAAATGTAGAAGCCGTGCAATGATATCTCATCCCTACCTAAGCCCCCCCCTTTCAAAAGATTGCCCCATCCTGCTCCAATTCTCCCCTCCCACAGTAGCAGCCTGCTACCCTCACCAAACACCTTACTCACCCTAGCCCATTCCTCGGACATATCTGGTTGTCTAGTGAGGCTTGGAGTGCCCCCTAGACTCTGGGCCAGCCACTCGTTCCATCCAAAATGGCACAGATCAGTGGTCATACTAGATATGCCCCTCGAGAGATTTGTTTGCACTGCCTCAATTGTTTGCAAATGTATGTCATACATATTCATTTTAGGCATCCTGTTAAACTAGGCATGCTTGTGGCTTTTGGGGATCAAAGCTGGTCACCCCTGTGCTAGTCTGTTTATTGAGGCTTGCAACTGATGAGTGACATTTGGGAGGATGGGGCATGAAAGGAGGCAAAAGACAGTCTGAATACATAGATATATTACCATTAATTAAATACAATAGTAATAATAAGGAGAAGATAAGCTGGAAGGAGAAAGTCATTAATGCCATTAAGAGCAGTGACATATAGGTTGTGCCAGATAGGGAGAGCACAGAGGAGGGCACGGTGCATCAATCATAGAGGTAGAGGATGAAGGATTGAGTTTACTGTTAAGGACAAATAGGCACAAATAGGGAGCAGCAAGATAAGGCAGGTGGGGGAGGTACAAAGGATGTTAAGATACATTTTTTCTCACTATACATGTAGTGAAGATTTCCAGATTTAGGGTCGTTTGGAAGTTGTTTTGGTATTTCTATGCCATATAAATGGGTCAGCAAATCTCATTTCAAATCTTTTATGAAACTGGTTCCATAAATAGCAAGCATAAAAAAAGAGGCAACATGCTTTTTAGGTTCAAATAAAAAATGGAATATATTTGTATGTTCTGCTATTCTTAGGTAATATCAGCTAAATATTTCCATGCACTCTTTGCGAAATGGAATTTGGCTGTTCCTCACCTTCCCGCTGAGCCCAGGTTGCATTAAGACCTCCACTTCACACTGGGCCCCTGGTTTAATGCCAGCTGTAACACTGAACCCATGGGCCCAGTGTAAAGTGGACCTACTAATGCCAACAGAACCTAGCAGGAAGGAGCCTATGATACTGAATTGTGTTCTGTGCCCTGAAGTTTAGAACGAGCACTCCAGCTACTAGTGTGGGTCAGAGTTCTCCCACTGTCTGAGATGAGGGAAAAAGAGGTGTTTGGTCAGTTAAATAAAATTCACCACTTTTCCTTTCAGCAAAGGAATAAACCTGCCATATACCTCCTCACTACCAAAGATAGGAAAAGACTTGATTCATTCTCCTACTCATGGGTTCTAAGATAGAAAGATGAAAAGTAACTTATCAGTGAACTACTATACCACTTCTTCCTACTCAAGATAAAAAAAACAAATAGTCCTAATCACTAACCAATGACAGAAGAACAGAGGATCCTAGAGAAAGAAGAAATTTAGAAAGATCTGGTATACTTGAGGTGGCATCTAGTAAAGCCATGTTCCAAGGGAATGATTTTCAAGTAGGCTTCCTAATCCTCTTTCCCTAATAAAGAGTTGAATGCATCATGCAAGAAAGCCAGGAACTCAGAAAATAGTGAAGAAAGTACAAGGAAGATCACGTAGAAAGAAAGAGTAGAAAAGTTTGGTAGCGGACAATAAAAGGAACTCTTGGGAACAGGACAGATAGCAGAGAGGAGCTCATGGGAACGAGAAGGACCAGAAGGCATTTGGGAATCTAAAATTCAGAGCAAACCACAGAGGATATCAAAAGAGCTAAAGGAAACTATCAAAAACAATTACTATGCCACTCCATGGTTACTAAGTAATGTATATGCATGATCACACATTTACTTTATCACTGCATTTACATATATCATTCCCTTTATTTGAGAAGTAAAACTCTATGCTGCATAATCAGCCTCCAAGCAAATTGCAAAACCTGCTGTTTGTAAATTTAAAACCAAATCCAATGGTGAAAAAAAACTGAAACCTTAGTCTAATTTCCTTTCAGCGGATTAGATATTTTGTTACCATTTGTAATTCATTTTTTTCAAATGCCTGCCTGTCTGTAACCTGGCACCTTCCTTGAGAACTGAATTCCAGTGAAGCATACAATGAATAAATACTATCCATTCATTTGTTTTATGGACTATGGAGGGACAGATTTTCTTTCCTCCCCCCCCCCCCCCCCATGCGATGGGATAGCTGTGATCCAGATACCAGCTGTGCACTTCCATACTGCTAATTAGCAACAAGGAATTTGTAAGCAACTTCCAGCAGGGTTTAAGGCCAGGAACTATTGCCACTGACTCATAATGTGGGTGAATTTAGCTCAGTCGTCAAGCTATGCTGATGCGCCCGAGGATGCCATTTCTGATGCAATAAAGGATGATGCCATTCCATTCTCTCCTGATGTCAATACACATTTATGTAATGGTGCAATACTTTTTCTGCGACAGTTTATAGTTCCTGTACGTTCCACCTGGCTCGTGGCTGCAATATAATGTGTGATTTTTCTTCTGGGTTCCATGTTCTGTCTTCTTGTGTTGAAACTGCAAGGATGGTGAATGAAATCAAAGATTTACTTCAATTTCAAATTTATCCTCAGATTAGTTCAACATAAATAACAGGACTGGTCCAAGCATGCATGACCCACAATCATTTGGCATCATTTAAAATCACAAAGGGTTAGTGAAGCATCAGAAAACTTCTGCTTTATCGGATCGTCATTAATGCTCCTAGATATTGTATAGCTGTGCCTACACACATATAAATAGAAGTCTTGTGCATGCTATTAAAATTTATGACAAATGTACACAAAGCTCCACCAAGGAACTGTTTTTCTGTTTTCAGTCTTGTAGACAGATTTAAAAACCAGGATTTATAAATCAAATCTTGAGCAAAGATCATATGCTGCACAGAGGTTCTCAAGCCAGTCTTAGGGACAGATCTGAGGAGTGGATTGAGAATCACTGTGACACAATGTAGGAACAAAATTCATTTAGGGGTGGATTTTAAAAGATTTTAAAAGGCCCGCGTGCGCTGGCGCGCCTATTTTGCGTAGGCCGCCGGCGCGCGTAAAGCCCCGGGGCGCCGTTTTTTAAAATTATACCTGGAGGGCAGAATTGACTGGTGATCGCTCCTGCCTCCACTAGACTGCTAAGTATTTCTCAGTAACATGGGAGGGGGGTCTGGAATTGAAAAGGAGGCGATAGAAAGGGGGACACTTTTAGTAAAATAGATGCAGGGATTGAGCTGCTGTAGTACATTTTTAAATTTAGGGCCCAAGAGAGGGAACAGAGGTTGCGCGGAGGGGTGGCCACTAGGCCCCAGGGGTTTTGGACAATGAGTGCTTGGGGCCATTTATGGTTCTTTCCATTTCGCAGGATGGGGAGCCACGATTGTACATCCTCGTGGCAAGAAATATGTGAAATTCCCAGCCATGGAAACACATGAAAAGAAAATGCAAGGTTTATTAAACTACAGTACTCAGGTATCACACTTTAGTAAATCTTGTATCATTTTTCTTCATGGTAAAACAGCACCTCTAGCTCTATCTTAGCATGGCTTAGTAAATTGGCCCCTTAGGGCTGGGGTTATCTCCTTGGGGCACACATAGCCAGTAATGTTTTCTGGATATCCACAATGAATAGGCATGAGATATTTTGCATGCACTACCTCCATTGTTTGCAAATCTTTCTCATGCATATTCCCTGACATAGGGAGTAAATATGATTTTAACATCCATGTTAGTAAATTAAGCACTTTTGTGTTGAAAGTTTTTTAGGCATTGAATTTAGGGCCAGATTTAAGACCTACGCACAGGTGTAGATTTGAGCGCGCAACCCGGCATGCACAAATCTACGCCCGATTTTATAACATGTGTGCACAGCCCTAGGAGAGCCCCGATGGTTTTCCCTGTTCCCTCCAAGGCTGCTCCGAAATTGGAGCGGCCTCAGAGCGAACTTTCCTTCCGCCCCCTCCACCTTCCCTTCCCCTACCTAACCCACTCCCTAGCCCTACCTAAACCCCCCAACCTTTATTATTTAAGTTGCACCTGCCTCTGGGCAGGCGTAGGTTGCACGCGCCGGCCAAGTGCCGGCACGCGATCCCCAGCCTAGCAGGCCTTCGGAGGCCTCTGGCCATGCCCCGCCATGCTCCAGACCGCCCACTCCCCGCCCCTTTTCTCAAGCCCTGGGACATACATGCGTCCCGGGGCTTGCGCGCATTACTGGGCCTATGAAAAATAGGTTTGGCACGCATAACCCCCCTGCATGCGTAAATCCAGCCGGATTTATGCGCGCAGGGCTTTTAAAATCTGCCCCTTAGTGAATTGGCCCCACAATGAAAAAAAGTTGTGTTAATAGTAAAGTTAGGTAAACTGAGGCATAAGGTGAATTGTTGCTTTTCCATGATCTTGTAGAATTAGTAACAGAGGAATGAACATACACAGTGGGACTTAATCGTTGCCCAGTTCTGAGGGACCTTGTTTCTTGCTATTCAGCCAGCGCCAAGAATGGACTTAGGCCCTGCCATGGGTGGGGAAAGTCCTGCTAGCTTGATGTGAGAAGGATGTACCCAGAATTTGGTGTACAAAGGCTCATAGTTAATCACAGAACCATGAAACTGTACATCACTGGGAAGCAGGAACAAAGACTTTTGATTAGAAACCACAGCCGAGTATCTATATTTGAGTGTATGGACTCATATTAAATGCATACTGAAGTCCAACTTCCCTATTCTCTTTAGCCACATAAATCAGTGTGGTGCACAAAGAAATCCTCATTGACCGAACCTGGCCAAAGTAAAGGACACATGGCTGAAAAGCAGCACCAGTCAGTAGGGGTTATCTTCCCATTTTTTAATCTGAAGTATTTATTTTTGCTTTGTAAGGGAAAACAGGGTAATAAATGAGGCTAGCTGAGAAAAGGTATGTTAAGAGAGCTCTTCCAGGAAACCGTTTCATCTTCCCTCTCCACTTCTAATGGCAAGACTGCAGGATAACAGAACCGCTAAAACAGGAGCTAGACACACGCACACGCATGCACACACACCAAATACCAAGGACACATCTTTCAGCAAGTTAGAGTGTTCTTGCTGCAGGATGTGTTTTCATATGGCCACTTATATGCTGCTTTAACAAAAACCAGCTTAAATAGATCAATCTGGAGCGTCTGGCGAAAAGCAAGGACATGAACTCAGCTGTGGGAATGTGCTCACCACCAATGTCATGCACCCCGAGATATTTCAGGCTTCTTAATCTATGATTACAGATGAGCATCCTATCAACTTAAATCAAAATAAGTCAGTCAAATGCAGGAGATAGCATTTAAAATCAAAACTGTGTTCCAAAGACATCTTTGAAAATTAAATGTGAAAAAAAGTTTTAAATAAAAATTGTTTGCCACAAGCAGAGGCTGTTTCTATTGAAAATAGAGATTTGTAACACTCCTACAGTATAACTAATTAGAAACACCAAAGAGCAAATAGGTTACCCAAAATAATGAATCCAAAAATTACAAAGGGAATCAAAATGAAAATTCAAACAAAAAACAAGTCAGTCAAGCATAATATGCAATTTCAAAGTGAAGGTGTCAGCAAGTCTGACAGCGTGTTCAAATCACAAGAACCACCCGGATATTTCGATCATCCACCTTACCCAAAATTACTTTATGTGCAGCATTGTGATATAAAATCTTTAGTCTATAATCCTTGATGTTGTGCTTAATAAAGGAATATAAATCCTGATGATGAAGATCTGAGAGAAAAACCCTTCAAGGCCGCTATTTCACTTAGAAAAGCTTCATCAGGAGTAGAAAGTATTCAACAATTTATATCAACTGAAAAATATAAGAAATAACAATTGAATAAACAGATAGGAAAGTATTAATAATGTATTTATCTGTATGCCCAAAAATATACCATCAACCCAGACCGCCAGGTCTCGTTGATTCAAAGATGTATGAAACTGGAAGGAGGCAAGCACGGTGGTGACTGTGTACGTAATGTCTGACGCATGCGGACCTGAGAAAGAACAGAAATAAGCAATGTGCACTGCGCAAAACCGCTTCAAAGCAAAATTGAAGGACTTGCTTCAAGCAGGCGTAACTTGCCCAACAAAGGTAGGGGGGGGGATTTAGGTAGGGCTGGGGGGTGGGGTAGATAGGGGAAGGGAGGGGAAGGTGGGAAGACGCGGAAGGAAAGTTCCCTCCGAGGCCGCTCCGATTTCGGAGCGGCCTCGCAGGGAACGGAGGCAGGCGGCGCGGCTCGGCGCGTGCAGGCTGCCGATTTTGCGCAGCCTTGTGCGTGCCAACCCCGGATTTTATAAGATACGCGTGGCTACGCGCGTATCTTATATCAGGCAGACCTGATGGTGCGCGAACAAAAGTACGCGCGCGCGCTGTTTTTGAAAATGTACCCCATTATGTTTGACTGACTCATTTTTTTGTTTGAATTTTCATTTTGGTTCCCTTTGTTATTTTTGGACTCCTATAGTATTTAAACACACACACAAACACACTATAAATATATATATATATATATATATATATATATATATATATATATATATATAAAGATAGATATAGATATAATATATTTATTTATTTATTTAGCTCCTCCCCTAAACCCACTCATAGCGACAATAACTTTAAAGTGGATGCAAGAGCACACGTGCTTGAATTTTAAATCATGCAAGTAGTTGCAAGCTTCTGATTTAAAATATGTCTACCACACAAATGAGTGCTACTAATTTTAAGTGGTTGCTCTAGCAAACGTATTTCACATATCTTCCATAGGACTTTGTAGGCTTTAATGCAAGCAGGTTAGAAGATTTTAAAGGACATTACCAGTTAGTCCACCATTTTGCCAAGTCCCTCTCAAAGCCATCCAAACCTTCTGGTTATTCAGCCTGCACTCCTCCCATTTGACCCAGACCCCTCAACCAGTTGTTTTAGGCCTAAACAGAGATTTATGCAGATTTACACTTCATCAAAAGGAGAAGTAAACATGTGCGATGAACAGCACACCACGTGCTGTGGTCACCAGATTTAAAATTTTGATATTTGCACGTACATTTGGGTCTTGCCCCAGAATATACCACAACTCTGCCCCAGTTTTCACTTGTGCATGCACACATGCATGCATAATTTGTGTCTTTTAAAATATGTGTTGCTCACACATGATTCATGTACTGATGTATATGGGCCTTTTAACACGAGCAACGCTTTTAAAATTTACCTCAAAATATACTATGAACTCTCCCATATTACAAAATGCTGGCAATTTTATCTAGTAACTTAGTAACATGGAGGTTGATATTCAGAAACTATTTAGACAGATAACTGAAAGTAATCCATCTAAATGGCTCCCTGGTGGTATTCAATGCTGTATGCATCCAAATTCTAAGCACAAAATGAGTTATACCCCTGGAATTTGGCTGCATAATTCAAAGGCATTCCAAGGGCAAGAGGGCTATCTGGGTGAAGCAGAGTTAGCCAAATAAGTTATGTGGCTAACTCCAGTATTTGAAGTTAGCCGCCTAACCTATGCGTCTAACTCTAGTGGGCCCATAGAGCTGTGCTAAAGTTAGCTGGTTAGACACAACCAGCTAACTTTAACATAGCTGCATATATTCAGCACCACTGAATATACCGTGCTAGTTAGCCGGATACGTTTATCTGGCTAACTAGCTGAGCCGCACAGTGGCAGAAAATTGAACTCAATATATTGTTGGTAGAATAAGACCAAACAGCCCATCAGGTCTGCCCAGCAGGTTTCTTAAGGTAGTAACTGCCGTCTTTTCAGGTCACCCCCACGTGTATATTAAGAGTAGTATCTGCCGATCAGTGCAGGTTACCCCCATCTAGTAGTTAATAAAACAAAATTACGACACATATCCAAATGATTTCCATTATTTAAACACTGGAATCTTTTGGTTAGTTTTTTTCTTTTTACTCCAACTCATCTGCACTATAAAAGTTAAAATGAAAGTAAAGAAATGTGATTAACCACAAATAATTGTTACATTCTGTGTGTAAAGTTAGGCAGTGGGCCCTTGGGTCATGGAGGAGATGACTCCACCCATAGGGAGGAGCCCTGTGAGGACTCACCACGACAGGCAGGATCTCAGCAATGATTGACAACAGAGGCAATAGCGTTATTATGCAGCAAGAATAACCCGAGGAGCGGGTTAATAAACTCAGTCGATGTAAATAGCCTGCAAGCAGGCTTCTCTGGTAGAGGTCCGCAAAGCAGGGTAACCCGGGAGATACTTCCTCTAGATGAGACTTGTGCTGATGGTCTCTGGTAGTGGTCCACAGTGCAGGGTAGGCTGGACACTGAAGCTGGTGGTGGCACAAATGCAGATCTGGTAGTGGCCGCAGCTCGGGATAACCCGGGGAGTACCTTCTCTTGATGAAGCCTTGTGCTGGCGATCTCTGGTAGTGGTCTGCAGTGTGCGGTAGCTGGATGCTGATGGTAATGGTTGCACAAGACTGGATCTGGTAGTGGTCCGCAGAGTGGGATAACCCGACAATCCAGACGATGAAGGAGAAGTAGGTCCAGTACTCACTCAGCATTAGAGGAAGCCAGTTGTAGAGTAGGCAGCGAGGAGACCTGGAAGAGGAGCCCTGGATCATCGTCCGAGGAACAGTGATGAAGTTCACTAAAAGAAAGGTGAGACAGGTAAGATGGCTCTCTGAGGAGCGGATAGCCCTAAGTGTAACAAGGCCCCCGAGGAGTGGGTATCTAGATCACCCAGACAGGAACAGCAAGACAAGTCCCAGAATGACAAGTCCCAGAATGAGCAGGAAAGGAATCCTTGCTAACTCATAGCTTAGATGGTCAGCTGAACTTAAGTATAGTAAGCGGATGACATCATGCAGTGAGGACGCCTCCGAGGTTCCTGCCATGATGCATACAAGAAGGGCGCAGGCGCGTGTGCACATGCCCTAGGTTACCCCAGATGGAAGATGGCTGCCGGGAGTGCCCACGCCATCCCGGGTATGCCATAGGGGTCGGCATATGGAAGCGGAGGCGGCCATCCTCCCTAGACTCGGTGCTGTAGGAAGAAAGGAGGTAAACAGCAGAGGTTGCAGCCACCTGCAATCAACGGGCGAAACAATGATCCAAAAATGTGAACAGGGGAATACTTGAAAGGTTATAAATACATAAGCTCATAGTCTAGGCAATGAAATTCCAGACTTGTGAGCCCTAGTTACTGAAGCAAATATAGATAATATACATTATAGTTAAACCATAAACAAATTGAAATGCATTTTTGTGAGGCCAACACTCTTGAACTCCCCAAAACAGCCACTCGGCTGGAGTCTCCCAGGCCCCTCCACCCCTGCAAGAAAATTGTGGGGCCTGGGCCTACTAGACTGGACTGAGTTGGGCCTAGAAAGGGTGTCTCTGGGACACTCTCATGCCCAGAGTCATTTTCTGAGGCCATGGACCTCCCAGCTCCCCATCTACCCTTTCCATAGGAAATTTAAAAATGACGCCAAACAGCCCTGAAGCTGTCACCAAAGTGATGTCACTTTGGGGACCTTCTTAGAAGTGGCTAGTGCCATTTTGTTGTTTGGCCACAAATGAAATATAATGACACCAGCAGCACCTGACATACTAAAGTGACATCAATTTGGCACTTGCATTAAGGCCTCCGGCACATATTTAAATCTATGACAGGCAGGGCAGGAGTGAGTGAACATCACTCCTGCCCTTTTCATCGTGGGAATGCAAACTTCACCAAAGGGGGTAAGTGTAGGCTGAGCAGGGAGCTGCATGACACCAGAAAATGTTTCTGGGGAATGAGGGTTTCCAAGGAAGCTCTGGCTAGGCCCAGCTAAACCTAGCTGGAAAGGCCTGATTCCCATTCTTTTATTGCAGGGATGTTATGGGAATTAAAGGGGCCAGGGATGCCAACTGCCACCCCAGGAGCTGTGCAGGACTACAAGGCAGGACACTGGGCTGGACAAGGGCCAGTCTTCTGTCTAGTCATCCTTCTCCACCACAGGTTGAGCCCTTGGGTTCTGGGGACCAGTAGGTCTGAAGGCCTGGAGGCCACAAGGCAAGATAAGGCCTAGATAAGCTGCAAGACAAGGAGCAAGAAAGCAAAAGGTCTGGATGCCGCAAAGGAAGGTACAAGACTAGAATGGCCAGATCAGCGAGCCAAAGATGACTCCATGAAGAGTTAAGGAGGTTCTGCCAAGGCTAAGTTACATAGGGCTGACATTTGGGCATGGCAAGAACAACAAAAAGGAGCTTAGCACAGCTGGTGGTGAGGCTCACTGAAGGCCTCTGCAGGTGAGAAGGAGTCATAGCAAGCATGACCAAAGCATGGAGAGGCTGTTTGGCAGGCAAATCCATGACACTGGGTGTAGCTCTCTTGGGGCAGCAGGAGAGCATTTGGAGGGCCTTGGGAAGGACTATTTATGATATTTATAACTGAAATGAAAATACTCAAAAAGATTTGGGTATTCTCATGCAAGGCTGTTTTTGGTTTGAATGTACAATTCCTTAAAAACAAATGCACATCCCTACTATCTGTTCCTCAGTGAAAGTAGCAAACAAACCACAGAAGCAGATGTACTTGTTGATGTCCTCCACATCAGTCTTGCTATCAGCTCTTCTGAAAGAAATTTACAGTACAGGATCATCTCGATAGTAAGCACAGCAGGTATTAAAATGTTATCGAAAGACCATAGATGCACAGAAAATTGAATTTTCAGCAGTGCAACATCCTAAATATTAATGTAAGAATGAAAATCAATGTTAGCAAATATAAATCTCAAAAACACAAGGCTTAAATGTGAATTTTAAAATCCAGACATGTGTCAAAACTGGGAGATGCGTGCACATCCACGTGTTCACCCGATTTTATAAGCTGCCCACATCCGCGCACAAGTACGGATGCACAACTATCTCACTTCAGGAAAACTAGGGGTGGAATGTGGGCAGAGTATGGGGCGTTCTGGGGTGGGACCAAGAGATATGCGCGCTTGTAGCTACGCATCTGGGATGGGTGTCCAGGTCCATTTTAGTGAAAATTTACTTCTGCTTTAGCTGAGATGTAAATCAGAATAACATAATTTCTAGCCACATAGGAAGAGCTTGAAGGATCTGGGTTAACTGGTGGGAGTGCAGGCAAAAGAACCAGGGGGTGGGAGGACCTAGCTATAGACTGGGCAGGTTGGTGAAACTGATCATGGCCTGGTTACACGCCTGTTGTGAAATTCCCTCACTTGCACTTCTCAAAGCCGACATTGTCCTGCTGTGCATGTACACTCTTAAAATTATGAGCATACATGCACGCACCTGGCCTATTTTATAACATGTGAGCATACTAGTGCTCACAATATAACATTTGAGCGCATCTGGCAGCGCACCAAAACACACATGTATATGGTGCCCTTGGGCTCATTTTAAAGTTACTGTGCCTGTGTTTGTCAATTAGGGATGAGCATCCAAACAATGTAGAGTTAATTTTTGTTTTGAACATTTTTTGGATTTTCCTATCCAAAAATCCTATTCATTTCAATTTATGTTTGGAATTCCTATGGTAAATACTGTTTACAGGCAGAAAATATGATTTATATGTGTAAATAATTTACACACACAAATTTCTGAAAAAAAAAATAATAGAAATGCACATCCCTAATGTGACTATGCCAAATGCATATTTATCAATATTGTATCCAGCTTAACTTGAACCTAGGAAATGACTGGTACAGGTAAAGCATGTTGGCTTTATACACAGAAGATATTGAACATTATTGATCAAAAGAAAGAAAAGATGGCAAATTGAATCACTGTAGTATTACCAATCTTTGTATAATGTATGGTGTTAAAGCATAACATTAAATTTGATATTACAAATCAAATTTGCTATCTGTATCCCCAAATACAATTATATTAGAGATATATCAAACAATTTAAGAAACCAAAACTCAAAAACTAAGACTGTTCAAAGATGAGATATTAACTTCAGAGTGATAAAAATCTTTGAAAGATCTGCTGAAATACAGAGTAGCAAATATAAGAAAATGTTACTGTGAAGGCATCTGTAATCTTTATTGAACTGAAAATATTAAAAGTTTCTCACTAAACTCCCTGTTTAAGACCCAGTAGGAACTGGAAAGTGACCACAAGAGCAACTTTATTTGTTAACAGTCCCCAGATCAGTCAGACTATCAATAATCAGGAAATGTCTACATTTTGGAGCAAGTGGTACATGCACAAGTTGAAGTAAGTCCATTTTGGGCAGTGAAATAAATGAAATATTTTTATAAAAATAGTAGTGGTGTTTTTTGTTTTGGAAAATAGTGCATGCTATTTTCTGATACATAAAAAAGGGAAATAAAAAAAAAAAAGGAAAGGAACCTTGATCACCCCTACAAACTTTCCACCCTAAGCGTTTCAAACCCTGGGAATTCCTGAAGACTCCCTCCCTCACCCCTTCCCCAGAGTCTCTGGAAGTGGCCAAAGTTCCCTCAGAAAAGGTTATTTTTTTGACAAAAACCCCAGCCACATCCTCTAACTCCTCTACTTTGTTAAAAAAAAAAATATACTCCCCAGTCCCCTGGGACCTGGCCTCTCCATTGCCCAACCTAACCCACCCTCCGAACCCTTCTGTAGACTTACTAAATCTGCACTGGTGATATAAGGGCACCCAGAGTGGCCCTATGCTCTGGATCTGGCAGCCACCATTTTCTTTTCTTTTTTTTTTTTTATATTTGTTTCTTTATTAAAAATTTTTTTAAATCATTACAAAGAAAACTTTGCACAGAAAAACTGTAACATTATTGTCAAAATATAACAATTTTGAGGCATCGTCTAGTATTTAGACCACAAACATTTGAAAAATAATAAAAATGAATAGAGGAGAACAGAAATCTTGGGAGTTTCACAAAAAGGGATATCAATGGATATCTAATCAAGAAATAAGTCACCCTTAAAAAATATTTACCTCAATTACATATGATCTGGATATCTAGCCCGTTCCCTGGTTAGGAGAGGAGGTTGTAAAGGCCGCCTTTCTAGAGTCTATGAATACTCTAAGTTGTTCCGGGGCATAAAAAATATAAACATCTCTATTCAAAGTAACCACCCCTTTGCAGGGGTATCTTAGCAGTAACTTTGCCCCCATTGTATTCACTTCTTGTCTCATAGAAAGGAAGGCCTTTCTCCTCTCCTGTGTTGTTTTTGATAAGTCTGGGAATATTTGGACTTTTTGACCCATAAAACTTTCATTAATATGTTGAAAATAACACTTCATAAACCAGCTAACTTCCATTTCTGTAACAAAAGATATCAGTAATGTCGCCCTTTCATAAATTTCTGTGGAGGATTCTAATAATTCTGTCAAATTATTTAAGTCTACTTGTGGTGGGTTGCCTTCTCTATTTGTATTAAATGGAAGAAAATAACTTTTACTTATACATGGAATCTGAATCTGAATTCATCGAGAATAGACTTAGAAGGCTGAACTTAAGACTTTTGAATTTCCCAAAAGTAATAGGGGAATCTCCCCGAATAACTTTAAGGAGATATATATTAGAAGTCTTGAAGATTCCAACCATTTTCTAAAATGGCATCATTAGCTCCTGTAAAAAGATTGAGTCAAAGGGCCAGCCAGCACCATTTTGGAAAATGGCGGCGTCAGGTCCAGAGCCTAGGAGTCACTTCAGGCCCCTACTAGATCATAAAAATAGATTTTGTAAGCCTAGGGGGCAACAGGAGGGTAGGCTAGGGTGGGCAATGAAGGGGGGGGGGTGACTGGCTTCTAGAGGAGCTATTTTTAACAAAGGGGAGAGGTTTGAAGATTGGGGTCAGGACCTGTGACTATTTTTTTTTTTTAATTTCTATAATCTTTTCAGGGGTGGGGTGGGAGGCTGGAACAGGAGGTCTTCGGTGACTCCGGGGTTTGGATGTTTGTCAGGGGAACCAGCATATATTATTTTCAAATAGAATGTGCTGTTTGCAAACAGTATGCACAAAACTATGACAGAAAATAAAACACAAAATTTTGTGTCCTTTTTTCAGTTGTTTAGATTTTTAAAATATCATGAAACATCTTAGACAATGTCATGACATTTTAAAAATGAAAGCACATCCCTAAAATATAAAAACAAAACAGATGTTCATTGAAAGATAAAACTAAAAAATGCAAATAATTCATTAAATAATTGTTTTCTTGGGGGTTTTTTTGTTCGCCACCCCAAAAACTAAACAAAACAAAAATTGCTAAAGAAAAAGAGCCTTTGGTAGTCCTGGCTGCTGAGCTGAGTCTGGTGCCAAGGCCTAGCCCCAGGCAGGGAGCCTATCCTCAAAGTGGGCTATAGCTGGGTTCCTGAAATTAGGGTTCTGGGAACTCCCTCCCCAGCCCCCTTATATTCCTTTTCTGCCTTCAGTCTTGTGGGCACTGCAGATGCCCTGTTGCTCTCACATCATTGCATTTGAAAAATGGCCAATTAAAAAAGATCATCTAGAGCAGGGTTTCCCATACCTGTCCTGGCACCCCCACAGCCAGTCGGGTTTTCAGGCCATCCACAATGAATACGCATGAGATCAATTTGTATATTCTGAGTATCCATGGTATGCAAATTGATCTCATGCGTATTCTTTGTGCATAGACTGGAAACCCGACTGACTTCCTCTGCCTGCATTGCCCCAATTAGTTGTTGTGGCGAAGCAGACAGGAAAATGTAATGGATGCATGCCTCGCTGCTGGTTTTGGGGGAAAAGGAGGCAGAAGAACTCAGTGACATTATGCCTTGAAGGTAGAATTTAGGGAAAGGGAGGCAAAGGAACTCAACAGAGTCATGCCTCTGTGGTAGTGATTGGGGAAAAACAGGCAGAGAAACTCACTGGAGTCATGAACTTGCAGTGGAGCTGGGGATAAGCTAGAAGAGGAATTCAGCAGTGGTGTTTGGGGAGAAGGAGGCAGAGAAACTCAGACTTATGCCTCGGTGGTGGCATTTGGGAAAAAGGAGGCAGAGGAACTCAGTGGAGTCATGACACTTTGGTGTTGCTTGGACAATGGCAAACTGGCACTCAGTGGAGTCATGAACCTTCAGTGTTATTTGAAATATGGCAATCAGAGGCACTCAGTGGAGTCATGACCCCCCTGTGGAGATGTTTGGAGCTAAGCAGACAGATGAAATCAGTGGAGTCATGACACTGCAATGGTGCTTGGAACATGGCAAGCAGAACAAGAAAGGTATCATACCCCTATGGTTGTGTGAGATGTATGACAATGTTATGCTGTTGCTGGATGTACTGCTAGACTGCTGTGTGATTGCTATTCGGGTATGGCAGTGCAACACTGCTGCTAGATGTGCTATCAGACCTCTGTAGTGTCAGGCCCAGAGATGTTGTTTGTGAAGTGTAAGGAGGTAGAAGAAGGAGTGAAGTCCCAGTGTGGCTGATGAGGATGTGTCAAGAAATAAGCTGAGCCCAATCCTAGAGTTGTTAGGGATGTGTCAGGAGATAGCAGGAAGAGTGAAACCTCAGTGTTGTTGTTGGGGATGTGTCAGGAGTTAGGAGGAGAAGTGAAGCCCCAGTGTTCTTTTTGAGGACCTATTAGAAGGAAGTAAGCTGAGTCTGATCCCAATGTTGTTTGAAACATTTTTTGGAGGTAGGAGGACAAACCCCAGAAGGGGAGAGGGGCTGGAAACACAAACCTTCCGCTTGGTCAGTGGCAGTGGCAGTGAGATGTTAAATAAAAATTAAAAACCTGTGCAAGTAAAGACAGTATGACAGCAGCCAAAAGGATTAGAAAACAATGGAATGATTCTAATGTTGAACAAGAGCTCACTGTTGATTCAGAACACTGAGTGTAACATACAGAGCTCAGTTCAACAGCTAAGCAGTGACTCCTTCGGAAGGAAGATTCAAATACAGGTTGAAACACTCTGCACATACTGTAAGAGGAACAGACAGAGCAGTGATTCACTGATGTAGAAAAATGCTTCACTCTGATAGGTTCCCTTACTTTGTCCGGTTTCCTTGACAACATATCCTGGGTATTCTCTGACCTCACACAAGAGTCATAGGCATTAGGTCTGGTTGCTATGGAGACTCCCACATTACCAGCCTGAGAGGCTGATGCAATATGATGCGCGGTAAAAGGGGCGCTCGTATTGAGCGCCTGTTTTTCCTAACGCGCACACAAATACCTCTCCTGGGCGCCCGATGCTGTATTATAATGAGTTGATGTGCTAAAAAGGACGCGCTCGGGATCAATTGTGCATGTCTAGTGTTCTGTATCAGGCACCCAGAAGACAGCGGTCTGCGAGTTAGGAAAAGAGACGATTAATATGAGCATGCACTTTATCAGCCTTTTTGCTGAACCAGCCAAAAAGCAGAGGAAAGGGATTTAACATGCCCACATCTGTAATCTGTTCTAGCTGTAAGCCAGTCAGTGTAAGAAGGAAGTTTAAGGGAGACATAGAAATTGCATACTTGTTGATTTTAGGGAAAGGAAAAGAGAGAAGGCGGGTACACAGTTAGTTCTAGCAATTTTGACTGGTTCCATTTCAGACAGCAGCATGCCCGCTAGCTGCAGCGTCTCCATTCCCAACCCAACTAACAAAGAGCACAATTCAGACCACACTGAAAGGAAGGTAAGCAAACTTCTTCCTGCCCACGAAAGTGAAAAAGCTGTAATCCAAAATCCTGCAGATGCTGCAATTTGCAAGTACGAGGAAACAGAAAATCGCCATTTGGCTAACACGCCCTTGACTCTCAGTATAACAACGCCAGCTCCGGGGCTGGTGTTAAATTTGTCATGTTAAAAAGAGTGTGTTAGCCAAGCGGTGATTTTCTACATCCAGGAGCAATGGCTAATAGCCTCATCTACATGGCATTTACATGTGATGGGCACTATTAGCTGCAGGTGAGTTTGGATGCGCATTTTGGATGTGCTAATCCCCTTTTTGCATCGGGTGTTAGCTTAGTGCATCCAAAAAACATATCCAACTGCGAGTTAACCTGCACACTAGCCTGAGCACACGATATTGCATCAGCCTTTGAATCAGAGTCAGCCAGGCTCTATTCTTTACAATGCAGCTAATGCTTTTCTATGGGAAAACGAAAACGAAAGAAACTAATAACATGTTTCATCCGTGGGACACGTTCATTTGTTTTCAGGGGCCAACGAATCAACCGAAAGGGGCATATTTGTTGTGGATTGGACATGCATTATGAATGAATATACATCCCTAATTTTGTGGTTCATTCTATTTCAAATGAACAGAAAAATAAATGTATTGATCATTTGTTACATTTTTTGAAATTATGAAAAACAAATGCACATCCCTACTTTAAATGACAAGATCATTTGTTCTATACCAAGGTAGGAAACTCCAGTCTTCATCTGGTCAAGTTTTTAGCATATCCACAATGAATATACATGATGTATATTTGCATGCACTGCCTTCATTATATGCAAATATATATCATGCATATTTATTGTGGATATCCTGGAAACCAGACTTATTTATGACACTCCAGGATCAGAGTTGCTTACATTTGTACTATACCCAAATGGCAATCTTAGAAGCAAGCAAATCAGATTAGAAACTAAATAATAAAATAAGTCTCTGTAGTTCTGCCAATGGGTAAGGCCAAAACATGGTATTCAGTTTCATGTTTCAAAGCATTATAGAACTGTGTGGCAAAGAATCCAAGTGTATTCAAAATATATTGGCCTTTATAAAAAAAGAAAAAAAAACACACAAATGTGTGGACTACCTTTCCAAAACAGAAAGGTAGCACT
Source organism: Rhinatrema bivittatum (assembly GCF_901001135.1). NCBI lineage: Eukaryota > Metazoa > Chordata > Amphibia > Gymnophiona > Rhinatrematidae > Rhinatrema > Rhinatrema bivittatum. The sequence continues at coordinate 440,378,955 of NC_042615.1, read as the reverse complement.
GAAACTGAAAAAGGGGATTTAAAAATAAATCTAACAATAAAACACACCAGAAAACCACACTATGAGGACATATGTTAATTCCTGACATATAAGAAATCAATTAAAAAAATGAAATGATTTATTAAAATAAGAATAAATGAAGAGGGGTTTAAACCAAAAGATGGATGCATTAAAGAGTAAGAACCTAATGATCAGGCTATGTAAGTTATAAGTACAAAGACACTTATGAAATGACAAAAGAGACTAAGACAAAGAAGGAATAACTTTAAAACAACTACGCATGACATCATATATGTGTGTATATGGCCAAGAGTAAATCTACAATAGTATTTTATAAGCTGCATATATCATGTACATGCGTATTATAAAATATGTGTATTTTTAACCCAGAATAATCTGCACATATGTATGTATGTGTAACTACATGCAATGCATTGAAAATATTTCAAAGCATTGCATGCATGTACTTTCCTTAACTATTTAAAAAATATATGTGCGTATATTTTAAGCGTGAATATAAAGCAGGACTTACCTATAATCCAATTTACATGCCTAAGTCAGCATATTTTAAAACATGTGCACATAATTGAAATTAACCAGTTTACCAAATAATCCATTAGTTCACTCAGTCCTTCTCCAGGTCACTGAGACCCTCCTGTTTCTTTATCTTTATTATCTTTAATAAAATGTCTTAATTGCTAATGCCTTAGCTCTAAATGATTTAGAGACAGCATACAGTAGTTGCTATTTACATAAAACAAATATTTCAATAGTGTGTGAGCTCCCTCCAGTTCACCACAGCGTAGTACAAAGCCAATACTACATAATAAACAAGTATATCAATTTCGCCAGATGCCAAATGCATGTATATAAGTGTCTTTTAAAATACCAACTTGAATACATCACTGTTGGCCCCATCCCAGAATGCCCCTAGACTACCCCTTTTTTTACATGAGTAGATGTGTGCACAAAATGTAAAGTATGCACATACTCTTGACTTTTATAAAATAGCGACTGTGTGAGTATGGAATACTTATGCGCAATATGCAAATTTTTATGCAGGTAAGTCTTTGAAAATTGCCTCCTATGTGTCACATTTTAACTAAGATAATAACTTGCAGCCTATGAAGAATGTATAACAGAAAACCAAAAGCATTCAGAAAAGCAAGAATCAAATAAGGGGTGTGCAAGAATATGTGGGTGGTGTATAAGTTGCCAACATTTAAAAAATAGTGACCACTGATCATACCGTACCATACCATCCAGCTACATGTAAGGAATATATCCATCAGGTCATCCCATCATCTCTTCGAATGATTCATTATTGGAGCCTCAAATATTTCAAGTCCATTTTTTGTAGATGTTATTATCATTTGAAATAATTGTCTCAGAGTGTGTTTTTTTGGCAACTTTGACTGTTACATCTTTGTATACATCAATTCCTCAGGAAAAAACATTGGATGTCATTTGGAAGGCTTTGCAGAATCGACCAAGACTCATGCCTGTACCCACAATTTGTCTCTTCATTAACCCAATTGGCTTTAACAAAAAATTTCTTTTTGTTTGAGAGGCAAATATATGAGCACAAATTGAGCACTTCATTAGCTAATCTGTTTATGACAGAATTTGAGAACAAATGGATATATGGCTATGCTTCTATTTTTTCCACATCTACAAGGCTATAGAAGCATTTTATTGATGACATATTTCTTATCTGGCAAGATACAGTGGAGAAGCTATATCAATTTGTTGACTGGCTTAATGGTCGGCATGCAAACATTAAGTTTACTGTCCAAAATTATTTAGCAGCACTTTCATTTTTAGACATTTGGATTATGAAAACTGCGGAAGATTTCCCAACTACTTCATATAGAAATATTACTGACCAAAACTTTTCAAGTTTTTATCTGTATATTCTACGAAGCAATTTGCCTTTTTCTCAGTTTCTACTCTATAGGCGACTTTGCAAACGATTAGGTGAATTTGAAAAACAAGCACAGATTTTAGCAGATAACTTTATCCATGTGACTATCCTGTAAAAATTATTAGAAATGCATATAAGCATGCTCTTTACTCAGATCAGTATTTGCTATTCAGTTCTAGCAAAAAGAAGACACTCATTTTTGTGAAATAATTTGTATTTTGCGGTTTTCTGTTTTATTTAGACCAATAGTTGCAGTGATTTGGAAACATTGGGACATACTTTCTTTGCATCATTGCTTCAGGATGTCCTTGGCTTTGCATATACCCGGGGATGAAATCTCTAGGATTGCTTAATTTCTTCAATGTTCAACGACAATGAAGAACAAATGTTTTGTTTCTCTGGGTGCACTATTTGTGATAAATGCACTTCTTGTGCCAACATGCTTTCCACTACTATGTTCATCAATCTATGTGATAACTGGAAGTATCATTTGAAATATTCTCCTGACTTGAGACTTCTTTTGTGGTATATGCATTAACATACCCAGGTAGATTTGTGTATGTGGGTAAACCACACGTAAATTGAAAATGCATCTGGCTGAACATAAATGTTGCCTTGTGAATCAACGCCTTGAAGCTCCTATAGTCCAACATTGTATTGCAAGGGGGCATGTCTTTTTAGAAATTCAATACTGTGTGTTTGAGATGATTAAGGCACACATTTGTGGGGGAGATCGAGGAATACAGTTTTTATAAAAGGAGCAAAAATTACTTTTGCCAGTCACAGCATCTTAATGTGACTGGCTGCACTCACCTTGATGCTGCCGGTCACTCTAGTCCCCTCTCCACAGCAATACCACTGACCTCCGTCCATATGGTAGAACACCATCAGAACTGCCACCCGAAATGGGGAGAGTTCAGGCTGAAGAATCAGGAGGGCCTCAATGTCCTGGAGAAGGATGGGGCAAACTGATGGACTATTTGATAAAATTGGTAATTTCCTTGACACATGTTTTAAAATTTACCAGATTACATGAATAAGTCCTATTTTATTTTCACATGGACAATAAAGGGCAGATTTTCAAACACTACGCGCGCCGGTACTTTTGTTCGCGCCACCGGCGCGAACAAAAGTACACCAGATTTTATAAGATACGCGCGTAGCCGCACGTATCTTATAAAATCCGGGGTCGGCACGTGCAAGGGGGTGCACATTTGTGCAACCTGCGTGCGCCGAGCCCAGCGCGGCCTGCCTGTTCCCTCCGAGGCCGCTCTGATTTCGGAGCGGCCTCGGAGGGAACTTTTCTTTGCCCTCCCCCCACCTTCCCCTCTCTTCCCCTACCTAACCCACCCCCCGGCCCTATCTAAACCCCCCCCTTACCTTTGTCGGCAAAGTTACGCCTGCTTTCAGCAGGCGTAACTTTGCGCACGTCACCGGCAGGCCCGCTCCGTCCTCCGGTCCCAGGGGCGTGGTCCGGAGGCCTCGACCACGCCCCCGGGCCGGCACCACGCCCCCGGACCCGCCCCCAAAATGCCGGGGCACGCCCCCAAAACGCCGCGTCATTTCGGGGACGCCCCGGACACGCCCCCTCCCACCCCTTGTCAAAAGCCCCAGGACTTAAGCGCATCCCGGGGCTTTACACACGCCTGCGGCCTATGCAAAATAGGGCCCTGCGTGCGTAAATCCTGAAGGATTTACGCGTGCGGGCCTTTTAAAATCCGCCCCTAAATGCATTTACAGTAAGGATGTGAATCATTTTTCTAATGAATTGAAATATTGTACGATATTTCTAAATTCGTTAGAAATCGGTTAAAAGAAAGAAACGGTCAATTTTACCCCCAATTTTTAGTAAAAATAATTTTTTGGGTTAGTGCGCGCTAACTCATGTTAGCATGCATTAACAAAAAACAATTTATTTTTGTTACTTTTTGTTATTTTTTGCTATTTTTGTTAGTGCGCGCTAACATGAGTTAGAGCGCACTAACAGGGAGATAGTGCGTGCTAACTCCCTTTAGCATGCACTAAACCGAAAAACAATTTTTCATTAATAAAAAAATGGGGAAACACGGGAAAATGATTTTTTCCCACGGCCAGATGATCCTGAAAACAAGAACGATCGGGCACCCGATTCACATCCCTAATATACAGTATATTTTTTAAATAGAATGGAAAAATATATGTTCAATGCATTGATATATATTCTTTAAATGAATTGCATGTATATGTTTTAAAACTGATTCAATTCAAATTGATTTTTTCTGTATTTAAGAAACTGAAAAATATGCTGGACTTACTGAATTATCATTGGTAAATAATGACACCCACCCCTGTTGGTACACTAGTTTGAATCATTGCAGCTTACCATAGTGTCATTACACAGGTGTTTTTTTATACCAGTTTACTGATTATATTTTACCCACTAGTTCACATGTAATCCTACATACATATGTATGTTGAAGGGTAGTAATATTCATATTTTGTAAAATGTGCGTAGATGTATATGTGCCTTATATGTATAAATATGTCACTGTGTGCATTTATTTGAGAATTATCCTTATAGTGAGCACATATATAGCCTAGAAAATTATATTTTAGTTTCATCCTGTAGTCAGGGTAAACAGATTTACAAATATAAATAAAACTCCATCTGCAAAAGTTAACACATTATAATTCAATTGAAAAGAATAATATATTTCCTGAAAGGGAGACATAGTTTAGTTTTTCATTAGTGATAAAAGTTCAAAATACTATTACAGACTATGGAGAAGTGTGCAAAATGAACTTCCAGGAGTGATAAATGTGTGTCAAAAAAACTAATCACAAAAATTGTATAGAGGCTAATGAAAAGCTGACCAAAGGTAATCCATGAAACCCCAAGTACAATCAGTTGTGCAGAGCTCCTTTTTCAAGTTAAAACTGTTACATCACTTCAAACCCATTCTTGAATCTGCTATTTTCGTATTGTTCTCCAGGCTTTAGTAATTTTCTGGTGACTACTGTAACTACCTGTTTTATCCCTCACAACATTACGCCTGCTCCAGATAATACAAAATTTGGCAGCATGTTTACTTACAGGTTCACATTCTAAAATCATTATACTGGCTGCCTGTTCACTATCGCATACAATACAAAACTACTGTGATCATCCATAATCTTCTTTTCAACATTTCTTCTCCCTGCATTGAGTCCACTCTAAGGATCCACACTCCGTTGTGTTTGCTGTGCTTCTCAGGACACTCCATTTGCTGTTAATATTGACTCTTGATGACCAGCCCTCACAGCACCTATGGTATTATGCTAACATTTGTTTTAGATTGTCTGTCTGTAATTATGTTGTTATTATCTTTTATGAATGTTTTATTTGGAGGTGCAGGCAATAAATATCTTTTAAATAAATAAATTAAATAAAGACTTAGAGCAGGGATGCGGAGGTAAAGAGCAATGAAGGTGAAGTATAGAAATAAAAGTGCCAGATTTGAAAATCACTAGGGATGTGAATTGTATTTTGACGATTTAAAACAATCGTCAGATATATTTTAAATCGTCAAAAATCATTAGAGCCGCGATACAATAGCAATTCCCCCGATTTATCATAAAACAATCGTAAATCGGGGGAGGGGCAGGGCGGGAAAACCGGCACACCAAAACAACCCTAAAACCCACCCCGACCCTTTCAAACAAATCCCCCACCCTCCCGAACCCCCCCAAAATGTTTTAAATTACCTGGGGTCCAGTTGGGGGGGGGGGTCCCGGCACGATCTCCCGCTCTCGGGCCACGGCTGCGTTAATAGAAATGGTGCCGGTGGCCCTTTGCCCTTACCATATGACAGGGCAAAGGTAGCGCCGGCGCCATTTTGGTTCCTGTCACCCGACGTCACGAGTGCAGGAGATCGCTCCCGGACCCCCGCTGGACCCCCAGGGACTTTTGGCCAGCTTGGGGGGGCCTCCTGAGCCTCACAAGACTTGCCAAAAGTCCAGCAGGGGTCCGGGAGCGACCTCCTGCACGCGGGCCGTATTGCCAATATTCAAAATGGCGCCAGCGCTACTTTTGCCCTCACTATGTCGACATAGTGAGGGCAAAAGTCAAAATGGCGCCGGCGCTACTTTTGCCCTCACTTGAGGTGGCCCTTTGCCCTTACCATATGACAGGGCAAAAGTAGCGCCGGCGCCATTTTGACTTTTGCCCTCACTATGTCGACATAGTGAGGGCAAAAGTAGCGCCGGCGCCATTTTGAATATTGGCAATATGGCCCGCGTGCAGGAGGTCGATCCCGGACCCCCGCTGGACTTTTGGCAAGTCTTGTGGGGGTCAGGAGGCCCCCCCAAGCTGGCCAAAAGTCCTGGGGGTCCAGCGGGGGTCCGGGAGTGATCTCCTGCACTCGTGACGTCGGGTGACAGGAACCAAAATGGCGCCGGCGCTACCTTTGCCCTGTCATATGGTAAGGGCAAAGGGCCACCGGCGCCATTTCTATTAACGCAGCCGTGGCCCGAGAGCGGGAGATCGCACCGGGACCCCCCCCCCACTGGACCCCAGGTAATTTAAAACATTTTGGGGGGGGGTTCGGGAGGGTGGGGGATTTGTTTGAAAGGGTCGGGGTGGGTTTTAGGGTTGTTTTGGTGTGCCGGTTTTCCCGCCCTCCCCCGATTTACGATTTTTAACGATTTAAAAAAAAAAAAAAAAACCATGACGGTTAGATTTCCCTCCCCCCCCCAGCCAAAATTGATCATTAAGACGATCGATCACACGATTCACATCCCTAAAAATCACAACCACAAACCCCATCCTGAAAAGGTTCAAATCAAGATTTAGCCCAAAAGGATGTATGGTATTAAGGTAAATATAAATCACTGTTCTTCTTTTAGTAACAGTAAATCTATGTAACCTTTATGCTTCATTTCTTGCCAAATATAGAACTTACAATCCATAAAGCCATTGCTATGGCATTATTAGTCACAATAGACTGCCTCTTGTCTAATGCTTCTAATACAGCTTTTGTGCTCCAAAATACATGTACAAAACAAACTTCTGAGTCTTTCCCATGTAAAGGAGGTCACATGGATGTTATATAAGATACACCAGTACATCAGTTAAAATAAATATAGGATCTCAACGGGAATGCTCTGCCAGTGGCTGGGAATACAAAAATAGACATTTTTATTCACTAGAAACAGATACTGCAGTTACCACATTTACAATTGCCAACTGAAAAAAAGTATAAGCATAGCCCTAGGTAGATGTAGAGTTGATGATGCCAATTTGTTCACATTTTTATCTTTTGGAAATTCTAGAATACAATTTTCAACCTTAGATTCTTTGTGTAGTTGTTTTCTAAGGATACTTTGTAATTGTATTTGCCTCAAATTGCTTTTCCTTTTCTATTAAAAGTCTCTGTTGGTCTATTTATCTCTTTTGTAGACATTCTGAATACGTTTTTTAGGTTATCTGTGATTTAGAAACTTGACAACTGGAAGCTGGGAAATAGTATAAACATTGTTAGCCAGAAATCTAACATAATGAATGAGTTAATTGTTTTTTTTTATTTGCCAATCTCTACTATGCTCCTATGTTCCTTCTTTGATTTCCTCAATTTGTACTTTAGGATGATTTCTTCTTCAGGAAGGTCCAGCAGAGTGGTCCTGGGATAAAAATCCCAGCTAGGCCCTGTCTGCATGATGCCTGCTGTCACTACGCTTCTCCTTTCTCCCGTGCTGTAACTGGGCTACTTCTGCTCTGACTGGCCTTTCCACCCTTTCCCCTATCTCTCTCTCTCTCTCTCTTCCTTTTCCCTGTGCTTTGGTGACCAAAGTATAATTAGGGGCTCCATGCTAACGCAAGAAAGCTGTTTTGCCATGTGTGGACTTTTATTCTTCATGCAGTCTGCACTTAATGCTACCTTTAAGGTGACACTTGTTTTTGTTTTTTTTCAGTTTATTTATTGCAGGATAAATACCATACCACTTATATCACATTTTCCTACCTGCCACTGGAACAACTAATCAATATATTATTCATCATTAGCATTGCCATCATCATAAGCAAGCAAGATAGATATTATTGCAGCTTCAAACGTAAAGAATATGTTTATCACATAAGAAACCCTAACACAATGTAAACAAACAAGAGATGACCACTTGATTTGATGGTTAGTTTTTAGTAAATGCTTGTTAACAGCAGTTCTATGATGGCTTAATAAAGAAACTGAAGAATAAATTAATTTGAAAAAAAAAATCCACTCAGTTATAATAAACCTTCACCAAACCATGGGTGGAGCTGCTTAAGCGAGGCACAAACCCTAAAGAGAGAAAATGCAGAGACCAAAGAGAGGTGAAGGGAAGCAGTCATTTTTTCTGCCTTCAATTTCTTAGACTTGTCCTAGTTCTCATCAGGTGGAAACAGTTTTTCCATTTTATATCATCAATATCTGCAATGAAGAAAAGGGGGCTTTCAGAACAATTTATAGTAAAGTTTTAATTTTGTACAATCATATGCAAGTAAATGTGGAGAACAAATCTATCTAAAACTCCTTACAGGGAGATACACATAGATCAGTGCCTCATTATATCAAACCCTTTTATTGCAAATCCTTATCTCCAATGGAAACTTTGTCCCCATCTGTAAAAATTAAGAGGTATTTTTTATTCCAGTGTTTAAAATCATAAGAGGTCTAGAATGGATAGATGTGAATCGGTTATTTACTCTTTCGGATAATAGAAAGACTAGGGGGGGCACTCCATGAAGTTAGCATGTGGCACATTTAAAACTAATCGGAGAAAGTTCTTTTTCACTCAACGCACAATTAAACTCTGGAATTTGTTGCCAGTGGATGTGGTTAGTGCAGTTAGTGTAGCGGTGTTTAAAAAAGGATTGGATAAGTTCTTGGAAGAGAAGTCCATTATCTGCTATTAATTAAGTTGACTTAGAAAATAGCCTCTGCTATTACTAGCATCAGTAGCATGGGATAGACTTAGTTTTTGGGTACTTGCCAGGTTCTTATGGCCTGGATTGGCCACTATTGGAAACAGGATTCTGGGCTTGATGGACCCTTGGTCTGACCCACTATGGCATGTTCTTATGTTAAATCTGATGAAAGCAAATGCTAAAGTATTTCTAACAAGCACTTGATTACTTCCAAAAAGAACACTGCACAAGCTTCTATTGGTGGTTTGTGGACACAATCATAAGATTCTCCAATTATGGAGTAATTAGAGGGGCCCAAGTTTCAAATGCTATGGCCAGGACCATTTTGGAGCCTAGGCAGTGAGGAGGAAGGGAGAGAGGCCATAAACTCCTACTGGAATGCCATAGGCTGAGCCAATGCTTCCTTGCCAGACAGAATGAAGAAAGAGTCAATTCAATTTCTATCAAAATGAGAGACTGGCCTTCCTCGCAGAGGATAGCAAACCACCCTCACCACAATGAATCTCAAGATCCATATCTCTCTGTATCTTGGAGTTTTTAGGGGATTGTAGGCCTTAAATATAGTATTTTATTTTTAAAGTTTAAGTGATTGAAAATAAATAAAACAGAGCAGCCTTCAACCCCATTATCGGGCTGATTATGCAATCTGCAATGCCTTTAAATTATTCCTGCTGTGAAAGCTGCCACACAAATAATGCTGTGATGGAGCATTTTCCACTGAGTCTGAAAAAATATTTAATAAAAATGAATTAAATAAATCTTTCATAATTTATGTCCAAATGCCCATAAAGCAGAACTCAGAATATAATGTTCCTTACTAGACAAAAACAAAGCATAGTAGAGAACAACTAAAAAAAAAAATAAAAGATTATCCTTATTGTATGAAACACACAAAAAAGTTATTAAATATTTATTTTCCTCTTATAGTGTTCATTTAGAGCACCAATTCAACAGTAAAAAAATGTAATTTCCACTATGTTGAACGGCTCTGTTTCAGGTATGAAACACTATTGAAAATGTCTCAAATAAGAAGTCTTTAAAAAAGAAAAAAGAAAAGTTTTGTAAACTTATGAAAATCCACCGTTTGGATTTTTGAGAAAGTTTCTCAATTCTTGGTGTCCCTGAGCTGGATTCTGCCAGAAAACAGATCTTTTATTACCTCTGTGCAAATAGAGATGATTTGGGAGAGTCACAGAGCAATTAAGTACTGCATCCATATTTTACATTTTCTCTATTGCAATAGGAATGTGCATTTCTTTAAAATAAACTGTAAAACATGATGAATAAGGCTAATTTGATTCATTTGCAGGGTCATGAAATTAATCCTATTCGTTTGTTTCATTTTAAATTAATGATTCAGACCCATGCCTGACTGAGTGCAATGCTGATGCCTCATCCTAGGCCTGAAGCTGGGGGCCTTAAATAGGGCATAGGGTGAGGCATAAAACATGGACTGTGGCCTAGGCAAAAGCACGATGCTGGGGTCTCGGTGGAGGCATGGGCCAAACCCGGGGCTTTGGCCCATGCCTCCCAAAAATTAAACAAAAAAAACAAAAACCTACCTTATCCGACGAGTATCCAATGAAGGCCATTTCCTGACCCCGGGATCTAGGCCTAGGTGGTGACCCAGACCCAGGCCTGATGCTGTGACCTGAACTTGAGGCTGGGTGCCGATGATGGGGCCTGGGCCTGGGCCCAGCCCAACACTGCAAGCCGACCCAGAGGCTGGATCTCAATGCCTGTGCCTCAGCCCAGATCCAGGCCCAATGTCTTGACCCATCCCGGAGATCGGGTTCTGACGCTGGGGCCTAGGCCAGGAGGCTGGGTCCCAACTCTTGGGCCTTGGCCCAGGGACAGGCCTAGGTGTCAGAGCCTCTTCTTGGTCCTCTTCATTCTTCGGCACTTGCAAGCCAAATGACACCATCTGCTGGGGTCACACCGGAGTTAATTAAGTTCAGAACATTCACCCAAGCAGACAGTGCCATTTTGATGTACAGCAATTCCATACACATTGCTGTACATCAAAATGGTGCCATCCAGTGGGGTGAATATGCAGGAGGCTTCGACACCTGGGCTCTAAGGCTGAAGCCCAGGCGTCGAGACCCAGCCTTCTGGCTGAGGTCCCTGCATCAGGCCTGAGTCCGAGCCTTGTCCCCTGTATCAGGTTATGGCCTCCGGACTGGGTCACAGCATCTAGCCTCGGTCTAGGTTGAGGCTCCAGCATCGGGACCCAGCCTCCCAGTTGGGTCATGACATCAGACCTTGGTCTGGGTCAGGGCTGCGGCATTAGGACCCTGCCTCAGGGCTGAGTCACAGTCTTGGGCCTGAGTCTTGGCCCCATCAATGCCAAGGCTCAGGCATCAGGACTCAGCCTCCATAGCAGGCCGAAGCCTCAGCCTTGAGTAGGTCAAGGTCACGCCGACCTAATGTGCCCTCAGCCTATGCAAGACCAAGGCATTGGCTTGGGCCTAGACCGAAGCTGGCGGACCTCCACTGGACTGGTAAGTGGGTGCCGGGATATCCTGGCCCTGGCATTTTTCGGGTAGGTGGACGGGAGGCCCTGGGAGGCCTCGCATTTTTTTTTTTGTAAACTCATGTCTAGGTCATGAAGAAACCCTGGCTATCTCCTATTCAGTTCTCTACTAGGCATAGGAGATACCCAAACTTTCTCCCTATCTGTGTATTTATTTTTTTTTTTAGGAAGAAATCCCTTCCCTTGCGTTAGCCCATCTGTGCATTTCAACTACCTCCTCTTTTTTGTGTGTTTAAGTGTTGCAACTCTATGAGGCCAACACCATCTGTTTGTTTCCTCTTTTTCTCTCTTTCTCTCTCTCTTGGTCTGATTCCTTTATTTCAAGGATGTAGCAAGGTGAAAGACAGAACGGTAGAAATGTTGGTACTGCTGTTCGTTCACGTAGGAAGCATGAAACTATACCAAACGAAATAGCACTAAAGCACATAACTGTAGCACGCAAGCACTTGCCACCAATATCTCTTAACTTTTAGCTTTATTTGCAAATGTGTCACAGAACATTGCAGTTCAGTGTCAAAGGATGCACTAGGGAAAGCAAATTACCTAATGAGCATATTGTGAAACAGGCTTTATTAGGGAGTGATGCTTGGCTACATGGAGTTGCAACTTTGACATGTCCTGTTGCTCTGGGAACCCTTTGCAATTCATGCAGGATGAAAAAAGATGTCCTAGCCTAGCTGGGCCTCTGTTGGGAAGCAAAGGTTAAGTTCTAATGCTGCAATATAGGGATGTGCAGAAGAAAGTTTGTTTTCGTTTTCAGTTCATTTTCAGGAACTTTTTTTCCTTGAATTTCAGTTCATGGATTGTTTGATTCATTTTTTTTCATGAGAAAAAAAATGAATCAAAAAATTAGAATAGAGATAGGATAAAACAACCCCAGAGATTACTATTACTACTACTTAACTTTTCTGTAGCACTGTACAAGCAACACACAAGAGACATTCCCAGCTCAGTAGAATTTACATTCTAATCAAGACAAACATACAAGGCAAGAGATAATGGTTACAATTCATTAATTAGGATGAAGGTGAACCATCAGGCTTATGATTTAAAAGCAGCCTCAAAAAGGTGTTTTTTTAAATGGGATTTAAACAAGGTGAGAGGGAGTATGATGCACCAGCTCAGGAAGTCTATTCCAAGCACATGGTGCAGCTAGGTGGAAAGCACAGTGTCAGGAAATGGGTGGGCCCGATTTTGTCCGGAGCCCACCAGTAACCGGGCACCTCACGATACGAGCTGACGTGGCCCAGAACTTCTGGGGGAGTGACGTCGGTGTGGTGCATCACTGCCTTCCTCCCTCTCTCCTTCACCACTTGGCCAAGTTACCCATGTGGCCTTGCATGAGGGGGCGGGAGGACGAGCAGTTGGCACGGAGTGATGATGTCAGTGCTCCATATTTAAGGACTGTGCTAAAGGTCAACCACCCTTTTGCAATTCATCCAGTGCCTGGATAGCTCAGCCAGGAGAATTAGTTGGTTTCTTTCCATGTGTTTCGATCTTTCTTCATCACTTTGAGACCTGCAACAGGATGGTGAGGTGGGCGATCTCTCGATTCTCCTATACAATAAAATCCCCCCCCCAAAAAAAAATGCTTGTTTGGGGCAGACAGCTTCCGGTTGTTAGCCTTAGCCAGGACTTTCAAATTAAGGGGGGAGAAACAAGCAGCACTTTAATAGTACCAAGCAGTTTTACTTTCACTGTATCGGCCTTGCAGCAAACCTAAAAGAGGGCTGCCTTACAATGCTGGGGCCTATCTACCCCATTCTCTTCAAGGTTGGGGTAAACAGGATAATTCCCTCTTACTGCACTGCTGGCATGATTCTAGTTTCTACCAGGGAAGCCACAAGGTTGCAGTTTGGGAATAAAGACATAAGTGTCAAAAACCCCAAACCCCCTGGGATAGATATGGCACAGGAGACTAGAAGCAAGGAAGGCTGTGAATCAAGGGAACATCACATAAAATGGCTGAGACACCCTGCAACTTGTCCTCTGAGGAGATACTGGCATCACCTGCGCTCGAGTCCAAGAAGACTCTTAACCCACTCCCTGGGGACAGGCCAGAACAAAAAGGGCAGTCTATTCTGGTGGAGCAGTAAGAAGAAGGAGGGGGTGGGGAAAAAAGATAAAACATGTGTAAGGAGCATCAAGCAGCAGGTGAGAGATTCCAGCAGCCAACCAGAGGGGGTAGCATGCAGCAGTCTCTCCATTGGCACGACACTGTTGAACTATGTTCCTGTTGATGGGCAAAGACAACCTGTATACCATGAGAGCGAGGCAGTGTTTGACAAACAGCAGGACCCCCCCAGGAGGGTTCTGGTTCAGAGGAACTCACACCTGAGCCCTGGCAGAGATGCACAGCCACAAGGCATTCTGGATGCATCAATGACAGAGCAGAATGAAGTCCTCCCTAATTTGATGGCACAGCAGCCTTTGGAGCAGATCCTGCCCTCTGACTCAGGATATGGGGGCATCTTGAGTGAGGCCAATGCCTGGATGAACCAAGCAGGGCTGCATGGACTCCAGAGAGGTATGCCAGATTACCCGTTCTCGCAGCAGGGGACAAACTAGCAGCTGGGAGCAAGCTAGTCCCATGGTCTTCCCCCCCCCTCCCCCACAGGCTGGGGGGCCAGTCCCTGTCCACCTAATGGAGCTAATTGTTGGAATTTGTCTCCATTTCCTACTTACATTGGCGCATACCCTTAACCCCCCCTACCTCCACTTGGGGGTACTGGCCAGTACAGATGCCCAGAGTGCAGTCTGGATCAGTAAAACCTGCAAGCAGTAGAGAGGAAGCAGTGGAGGACAACACTGCAGTGAAACAGTTACACTGAATCACCCAAGAGCAAGTGGTGACAGTGAACACAGTGTTGATATTCCGCAGGACAGACTAGGAGTTCAACAGCAGAGAGAGGCGGCAGTAGCAGCTAGACCGGCAGCCAGCATGATGCAGAAAGTGAATCTCATGTGAGCATTTTGGGTGGTGTCCATGTGGATAAAGAGCATGGACTTTCTTCATGGGTAATTAAAAGAAAGAGCAAACAAAAATGCAAATGTAGGGACAGCCACAGCATGAGTAGCAGCTCTATCGACACAGCTAATTCTGACTCCTCCTCAAACTGCAGCACACACTGCCCATCTGGTGAGGCCAATGAGACCTCCAAGGGTCCTCCAGCTCTGACTTCCTTATCCCAGTTTTGGGAAAATGTGCCACGAGCCCTACAAAAGAAGGTCAGAATATGCTCGTACATCGATATATTTAGGATCGTGGAAGGAAGGTGTAGGCGATCATCACAGAAGAAGGAAAAGAATGAGGATGTGCCACCCAACACAGATAGGAAGGTCACGAGGAACATTATCAATTGGACTCTTGGGTTTCTACAGATGATGAGCGTCCTTAGGCAAGACAACCCTTCACAGAATGGTCCTGTGCGGAGTTATGCGGACACCATACTCAAAGCCTACAAATAATATGATGGTTGGTCCTGGTTAAACTACAATGAGCGTTTTCAGGAAAAAATAGAGGAGAACTATTTCATTTCCTGGGGAACACAGGATGTCAGCCTATGGTTAAGACAGATGACCAGCAAGGCAAGTGACGCAGGTGTGCCTGCGTGGACATCTCATCACATATCAGAGCAGCACTTGTCACCTACCAAGGTCTACTGGCATTATAATAGATCCTCTTCCTGCTTTCAGTACTGCAAGTTCAGACATGCTTGCTCCATCTGTGCCATTCCCCATCAGTGAGCAAATGTATTAAGAAACCTGCCGGAGGAAGTGGCGGCAGACCAAAATGACAGTCTCATCTTCAGCAGGGTACCTTCCCTCATAAGTTTGCCCACTATGGCACCGTGGTTGGACTGATACACTAGACGAAGAGAGGCACTGCAGATTATGCAAGGTTTTCGGGATAGTTTTCTTATCCCCTTTATGGGCTGGGTGAGTGAGTCGAGCATGGCAAACGCACTTTCTGCAGTGAGACAGACATCATGCAGCAGAAATTGGATTCTGAGCTAGGCATTGGGATGGATGATGGGCCCATTTTCTATCCTCGCTTTTAAGAAAATATTTCTTTCACTGTTGGCTGTGGTACCAAAGAAGGAGCCTGGCAAGTTCTGACTTATACAGAATCAGTCATACCCTCATACTTCATCAGTAAATGATCATCTACCTCCAGAGAAGTGCACGCTGCAATATGCATCCTTCGACTCCGCAGTAGACCAACTGCAGAAGCGTGGTCAGGGGTCTCTGATGGCCAAGATGTCACAGAGTCAGCAGTTAGGCTGCTTCCAGTGCACCCGTTCAGTTTCCCACTATTAGGATTTCAATTTCTTGATCACTACCTCTTTGATAAATGCATGCCGATGGGGTGTTCATTATCATGTGCCTTCTTCGAACTCTTCAGCTCCTTCCTACACTGGCTGACTGCATAGTGAGTCAGGACAAGTAACATTATCCACTACCTTGATGACTTTTTATTTGTAGGTTCAGGAGGGTCCGGTGCATGTGCCTGCTCACTGCGTGAATTTCAATCCATTGCCAAGGAGTTCCGTATTACTCTTGCACATGAGAAGACAGAAGGCCCATCAAAGATCATCCATTTCCTGGGGATTGAACTGGATTCAGTCAACATGGTCTCTTATTTGTTAGAGGACAAAGTTGTGGTGCTGAGAATCTTGCTACACCAAGTTTCAAAAGCAAAAAAGCTGACTCTTCGCATGGTGCAAGCCATCCTGGGCTCACTGAACTTTACTTGCAGAGTGATCCCCATTAGACGGGTTTTACTGAGGAGGTTTTCTGCTGCTACAGTGGGTGTCAGGCAGCCACATCATTTCATCAGAGTATGAAGAGACATCCGTGCCAACATCACGATTTGGTTATCCTTTCTAGATGGTTTCAACAGCATCCCAAAGTGGCAGGAACCCCCACTCTCCAGTTGAGACCTGGATATACATTTGGATGCTTCTGCCAGATGGGGTTTTGGGGTATTCTGTCAGGGGGCATGGTGTGCCACGACATGGACTGACACCTGAGTGGAGACAGGACTGACTTGGTATATCACTTTCCTGGAGCTATTCTCCATATTAGTAACATTGGCTCTCTGGAGTGAAAAGCTGCGGAACAAGCACAAAATATTTTAGTGAGATAACCAGGCTGTAGTTCAAGTTCTAAATAGGCAGTTGGTGAAATGCCTCAGGGTCATTGAGCTGCTGAGGGAGATGGTTCTAGCAAGCCTGCGCATTAACACCACAATCCAAGCGCCACATGTGTCAGGGGTTGATAACAGAATTGTTGACGCTTTATCATGTGCTAAATGGGATGTGTTTTATAAGTAGGTGCCCTCGGCCAACAGAACAGGAGCCTCAGTACCAGACCACCTATGGACAATTGGTTTCCAACAACCCAGGACCTACTGCAGGGAGCACTGGCACCAGCCACCTGGGCAGTAGGGATGTGAATCGTGTGCCCTATCGTCTTAATGATCGAAATCGTCTGGCAGGAGAAGAAAATCGTGTTTGGCACGATTTTTTAGTTAAAAAATCGTTAAAAATCATTTTTTCCGATTAGTGCGCACTAACTCCCAGTTAGTGCGCACTAACAGAAAATGATACAATTTGACACTTTTCAGGTCAGTTTAGGAATGAATATGTATTCCTATTGGCTGCCCTCTTATTTATTCATGTTACCAAGGTTCCCACTGACAGTATATGGGGGATGGGAAATGGAAACAGTTGGTAGCTTGACAAAAAAAGTAATGTGATCAGTCAATGTGACTAGAACTTGTGCCCTAACCCTGATACCAGGGGTGTTGTGATCTTCCTGCACACAGTGCCCTAACCCTGGCACCAGGGGTGTTGTGATCTTCATGTACACAGTGCCCTAACCCTGATACCAGGGGTGTTGTGATCTTCTTGCACACAGTGCCCTATCCCTATTAATACCAGGAGTGTTGTGATCTTCCTGCACACAGTGCAGGAAGATCACAGTGTGTGCAGTAAAGGAGATCTGCCTTGTTTACAAGCTGGAGTCAATGTGTGCAGGAAAGGATACCTGCCTTTTCCCCAAGCTGGAGTCAATGTGCTGTAAAGGAGACCTGTCTTATCCCCAGGCTGGAGTCAGTGTGTGCAGAAAAGGTGACCTGCCTTTTCCCCAAGCTGGAATCAATGTGTGCAGTAAAGGAGACCTGCCTTTTCCACAAGCTGGAGTCAATGTGTGGAGTAAAGGAGACTTGCCTTTTCCACATGCTGGAGTCAATGTGTGCAGGAAAGGAGACCTGCCTTTTCCACAAGATGGAGTCAATGTGTGCAGGAAAGGAGACCTGCCTTTTCCCCAGCTGGAGTCAGTGTGTGCAGTAAAGGAGATCTGCCTTGTCCACAAGCTGGAGTCAATGTGTGCAGTAAAGGAGACCTGCCTTTTCCCCAAGCTGGAGTCAATGTGCTGTAAAGGAAACCTGCCTTTTCCCCAAGCTGGAGTCAATGTGTGCAGGAAAGGAGACCTGCCTTGTACCCAAGCTGGAGTCAATGTGTGCAGGAAAGGAGACCTGCCTTTTCCCCAAGCTGGAGTCAATGTGCTGTAAAGGAGAACTGTCTTTTCCCCAGGCTGGAGTCAGTGTGTGCATAAAAGGTGACCTGCCTTGTACCCAAGCTGGAGTCAATGGGTGCAGTAAAGGAGACCTGCCTTGTTCCCAAGCTGGAGTCAGTGTGTTGTAAAGGAGACCTGCCTTGTACCCAAGCTGGAGTCAATGGGTGCAGTAAAGGAGACCTGCCTTGTTCCCAAGCTGGAGTCAGTGTGTGCAGAAAAGGTGACCTGCCTTTTCCCCAAGCTGGAATCAATGTGTGCAGTAAAGGAGACCTGTCTTTTCCCCAAGCTGGAGTCAATGTGTGCAGGAAAGGAGATCTGCCTTTTCCCCAGCTAGAGTCAGTGTGTGCAGTAAAGGAGATCTGCCTTGTCCACAAGCTGGAGTCAATGTGCTGTAAAGGAAACCTGCCTTTTCCCCAAGCTGGAGTCAATGTGTGCAGGAAAGGAGACCTGCCTTGTACCCAAGCTGGAGTCAATGTGTGCAGGAAAGGAGACCTGCCTTTTCCCCAAGCTGGAGTCAATGTGCTGTAAAGGAGAACTGTCTTATCCCCAGGCTGGAGTCAGTGTGTGCATAAAAGGTGACCTGCCTTTTCCTCAAGCTGGAATCAATGTGTGCAGTAAAGGAGACCTGCCTTTTCCCCAGCTGGAGTCAGTATGTGCAGTAAAGGAGATCTGCCTTGTCAACAAGCTGGAGTCAATGTGTGCAGGAAGGGAGACCTGCCTTGTACCCAAGCTGGAGTCAATGGGTGCTGTAAAGGAGACCTGCCTTGTTCCCAAGCGGGAGTCAGTGTGTTGTAAAGGAGACATGCCTTGTACCCAAGCTGGAGTCAATGGGTGCAGTAAAGGAGACCTGCCTTGTTCCCAAGCTGGAGTCAGTGTGTGCAGAAAAGGTGACCTGCCTTTTCCCCAAGCTGGAATCAATGTGTGCAGTAAAGGAGACCTGTCTTTTCCCCAAGCTGGAGTCAATGTGTGCAGGAAAGGAGACCTGCCTTTTCCCCAGCTAGAGTCAGTGTGTGCAGTAAAGGAGATCTGCCTTGTCCACAAGCTGGAGTCAATGTGTGCAGTAAAGGAGACCTGCCTTATCCCCAAGCTGGAATCAATGTGTGCAGTAAAGGAGACCTGCCTTTTCCCCAAGCTGGAGTCAATGTGCTGTAAAGGAGACCTGCCTTTTCCCCAAGCTGGAGTCAATGTGTGCAGGAAAGGAGACCTGCCTTGTACCCAAGCTGGAGTCAATGTGTGCAGGAAAGGAGACCTGCCTTTTCCCCAAGCTGGAGTCAATGTGCTGTAAAGGAGACCTGTCTTATCCCCAGGCTGGAGTCAGTGTGTGCAGAAAAGGTGACCTGCCTTTTCCCCAAGCTGGAATCAATGTGTGAAGTAAAGGAGACCTGCCTTTTCCCCAGCTGGAGTCAGTATGTGCAGTAAAGGAGATCTGCCTTGTCCACAAGCTGGAGTCAATGTGTGCAGTAAAGGAGACCTGCCTTTTCCCCAGCTGGAGTCAATATGTGCAGTAAAGGAGACCTGCCTTTTCCCCAGCTGGAGTCAATGTGTGCAGGAAAGGAGAACTGCCTTGTACCCAAGCTGGAGTCAATGGGTGCAGTAAAGGAGACCTGCCTTGTCCCCAAGCTGGAGTCAGTGTGCTGTAAAGGAGACCTGCCTTTTTCACAAGCTGGAGTCAATGTGTGCAGTAAAGGAGACCTGCCTTATCCCCAAGCTGGAATCAATGTGTGCAGTAAAGGAGACCTGCCTTGTCCCCAAACTGGAGTCAATGAGTGATGATCATCACATTACTTTTTTTGTCAAGCTTCCAACTGTTTCCATTTCACATCCCCCCAACCATTACCTCAGTAGGAACCTTGGTAACATCAATAGATAAGAGCACAGCCAGCCAATAGGAATACATATTCATTCCTAAGTGACCTTTACTGACCTGGGAAGTGTCAACAATTTGTATCATTTTCTGTTGGTGTTCGTGAGTTTCCAGTTCCATTTCCCATCCCCCCAACCATCACCTCAGTAGGAACCTTGGTAACATCAATAGATAAGAGGGCAGCCAGCCAATAGGAATACATATTCATTCCTAACTGACCTTCACTGACCTGGAAAGTGTCAATTTGTATCATTTTCAGTTAGTGGCGCACTAACACGATTTAACGATTTTTAACGATAAATCGTTAGAATTTCTATTGTATTGTGTTCTATAACGATTTAAGACGATATTAAAATTATCGGACGATAATTTTAATCGTTGAAAAACGATTCACATCCCTACTGGGCAGCCTATTGTAAAGATTATGAATACATGAGACAATTCTTGTGTCAGCACGGATGGGTTGCCAGGTCTGTGTCAGAGGACTTGCTCGTCCACTACAT
Source organism: Rhinatrema bivittatum (assembly GCF_901001135.1). NCBI lineage: Eukaryota > Metazoa > Chordata > Amphibia > Gymnophiona > Rhinatrematidae > Rhinatrema > Rhinatrema bivittatum. The sequence continues at coordinate 440,358,630 of NC_042615.1, read as the reverse complement.
TTCAGCAGAGAAGGACAGGAGGGTATCTAGAGGTTTTGTAGTCAAGCATCTGATGGGGATGACTTTATTCTCAAAGGCATGTGGTTGAAGCGATCCTACCAAGACCTTCCTAATCAAAAAATGTTGGCTGGTTGGACAAAGAAGATCAGTCTGGCCAACAACACTCGAATGCCGATCATACATGACATACTGATGAAGTTATGGTTTCTGCTATCATCCATATGAGCATCAGACTTTGAAACCAGCCTGTTTTATCTGGCATTTTCTTTCACCTTTTTTGGCTCCGTGCATGTGAGTGGGCTGGTGGCCTCCGCCAAGAGCGACTCAGGATTTAGCAGCATACTGATAAGGAATGTCTTGTGTGAAGGTCAGGATATCCATATACGAATACACAGGTCTAAAATTGACCAAGCTGGCAAGGACATAACCTTCTCCCTAAAGTGTGTTGACTTGCAAATCACATGCCCGATGCAGAACTTGGAGAAATACTTAGCAATTCTGCCGTGTGACAAGGCTCACTTATTGGGTTCATGCTGATTTAGTGCTGCTGATATGATACCAGTTCTCTGCCATTCTCAGGCTGGCAGTGACCAAGATGAGTCTCGATGCAGGAAAATTCACCACAGATACTTTCAGGATTGGAGCTGCAACTAGCACAGCCCAGGTGGGATTACAAAAAGATACCATTCAACAGATAGGAAGGTGGAGGACTGCTGCTGTTAATTCCTATGTTCCACTGGATCAGGAAAACTCAGCCATTCCCAAAAATTAAATGACTTTACAGGTACTCCCAAATTTCAGTGGACCACATGGATTATTGGCCATTCTTTTGTGCACTGGGCTGCCAGAACAACTATTGTTCGCCCCTATGGTTGACATCTTGGATTGGCACCTCATGGTATTTCGGTGACCTGGATGGGCAAATGGGGCAGAAAGCTGCTCCTACGCTTTGATAATTCACCTAGGCCGCAATGACCTTGGGGATTTCTCTGCTAAACAAATGATCAACAGAATCAAGGTGGACTGGGCTGAATTTGCTGCATGGTTCCCATGGACTTGCATCTTATGGTCTGATATCATTCCGAGGCCGAAGTGGAGTGACTCGGAGTTATGGGGGTTAGGTCGCAAGAAGGTGAATCACAGATTGATGTGTGGACCAGAAAGTTTGGGAGTCAACAAATCAAGCACAGTTGGCCCAATATGCAATATGAGGGTCTGTTCAGGCCCAACAAAATACATTTGTCTGACATAGGTTATGACTTACGAGCTTAAGGTTGGCCATACTGGGTTAGACCAAGGGTCCATAAAGCCCAGTATCCTGTTTTCAACAGTGGCCAAGCTAGGTCACAAGAACCTGGCAAGATCTCAAGGAGTAGATAGATTCCAATCTGCTTATCCCAAGAATAAGCAGTGGATTTCTGCAACTCTCTTAATAATGGAATTTTCCTCTAGGAACGTGTCCAAATCTTTTTTAAATGCAGCTAAACTAATAGCTTTCACCACATCCCCTGGCAATAATGCTCTGCAGGAGGCTTTAGAAGGGCTATTTAAGATTTGAGGTGATGGCCACAGCTATTTATATGGTGGTGAGGGGCATGAGGCAAGGGCTCACCCTACCTCATGTCAGTACCAGTGGCAGGTACCCAAGCCAGTTTTGGGGTTTTCAGACATGGTGCAGGGGTGCATCATGGTTAGGATAGCACCAGGCTAGCACATTACAGCTAATGGTGAATCATTGGTATGCTTCAGGAGTGCAGCCCCCCCTTGCTTGGGGCTAAGGTGGGGGCCCTAAGACCATAAGAACATTCTGGGTCAGATCAAGAGTTCATCAAGCCCAGCATCCTGTTTCCAAGTGGCAAATCCAGGCCATAAGAACCTGGCAAGTACCCAAAAACTAAGCATATCCCATGCTATTGATGCCAGAATAGCAGTGGCTATTCTCCAAGACAACTTGATTAATAGCAATTAATGGACTTCTCCTTCAAGAACTTATCCAAAAGGACACCAACTCCTGTCCCATGGCTTTTTTAGTTTCCTTAGAAGCCTCTCATGAGGGACTTTATCAAACGTCTTCTGAAAATCCAAATGTACTACAGCTATTGGCTCACTTTTATCCACATGTTTATTAACCCCTTCAAAAAAGTGAAGCAGATTTCTGAAACATGCCTCTCTTGGGTAAATCCATGCTGTGTTCCATTAAACCATGACTTTCTATATGCTCTGTGGTTTTGATCTTTAGAATAGTTTCCACTATTTTTCCTGGCACGGAAATCAGGCTCACTGGTCTATATTTTCCTGAATCTCCCCTGGAGCCCTTTTTAAATATTGGAATTACATTAACCACCCTCCAGTCTTCAGGTACAATGGATGATTTTAATGATAGGTTACAAATTTTAACTAAGAGCCCTGAAATTTCATTTTTGCTTTCCTTCAGAACACTGGGATATACCTATACCATTCAGTCCAGGTGATTTACTACTCTTTAGTTTGTCAATCTGGACTACAACATCTTCCAGGTTCACAGTGATTTGGTTCAGTTCATCTGAATCATCACCCTTGAAAACCATCTCCAGAACTGGTACCTCCCCAACATCCTCATTAGTAAAATTAGGGATGTGCAATCGTTTTTCTTGAATTAGGCAATGTCAATGAAATTGCCTAATTCGGAATGGTTCGGGAGAACCGAAAAATGATCTAATTTTTTCTGAAATTTCATTTTTGAGTTAGCGCACGCTAACTCTGCCAGGTAAGTGCGCATTATCAGGAGATCTAAGCTAAATAATATTCCAAAGGGACAGAGAATGGCATTGCAGTAAGGGATATCTATAACAACCTTTGAAGACAGACAGAAAGTGAAACCGATTTACTTTATTGTGCTTTTTAGTGTTCATGCTCTGTAAATAAATATCTTAGCTTATTTTTACATTGCATATTACATTTTATGCACTTTAGTTGTCTCCAGATACCTTATCTGTCTAACATTGTAGAATATTCAGTGTTCTGTATTTTATCCATTTTATTCTTGGGGAGTACTGCAATATTCTTGGTGGTAAAGGCATTGTCGGCACTATTTATAAAGATCAGCAATGGGAAGAAGACTTCCTTGTCAATTGTGAATAGAATTAAAGATGTAAATTTCCCAGAAAGTTAGAACTGAGAGAAAAGCAGCAAGGAGAAACAGGAAGAAATGGGAAATTTGGGAAAATAAATAATTGTACTTCAGTTGCAAAATAGTACATGGTGTATACATACATTTATTAAATATCTTTGCTTGAACAATTATGAAGAAATCAGATGTATACAATTATTTGTATCAAACATAGTTTTACAGAAATGGGCATAAAATATACACATGCAAAATAGGACATAGGTTATGATATATCTTCTCAGCTGTTAAACATCTGGAGAGCCATATGTTCAACATGGTCCCTGGTTAAAGCTGTTTCCATGAGGTAAACAAATCACACTGTATACTTTGTGCCTTGATGAATTTTAATTTTATGCATAAAATGAACTTCAATTTCTTATCAAAATTTCAAAATGGTGCCAGTAGAAAAAGAACAAAGCAGAACATCCATCATTTGTCTGCTTTGTTAAGTTCTGAACCTCTGGAAATTCTGATTTAATTGTCTGAAAAATTATACTGAAAATAGTTTTAGTCACACCTAAAATTCTGATTTGTACCAGTCTTCGCTTCCCCGATCAGTTCAGTGTTCTGTCTATTTCTAGCCTGGCTCCCGTTTTGGGAATGGTCCGGCAGAAGCTTTGCCTTCCTTGTGCTGGACTCTTGGTTATTGTTCCCTGTACGTCATGTGCAGCCATGCAGCAGACCTCCAGTGGCCACACATGCTGCAAGCTTGGCCACGCAGACTACTGCGCTATTACCATTCCGGATCTGGCGGGAGGCCTGGCAGCTGCTGACCCCTGTGCGCAGAATCTAAATAGCAAATAGGTAAGGACAATCAACGTGTCTTTATTCCAAAAGATGGCTACAAAGGTTCAGCTTAAAATATTATTTCCAATAAATTAAGGTCGCTACAAGATGACATAAAGGAACCATGTCCCTGCCCCGACACGAGCTGTGTTTCGCATAAACGCTGTCTCAAGGGGGCAGTTAATCTAATAAAACATTATGAAAATACATCAGTTAATATGCAGTGGATCCTAAAAGTAAGAATAGGCAAATGCAAGTTTTACAGGCAACACTTAAAAGCAGTTAATACATCTCATTGAGGAAATCTGGCTGCCGGGGCACCTACAGTATTCTATCTAGCAATAAAATAAATGAATAGTAAAGTAAGCTTTAAACAATAAACAAAAGCTGTGCAAACCAGAGCTGACAAGCATCTTAAAATCTAGCAAGGGCAGTTAACCAGGAAAGTGCTTGCAGAGTCTTAGAGAGGCAGCAGTCAGACTAGAAACATAGCAGGGCTATAAAGGCAAAAAAAAAAAAAAATCACGGGGTATAGTTGCACTAATCAGAAGTAAAAACAATGAAGTAAACAATTATGGTTGCAGAAACCACAACAATTTTCAAAACTTACAGACCAGCATTCCTTGGCTGCTGACTGTAAGGTCCTTGAAATGTATATTCTACTAATGCTGAATAGCATTTATTTGTGCTTTTTACTAATTCACTTCATCTTATGCACCACCTCAAGTGTTGTGGACAGCACCACCAAGCTGCCAGGGGTCTGAGATTCAGGCTCCATATGCAGATTGACTAAGAAAGCATGACAGCAATTGCCCTGACTTCAAAGTGCACAGCATGTGTTAATGTACGTACCTTAGTTCAGTTGCAAGTCTCAGTCCTGATTACTGAAACACACTGGGAATTACACTGATCTCATGATGCACAAGATAAGCAGCTGGTCCAGACGTTTTGGAAATGCTTGCTATGTTGGCACAGGCTGTGTATAGTGATTGGCAACCATTAGATGGGCTCTCACCCTGTGACCTGTTGTAATATTGTTTAGCTTAGATTTTCTGGAGGGCTTAAGACCTTTGCTCTGATAGTTCATTACAACTGCTATTTGATTGTTCTGAAATTCCTGTTTCAGTATTGCCTGTTCTGCCTTTTCTTTATCATTCTGTTTCTCCCTTCTCAATTGGCCCTTTGACCAAAATTGCCTGGGACAGATAATTGCTTGGAGAGATGTTCTGTTTGAAAAATGTTCTCAACAAACTAATTGCACCTTCTGCATTCTTTCCCACAAACTCCTAAGAAGGACATTCAAGCCAATACAGTACAGTGTACTCCGCCGGAGCGCACTGTTAACCCGTGTTTGGACGCGCGTTTTCGATGCGCTAGCTTTACCCCTTATTCAGTCAGGGGTAATAGCGCGTCGCAAACGCGTGGCCAACCCCCCCCCCCCTGAAACTAATATCGCCCGCAACATGCAAATGCATGTTGATGACCCTATTAGTTATTCCCATGCGATTCAATAAGTAAAATGTGCAGCCAAACCGCACATTTTACTTTCAGAAATTAGCGCCTACCCAAAGGTAGGCGTTAATTTCTGCTGGCACCGGGAAAGTGTACAGAAAAGCAGTAAAAACTGCTTTTTTGTACACCCTCCGACTTAATATCATGGCGATATTAAGTTGGAGGTCCCAAAAGTAAAATATAATTAAAAATAAAAATAAAAAAATGTAAAATCGGCCCGCGGCTCGCGGGTTGAAAACCGGACGCTCAGTTTTGCTGGCGTCCGGTTTCTGAACCCGTGGCTGTCAGCGGGTTTGAGAACCAATGACGGCAAAATTGAGCTTCGGCTGTCAAACTTGCTGACAGCCACCGCTTCTGTCAAAAAAGAGGCGCTAGGGACGTGCTAGTGTCCCTAGCGCCTCTTTTTACCGCGTGCCCTCATTTGAATACTGAATCGCGCACACAGGAGAGTGGCCTGTGCGCACGCTGGGAGAGCAGGCGCTCGCCCGCTCTCCCGTGACTTTTACTGTATCGGCCTGATTGTTTGTTACCATTGTGCAGTGTAAATTCCAGCTTCTGTCACAGTGCAGTTTGCTTTATTTAATCTCAACAGAATTATCAGAGAAACTCATCAGAGCTGTGAGAATTCCAGAATTTGTGCAGTTACCTTGACTCCAGTTCTTCACAGTGAGTGGTAAGTAATGCATTGTCTTATTAACATATTGGAGGTTAAGTATGGAGTTCATCTAATTACCTGAAGCCATTTCTAAGGTGTTTTGTTTGTCTTTGCTTGTGCTGTCTGGCAGCACAAGTAAAGACAAATGTGTATGCAGAGACAACATACTTTCACTCTATTAAAATAAAGGTAGATGTAATATTCTGTTTGACCAATAAAGGTCACAATAACAAAATAACAGCAAGCATAATATATCATCTGGCTGCAAGAGGTCACAGTAATAAATTTGATATCCACTGTGCTCGGGCTGGAAGGCAAAAAAGGGAAACTGCTTACATGGAGAACAAAATAATTCCAGGTTTTTTCAGCGTGATACATTGGGCATTCTAGGCTGCCATAGTTGTCCTCAGTTAAACAAAAACAATCCTCTAATAGAAATTTAGGGTGGACTGTGGCAGTTCAAGAACTTTGACTTTGAAATCGAAGCACAACCCCAGACGGGGGGGGGGGTTCAGGAATTTCTTGAATTTATAGGCACAGTCTAAGAGAATTACAGCTTTGACATTATCTAGCTAAGTAAAATGAAGAATTTCTACTCACACTGCAGCTCCACATCAGCTTTGTGACTAATACTGTATTTATCTTTCTGGATCTTTGGTACAGAGAATGTTCCATGCTGGCACTTTCAAACTTCAGCAGTATCTGTATGCTTCTTTTTTGTATCTCACAGTTAACTTAATAGTATTACGCAGAACATGAGAATTATACCTGTAAAGAAATAACTTACATGTATATATGGTCAAATCTAACTCAGCCTTCAAACAAGTTTTTAATTAGACATGATGTAACCGAACCCTTTGGCACTTGTTAGAATGTACCATTGTACACATTCACCTACTGAATTTATGTGCCTATATGTAAACCGTTGTGATGTTATGTAACTAAATGACGGTATAGAAAAGATTTTAAATAAATAAACTACCACATAAGTGAGGAAATTTTACAAAGGGCATACGCCGCCGCCATTCACTGCATGTGTTGAGAGCATTACTGTGTGCTTGGTGATCTTCTGGGATTTGTGCGTACATGTGCATGTCCCTTCAAAATTGAGCGTATATGTACGCATGTCCAGGTTATTTCATAATATGCGTGCATATACGCGTGTATGTTATAAAATGACTGTGTACCTGGCTGCAGGCTGACGAACACCTGTTCAAAGGTTACCGTTCCTCTTTTTAAAGTAATCAATAGTTTCTGTGCTGCAGCATTACAAAGGAAACATTATAAAGGAAACACCTCACCACAGTGTTTGGCAGCTCCTTGAACTAGGTCAATGTTGGAGACAGGATGCTGGGCTTGATGGACCCTTGTTCTGACTCAGTATGGCAATTTCTTATGTTCTTATATATACCCTGAAGGAGAGGAAGTGCAGGGGAGATATGATACACACCTTCAGATATCAGAAAGCTATTAATGATGCACAAACTGTGAACCATTTTTGTTGGAAAGGAAACTGTTGAACTAGGGGTCATGAAATAAAATTCCAGGGGGATGACTCAGACCCAGTATCAGGAAATATTTCTTCACAGAGAAGGTGATGGATGCCTGAAATGTTTGCCTAGAGGAGGTAATGAGGACAAAAACAGTAAATGACTTCAAAAGGGCATGGGATAAACACTGCGGATCTATAGAGGCTAGATGTTGGAAGAAAGGAGTATAAACTGCATAACCTGCATGGAGCAGCAGTTACTATCCTTGACGGAAGGCATTAGGATAAGCTACACAGAGTAGCAGTTCCCACTCTAGCCTGCTCATGGCTCTCCTCTCCCTTCAGCTGGGTCCAATCATTTCTCTCCTCTGCCTTTCCATGCTGAGCCCAATCACGGATCTCCTCCCCCTCCTCCTGGGCTACCGACTTGCAAGAAGCATTGACCATCATTGGCCATGACTCTTTGAGTCATCCCCCTTATCACTGCCTGAGCTGGCAGCCACTTCAGAAGGCAATGTTAGTTCTGACCACACACCCCTGAGCTGAGCCATAGCTGTCACATGGCTTGCTTAAGAGAGCCAGAAGCAACTGTGAAAAGCAAAAGCTGGCCATAAAAAAAAAACAACAACATATATTTATTATAAGCATAAGTAATTATTTACAGTTAATGTAATATCTGCTGGTGCTGAATATATATATATATATATATATATATATATATATATATATATATATATATATATATATATATATATATATATATATATATATATATATATATATATAGTCCCTAATACACTCAAAGGGGTTGGAAAAAGCAGTACTACTCTGACTGAAAAGTAGAATCAGTTAAAAAATACAATTTTATTAACATACATATTATGGAGTCACCTTTTCTAACTCTCCAGCTAGCTCAGCCTTTAGGAGAGGAACTCTTGCTGTCACACCTATACCCCTTGATACTCCCATTACTGGAAAGTCTTTATTTTATTTTATTTTATTTTATAGGAGGGTCTAGCCAGCCTCATACAACTATATACTCTCCATTAACTAGGGATTTGGCTCCATCTCCTGAAATTCATAGTGTCAGTCTTCCGACCCAACCCTTCCGAATTCTCCTCATTTCAAAGTTGATGCTTGCATTTCTTGTGATTAGCTTTTTAAGCATGGAAACGAGTGCAATCTTTCATGGTGATTTTCTTGAAAAGAAGAACCATTTTCTCTAGCATAAAAATAAAAACCAAATTACTTTCCAGAGAGAAAGTTTATTACAATAGTCTGGCAGGAGAGGAAACATTTTGAGAACATACTCAGCAGGTAATAATCTCCCAAGAGACTGCTGCTTGATTTCAGACATGCACATAGAATATTAGCATAAATTCTCAGTTTAATCTCATGTGATTTTTGAATCCCTGACATCCAGATTTCAAGCACTCTGCATGAGTCCAAAATCAGCTTGCTTCTTGAGGATGGAAATTCAAAATCTCACCAAAAGGAATAATAATATTCTCTCTCTATTCTAAATTAAAATTGTGGCAAATCTTTTGAAAAAGCCTTGCAACTAAATGTATTTATTTGATTTGTAGTCACATTATCTCAGTATTCTGAGCAGCTTATCTGAAAGCATTTATAAATCATAAATCAAACACATTATAAAATAAATTAAAACTAATAACTAACAATATAACAAAAGGCTATGTTGGTTCCTGCTCCAGAATAGGAAAATAACTTTACTTCCTTTTCCAGTCTGCTGCACAGTTGCTGGCCAATATCTCACCACGTGGCTCTCTAACACCACTCCCCCCTTTCTCTCTGTCTTTCTAAAAGAAAATTAAGTATAATGAGTGACAGCTCTTTCTTTTAGAAAGACAGAGAGAAAGGGGGAGTGGTGTTAGAGAGCCATGTGGTGAGATATTTGCCAGCAACTGTGCAGCAGACTGGAAAAGGAAGTAATTAAGTAATTAAGAAACCTCATTAGCAATCAATTGCCTGCTCCTCATTGGCTTCACCCAAACTCTGATGCAAAGATATATCATTTGTCATTTCAAATATGACTTTGTGTTTCACGTAAAGTTAATCATAATAAATTATAATATCCTGGCTGTCCAGTAATAGCCACATGGTGTTGCTGTTAGCCAAGCAAATAGCACAGTAATGGCTTCCAGCCAAAGGGCCCCTTTGAATATCAAATAGAAATGTAAAGTCCTCACAATGAAATGAGAATGCCTTCAGTCAGCTTAAAAGGAAACACTTCCCATTAGCCCTCATCTGTAACAAGCAAAGAGACCATGGGCTATCTCCTTTGCAATTTAATTCACCCTATATAGGCAGGAAACAGAACAATTTAATAAACCACTGGCTTATATTTGTCATAGCACAGGAAAAAAATGAGCATTGTCTGAAAGTGACATTGTCTTCCTTCCTCAATGATCCACCATCAGCAGTCATAACATTAATATGGAATTAAAGATAAATGCATATCACTTTTTATTTCATTATATCTGAATTTTAATACAAGTTCTAATAAGCACAGTAAATAATGTCCTTTTTTGCATTTTCAAGCTTCATTTCCACTTTCACTGTGCATATTTAGAAATATATCCATCTGCAAACTCAAGGATTAGAAATGGCTTCTTCTTTGCACCAGTCAGTAGTACTGATAGTTCACAATTTAACAAACTCCAGATATGATGAAATCTGTTAGTGAAATTTTAAGCCTAATGTAATATATTAATATATATTTAATAGCTAAATGTGTTTGGGGGCAATTTTCAATTGTCTGCTTCGATGCAATCTATGTGGGTACTTTTGTTTCCATAGACCTTGTAGCTAAGTTTCAAAAGGGGACAACAGGCTCAGTTTTCCTTTGAAAACTACCTACAGTGTATTTAGGTTCAAAGTACCTGCATACTTTGCACCTGCTTTATCTGTGGGAGGAAGAACAGAGACAAAATACTATCAGGCCGATGCAATATCATGTGCTGAACTTAGAGCACAGATTAATAAGAGCTTGGACACACGTTTTGGATGGGCATCCATAACCCCTGATGCAATAAGGGGATCAGTGCATCCAAAAGCGTGTGTTAAAACTCATGCCTAGCTAATAGCGCTCATCACATGTAAATTCCATGTAAATGAGGCATTTAGCTAATACCCCATGATGCAAAATTTCCTTGTGCACCGGAGGCACACTTTTTAACCAGGAGCAGGCGTAGTCTTCCCACATGCCAAGAAGGGATGTGCAGAGCAAAAGTTTATGTTCATAAGTCCATAAGTCGAAAGGGGGGGTCATTTGCGGTTAATATAGACATATGGAGAATTCCATAAGTTGAGTCTATGTCCATATGTGCAAATAAGAATTTAAACCCCTCACCCTCCTTAATCCCCCCCCCAAAGACTTACCAAAACTCCCTGGTGGTCCAGCGGGGTCAGGACACCATTTCTGAACTCCTTTGCAAGGAGCACGTGACGTCGGCGTCACGTCGGAGTGATGCGGCGTCAGGCGATTCCCCGCGGGTTCGCTCCGGGACCCTCGTTGGGCCCAAAAGGAACTTTTGGCCAGCTTGGGGGAGCCTCCTGACCCCCCCAAGCTGGCCAAAAGTTCCTTTTGGGTCGAACGAGGGTCCCGGAGCGAACCCGTGGGGAATCACGTGACATCGGCGCCACGTCGGAGTGACGCGGCGTCACTTGATTCCCCGCGCGATCGCTCCGGGGGACCCTCGTTGCACCCAAAAGGAACTTTTGGCCAGCTTGGGGGGGCCTCCTGACTTACCAAAACTAACTTACCAAAACTCCCTGGTGGTCCAGCGGGGTCAGGACGCCATTTCTGAACTCCTTTGCAAGGAGCACGTGACGTCGGCGCCACGTCGGAGTGACGCGGCGTCACGTAATTCCCCGCGGGTTTGCTCCGGGACCCTCGTTGGGCCCAAAAGGAACTTTTGGCCAGCTTGGGGGAGGCTCCTGACCCCCGCAAGCTGGCCAAAAGTTCCTTTTGGGTGCAACGAGGGTCCCCCGGAGCGAACCCGCGGGGAATCACGTGACGTCGGCGCCACGTCGGAGTGACGCGGTGTCACGTGATTCCCCGCGGGTTCGCTCCTGGACCCGGGTTCGGCCCAAAAGGAACTTTTGGCCAGCTTGGGGGAGTCAGGAGGCCCCCCCCCCAAGCTGGCCAAAAGTTCCTTTTGGGCCGAATGAGGGTCCCGGAGCGAACCCGCGGGGAATCACATGACGCCGCGTCACTCCGACGTGGCGCCGACGTCACGTGCTCCTCGCAAAGGAGTTCAGAAATGGCGTCCTGACTCCTCGCTGGATCACCAGGGAGTTGTGGTAAGTCTTTGGGGGGGGGGGGGATTAAGGAAGGTGAGGGGTTTAAATATTTATTTTGGATCAACAATCGCGATTTCCAACGTATTCAACATAGCTATGTTGAATAAGTTGGAAATCCGATCGTTTTCGCCTCATCACTTTTTTAAGTTAAAAAAAAAAAAAGTAGCGTTTTACATTTAAGTTCAAAACGAATGCACACCCCTAATGCCAAGGGCTCAACTTAAAAACAAAAAAGCAGCTTTCCTTTGGTTCCTCCTACTTACTAGTATCATCACGATACCAAGTAGGAAAAGCCACAGAAAGCAGCACCATGCAAAAAAAAGTCTTGACATAAAAAATTTGGGGGCACACAATATTCATCCACAATATACACGTTCAGGGCCATGTATATTGGGCATACATATTGTGCCAGTAAATTAGCTGCTATGGGATAAAACGGATGCTCTTAAATTGAGTGCCTGGTTTGGTATCTTGCACACACACAGGGCACTTAATATTAATTTATTCTCTGCTTTGATACTAGCGATTGGTCCATTCACTGTCACATGTCAGTGAAAGGGCCAACCCCCTTCCAGAAAGCTGTCCCGAAAGGGCATTGGTCCTTTCACTGACATTACAGTTTGTAAAGAACTCAACTGCTAGGGTAATATCTGGGACAATGGTTTGTGAGCATATCTCACCAGTTCTGAAGGGCCTCCATTTGCTTCCCATTAAATGGAGAATTTCCTTTAAAATTCTCATGTTAGTTTTTAAAGGGTTGAATGGTGTCACAACCCCAGCTTCAATGCAGCTCTAAAATTGTATTGTCCATCACAAACCCTAAGATCTGCTAGTCAATTCCTTCTGAATGTCCCTTCATCATAGATGAATCTCAAGAAAGGCTTTTTATATCCAAGGTCCTGTCCTTGCATTCTCTTCCACGTAGTTTGAAGGAAGAATCCTCTATGCTAAAATTCAGGAAGTTATTAAAGACCATTTTGTTCTCTCAAGCCTTCTCTGCTGATATGTAGCCAGCAGGGAGCAGATTACTGCATAAAATCTGGAGTGTAAACTATAAACCGAAGGTATTTAGATGGAAATTAGCATAATATTTACTGAACTTGTGTTCTGTTTATGTCTGTGTCGTTATTTTATGATTTTATGAATTTTTTTTGTTAGACCACTAGAAGTTTTGATTTGTAATATAAAAGACTTTAAAATAAATAAAAAATAAAATAAATAACGCTCCAATCAGGAGCAGCCCTGCTAGGGGTGAGGAGGAAGCTCTGGCCAGACTGTTGTGGACACACAGTCACTTCTCCTGGGTGCCCAATGTAGAGTGCTAGGGACACCCAAATTATCCGTTGCAGCTCCCTTTTAACATGGCAGCTCATTGCGTATTGCATCGAAGGTCCAGGCGAGGTGGATGTGTGCACGCTTTATACATGCATGATATTGCATCAGCCTGTATGAGGCCATTATTCAGCACTATTTAGTCAGATAAATTCAGACATATCCAGCTAAGTGCCACGATTTCAACAGTTGGCCACATTCAGAGGCCACCACTTATCTGGATAACTTTTTAGCCAGATAAAAAGTTATCCAGATAAGTGAGAGGCATGATGGGCATCCTCGGGTAGACCTACTTATCTGGCTAACTTATCTGGATAAGTGCTGATATTCAGCCTTATCTAGCTAAGTCAGCTTGATAATTTAGACCTGCTATTTAGCTAGTCTGACGCTAGCTGGATAGCAACTGAATATGGACTCCCTTGAGGTCCATATTCAAGGGCATTTTGCTGAATAAATACCAATATCAACAGGTGGGAAGAAGAAAAATGTTTGTTTTGTTTTTCATTTCATTTTCGGGAGTTTGATTTTCCACAGATATAATTACGTCCAATATTTATTTTGTTTATTTAGTTAAAAAAATGAAATAAACATAAGAAAAAAACAAGAATGGGGCTTCCTAAGGCCTCCCAAGCACTCCATCCAACCCTCTCACCTGAAAATTTGCTGGAGCCAGGATCCTCCCTGGCCCCCAGTTATGCTGTTCACAGGGGATCCAACACCGAGGCCTAGGCCCAGGCCAAAGCCTCGGACTTGCAAAGAGCATAAGCCGAGGTTGTGGCGATGTCTGTGGCCTATGCAAGGCCGAGGCTTCAGACTGGACCTAAGTGACAGAATGGTCCCGATGCCTAGGCCCAGGCCAAAGCCTAGCCTTGCATAGGCCTAGGTCCTACGCAGGGCCAGGCTTCAAGACCTGGCTGGATAACTTAAGGCTTATCTGGTTATATTAAAAATAATATAGCCAGTTACTTATAGACACATCTTAGAAAAAAAATACAGTCTGGATCCGAAGTAAGGCCCCCCCTACTTCAAAATGTATTCTGGTGGAACCATGTCCCCCATGTACCTCCCAGGTTCCCTGAGGCTAATTTGAAAAATGATAACCAGCCCTCCCCTCACCCCTGGCAATCGTTTGCATTCCACTTGCTCCAGCTACGTGCCCTCTTCCCAGCCTGACCGCATCAGTTCCACCTTGAACATTTGTCCCCTAACTTCCTGCCTAATCCAAACCCAGCACTCTCATCCCTCCCTGCCCCATTCCAACTCCCTGCCCCATTCCTCCTCCCCAAGCTAACCCCATCCTTATCTCTTTCTTGGTACTCCTAAATAGCAAAGGCTAGTGGGACACACTACAAATGCACTGCAATTCAAAGCAATATCAGTCTTTGCTTTTGAGGCAATGACTGATGCTACTGGGAATGGTGATACTTAGCCAGATACAGCTGAAAATTGGCTAAGTTAGTTATATAAATTAGCTCTAGCCTGGTACGCCCCTACATTATCTGGCTGTAATGAATTATTCAGCTAACACTTAGCCATACAAGTGCCCTAGATATTCGAAAGTAGGCATTTAGTCAGATATCTCACAAGTTATTTGGCTAGATGCCTTCGAAAATGGATGTCAAGGTATTTTGCTTCTTTTCTACCATGCTCCCAGTGGAATCAGTATTTGCCTTGACAGCAACATCAATAGTGTAAGCTACCAGTATTGATGTAGGAGTATTACTCCTACAGAAACATCTATAGCTTATGCTACTGGATTTGTTGTCAAGTCAATGACTGATAGAGTAATAAGACACTTGTACTGTGACCCAGGCAGATTTTGCCCTTGACAATGCAAAGAAAGATTTAGGGATGGGATTGGCTTAGGAAGTTTGGGAGAGGAATGTATTTCCGACTTAAAGAATGTGCCCGGCATAAATGGGGAGGGGCAGGTTTGAAACTTTTCAAATTAATTTTGAGGAGATGTTGAAGATCTCTCAGGAGGGTGGGAAAGGGGCCCTGGCTACCATCCTATACTGGGGGTTATTTTTAAACTATGTCCGTGTTTATGCAGCTATAGCTTTGAATATATCCACATACATTTAAAACCATCTGACTACCTTTAGTCAAACAAATTTAAATCTAATTGGTGATACTTGAAGAAAACCAGTTAGGTTTCAAGTTTTCCAGCTAAAGGTAGCCAGATAATTTTATTCAGGGATATTCAGCAGGACATTTATCCTTGTGAGTAGACCAAATTACTTATCTGACTAACTTTAGCCAGATAAGTTAACCATGTTAGGGGTTTTTCCATATCGGCCCCCTTGTATATATTTGAAAATCCAAATGCACATGCATTGTTTACTCCCCTGGACCTAAACACATGCACAGGGATGTCACTTTTTTTTCTCTTTATTTCTAATTTCTTTATTTCTAATTTCTAATATTTATATATATATATATATATATATATATATATATATTTATTTATTTATTTATTTATTTATTTATTTATTTATAACTTTTATATACCAGCATTCGTAAAAACATCATGTCGGTTCACATGATATTTGAAATATTTGACAAAGAAAAATAGGCAATGTAAGTAGTAAATATACACCATTAGTAAAATGCAAAAGAAAAATATTAATTGCCACATCAGACCCCAATATGTTTAGGGGGAAACAAGGAAAATAGCCATGTGGAATGGCATAAACAAAATTCAATATAACCATGATAAGGAAGGAAGCTGTAAATAATAATAATACCCAATCAAACAATATTCTCACTAGCAGAAGAAGGAACCACAACCCATTGGCGAGCATCCAGAAAAGGTTGTAACTGAATGACATCGAAGAAAGCAAATTTAGCAGAATCAAGAGTTATCATACATTTACAGGGATAATGTATAACACATGGCTCCTAGAGAAAGAACAGCATTTTCTTAGCTAAAAACCTCTTTCTTCGTTCTTGTATAGCCTTCGTTATATCTGGGAAAATCCAAATCTTTTGGCCTTTGAATGGAATGTCTTTATTGCGAAAATATAGACGAATAATGTTATTGCGGTCCTACATAAAGACAAATGTCATCAATAGCGTAGCTTGGTCAATCACATTTCCTTCATCAGAATTTTCAAGGAAATGAGTTAAATTAGTAGGAACATCAGTACATTACTATCCATTGATCTTCTAGTGACTGGAAGGAAGAAGATCTTCTCCATAGGAGGGATTGCATCCTCTGGAATCTTTAAAACCTCTTTTAAATAAGCAGAAAAAATATCAGAGGGTATAAGAAGGGTCTGAGGAAAATTAAGTAATCTCAAATGAAAAGATCTAAGTGAGTTCTCAATGTTTTCAATTCTATGAGAAGTAGAAGACACATTTTTTATAATGTTAACTTGAGAATCTTGAACCTTTGCAATGGAGATTTTTCCCTGAGACACCTTCTGCTCCAAAGAAGTTAACCGAGTTTCATGAACTTGAGATTTATTATGTAAATCGGGCATCAAAGAAACCAAAGAAGTGATAGATTGATTGACCGACATTGGTTTTTCTGTATACTTAGATTGAAATGTTTTTTTTCAAATTTTCCTACTGTACAGGAAGTCTCCATCTTTCATAAAAAAATCAAGATGGATCCCTCCTGGCCCCATAGATCCTAACCTTTTGGCTTTTGAAAGATTAGTACAATATGAACTATTTCTTACGGTGACCTTGGACATTGTTTCTCTGTATTCCAACATCCTCCAGGAGGAAGCTATTTGTGTGATACGAGAGGTGTTAAATCGATGTACTGGGGAGATCCATATTCCTATGAACTTCCTGTTAACTCTAGCAGTATTGGCCCTCACAAAAAACTTGTTTTCAATTTGATCAGAGATTTTTCCAACAAATCTATTCTGGCCTGCCTTATATATGGAATCCTTTGAAGAAAGATTTGTCTATCCCTCTCCTTTTAGTAATTTGGTAGTAACATGGTTGAGATACATTGACATCTTTTTTATATGGCAGCAGATGAATATTCAATTCTTTCTTTTTCTGGATTGGCTCAACAACTGTAATAGTAATTTATATTTCAACTTTTGTTTACATAGTTCAGAAATTGCTTTTTTTCACATCTTAATTTCATATAACTCTCTGTTCCACAAGGATACTGACCTTAATACTTTATTGATTTTTGGCAGTCATCACCCCTATGCATTGAAATATAATATCTGTTGGACAGTTTTTGCGGTTAAGGCGGCTCTGCTCCTCCAAGGAACAATCTGTGTTTCAAGCCAAACAGATATGACCCAATTTCCCAAAAGAGGATACCCTCATGGTATTCTGAAAATAACTTTTAGAGGGCATTATACATCAATCGAGATTTACTTTTTCTTCCTCAATCTGCTCCTCCCCTGAGTGTTTCAACTGTATTTTTCATTTTTCAAAATGGGTTAAAGAAATCAGTGCCATTATTCAATGCCACTGGCCAATGTTTTCATTATATAACCGTTAAGGCTTACCTATCATCGGGGTAGAAATTTGAGGGATATATTAGTTAGGGATGTGAATCGTTTTAGGACGATTAAAATTATCGTCCAATAATTTTAATATCGTCTTAAACCGTTATGGAACACAATACAATAGAGATTCTAACGATTTATCGTTATAAATCGTTAGAATCGTGAGCCGGCACACTAAAACCCGCTAAAACCCATCCCCGACCCTTTAAATTAAATCCCCCACCCTCCCGAACCCCCCCAAATAACTTAAACATTTCCTTGCCAAATCCTACCTCCTTCAATCCCCCACCCTCCCGAACCCCCCCCCCCCCCCCAAATGACTTAAATTACCTGGGGGTCCGGAACGGCAGCGGTCCCGAACGGGCTCCTGCTACTGAATCTTGTTGTCTTCGGCCGGCGCCATTTTCCAAAATGGCGCCGAAAAATGGCGGCGGCCATAGACCAACAGGATTCGACGGCAGGAGGTCCTTCCGGATCCCCGCTGGACTTTTGGCAAGTCTTGTGGGGGTCAGGAGGCCCCCCCCAAGCTGGCCAAAAGTTCCTGGAGGTCCAGCGGGGGTCAGGGAGCGATTTCCCGCCGCGAATCGTTTTCCGTACGGAAAATGGCGCCGGCAGGAGATCGACTGCAGGAGGTCGTTCAGCGAGGCGCCGGAACCCTCGCTGAACGACCTCCTGCAGTCGATCTCCTGCCGGCGCCATTTTCCGTACGGAAAACGATTTGCGGCGGGAAATCGCTCCCTGACCCCCGCTGGACCTCCAGGAACTTTTGGCCAGCTTGGGGGGGGGCCTCCTGACCCCCACAAGACTTGCCAAAAGTCCAGCGGGGGTCCGGATGGACCTCCTGCCGTCGAATCCTGTTGGTCTATGGCCATTGCCATTTTTCTGCGCCATTTTGGAAAATGGCGCCGGCCGAAGACAACAAGATTCAGTAGCAGGAGCCCGTTCCGGACCGCTGCCGTTCTGGACCGCCGCTGGACCACCAGGTAATTTAAGTCATTTGGGGGGGGGGGGTTCGGGAGGGTGGGGGATTTAATTTAAAGGGTCGGGGGTGGGTTTTAGCGGGTTTTAACGATTTTAACGATATATCACAATATTTTACCCCCCCAAACGGCAACAATACGATTCCCTCCCCCTCCCAGCCGAAATCGATCGTTAAGACGATCGAGGACACGATTCACATCTCTAATATTAGTACACTTGGAGTTACGTACCCTGCATTTGCTAGCTTTGACAACATCGGGGCACTCCACATGTGGTAATTGTTCAGTTTGTTCACACTCCCTTTCAATATCATCGTTTCAACATCCAGTTACTAAGAAACCTTTTTCTTTAAGATTCTCCACTGCATGCTTATTGACAGGTGCTAGGGGTGTGCATTCGTTTTCAATGTATTGGCAATCCGCAACGTATATGTCCCTATTCGTTGTATTCGTGGGGTCAAGAAACGTATGGCAAACCCCCACGAATACAACGTATCTAACGAATAACCCCCCCCCCCCCTCCAGACCTCCCCAAGACTTACCAAAAGTCCCTGGTGGTCCAGCGGGGTTGTGGCGCAATCTCCTGCACTCGGGCTGTCGGCTGCCGGTATTCACCCAACTGCATGCGCTGACCCCCGATTTTATAACATGCGCGCACCTGCGCACGCATGTTATAAAATCGGGCGTCCATATGTGCATCTGCAAAAAAAAAACCAACCAGTTAAGACTCAGATTATAGAACATCATTCTAGTATTCTTTACTGTTGGGAGGAAGCTCTGCTAGTTCCACACTGGCTAGCGGCAGCACATTCTGTGGAAGATTTGAAATTCTTTGTGATTGATATTTTACTCCCGCTGGTACAGGATGGAAATTTTTCTGAAATGCTGATCCAGCGTGAACAGAGATGGATCTATTCTTGTTCTATTCAGATTCTAGTTCCTCAGGATTTGAAAAGGAAAACTGAGTGGCTCTACTTTACCTAATCTTTAGGGAATTATACTGTTCCATTCTTTAATATTGTCTGCTATCACATGATGTCAATGACATATAATTCTTACTGTCATCTCCATGAGTAATATATTGTAATTTAATATGGTTTATTTCATCATCAGAGTATGTATATGCTTCAGTGATATTATCTTCCCGATTTAACTTTTATGAGTAACAATATATGGGTTGCTCTATTTGTTTTCTAGACTTTCTTTAATAGGTATTTAATTAAAAAGATGATTGTTCATACTTATATTGTATATTTATATACCTGTTTATGACTACATGTTATGCTCTTACAAATATCATTTATACAGTATATTTACTTTTTGCTATGATATAAGTTTTTACATCATGCAACATTATTTTTTTATAATCACGGATATAACAAGACACATTTTGTTTTATGTTTTTTCATAATGTGAATAGAACATTTTTTGTGTTATTATACCTTGAAATATGTACCTGGGCAAGTATTATGATGGTATGTTTTATATTTAAGGATGTGATTATAATTTCTGCTCGCAAAACCTGTAAAATATTTCTCGATGTCCCGAGTTGTAGGGGCCTCTTTCACATCCATTTTTGTAATTGACTTTGACTCGATGCTGGTAAAATAGTTCTTGTTCAGGTCCGTTTTTGCAATTGATTTTGTCCCTTTTTGCCAGTAAAATAGTTCTCGCTGAGGTCCACCTGTTTTCAACATGGTAGCTGAAGCCTGATTGGTTCCCTATTATATCCTTCTGGATTCACTGATTGGACTCTTCTTTTGGCGCCTTTTTTCGCTGTCCTTTAAATGTTTGAGGATTGGGGTCTCATGTTTGCACTCCTCCCATATTGAAGTTTGGTACATAAAAAGGTATGTGATTATCGTTATTTGTATTCTTTACCCATCCTTTTGTGTGGTCCTTACTGTTGTATTTGAGACATTGAGTTGTGGACCCCTGGTCACTACAAGAGATGACTCCTCCCACTGGGCTTTGCCCTATGAGGACTTGTAGTAATAGGCTGGCTCTTAGCAGTAATACACACAGTGGAACGATAGGCTTTATTATATGGCAATGTAGTTGGTGGCCCGGGAACGGACTGTGAACCCAGCCAGAGGAGAAGCGTCTCTGATGGCGTAGTCCAGTCTGTACTTTGCAGCACAGATAAAGAGTCTCACCAGGTCTTGAGAGGATGATGGGCCCGGTAGTGGTCCGCAGAGTGGGGTAGGCTGAGAACCCAGGCACAGATGAAATGCTAGAGAGAGTAGATCTGGTAGTGGTCCACAAAGCGGGGTAGGCCAAGAATCTACAATAGCAGAGATGAGACAAGGCAGAGCTAGACCAAGAGCTGAGGTACTCACTCTGAGGCTGGAAGTTGCTGTAGAGAGGAACCCCCTGAGGGCGGAGGTCCAGGACAGAGCAGGGTCCCCGAGGAGCGGGTACCTTAAGCAACCTGCAGAAGTTGGTAACCCCGGAGGGTAGGAAGGAGCGAGGCAAGGCCCCCGAGGAGTGGGTACCTTGAGAGTCCTTGGTGGTTCCTGGTATCCCCGAAGGGAAGGTAGGAGCGAGACAAGGCCCCCGAGAAGCGGGTACCTAAGTCGTTCCGGAGCGAATTTACACAGAGCGGAGGCATCTGGTAACAGGCAGAGATCAGCAGCGAGATTCTTTGCTAATTCATAGCTGAAATGGAGAGAGGAGGCTAAATACCCAGAGGTAGTGACATCATGTGGCGGGGATGCCCCAAAGGTTCCTGCCATGACGTACTCAAAAGGAGGGCCGACGCGCGCGTGTGTGGCCTTGGTGACCTCAGAGGGAAAATGGTGAACGCAATCGCCCATGCCGGACCGGCGACGCCGGAGAGGTTGGCGAAGAGAGGCGGAGGCAGCCATCTTGCCCAATGAAGCAGAAAAAGAGAAAAGAGAGGTGAGGCAGAGAGGGCGCAGCCATCTGCGACCGACGGACGCAACACTTACTTTATAAGAGTTTTTGTTTTGTATTTTACTGTTTGGAACCAATACTGTTGTCCCTCCCGATGCAGAGTATGGGCGAAACACAGGGTCTGTGTCGGGGGACATTTTTAAAGATTATTGATTGAATATATTCAGACTAGAGGAGTTGTCCTGTGAGTAAAGTATTTTGAATTATTAAGCTTTTGCAAGGACTTTATTGCCTCCATACACCGTTGGCTATTTGTATGACTTAATGAGTATGGGATTCTACTCTGTTTTTTCCTTTTGGAATTTTGACCAACATTAAAACAGTCCAAAGACTATCCAATGTGATAACAGTAGGCTTAACAAACAAAGTAGGATTTTGAATTATAGAATGAGCCACAATCGATGGAACAGAGTCTGCCAAACCTGTTCTTGTCAATTCAGTCAGCAAGGAAGATAGCAGAGCCAAACTCTCTGCAGCTAACCGCGCTCCTTCCGTCTCTTCCGCTGAGGCCCGACACCGAGACTGGGCCGGTGAAATGGAGGAAACAAAGCCAGGTGAAGAAACAGAGCCATCCGATGACCCAGAAACTTCCAAAGAAGCTTCAGCCGAAGCAATAGATCTGATGGGAGGGTGTGGACTGGACCAGTGGTTGGAGCTAAGGGAGACATCTACTGTCGATGGGCTGGCATCCCTGAGTCCAGCCAAACCGGCTTTGATCACCGAACTTCGGGAATGTAGAAATTCAAGCATTGTTGTTTGGCGAAGGGGAACTGGCATCACAGCCATCTTACCCTGCCTGAAGGCTCCTTTCCGTTTCCCCATTTCAAAGAGAAAAGTTTTGCTGAAAAAGAAGAGTTAAGGGATTTTGCAGGAGCAGCTCTGAAGCGCATATGCCATGCAGCGGCCATCTTAGTTCCCCCCAGGGATGTCACATTTTAATCAGGATAAAAGTATGCATATTTTGATAGCCTGTATGTTTTTTTAGCCTCTCTAAGAAGGAATAAATTTCAACCATGGCAAACTAGCCATGTAACTATTTTGTTACCTGGCTAAATTCATTTGAAAAATCTTCTCAAAGAGCCCAATTTACAAAACTGCAATATACTATCTGTGCATATAAGTGGGTCTGCAGAGATTTATGCCTGCATTTTATAAACGGTGTGGATGCAGCCAAACAGTTTATAAAATGCCATGTATATCTGCCCCCAAAGTATGCATGTGTGTTTTAGTACATGCATATATTTGTAATGAGGGAACATGCTCACTTCTCTACTCATATTGTAAAAATACACATATATTAACTATTTGAGTGCAGTTCCTTAGAACTAAATACAGAGACAGGTATTATATAAAGTATTTATGTATCCCAACTCTGAAAATACTTTCTTGCTAGTAGATATCAGTACACCTAGACCTTCATCAGTGAGAAACATTGAAACATGATGGCATGACGTATCTAGTCTGCCCATCCACACCAACTAATTCAGCTACAATATTAGATTCAGAAGGAAAATACTATATAATGTTCCCCTGTTGCTTTCTTGCTGAATCTTCAGGAGTGAGCTGCTGACAAACCTGAACACTTTTGTTCCCTAAATTATTTTAGAAAACAAACAGAGAGTGATTTACCATCTGGTGTAAAGCTGGAAAAGGCATGGGATTGTCCACAGTAATATATAGTGACAGGGAAAAGAATAAAGGTAATGTGACTAATTTGTTCCAAAGTAATTACTCCTTGGCTCAGAAGTGCTTTGTTTATCCTTCCAAGGAACATGTCTCTGGCTCATCCATGCTGGAAAAGAAAATGTATTTCGCCTTTTGTAAACTGTTTCAGGTCAGTTTAGGGAAGGAATGACATTTTTAGGCAATGGACTTCCCTTGTTTAAATGCTCTTTAGGATTTTTCTGTTTTTTTTTTTTTTTTTTAGAAAGCTATGAAATTGGCAGCAAATCACTGTTTATCTTCTTAGCCATGTACCTGCAGCATCCTTCATAAATGAACAGCATAATTAAATGCACAGATTCAGAAAATTCTGACTCCTGCTGCTGAAAGGTTAACCACTTCTAACTTCGATGAGATGTTGCCAATTAACTGAAATGCACAGGGGGCCTCCTAAGTCTGATCCCACAGAATGACAGAACTGCAATTTGTGGAACAGCATGCCTCATGGCTTTCCAATCAGTCAGCTTCTGAGGAGGGAGAACATTTCTTTGCTCTAGGTAAAAACTGGTATGAAGGCAGCACAGCATGCTGCCCAAGCTGTGATAGGATGGCCAGGCAAGTATTTGTGCTCTGCGTTACAAAGTACCTTGTTATACTACATGAATGTCTCTCTACAGGGTATAACCTTGACAAAATGAGCTCCCCGATATCACATCTGTTCCCTGCAAATTAGAAGCCTGTTTTGGCTCTGTTCTTTGCAGAGAAACAACGTAAAAGAAGCAATATCAGCAGACGAGTTGCAGGTGATGTCTGTTGATAAGTACTAGCTTAACCTATTTATTCAGCACAGGCATTTTAAGTGAAAGAAAAAAATGCACAGCAGCCATATTTTGTAAAGATGAACATTTGCTAATAGTGCCTCAAGCCATTTGGATTTTAAATTCAAATATTAAACACAACTATGTGTGCGTTATGTTTTCCAAAAATGTTATTACTAAAAGTAAAACAAAAAAAATGTCTTCAGGCAGGAAAGTCCAAAAGGTCTGCAAGTCAGTTTATTTACAGAGTCTATGCAAGGATTAATTTGTCTGTCTCCTGTTTATGAACAGAAGATATGCCATACTGGGTCAGACCAAGGATCCATCAAGCCCAGTATCCTGTCTCCAACTGTGGCCAACCCGGTCACTGGCAAGTACCCAAACATTAACAGAATTCAAGTTACTAGTGCTGACAACAAGCAGTGGCTATTCCCTATTCATCAATTGCACTTTACGGACTTCTCCTCCAGGAACGTATCCATCATTTTTTAAACCCATCTATCTAGCCTCCTTAACCACATCCTCTGGCAATGAATTCCAGAGCTTAGTTGGGCATTGACTGAAAAATAATTTTCTCCAATTTCTTTGTGCTACTTACAAACTTCATGGAGTGCCCCCTATTCCTTGTATTATCTGAAAGAGTAAGCAACCATTTCATATTTACCCATTCAAGTCCTTTCATAATTTTCTAGACCTCTATCATAGCCCCCCTCAGCCGTCTCTTCTCCACACTGAACAGCTAAGTAGTCCTTTTTTGTCATACCCAAGTGCTCTATAAAGTAGTCAATCTCTTTAGCATTTCCTCATAGGGGAGTGATTCCATGCTCTTTATCATTTTGGTCACCCTTCTCTATACTTTCTCCTGTGTAACTATATCTTTTTTGAGATGTGGCGACCAGAACTGCACTGTTACGCTCACCAGCTGCGGCAACCCGCAGCCAGCACCACTCACCCATCGGCTCTCACCCTCTCCGGCTCCAGGTGCCCTCACAGCAGCAGCCAGCCGCTGCCACCATACTCAGTCTCTGGCCCAGGCCTCCCGCACTCCGCATGGCGGCCGAGATGCCGCCAACCACCGCCTCCATCCAGGCCCTCCCTAGGTGCGCTCGCCACCTTGGCTCCTTTTAAAGGGCCAGCGGCGGGAAACCAGGCTCCAGTCCGAGATGATGACTTCTGGCCCTCTGGCCTATATAAGGACCTCCTCAACTCCAGCTGACTGACTTGGCAACGAGTTCCTAGGTTCCTACTTCAGTGTTCCTGCTTCTGAGGTTCCTGCTCAGCATTCTCTACTTCAGAGGCTCCTGCTTCAGAAGTCCCTGCTTCAGCCTTCCAGCCTCAGCTGGAAGGGCTCTGGTGGCCATCACCCTTTGCTTTGGGGTGATGGCCACCAGAGCCCTGTCTTTGGCTCCAGCTCCTCCAGTGCCCCCTGGGACTCCGGTCCAGACTTCACCTCCACCTGCTGTCACTGGCCTTTGACCTCGGACCAGACCTGACCTTCGTCTGTTGCTGCCTGCTTTTGACCTCGGACCAGACCTGACCTTTGCCTGTTGCTGCCTGCCTTTGACCTTGGACTGGACTGACCTTTGCCTGTTGCTGCCTGCTTTTGACCTCAGACCAGACCTGACCTTCGCCTGTTGCTGCCTGCCATTGACCTCGGACCAAACCTGACCTTTGCCTCTGGCTGCCTGCCTCTGACATTGGACTGGACCTGACCTCTCTTTTGCCTAGTTGCTGCCTGCATCGTCCATCTTGGGCTTCAGACCCGACACCACCATCCTCTGGCCACTCCCAGGACCAGCCACACAGAGGCCTGCCTAAGACCAGCCAGTCCCAGTACCCAAGGCCTCAACCTGTGGGAAACGTGGGCTGGTATTGGTGAAGCTCATGTCTACCTCTGCTTCCCGTCTAGCCTCTCCTCCCAATGGTGGGGACCTGTGGAGCTCACCCTCCACAGGTTATGCCAACACTACCTTGGACCAAGGATCAAAAAACCCTAACATGCACACAGTATTCAAGGTACGATTTAACCACTGAGTGATGCAAAGGCATTATGGCATCCACAATTTTATTTACATTTTCTTTCTAATAATTCCTAGCATTCTGTTTGCTTTTTTGATTGCTACAGCACACTAAGCCAACCATTTCAATGTAATATCAACTATGATACCCAGATCTTTATCCTGGCTGGTAACTCCTAAAATGGAACCTAACATTGTGTAGGTACAGCATGGGTTATTTTACTTTATATACATCACCTTGCACTTGTCCACATTATATTTCATCTGCCATATGGATGGCCAATCAGTCAATCTCAAAGGTCCTCTTGCAATTTATCACAATCCTTTTGTGATTAAATGCTCTGAATAATTTTGTGTCTTCTGCAAATTTGATCACCTCACTCATCATACCTTGTTCCAGATCATTTATAAATATATTAAAAATCACTGGTCAAAGTACAGATCCCTGAGGCAGTCATCTGTTTAAATTGTTCTACTGTAAAAAGAGACCATTTAATCCTATTGTCAGTTTCCTGTCTTTTAACCAGTTTGCAATCCATAAAAGGCCATGGCCTCCTATCCTATCACTTTTTAGTTTTCTTAGAAGCCTCTTATGAGGGACTATGTCAAATGACTTCTGAAAATCCAAGTACACAACATCTTCCAGTTCAGTCTTATCCACATGCTTATTCATCTCTTCAAATACAATGTAGCAGATTTTTGAGGCAAGACTTTCCTTGGGTAAATCCATGCTGGCTGTGTCCCATTAAATCATGTCTATCTATATGTTCTGTGATTTTATTCTTCATAATAATTTCCATGACACTGAAGTCAGGCTTACTGGTCTATAGTTTCCCGGATCCCTTCTGGAATCCTTTTTATATATCAGGGTTACATTGGCCACCTTCCAGTCTTCAGGTACTTTGGATGGTTTTAATGATAGGTTACAGATTACAGATAGGTTACAGAATACAGATAGGTTACAGATTACAGATAGGTTACAGGTTACAGATAGGTTACAGAATAGGTCTAACATTTCATTTTTGAGTTCTTTCAGAATCCTGGGATATACATCATCCAGTCCAAGTGATTTGCTATTCTTCAGTTTGCCAATCTGGCCTACTACATCTTCCAGGTTCACTGTGATTTGGGTCAGTTCATCTGAATAGTCTCCCATGAAAACTGTCTCCAAAACAGGTATCTCCCCAGCATCTTCATCAGTAAACACTGAATCAAAGAATTAATTTAGTCTTTCCGCAATGGCCTTTTCTTCCCTAAGTACCCCTTTAATCCCTCGATCATCTTGCGGTCTCACTGACTCCCTCACAGTCTTCCTGCTTTCAATATATTTTAGAAAGTTTTTCTTATGAGTTTTTGCCTCTGTGACCAACTTCTTTTCAAATACTCTTGGAGCCTATCTTAGCAATGTTTTACATTTAACTGGCCAATACTTATGTTTTCTCCTATTTTTTTCAGATGAATCTTTCTTCCAATTTTTAAAGGAAGATCTTTTGGATAAAACAGCCTCTTTCTCCTCACCTTTTAACCATATTAGCAATAGGGGTGTGCATTCGTTTTGAACTTAAATGGAAAACGCAACTTTTTTTTTTTTTTTAACTTAAAAAAAAGATGAGGCGTAAACGATCGGATTTCCAACGTATTCAACATAGCTATGTTGAATACGTTGGAAATCGCGATTGTTGATCTAAATAAAAATTTAAACCCCTCACCCTCCTTAATCCCCCCCCCAAGACTTACCAAAGCTGGCCAAAAGTTCCGTGAGGGTCCGGGAGCGGACGCGTGGGGAATCACGTGACGTCCGCGTCACGTCGGAGTGACACGGCGTCACGTGATTCCCCTCGGGTTCCGGGAGCGAACCCGAGGGGAATCACGTGACGCCGCGTCACTCCGACGTGACGCGGATGTCACGTGATTCCCCATGCGTCCGCTCCCGGAACCCTCGTTGGGCCCAAAAGGCACTTTTGGCCAGCTTGGGGGGGTCAGGAGGCCCCCCCAAGCTGGCCAAAAGTTCCTTTTGAGCCCAACAAGGGTTCCGGGAGCGAACCCGACGGGAATCACGTGACGCCGCGTCACTCCGACGTGGCGCCGACGTCACATGATTCCCCTCGGGTTCGCTCCCGGAACCCTCACTGGGCCCAAAAGGCACTTTTGGCCAGCTTGGGGGGGTCAGGAGGCCTCCAACCAGTGCATAATATAACTCAGTTCTCCAAGTGTAAGAACAACACACAGTCACTTGGATGTGATAAAATCTATATTTACAAGGTTCTACTTCAGCTAAATACAGAATACAAATGTTCATTTCAAATAAACCATTGTACAAACTTTAAAAATTACACTTGGAAAAAATAGATAATTTTTTCAAGATAAATTAGTTCAGTTTATATTTTATGAAAGTTCTTTTGGATTATAGCCAATGTCATGGATCTGCTTAGATTAGAAGATGCACTTCGCATCCTGGATAGTAGAATGGTAGGAATTCAACAAAGCGTGATACTTCATTAGATCATCGCTTGAGCAATATTTACGTCATTGGCATTCCTTCTGACGCAATTGAGATTTGAGGGATCTGACTTCAGGGGTCAGCCATGGGTGGAACCTCTTTGTAGCTTTACATTTCACTACTAAGGGGGCAACACTATCAAGTGAGTCTATCGACAAGGAGGGCCAGCTACAAATACCTTCATCAATATTAGTTGGGCAAAAAGACTCAAATTTAGAACTCACTACATCTCAACTTTACTACTAATGCCAGTCTCAGTACTTGCATTGGGACTGTTTCTGTACCTTTCTGCCACATCTTCTTGGTCTCTGATTGCATCACTTGGTACTTAAGGATCTTAGCTTTCTCCATACGATCCACAGAATGGTTGCTGGGTACTGACACCTTATCAGCAATGCCATTCTTGTGTTTTTCTCCTTCACCACAATATCTGGTTTTCACAGATCAATCTTCCTGTCAGTGGTAACAGGAATGTACTAGGCTATCACAACTTCTTTATTCTCTTCTCTTCTGTTATGGTTGTGTTCCCAGCAATTTTTTTGGTACATTAATGTTATAATATATTACAATAATACATAGTAAATACAGGTATACAGGCCTTCTGACATCAGCATGTCATAACCAAAATGTAGTCCCAATGAATCATTTCTCTGGGCCATTACTGGACTGGTCTGTGATGGAAACCTGCTGACCAGACACAGTTATGATCCCTTTTCACTGAGCTGATTTGTGTTGAACTACAATGGTCAGTCAGAGCCACTATGGGTCTGACTCATGACCAAGGGATTTGCATCCAAGTTACAATTATTTTTTAATCATTTAAAATAAATAAAGCAAAATATGGGGTTTTATATCAGAGTGGTAATAAAGCCAGGATCTGGCATGGCCTTGCTACTTTTATATGCCCCAGCGACTTCTCAGTGATCTCATCAGTTCTAGAAAACTTGGCTGTTTAAAGGAAAATCTTGCTTCCTTGCTCAGGCAAGGCTTTAAAACTTTAGATCTGGCATGTGACACCAGGTATGCGAGAGAATCACCTTGGAAAAAAAACAGAATAATGTACTTAATAAGTTGTTATGCTGGAAACTCTATAAAAGCTGTCTCACATGATGGCCTTTTGGGCCCAACGAGGGTTCCGGGAGCGAACCCGAGGGGAATCACGTGACGTAGGCGCCACGTCGGAGTGACGCGGCATCACGTGATTCCCCGCGGGTCAGCTCCCGGAACCCTCGTTGGGCCCAAAAAGCACTTTTGGCCAGCTTAGGGGGGTCAGGAGGCCCCCCCAAGCTGGCCAAAAGTTCCTTTTGAGCCCAACGAGGGGTCCCGGAGCGAACCTGAGGGGAATCACGTGACACCGCGTCACTCCGACGTGACGCCGACGTCACGTGCTCCTTGCAAAGGAGTTCAGGAATGGCGTCCTGACCCCGCTGGACCACCAGGGAGTTTTTGGTAAGTCTTTGGGGGGGGGAGATTAAGGTGGGTGAGGGGTTTAAATTTTTATTTGCACATATGGACATAGACTCAACTTATGGAATTCTCCATATGTCCATATTGACCGCAAATGGGACCCCCTTTCGACTTATGGACTTATGAACTTAAACTTTTGGTCTGCACATCCCTAATTAGCAATTATTTGGCCTTCCTTCCAACTTTCTTATTTCATGGAAATCAACTGGACTGAGCTTCTAAGATGGTATTTTTTAACAATGTCCATACCTGTTGTACTCGTTTAACTTTTGTAGCAGCACCTTAAGTTTTTTTCTAACTATTTTTCTCATTTTATCAAAGTTTCTCTTTTGAAAGTTAGTGCTAGAGCTGTGGGTTACTTATTTTCCCCTTTCCAGTCATTAATTCACATTTGATCATGTTATGATTACTATTGCCATGCAGCCCAACCATCATTACCTCTCTCACCAATGTTGCATCAGAAGTGGACCCTTGGACCAAGGTGGGGGTTGATGCAACCCATAGGTAGGGACCTACGGGTCCTCACCATTGGCAGGTGGAGTGGGCTGATAGGCAAAGGCCACTGGAGCTTCACCTATACCAGCCCTCGTTCCCTGTGGGTTAAGCCTTTGGGTGCCAGGGCTAGAAGGTCTTAGGTGGGCCTCGAGATAGAATGGCAAAGAGGTAGGTTCAGCCCAGAGACAGCAGATGAAAGATGGTGTAATTCTACCCTGGACTGGGTCAGGTTCTGGAAACTCAGACTCCAATGGATCAATGGCAGACTGAGGGCACTCGAGCAAAAGTAGGCTGAAGCCTAATAACTCCATGTCCAGGGAGTAGGCTAAAGAGGCATCCAATGGTTGGCTAGGGTCAGGGCCAGCAACAATCCAAGAGATGTGGCAAGCAATGCTGAGGTCTGATCACAGAGATGGACAATAGCACAGTCAATCGAAGCAGAGGTCTGATCACGGAGATAGTCAATAGCAAAGTCAGACAAATGGGAGGTCAGGGATTGGAGTTAGGCTGTAGCATAGTCAGGTGAAGCGGAGGTCTGGGTCTGGAAATAGGCTGTAGCGTAGTCAGGCGAAGCAAAATCAAAGTCCATATAATCAATCCGAAACATAGACAGGACAGGAACGAGGAAACAGGAACAATGAGGATAAGGAACGAAGGGTAGAGATGAATCTCTTAGCAGCAACAAGTACGCGACCAGCGAGGAGACCTGTTGCCTGCGGGACCTGAGCTTAAATACTATGAATAGGTTGATGTCATCATCCGGGGCCGTGGCCAGGTTCCTGCCGCGGTCCCTACAAAAGGATCAGTGATGCGAGTGCATCTAGGGAGGGGCATGGCACGAGTAGTGACGTCTCTCCGCAGGCCATGCGGAGAGGCCAGATGAGTAGTGGCATTAGGACCAGGATGCTGGTGACTGCAGTGGGGCCAGAGGCACCAGGGGAGGCCCGAGGATGGAGCTGGTGGCCCATCGCCGCCAGCGAGGAGGAACTAGAGGCTGGAGTCCTTGTGAAAAGGTGAGAGGGCCATGCTGTGGGTCTGCTGCGGATGGCACATGTAACAACCAAATCCTGGGCTGCACTAAGAATTAGATCTAAAATACTTCCCTCTCTTGTTGGTTCCTGAACCAATTGCTCCATAAAACTGTCATTTTTTCCATCTAGAAACTTTATCTCTCTAAAATGTTCTGATGTTACATTTACCCAGGCAATACTGGGGTAATTGAAATCTACCATTATTACTGCACAACCAATGTGTTAGCTTCCCTAATTTCTCTTAAAATTTCATCATCTGTCTCATCATTTTGACTAGGTGGATGGTATTATACCCTATCACTATACTCTTCCCCAACACACATGGGATTTCTACCCATAAAGATTCTATTGTGCATTTAGTCTCTTGCAGGATCTTATCCTTTTGGACTCTGTGCCATTCCATACATAAAATACCACTCCCTCACCAAGTTGCTCCTCCCTATCAATGTGACATAATTTGTAGGGATGTGAATCGTTTTTTGATGATTTAAAAAATTGTCTGATATATTTTAAATTGTCAAAAATCGTTATAGGCACGATACAATAGGAATTCCCCCGATTTATCGTCAAAAATCATAAATCGGGGGAGGGGGAGGGGAAGGGGAAGGGGGAGGGCGGGAAAACCGGCACACTAAAACAACCCTAAAACCCACCCCGACCCTTTAAAATAAATCCCCCACCCTCCCGAACCCCCCCAAAATGTTTTAAATTACCTGGGGTCCAGTGGGGGGTCCCGGTGTGATCTTCCACTCTCAGGCCACGGCTGCGTTAATAGAAATGGCGCCGGCGCTACCTTTGCCCTGTCATATAACAGGGCAAAGGTAGTGCCGGTGCCATTTTGGTTCCTGTCCCCCCGACGTCACGAGCGCAGGAGATCGCTCCCGGACCCCCGCTGGACTCCCAGGGACTTTTGGCCAACTTGGGGGGGCCTTCTGACCCCCACAAGACTTGCCAAAAGTCCAGCGGGGGTCCGGGAGCGACCTCCTGCACTCGGGCCGTATTGCAAAATGGCGCTGGCCGTATGGCCCTATGGCCGGCGCCATTTTGCAATATGGCCCGAGTGCAGGAGGTCGCTCCCGGACCCCCGCTGGACTTTTGGCAAGTCTTGTGGGGGTCAGGAGGCCCCCCCAAGCTGGCCAAAAGTCCCTGGGGGTCCAGTGGGGGTCCGGGAGCGATCTCCTGTGCTCGTGACGTCGGGGACAGGAACCAAAATGGCACCGGCGCTACCTTTGCCCTGTCATAATGCAGGGCAAAGGTAGCGCCGGCGCCATTTTTATTAACGCAGCCGTGGCCTGAGAGTGGAAGATCACACCGGGACCCCCCCACTGGACCCCAGGTAATTTAAAACATTTTGGGGGGGTTCGGGAGGGTGGGGGATTTATTTTAAAGGGTCAGGGTGGGTTTTAGGGTTGTTTTAGTGTGCCGGTTTTCCCGCCCTCCCCCGATTTATGATTTAAACGATTTTTAAAAAAACAAAACCGCGACGATCAGATTCCCCCCCCCCCCCCCCCTCAGTCAAAATCAATCGTTAAGACGATCGATCACACGATTCACATCTCTAATAATTTGTTTCCTGGTATGGCACTATTCCATTAGTTATCCTCCTTCCACCATGTTGTGAGATGCCAATTAACTCTATGCCATTCCAGACATAAAGCACCTCTCCCTTTCCAAGTTGTTCTACCGTACCAATGTGATGTAATTTATTTCCTGGTATGGCACTATTTCATTGGTTATCCTCATTTCACCATGTCTGTGAAATGCCAATTAACTATATCTCATCATTGACTGCTTTGCACTCTCACTCTCCCATCTTAATTTTTAGACTTCTGGCATAGGCATACAGACATTTCAAAGTATGTCTTTTGTTTTTATTAACATCCTGCTTTTCAGTTGACAAGTATAATTTAGAATCTTTTACCTCAGGTGATTCTTTACTTATAGGCACATGGACTACTTCTGTTTTTATTAGAACCTCTCTGTTGAGATGCTCTAACTCTCCTGTTTCATTAGTAAAATTTGAAGATACTTGCTCCAAACCATGCACTGCTAAGCAACTGCTGGCTTTCCTTTTTTTCTAGTTTAAAACTGTTCTATCTCCTTTTTAAAGGTTAGCACCAGCAGCCTAGTTCCATCCTGCTTAAGGTGGAACCCAACCCTTCAGATAAAACTCCTCCTTCTGCAAAGACACACAAGCTCTAAACTATTATATACATTTTGGCTAGCTTTTAATTATAAACACACAAACTCTAAGCTTTTTCTATCTTTTGGCTTGCTTTTTATTACAAACACAAACTCTAAGCCTTTATCTATTTTTTGGCTTGCTTTTTTCTTTTTTTTTTTTTTTATAAACATACACATACATACTAAAGAAAACACCCCAATAGTTTACCTCTCCTCAAAACTTTTTAAGTTCTAAAATTTCCCAAAGCAATACTTATTGATACTGTTTAGTCACCAGAAGATTATCCTCTCCTCTCTATTTCTCTTCCAGAAGGGCAAAATATTTCCACTGAATAAGCCTCCAAAATAATATCCAATATTAGGGCAATTTTGAAACAAATTGCAGGGCTCTCAGTCCAATCAGTGAATGTAAACTTAATTTCAAAGGGAATCCCCAGGTGGAATTTCCTTTTAAAAATCCAGATGACTATGCTCATTCAAATGCACTTTCAGAAAGCATGTACAAATTCTATCCTCTGACCGCCCTCTGCCCTACTTCTGCCTCCTTTTGCTGGCAGGTAAAAGCACTCACCCTATGACCAGCACTTGTACTTTTATCTGGAAATGGTTCTTGCTTCCTTAAGAAAAACAAGAACTGCCATGATTAGAGATGTGCATTCGTTTTTGCTGAATTGGAAAATTGCAACGAAATTGTCCAATTCGGCATGTTTCAGGGAGCCCGAAAAAAATCAGGATTTTCCTGTTTTTTCGCAAAAATTTGTTTTTCCGATTAGTGCGCACTAACGGGAGTCAGTGCGCGCTAACTCCTCGTTAGTGCGCGCTGTCCTGTTAGTGCGCACTAACAAAAACTAACAAAAACTAACAAAAACTAACAAAATCTAACGGTTTTTGTTAGTGCGCGCTAACAGGAGTTAGCGCGCACTAACGGGGAGTTAGCGCGCACTAACTGGGAGTTAGCGCGCACTAACTAAAAATCGATTTTTCGCGAAAAAAAAGACCCGAACCGAAAAAAAACGACATTTTCCATGGCGGCCGAAAAACGAAGAACGACACGAACACAAAAAACTATGCACATCTCTAGCCATGATCACAGTCAGATTTTCCTATACATCAATGAATCAAAACTAATACCTGCACCCAATGTTCTACCCCAAATCTTCATAGATTTCTTCCAAAATACATATAAGGACACCAAAGTAATGAAAATTATCAGACATTTTTAGAAAAGTTAGTAATAAAACATCAGATTCATATCTTCTTGACTAGGAAGTACAGTCACACATACCAAAGCACAGACCAAGCACTTATAGATGTAAATACATTTTTCCACAGAATAGCCAGAGAATCATTAATTACCAAACCAGAATTTTAAAAAAACAGAACAAACAAAACATCTAAAATAACCAGATTTGATAAGGATTATAAAAACTTAAGACAAAGATATGACAACTCTCAAAAAAAAACTACAGAGAACTCCTCAGAAAAGATGTATGCAGCGCCTACCTTCACAATGTTAGAAATTAAAAAAGCAAAAAAACCTTTAAAACTGAAAAATTCTGAACACGGGCAGAATAATACTCTGATATAGAGGAGCTCATAGATAACAGTTATTTCTGGGACATGGGGAAAGGATTTAAACCCCAAACCTACCCAGAATTAGCAATTCAAAATGGAAAAATATGACTTGATCATTTTCACACCTGTAGAAAGATATAATTTATTTATTTAAATTCTTTTAATATACCGATGCTCAAGACCAGGTCTTATCGTACCGGTTTACAATGAACTAGGGGGAAAAACCAGTTAACAATGAAAGCAAGAAATTACATTATAACAGGCAATGTGGAACTGGGCTGTTAGAGAAAAAGAGGATAGGTTAAACAATTTCTAACTGGAGAGCAGAGCAAATAAGCAGAAATGTAAGTGCTTACATGGTAAGAATTATGCACAAATTTACATAGTGTGTAATACTAGGCAAGTTATATTAAAGTGCAGTTAGCCGAAAAACAGTTCCTTTGAGTTGCTGAAAGAGGACGCAACCGTGGGGTATGTGACTGTGAGGGTGAACCTGAGGCTTCTTCAGGGGTATTAGGGGTGTGCATTCGGATTGACCGCATTAGTAAAACGCAACTCATATTTTTTTTTTACTTAAAAAATTGATTCGACATAAACGATCGGATTTCCCACATATCGAACATAGATATGTTCGATATGTGGGAAATCGCGATTGTTGAGCCAAAATAAAAATATAAACCCCCTCACCCTCCTTAATCCCCCCCCCCCCCGACTTACCACAACTCCCTGGTGATGGAGCGAGGAGTGAGGACGCCATTTCTGCAATCCTTGGCGAGAAGCATGTGACGTCGGCGGCACGTCGAGTGACGCCGGCGTCACGTGATTCCCGGCTCGTTCGCGCCGGACGGCTCGTTCGGCCCAAAAAGAACTTTTGGCCAGCTTGGGGGGGTCAGGAGGCCCCCCCAAGCTGGCCAAAAGTTCTTTTTGGGCCGAACGAGCCGTCCGGCGCGAACGAGCCGGGAATCACGTGACGCCGACGTCACGTGATTCCCGGCAAGTTCGCGCCGGACGGCTCGTTCGGCCCAAAAAGAACTTTTGGCCAGCTTGGGGGGGTCAGGAGGCCCCCCCCAAGCTGGCCAAAAGTTCTTTTTGGGCCGAACGAGCCGTCCGGCGTGAACGAGCCGGGAATCACGTGACGCCGCGTCACTCGACGTGCCACCGACGTCACATGCTTCTCGCCAAGGATTGCAGAAATGACGTCCTCACTCCTCGCTCGATCACCAGGGAGTTGTGGTAAGTCTGGGGGGGGGATTAAGGAGGGTGAGGGGGTTTAAATTTTTTTTTTGCACATATGTACATATACCCAACTCATTGGATTTTTTTTATGTCCATATTGGCCGCAAGTGGGACCCCCTTTCGGACATAAAAAATATGAACATAAAATTTTGCTCTGCACATCCCTAAGGGGTATGCTTGGGTGAATAGCCAAGTTTTTAATTTTTTTCTGAAAGTGATAGGGCAATGTTCCTGGCGGAGATCTGGCAGGAGAGAGTTCCAGTGATGCGGACCGGCAATTGATGATGCCCATTTTTCAATGGTGTTGTGAAGAACGGATTTTTTGGGGAGAACCTGGAGGGAATCTCTGTATGCAGATCTGGTGGGTCTTGCAGAGGAGTGTGGTTTGAGGGGTATGGTAAGTTGAAGCGAGGATTCCTGAAATAAGGTTTGGTGGATAATAGTAAGTGTCTTGAAGAGAATTCTGTAGCGAATGGGTAGCCAGTGGAGTATTTTTAGAATCGGGGTGATGCGGTCCATGCGGCGAGAGTTTGTGAGGATCCTGCTTGAAGATCTCACATAGTATATCAAAAACATACCCAAGAGAGATTATACCTGCTGGAAAAGGCAATCAAAGAATATCAAACACCATTAGATACACCAAAACAATACAGGAAATCAAAGAATGCCACAGACACATAAACCCAGAAAAGAAAGTAGTCTTGATAGGATACTCAATGAAATGCTCAAATACAGTAATGTAAAAGTCCAGGAAGCACTAGTAAAACTTTTTTTGTTCAAAATATCCTTATTTACGTTTTCAATTTAACACAAAACAGTATCTAGTATGTCTGCATTTCTCATTCAAACTGTGAAGTAGTAGGTATAAGATCATGTAACACATCACTTATAAGTGATACATTTCTTTGCAACTAAACCGCATTTCAATAACAGGGTCTCTTATGATTTCCCCAATCTCAGATTTCTCCATGGATACCCAACAGGCAGAAGGATGCTGAACCATGGAAACTGCATTGTAATGAGAGGGCTCAAAAATTGAGATATAACATTCCGGTACAATTCCATAGACAATGTAGTAATGTAGCTCCTCCAGTGGAGCATTTCAAGCACTTACATATTAGAGCAATATGCAATCTAAATGCCTTTATAGGCCAAAATATCAACTTATTGCAATTTTAGGCTGCATCTTTCTCAATGTTAC
Source organism: Rhinatrema bivittatum (assembly GCF_901001135.1). NCBI lineage: Eukaryota > Metazoa > Chordata > Amphibia > Gymnophiona > Rhinatrematidae > Rhinatrema > Rhinatrema bivittatum. The sequence continues at coordinate 440,320,815 of NC_042615.1, read as the reverse complement.
ACATTCTGTTATTTAATTCATCATAATCCGGCTTTCATAAATAGAATCATCCTATAGCCACAGCAACAGATCTTGCCCCATTTTTCTGCTACTGTTTATAATATATGATATTGGGTCATAGAATGAAAATATTTATAGGTCATAGTCATTAAGAACATAAGAAATTGGCATGCTGGGTCAGACAAAGGGTCCATCAAGCCCAGCATCCTGTTTCCAACAGAGGCCAAAACCAGGCCACAAGTACCTGCCAATTATCCAAACACTAAGAAGAACCCATGCTACTGATGCAATTAATAGCAGTGGCTATTCCCTAAGTATAATTGATTAATAGCCATTAATGGACTTCTCCTCCAAGAACTTATCCAAACCTTTTTTGAACCCAGCTACACTAACTGCACTAACCACCTCCTCTGGCAACAAATTCCAGAGCTTTATTGTGCGTTGAGTGAAAAAGAATTTTCACTCAACGCACAATATCTCATTGATATCACTTTTGTTTGAAATAAATGTAGTAATTTGAAATGCACCTGATATATAGTCTATTTCTTGTTTAAATGTCATTGAAAAGTAGCTTTGAACTTGAAAATAAGCTAAGTAGTCCTTTTTTTTTTTAATCATACCTATACAGTAGACAAATATATGCAACTTTCCCCTGCCCAAGTCCAGGAAAGATTATATGATATCCAGCCCTCTAACAACCAACTTCTGAAAAGTGGATCGTATAGCTCCCGGTTGAAATTGTGGGTTATCATTCAAAGGAAGGCATTGGGCTACCTCCCATGAAAGCCGCAGCACCTTCCTTAGAGATTTCCATACCACTCTAGCTGCTCCAAAGAGCAACAACTTACAGATGAAGTAGGGCTTCTTGGGATGAATGGAACTTATTTTAGGTTCAGGGAAGACACAAACTCTTTCCAAACCCAGCATCAGGCTGCTACTTCCACCCCCCCTTCCCCCCAGTCAATTCCCATTTAATATCACATTGCATGCCAAATACGAGGGAATCCCCCACCTCCCTCCACCTTAGGGTAGCTTAATTTGGCTAATGGGAATCTTGCTTTCCAAGATTTCCAGATGAACTGTGAGCAAAGCTTACAAGATCTTTCCTAAGTAAAATGAAGGGGACCATTTGCAATATGCACAATGATTTCAGGATCAACACCATTTCTAATAAGACTACATGTCCCAGGAATTCCATCCAGGCCAGGTGCTTATGATTAAATTCCATAATACGGGGTGGGATATTGCAATTATACCACTGTTTGGTATTCTGGTTTATAATAGCCCCGAAGGTATTTGATTTTTAACTCAGCCCAGATTAGAGGGAACATGGGGCAAGCTTCATGCAAATGACAAGAAATATCCAGACCTTCATATTTATTTAAATTCAGTTTTAGTCCTGAAAATCATCCACATTCTGTTATAATATCTTGTACTACCAAGAAAAGCCTGGGAAAGTGTCATCATGATGTCATCTGCAAAGAGCCTTATTTTAGTTTCCAGATCGCCAAGTTTTATACCATTGACATTGCCCTTTTGTTTTATCCAACGAATTAATGGCTCTAACGTCAATATGAATAATAATAATAATAGTGGGGACAATGTGCAGCCTTTCCTAGTGCCTCTGTGCAATTGAAATGGCTCAGAAACAGTTCTATTTACCTGTATGTAGGCCAATGGGTTAGTATAGAACATGTTTATAACATCAAAAATATAACCCGAAAAACATTCTTTTTCAATATTAACTGGAGGTTAATATTGTCAAAAGCTTTTTCTGCATCAAAGCTGATGACTATTGGGTCTTCCATTCTGTATTTAGGCTTGTTTCAATAGCTAGAAGCAGCTGCCTGATATTTGAGTTGGATGATCTTCTAAATATGAAACCCAATTGTTCTGTAGAAATAAAATTAAGTAAAATATATTTAAATCTATTGTCTACTAATATTGCAAAAATATTAAATATCATGATTTAAAACTGAAATTGGCCTATACGAAAGCAGGATTATCCAAGTCCTTCCCAGGTTTTGGTTGTATGATTATAATAGTAGCTCTCAAATTTTCCAGCATCCCTCCTCTTTGAATAATACAATCAAAAAAGGATTTTTAGGGGATCAACCAAATGAGTTTCCAATACTTTATAAACCATCACATAAAAGCCATCAGGTCCTGGTGATCTGAAGGATTCAAACCCCTTAATAATATTAGACCTATTTGCTAAATCAATTGGCCTGTTTAGCTTTTCCAAGGTAGTGGAATTCAGTTTAAGCATAATTATTTTTTACTTAAAAGATTCTCTCACTTTAATATCCTCAGGTTCAGCACTAAATAGATCAACATTGAATTTCCTGAAATTTTTCCCAATCCCCTCAACAGTGGTACATATTTTCCCTCTGCATTTTTGAGATCTTTGACAAATGTAGAACCCCTTTGCGCTCTCACCAGCGGGCCAATACAGTAAAGTCTGCGGGAGAGCGGGCGAACGCCCGCTCTCCCGGTGCGCATTATTCAGTATTTGAATTAGGTCCGGCGGTAGATCCGGGTAAAAGGAGGTGCTAGGGACACTAGCACGTCCCTAGAGTCTCCTTTTTGACAGGAGCAGCGGTTGTCAGCGGGTTTGACAGCCGATGCTCAATTTTGCCGGCGTCGGTTCTCGAGCCCGCTGACAGAAACCAGAAACCAGACGCAGGCAAAATTGAGCATCCGGTTTTCGGCCTGACAGCCGTGGGCCGAATTCAAATTTTGTTTTTTACTTTTTCTACTCTTCGGGACCTCCGACTTCATATCGCTATGATATGAAGTCGGAGGGTGCACAGAAAAGCAGTTTTTACTGCTTTTCTGTGCACTTTCCCGGTGCCGGAAGAAATTAGCGCTGAATTTCTGAAAGTAAAATGTGCGGCTTGGCTGCACATTTTACTTTCTATATCCCGCGCACATACCTAATAGGACCCTCAACATGCACTTGCATGTTGAGGGCGCTATTAGGTGCCGAGGGTTGGACGCGCGTTTTCCTCCCCTTATTGAATAAGGGGTAAGGGAAAACGCGCGTCCAATAGCAGGCTAACAGTGCACTCCGTCAGAGCGCACTGTACTGTATCGGCCTGCAGATTAGCTATCATTCAGCCAGGCTATTGTCATAGCGATAACATTTGTGCTTTAATGGAATCAGTTCACTACCCATTGGTATAAGAGGTCATTCAATAATTTTTGGGTGGAGTGGAATTTTTCTTTCCAATCACTGCCCCCACCCCCCACCCCCATTGAATTAAGTTTATTTTATATTCATGGAGCTTTTTACTCAACTCTACAATATTACTGTTAAGTGTCGTGCTTTTGCAGTCTTCCAATACAGTACTGGTGTATCCCAGTACTTTTCATTATTCAGAGCAAACCATTGCCATTTGTCCTCCAGAAATTGCTTAAAGGAGACATCATTGGCTAGCCAAGGGGCCATTTTCCAGAAGAGAAATCTGGAGGTAGAGTCCACTCTCATTACAGAACACACTGCAGGGTAATGGTCTGATATAATTAGAGTACATCTGCTGATAGAATCTGTTGAAAAAGCACCTCTGTGACAAATATAAAGTTGATTCTGGTCTTGGTAGTATGTGCCCTTGCATGATGTGTATAATCTTTGACTTCTGGATTCAGAATTCTTCAGATATCTAATAGTTTCAACAAAGAGCACAAAATACATTGACCCCTTTATGCTAGAAGTCTCATTTAGACTGGGCCATCAATCCAGCAAGGGATCCACCAAGCAGTTAAGATCTCCCCCCAGTATCACTGGAGCTGGTTACATCATACTTAAATGTGAGATAGGTTGGACAAAAGTAGGCATGTTTGTATTTATTGGGAGCATGCACCATTGCACCAATGCCAATATGATGTCTCTCACAAATAAATTCCTTCTGGCTAGTATAAAGCACACCTCAGGATGCGCATTAATTTTGTTCCATTTGAAAAAAATACATTTTGTGTAACAATATGGCCACCACACATGGGCCTAGATTCATAAAAAATGCATCTGTTATTCAAAAAGGGCATGTTTATGGAAATTGGTAAGTTACCACACCATGTGGTAATAGTCTCTCTCTCAAAAGTAGAGTTTATCTACAAGGTCTTCATAGTAGCTAAGTATTTATATCTCTATAAGAGGGCCAGCTGATAGGTCGAGGTGAGGTATTAGTGGTGGTTTAGGGTTTAGGGCCAGTTTGACATGTAGACTGAGACATATGAACAGCACAGTACATCTTGATGAAGATTTGACGAATTTGGAGTGAGGAAAGTCTCATAAAGATTACATTTCTACTATGTACTCTCACTCTAGCTTGATGGTAACTTTCAAGTATCTGAAGGCCTGTATCATATCTCATCTGCTTCTCCTCTCCTCCAGGGTATACATATTTAGGTTCTTCAACCTCTCCTCATAAGTCATTTGATGGAGACCTCCCACCATTTTGGTCGCCCTTCTCTGGACCACCGCCATCCTGTCTCTGTCCCTTTTGAAATACGGTCTCCAGAACTAAACACAGTACTCCAATTGAGACCTCACCAAGGAACTGTACAAGGGGATTATCACTTCCTTTTTCTTAATAGATATTCCTTTCTCTATGCAGCCCAGCATTCTTCTAGTTTTAGCTATCGCCTTGTCACATTGCTTTCCCTTCTTTAGATTGCTAAACACTATCACCCCAAGGTCTCTCTCCTGTTCCATGCACAGCAGTGTGTCACCCCCCATTGCATACAGTTCTTTTGGATTACTACATCCCAGATACATAACTCTACATTTCTTGGCATTAAATCCTATCCTCCTGAAGTGGCTTCCAGTCACGGACCAGCTGCTGCCTCTTCTTATCATGTCTAATCTCCTGCTCTGGATGCTGGTGTCTCATCTCAGCTCCTGCTGCCTCCATGCTGTTGGTGTCTCATCTCATCTCAGCCCCTGCTGCTGCTGCTGCCTCCATGTTGCTGGGTCTCTTTCTGGCCTTATGGGCCTCCTGCCTCCATGCTGATGGGTCTCCTCCTGGTCCTGCTGCCTCCATGCTGCACCCTTTCGTCCTGGTCCTGCTGCCTGCATGCTGCACTCTTTGGCCCTAGTACTGCTGCCTTCTTGTTGAACTCTGCTGCCTTGCCCCATAGGCTGTCCACTTGAGTGTACTCTTTCAACATGGACTGTCTGGGGTCTTCACTTTGATTCTGATGCCTTGCATCTTAGGCTGTCCCTTTGAGTGCACTCTTTCAACATAGACCATTTGGGGCCTTCATTTGAACTCTGCTGCCTTGCCCCTTAGGCTGTCCCCTTGAGTGCACTCTTTCAACATGGATTGTCTGGGGCCTTTTCCTAGCATTCACATTTCAAGGCTACTATAAGCTACAACATTAAAGATGTACTGTTGCTACTGGGGAAGGGGGGGATGCCACTTCCACTTTCAACGTTCTTAGTTGTAATCATGATTGTGCCAAAAGGTTAAGATGCTAAGCCTATATATGTAATGATGCCATTTCCAATAATGAATGTACAGATCTACACAGAATGTGCTGTTCGTATAATTTACAATGTTTTGTGCTATTTGCTATCTTGTCCTTGTAGAATGTGATTACGTAAGACATTGAATTTATTTCAAACTGTGGACTACAAGTCTTTGCTAACAAAGTAGTCAGTGGATTGAAGAAGACACTTCCTGGTTGGCTCCTTTCATTGTGTGCTTTCTGTGTTAATGGTTCACAAGGTACAAGGTTTGCCCTCCACATGAACTTGCATGCTAGAATGCCCTTGCACATTCCAACTTGCTACTTATCTAGCAGGCAAGACCATATGATCTAGGCCATACAACTGAATGCTCAGTGTATGCTCCCAAAGAAGACAGCTAAAGAAGAAGCTCATTACTGTGAGCCTTCACTATTACCTCTTTTTGCCTTCTTCACAATGCATACTCTTAGCTAATTTCTGCTTACAGTAGCTAGCTGCCCAACACAGTAAATAGTGTACATGTAGAGCTTGTGGAGTGTTAAGGGGAAGAAAAAATGGACTTTAAGGTGTATAATAAAGAGTAAAATATGGGGCTATAAAACAGGGACAATTACAATGTGGTTGTCCTTAAGCATAGCTACCACACAAAACCACTGAACGAGGGTTTCCCTTGTACAGTGGGTGTTGGATTAATTGCATCAGTAGCATGGGATCTTCTTAGTGTTTGGATAATTGCCAGGTTCTTGTGGCCTGGTTTGGCCTCTGTTGGAAACAGGATGCTGGGCTTGATGGACCCTTGGTCTGACCCAGCATGGCAATTTCTTATGTTCTTATGTTCTAACAGATTGTATCAGTGAGTGTCCTCTAATTATATCAGACCACGTAAAATATATATTTTTAAAAGGTCTTTATTCATAAACATTCAACATAAAAATAATACATCTTAACAAAAACAACATATTCTTGTTTGGGGGTATTGCCTGCCTCTTGGGTATATACAATAAAATTGCAATGATACTGGTACACTTTGAGGATGACTTGCCAGACCAAGCAAAGCCATAGGACCTTACTAAAAAGAAACACTTGATCTCCTCACAAGGGGGGAACAGCTAAGAACCCAAGGCTCTTATGTTATATCTGCAAGACTGGCTGACTATGTAGTTGCAACCATTGCAAAATTTTTCTTCCCAAATGAATAACCTCCTGAGAGAGGTATCTTCAAAGGATACTAATGATGCATTAGAATTAGGGCATCCTGACAGTGAGGTTCCAATAATAAGAAAAGTAGTCCAAGTGCCTGTAACTAAAAACTAGGGGTGTGCATTCGGATTGACCGCATTAGTAAAACGCAACTCATATTTTTTTTTTACTTAAAAAATTGATTCGACATAAACGATCGGATTTCCCACATATCGAACATAGATATGTTCGATATGTGGGAAATCGCGATTGTTGAGCCAAAATAAAAATATAAACCCCCTCACCCTCCTTAATCCCCCCCCCCCCCGACTTACCACAACTCCCTGGTGATGGAGCGAGGAGTGAGGACGCCATTTCTGCAATCCTTGGCGAGAAGCATGTGACGTCGGCGGCACGTCGAGTGACGCCGGCGTCACGTGATTCCCGGCTCGTTCGGGCCGGACGGCTCGTTCGGCCCAAAAAGAACTTTTGGCCAGCTTGGGGGGGCCTCCTGACCCCCCCAAGCTGGCCAAAAGTTCTTTTTGGGCCGAACGAGCCGTCCGGCGCGAACGAGCCGGGAATCACGTGGCGCCGCGTCACTCAGACGCGACGTCACGTGATTCCCGGCAAGTTCGCGCCGGACGGCTCAGGGGTCAGGAGGCCCCCCCAAGCTGGCCAAAAGTTCTTTTTGGGCCGAACGAGCCGTCCGGCGCGAACTTGCCGGGAATCACGTGACGTCGCGTCTGAGTGATGCGGCGCCACGTGATTCCCGGCTCGTTCGCGCCGGACGGCTCGTTCGGCCCAAAAAGAACTTTTGGCCAGCTTGGGGGGGTCAGGAGGCCCCCCCAAGCTGGCCAAAAGTTCTTTTTGGGCCGAACGAGCCGTCCGGCGCGAACGAGCCGGGAATCACGTGACGCCGCGTCACTCGACGTGCCACCGACGTCACATGCTTCTCGCCAAGGATTGCAGAAATGACGTCCTCACTCCTCGCTCGATCACCAGGGAGTTGTGGTAAGTCTGGGGGGGGGATTAAGGAGGGTGAGGGGGTTTAATTTTTTTTTTTGCACATATGTACATATACCCAACTCATTGGATTTTTTTTATGTCCATATTGGCCGCAAGTGGGACCCCCTTTCGGACATAAAAAATATGAACATAAAATTTTGCTCTGCACATCCCTACTAAAAACTCACCTGAGCTAAAAAATTCTAACTTATCCCTTATCAATTAAAAAGCAGAATGAAAATACAAACAAAAAAAACCTTTGAAATGTTTGTATGCTAATGCAAGAAGTCTAAGAAGTAAGATGGGAGAATTAGAATGTATAGCAGTGAATGATGACATAGACTTAATTGGCATCTCAGAAACATGGTGGAAAGAGGATAACCAATGGGACAGGGCTATACCGGGGTACAAATTATATCGCAATGACAGAGAGCAGCATCCGGGAGGCGGTGTGGCGCTTTATGTCCGGGATGGCATAGAGTCCAACAGGATAAACATCCTGCATGAGATTAAATGCAAAATTGAATCTTTATGGGTAGAAGTCCCTTGTAAGTTGGGGAAGACTACAGTGATAGGGGTATACTACCATCCACCTGGTCAAGATGGTGAGATGGACAATGAAATGCTAAGAGAAATTAGGGAAGCTAACTAATTTGGTAGTGCAGTAATAATGGGAGACTTCAATTACCAACAACAATAAGCACTGGTGCAAGCTAAAACTTATCACCACCAAGAGTTTCAAATAATGTCTTTTTTTATTATTCCAAACACGTTAGAAGTAACAGGAAACTTAGAATGGCAACTCCGTATGTCCTAGCAACAATTCTCAGTAGTCCCCCGACACGGTCCCGTGTTTCGCTAGGCTGCATCGGGAGGGACCAAGGATATCTGAAATTACAAGGCATATATACATAAATAAATAGATGGAGAAACAAGGCTACATACCCTCTAAGCATATTTTACATATCATTCACATACCTGTAACAGCCTTACCCGGAGCGCGAGCGCCCTCACAGGTGACAGACATTTAAAGGAGGAAAAAAGGCGCGAACACGGGTAGTCTCGCGAGATCTGTCAGAAATCCGATCAGCTGGCAATCAACAGATACAGTCACTCAGTCAAACAAGAACCATTCAATATCCTTATTCAGATCTTTAGGGGAAACAGTGTTCAAAGTAAAAATCCATCTCTGTTCCCTCCTCCCGAGTATCTCGGGGAAATCACCACCCCGAGATGGGCGATGAACCACCTCTATTACCGTGAAGGAGAGATCAGAGATGGCATGGCCGTGGTGGGACCAGTGAGCCACCAGGGGCTCGTCCATCCTCGAGGAACGAATATTAGAGCAATGTTCTATTATTCTAGTTTTAAGCATTGCCAGAGGATGTGGTTAGAGCAGTTAGTGTAGCTGGGTTTAAAAATGTTTGGATAAGTGCCTAGAGGAAAAATCCATAAACTGCTATTAATTATTAAGCAATAGTAGCTTGAGATTTATTTAATGTTTAGGTACTTGCCAGGTACTTGTGACTTGGATTGGCCACTGTTAGAAACAGGATACTGGGCTTGATGGAACTTTGGTCTGACCCAGTATGGCATGTTCTTATGTTCTTATATTAGTACCAATCAACATAATTTGTTTTTTTAATTTGCCACAGTGCTCAATTTTCCCATGGCTCCTGGGAATTCTGTTAAAAATGTTGTCACGTTTTCATGAAAAGCTTTGTAAGAATGAAAAGTTAGTTTGAAAGGATTTGATTTAAATTATGTAGTAGGCCATGTGGTCTGAGTGCAGTTCCCCGACCTTATCCCAGTCACATGGCTAGGGCAAGGCAAGGTAAGGTCGGTGCCAATTTTTTAAATAGTGCCAACCGGGACGAGTGCGAGTGTGCACCCATCCCCGACACAGGGATCAATGCTAAGGTAAGGGGGACTCTGGAGGGGTGGGGTAGGGGTGCTGTCTCTATCAGGGGCTGAGAGGCAGGGGAGGAAAATACTTCTATTGGGTGCCAGGGATGCCTCTATCAGGGGGCTGGGGTTGAAGGGGAGATGGGCTGCCTCTATCTGGGGGGCCGGGGAACCACCACTACCACCACTGCTATGCACATACTTTATACTTTATTTTTATTTTGGGGGAGTCAGGGCCACCTTGACCAAACCTGCTCAACCTCCCCATTTGGCCACGGATTTTTATTTTTTTTTGGGGTGGCCAATAGCCCTTTAAGATGATGGCAGTCCTGTGAGGTTGGCGACGCCATAGATTTAAAGGGCCACTCACCGCGGTCTTTTGGGTTGTGGTATTAGTCTATGACACAAAAGATCATGCCATCGAGCTGCGGTGTCTTTTTGAGGGAGGGGCCCCACTATTGCGGCAATAACCCCCTGCAATAGAGAGGAACCCCTGCTGCTATCAAACATCGCATTTTGATTATTATAGGCCCAAGGGTGAAGCGATACATCTTATTTTGGTTCTAAAATTGTTTTTTATTAAAATCTTTTTTTTTTTTTTAAACTTGCAGGCAGGCATCAGTAGCAGACACAAAAGTACTCCAAGACATCAAGAGTGGGGCAAAGTAGCAACAAGGGTGGAATGAATAGCCAAGGTACTGTGACAGGACAAAATAGTCCAAACAGTGCAAAGAACATGCCAAGACAACAAAAGAGTGGCAAAGGAAATCAACAGCAGTGACATGAACATTCCCAAGGCACCAAAAAACCAGCAAAACAGCACCAGAGTGGCATAGACAACCTAAGGAACCACGAGAAGCAGAAAGCAGTACCACACATGGCAGAAACACCCCAAAGAACTGATAGAGAGGCAAAACAGCACCAATAGTGGCATGAACCCCCCAAGGCACCACGAAAGAGGTAAAACAGTACCAGCAGTGGCAGAAACACCTCAAGGAGCCAATAGAGGATCAAAGAAGTATAAACATTTGCATAAACATTCGAAGGCATCATGAAAGAGGCAAAGGGCATCAATAACAGTGACATGAATACCCCAAGGCACCAAAAGAGCAGCAAAGCAGAACAAACAGTAGCACTAGGAGTGGAGCAAAGCAGCATCAACAGTGGCAGGAACACCTCCAAAGCACTCATAGATAGTACAGCAGCAGAAACAGTGGTGAAAAAACATTCCAGTTCTACATATGTGTGGAGAAGGGCAATGAAAAGAATCGTATGAAGAGCCCAAGACAGCAAAAAAAAAAAAGAGGGCAACCGTGGCAAGAAAAATCCAAGGCACCATGACGATTGATCGAAATGGTTGATTTGGTTGACTTGACTGGTTTAATGTGTGGGTGTCCCCTTTCTCCCTCATCTCTCCATGCTCATCCCTCCAGAAGCTGTGCACTTGGTTAAAGAGGTTGACCTACCCCCGATAGAAGAAGTACCTTTCTTCAGTCAAGGTTATATTAGTAGTTATGCTCCCTTGCTAGAATCCCCAAAGCACCACTGAAGGAGCATGCAATGGGATTAAACCAGGACTGGCTCAATCTGTCCTGAAAATCAGGAGCCAGTTGGCAACTCTAGCATGTCATCTTAGGCAGCAGCAGCAGCAGCAGCAAACTGGTTTCTTAAAAATATGTCTCCTGCACTTTAGAGTATTAAGAACATCATTTTCATTTCTTCTCTTTTTTAAATTAAATCACACATGGTTAAACAAAATGTTCTGCCTCAAAACCGGTAATTGAAGTCCTAATTCCCCAAAGAAAACGTGATAATTTTCTACCAAGCCACGGTACCCAGACTGCAAATGTGTTTGAGAGAAGAGTTGTCAGCACTGCTCTGGGCGAGAGCCCACTGGGGACCCACTGCTGTCAACTTCTTGGGATCTGCAGAGCAACAGACAAGAGGCAACCAGGGAGTGACAGCAGCCCCAGCAAGATAGCTGCTGTGAGCAGGAGCTGAGCCAGCACTCTGATCATGGATGGCGACTGAAATGTAAAAAAAAAAAATTGCATTATTGCTTTTGTAGCAGACAGGAGCCCCATCAGCAGGAGAAGGACTTGGGCAGTGGACTACAGAGCAGCTGATAATGAGTGCTGAGCCGGGACTAAGTCACGGGTAGGGCCTGAATTTAAAAGGGTATCCTTAATTTAAGGGGGTGTCTTAAATATGGATTTGTTGTTTAATGAGATGGAAAGGGCCCATAAGTTTAAAAAGCAAGTTGTTTTTTTTTTTTCCATTTAGCATCATTTTTCCCCTCCTGGACTATTTGCAACTTATAAGCCTACTGCATTGTGCGGGGGGCCACAGGTTTCTATTTCCCCGTGCTAAAATTCAACTTCAGTCTTAGCTCTGATTTTATTACATCAATCCATATGGAAGCTAACATGTAAGATGCCACAGGGCTCGGTCCGCTCAGATTTTTTGATTAATATCTGTATGGCCCTGTTGTTGTGGGTTATTGAGGTAGCAGGAATGAAGTACAACTTTTTTTTGCTGATGACATGAAGATCTGTTTTGACAGTAAAGAAAGGGAAATTTATAGAAGATCTGAGCAAATTGAACTCGGAGTCAGAGGTGAACAAATAGTTAAAGGAAATTGAATATCTGTAAAATCTGAAGACTTATGGCAGGAAAAGGGAGAATGAGATCCAGAATTTCAGATAAGTGCTTAATGGACATCAGGTATCCCTACCCCAAGTAGTGAGGAACCTTGGGATCTGCTTAGATGCATCATGATCACTCCATATTCAGATTTACTAGTTTAGTTCAAACCATATTTCCTTACCTGTATATGATTCTGCAACTTAGAGACTATTTGACCCAGGCAAACTTAAAAAAGGCAATTTGGTCATGAATAATAGGATGATTTCACTGCTGAAATACGGTATACATAGATTTTCCTCAAGTGTCATTGCATCGGCTGCAACTGCAGCAAAACAATGTGGCCAGGATTCTGGAAGGCCTTTTTGGGAGAGATCATGTTTTCCCTCTAATGAAAATGCTACATTTATTACTGATTGAATTCCGAGAGAAATTCAGAACCCTAATGCTGCTTTCTAAGGCCAGGAATGTGATGAGCCCCTGCTAGACAAGATGTCATCTTATGTGCCAGTACGTAATTTGCATTCCTTCCCAGGGTGATCTGCTATGTGTACCTTCATATAAAAAAGTGTGATCTCAAAGGACAAGAAACAAATCGTGCTTGATATTGTTTGGTTATTGTAGAATACTCTTCCAGTGAAAATTAGACTCCAGAAAGGTTATTGACCTTATTGTAAAAAAGTGAAGGAGTGGCTATTTGATCTGCATTTCAGGAATTAAAGGTATAGCAAGAAGTTAAGCTGTTTGGACATTAGGGATCTGCATTCGTTTGCAACGAAATAGGAAATAAAGATGATATTTCCTATTTCATTGCATTTCGGGGGGCTGACAAAATGAAAGGAAAACCCAAGAGATTTTGTGTGATTTTCCTATTGTTGTTTTTTTGGGGGGAGAAAGGATACATTAAAAAAAACCCAAACCCACCCCCAACCCTTCAAATATAATTAAATTACAACACCCTCCGTCCCAACCCCCAAGACTTTCCCAACATCCCCCCCCCCCCCCAAGACTTGCCGAACGTCCCTGGTGGTCCCGGGAGCGATCTCCCCCTCTCGGGCCGACGGCTGCCACTAATCAAAATGGCGCCGTGGATCTTTGCTCTTATCATGTAACAGGGGCTACCGGTGCTATTGGTCAGCCACTGTCACATGGTACAAGCAATGGATGGCCCGTACCATTTTTTAAGATTGCACGGGCCATCCATTGCTCCTACCGTGTGACAGGGGCTGACCAATGGCACCGGTAGCCCCTGTCACATGGTAAGGGCAAAGGACCACCGGCGCCATTTTGATTACTGGCAGCCGATGGCCCGAGAGGGAGACAATACTCCTGGGACCCCCACTGGACCACCAGGGACTTTCAGTAAGTCTTGGTGGGTCAGGAGAGTGGGGGGATTATAGGGATGTGCAAAGTGGATTTTCCCAAAATTTCGGGAAAATTCATTTTTTGGGGCGGGCCGAAAAAAATCGGCTCGAACCGTGGGAAAATTAAATTTTCCACGGTGGGCCGATAACGAAGGCCAAACCAAAAGGTTCAGCCAAATCACATCTCTATTGGACATATAGGATCAATTTTCAAAAGTCCGCGGGGCGTTGAAGATGCACGGTTCCCAGTGCACACACATGGACACTCCGATTTTATAACATGTGCGCATCGCCACGCGCATGTTATAAAAAATGGTTCACATGCACACATGCATGCTGGATTTTTATATCCACGCATACATGTGGAAGGGTTTGCGACTTGCGCGTGAGGGGGGAGAATTTTAAAAAACTTGCGGTGATGCGAGTAGGCCTATCCCAGTTCCCTCCCAGTCCACTCCAGTTAAGGATTGGACTGAAAGGGTACTTTCCTATTCCCCATCTAACCTTCCTACCTTTTTCCCTCTCCTCCCCATCCCCTAACCTCTACTTAGCAAGGCCACATTTTTTTGTTTTGTTACTTACTGCTCCATCTGAGCAGAAGTACATTTGGTACACCTACTGGCTGCCAGCGTATGCTTCCCTGGGACGGAGCCTAATGGCCGCTGTCCCAGTCAGCCCCCGCCCCCAGCCTGCCCCTTTTCACTGGGCTGGCACTTTTGCGTATACCGAGGGATATGCACATGCGCTCAATGCGTGCACGGCCTGGCCACACACATATACTCTGGATTATAGGTGCACCGGGCATCAAAAATTCGGGCATTTATGATCTATATGTGGGTTATCTAATGGGAGAGAGGTATATTCTTTAGTCTTAAGCAGTATTCTAGGAAGAGATTGGAGAGATCTTGGGAACATGAATTTTATGCAATGTTGATGTTTATGTTTCAATGTATTGTGATACTAATTATTTGTACATGGCTATTTTGTTTTGTTTTCTAATTTATATTTTGATCTTTATTCAACCTTGAGGCCTTGGCTTCCCAAACCTGACCACGGGACCCCACGGTCAGTTGGGTTTTCAGGACATCCACAATGCATGAGTTAAATTTGCATATACTGAGTCTCCATGATATGCAACATTTAATCTCATGCATATTCATTGTGGATATTCTGAAAACCCGAGTGGCTGTGGGGTCCCCAGGATACGTTTGGAAGCCTTGCTCTAGGCCAAGGGAGGCAAACTTCAGTCCTTGAGAGCCTCAAGCAGGCCTGGTATTCAGGTTATTCACAATGAATATTCATGAAATAGATTTGCATGCACTGCCTCTATTGTACGCAAATCTATTTCATGCATATTAATTGTGGATATCCTGAAAATCAGGTCTTTTAGTGGCTCTCAAGGACCGGAGTTGGCCACCCCTGCTCTAGGCAACTAGCAAAGTTAGTCTTAAAGATAGCCAGATAACTTTATCTGGTTAACATTAGAACTTCTCTACAACACAATCAGGACTAGCCTGATAAGTTATCCCACTAATTCTGAATATCGGGAGTTAGCCGGGTACATTTTCTGCCCATTTTAACTCCACCCAGAAATGCCTCTGGAATGCCTCCAAGTTATTCAGCTACGTTTTATCCGGTTAACTACTTAGCCAGATAACTTAGAGGTGGTCAGCCAGCAGGGATTTTCATTTCTTCTCTTAGTATGGTTTCTTTGTTTATTTTCCCACCAGCTGTGCAAACTGCTTTTAAAAAAAAATAGCAGTTTAGACAGAGTGAATGTAAAGCTGACAGCAGTTGCAATCCCTCAGTGCAGAAGTATTTCATAGACTATTTCCCCTCCTGGGCTAAGATTGAAATAATATTTTTGTAAACAATATTGCACTTTTTTTTTTTTTACTTTTTCTTTTCTTCTATTCTTTGAGGGATCGTTTCCATCATACACAGCCATGTCTCTGTGTCACAATTCTAGGTAAAACAAGGTATGTACATTATGATTGTTTCCATTATGTATAAGTAAGCCTGAACCCTTGCAGGAAAACTGATTAGAATATTTCCACTTTATTTAAATAGGTGCCATTTGGTATGCTTTATATCATTTTTAATCTTTTGATTAATTTTAAGTATCTGCATAAATAAGCTGTTTGAAAAACATATCCTTAGCTATTGTTTTTTATTTATACTTAAGAGGAGAAACATTCTTAATAATTGAATCAAAAAGAAGAATAATCTAGAATGTATTTTACCTTCATTTATACACGTAGCATCAACCAATAACAAAACAGCTTAAAAATACTCAATGGAATTACAATATACTCTGGTCATACTGAAATGAACTGAACTGGCCTGTTTCTCAATAGGATATGAGAATACAAAGGGATTCTAACTTTCAGGGGCATCTAAGACACATGAAAAGTGTGAATCAAGTGTCACTGAGATCACTGCTGTGGCAGAAAATTGAATAAAACTGGAGAAATTTTTCAAATGTTTTTTTAGAGGAGGACAGACAGGCCTATGGAGGGGGGGTGGGTGGAGGAGGGAGAATAAAGACATAATGAGGCCAATATTCAAAAACTGAGCTTCTAAATGTAGGCTTCTAATTGGGTACATAAGTTAATCTACTATTTGCAGCAGATCTTAGAAGCCCAAGTTTTCAGCTGAAAATTCACATACATTTAGAATCCTAAATGTAGACCTCCAATTCTTTTGTCAAGGTTTGGGCTGCTAAGTTAGGTGCCTAGTGCTGAAAATCAGTGCTAGGCTCCTAATTTTGTTTTCTCACCCTTAGTCCGCCCTCCGTAAGCACCCACGTGTTAGGCTTCTAAATTCATACGCCCTAGTGAAACTAAAAGGTGAATTTAAAAAGCCCGATGCGTGCCTTAATTAGGGGATGCATGAATATGTTAGGCTCACGCTCGCCAAGCGGATTTTAAAAGCCACTGAGACATGTGAGTATCTTCTACTGGAGCATGCACATCTCAAAAGCTTTAATAAAGGAGAAGGGCGTGAGAATGGTCTGTGCATGGGCATTTTGAGGGGTAAAACTGAGATATGAACGAAAATACTTGTGTTATCCGGTGCGCGCTGAGGCTCCCTGCTGAATAAGTTTACTTCTGCTATGTATAACATGTAAGGTAAAAAATAAAGAAAAATAGGCAAATCTGTGGGGTTTTAAGGTCTGGGATATCTGGGGGCAATGAAGGCTATTAAACCAGTGGGTTTAGAGGACCACTCTCTTAACTGGGCAAACTGGAGACGAATTGGTAAAACTGGGAATAGTGTTGGCACCCACTCCTTTTAAAATCCCCTCATTTACATGGTAGAAACGGCATTTGCATTCACATGCATGTGCTCACTTAAAATTTGGCTCACATGTATACATGGCCGGGCAATTTTATAACATACACGCATATGTTATAAAATGCCCGCGTCCTGGACACGGGCCAACATATGCACACAAATATGCTCATGTGTGCTGGTTTGAAAGTTAGCATCTAAGAACCTGAGTTTAGGCACTCGGCCCTCAGATATTCAAAAGGGTCAGTTTAGGATCCTAACCAAGATTGGAGGATAAACTCTTTGAAAACTGGCCTCAATGATCTCAAAAGACATGTTTACCTATATTGCTAGCCCTACGTTTTCTGTAGCAGCTCAATAGTAGATTCCTCAGCAAAAGTTAGAACATTTTGTAGTAACTTTTCGGAAACTCCATAGCAATTATGCAACACACATGTATCAATTTGAATTATTTTGCATATTAATTAAAATAAATCTATTTTTCATAATCAAAATACATTTGTTTTCTAACCTTGCTTTGTGTCTGAATAATTTATTTTGGGCAGTCAGTTCAGGCCCAAGTACACAGCAGATTGCAAAGTAGACGTTTCTTGATACTCACTCCCAGTGATAGCTATAGATTTCTCTAGTCTATCTGACTAATAATATTATATGGACATTTCCTCTAAGAACATATCCAGACCTCTTTTAAACTCTACCTTGACCACGTCCTCTGGCAACAGATTTCACAGTTTGATTGTGTGCTGAGTGAAAAATTACTTCCTACAATTTGTTTTAAATGTGTTATTTGTTTCATGGAGTTCCCCTTGTTTTAGCATTATTTGAAAGGGTAAATATTTCTATTATTTACCTGTTCCACCCACTCAATATTTTATAAACTTCTTTTACCATATCCCCTCTAAGCAGTCTCTTTTCTAACCTGTGCAGCCTGCAGTTTATCGGCGGCCATTTTCATTACTGGCAGAAGGCCGGTTATGAAAACCGATGCCGGGGTTACCGGTGTCAGTCTTCATAACTGGCAGCCGCGGCGGGGTCGCATTGGCAAGGAGGCGCTAGGGTCACTTGCGTGACCCTAGCGCCTCCTTGCCAGCGTGTCCCCCTTGCGGGCGCCATGTGCACATTAGGAAAGCGGGCGCTGACTTTTCAGCGCCCGCTTTCCGCGATTTTATATTGCATCGGCCCCTTTATCAGGTTTTTTGCCCTCCTCAGCACCTTTTCTAATTCTTCCAAGTCCTTTATGAGTTGGTGCAATCAGACATGCGCACAGTATTCAAGGAGGTTGCTGCAGAAAGGTGCGGTCAGTCACACACACCTTTTTGGCTGCACTTCAGTGGGCTTCTTCTGTGCACAAAACCTATTCCTGATGCAGCAAGGAGTTTTGCATGCAGAAAATGTGCGCTTCTAATCAGGAGTACTGCTTAGGGATGTGCATTCGTTTCATTCGTTTAATACGTTTCCCATTACATTTCAGTTAGATGTGCATTCGTTTCATACGTTTCATATGTTTCATATTACATGCTTGTATAGGAAACGTATGAAATGTATGAAACAAATGCACATCCCTACTGCTTAGCACCTTCGCATGGAAATCCCATGCAAATGAGGGCATGAAACAGTTCCTCTTGATGCAGAGAGACTGCATAGGGCCAGCGCAAATTTTGTAGCACCGGAAATTTAATTCCAGGTCAGAGCTGGAGTTAAGTTTTCAGCGCTACTGCACTGGCACTTAAAACACATAGAAAAGGGGAGAAAATGTTATAAAAACAAGTTAAAAAATGTCCATGGATAAGTAGTGACTTATCTAGCTATCTAGAGGCTGCTTCCTGCTGCTAGAAAGATGGATAAATCTGTATTTATCTGGCTAAGTGGCAGCTACAGCTGTCATGGATGGCTCTCCCCTCCCTTCCTGAATTAAAAAGTGCATTCTGCCTGTTCCGAACACACATTTTAAAGTTTTTGTTCATTTCTTAACTCCCAGTGCATTTTGCATATCATTAGATTACAACATCAGGAGTTAAATAAATATTTAACATGAGCAATAAAAATGTGTGCTGGAAACCAGTGCACAGTTTTTTTAATGCTCAGCTCCCCTGCATTTGTCCTGTAGGCATGGTCACACCATGTCTTGATACGGAGGCAATATGATGTTTTCTGTTTTATTCTCCTTTCCTTTTTGGATCATTCCTGATATTCTATTTGCATTTTGGACTGCCACCACACCCTTTCAATGCATGGTCTGCAAAGATTCCTAGGTCCTTTTCCAGGGTGGGGACACCCACTATAGAACCCAGCATGGTGTCCCCATAGTTGAGATTATTTTTCCCTGGGTGAATCGCTATGCATTTTTCCACAATAAATTTCACCTGCCATTCAGATACTCAGATTTCAAGCTTTACATCAGGGATGGCCAACTCTGGTCCTCAAGAGCCACAAGGAGGCCAGGTTTTTCATGATATCCACAATGAATACAATGGAGGCCCACCTCCTCTTTCACATACCCCTGTCACCCATCTCTCTATTACATTCAGCAGAGAACAGCCCTCTGCTACCCTGTAACACCTCCTTATAGAAAGTAGGGGGGCGGGGCGATGAAAGCACCAAAAGTGACTAGGGACGGCAAAATCCTAAATCTGACCACGCTTCTCCTACTCAACTTTCACACCACCCCTCATCCCCTGTTTAGCCCATTGATTCTCCATCCATGTGCCTTCCTTTTCTTGCACTGGTCAGGCTGGTAAGAGGAGAAGAGCAGAACTACAGTGGTCCATATCCTTCCCTTCTGCCTCTCAGGGTCTGTTTCCTGCTTTGAGCCAAGCAAGACTCTGTGCTGCTGAATATTCAGAGCCGCTGCCGCTTTCCTCCGTTCCTCCTTTTCCTGTCACCTGATCAACATGGAAGAGGGAGGAAGCTACAGCTGCACCCCCAACCAGCCACTACCTTCCTATCAAGGCTTGGCCCTGGCCTTCTGCCGAGACTCTGCGGGGCTTGCAAATTCTGTGGCTTTCATGGCCCTTTCTAACAGCCGCAGGAGACCAAGAACCCTGCTTACAGAAAAAAAAAAAGCCACCTATACAATAACAGCTGTTATAATGTCACTGCCAGAAATACTGTTGCTTTGAACAACTGAGGGCATCAATACATAAATAAGTGGTAGGTTTATATTTGGGTGAATGGGTGCTCATAGGCATTATGTGTTGGTGGAGAAATGTTTATTAATGAACAGGGTATTATGTTACCTAATCCTGCATAGCTTGAATATCTTTTCTTTTTTCAGAAAGTTTTCAATTATTGCCAAATCTCTCCTGAATATCTGTCTTAATGATAGTTACAATTCAGCTTTTTTTTTTTTTCTCTTTGTCCTTCAGAGACAAAAAAGATTGTGGGTGATTCAAACTCTTTGAAGAGAGTCACTCTGCTGCCACTTAATTCATCGGCACATACACTGCAGTGATATCAGCCCCATAAATACTAGAATCTTTGCATGTAAATTGCTAAAAGCCAGACAGTCTATAACATCTGAGCTCTATAATTTCACTCTGTAATGTCTGATCAGATCAAAGTGATGCAAAATACATCATCCCTGGAGAAATGAATAACGGGATAGATTCTAAGCAGCTTTCTCAGAGAATAGTCAGCAGCAGATGATGAGGCGACTTTGAAAACTGCCCTGCAAAATCTCTTTTATCAGGTACCTGCTCTAAAAAATGATCTTCCCACTTTGTATTTCCTGATAAAGAAGTTCAACTTAAACCACAGGGGTGAATTATCAAAGAGTTACGTGTGTAAAAATGAGAATATACCTGTGCAAGTAGCCTGTACTCACATAATCGGTATTTTATAAACCTCAAAAGTACACATGTGATTTACTTTTCATGCACACATATATGTGCAAGTAAAAGGGGTGGTCTAGCAGTGTTCCAGGGTGGAGCCTTCAGTTACGCCTGTAAGATGCTATTTTAAAAGAGACTTATGTGTTTATATTTGTCAACTTACTGCTAACTTATCTGGCATAATTGATATTAGACTTGTTCATTGTGTATTATTGGCTGGGTAGAAGGTTTGAATGATCCAGGCAGGAACGGATTGGCCTATCAAGGCTTCAGGTATGTCCCAGTGGGCCGGTAGGCCCAATTAGATGGTTGGTGTTGGTCGCAGCAGCCCCATGCTTGCAGAGCCACTAGCCACTGTTGGAAACCAGGCCGGTGGGGCCGATGACTGGAGCCGCTGGCGGCTGCTGGAAACCAGGCTGGTGGGGCCAAAAATCAGAGCTGCTGGCCACCGGCGGAGACCAAGCTGGTGGGGCTGAAGACTGGATCTGCTCCGCTGGGGCTGGTATGTGTGTGTGTATGATTTTGAGATCAGGAGGACGCGTGTGTGTGTGTGTGTGTGTGTGGTGTGTATGTAAGGAGGGTGCTTCTCTGTGTGTGTGAGCATGCTTCTGTCTGTGTGTGAGAGAGATGGAGCATGTTTTTAGTTGGCTGGGGCTATGAAAGAGAGAAAAAGCGTGTGCGTGTGAGAAAAGGAGATTGCTTCTATCAGGGTATATATGGGTGGGAGCGAGGGAGGGAAGGAGAATAAAGTTTATGCATCCTCTCTCTCTTGCTAATGTATGACAATTTTAGGATGTCTGGAAATCAAGCATTCCCAGGTATGGGGAGCACAAGATTATTTTTTATCCTTATTATTTTTAATTATTGGATGTTATTTGATGTGTCTTCCAAATACACAAAACATATTTCAAAACAGTAAATTATAAAGTCTTAAATTATTGGATCTTCTGTTTGGCAGCTGTTTTCAATTTTTGTTTATTATTTTAATATGGTTTTACTATTGTATTTTATATTTCTTAGTTTTATTGTTTGATGTTTTATGAGGAATGGTAACGTTTTTGATTTTCATATACAGTGCCTGGCTTCTTGTAGTTTCCAGCTCAGTTTTTGTCTGCATATTTATTTATATTTTTTGGTAACTAGAATTTAAAAATTCTCAGGCATGGAGAGTGGTGAATGTTTTTATTTAGGGATGTGAATCGTGTCCTCGATCGTCTTAACGATCGATTTCGGCTGGGAGGGGGAGGGAATCGTATTGTTGCCGTTTGGGGGGGTAAAATATCGTGAAAAATCGTGAAAAATCGTGAAAAATCGAAAAAACGTAAAATCGCAAAACCGGCACATTAAAACCCCCTAAAACCCACCCCCGACCCTTTAAATTAAATTAAATCCCCCACCCTCCCGAACCCCCCCCAAATGACTTAAATGACCTGCGGGTCCAGCGGCGGTCCGGAACGGCAGCGGTCCGGAACGGGCTCCTGCTACTGAATCTTGTTGTCTTCAGCCGGCGCCATTTTCCAAAATGGCGCCGAAAAATGGCGGCGGCCATAGACGAACACGATTGGACGGCAGGAGGTCCTTCCGGACCCCCGCTGGACTTTTGGCAAGTCTTGTGGGGGTCAGGAGGCCCCCCCCAAGCTGGCCAAAAGTTCCTGGAGGTCCAGCGGGGGTCAGGGAGCGATTTCCCGCCGCGAATCGTTTTCGTACGGAAAATGGCGCCGGCAGATCGACTGCAGGAGGTCGTTCAGCGAGGCGCCGGAACCCTCGCTGAACGACCTCCTACAGTCGATCTCCTGCCGGCGCCATTTTCCGTACGAAAACGATTCGCGGCGGGAAATCGCTCCCTGACCCCCGCTGGACCTCCAGGAACTTTTGGCCAGCTTGGGGGGGCCTCCTGACCCCCACAAGACTTGCCAAAAGTCCAGCGGGGGTCCGGAAGGACCTCCTGCCGTCCAATCGTGTTCGTCTATGGCCGCCGCCATTTTTCGGCGCCGTTTTGGAAAATGGCGCCGGCTGAAGACAACAAGATTCAGTAGCAGGAGCCCGTTCCGGACCGCTGCCGTTCCGGACCGCCGCTGGACCCGCAGGTTATTTAAGTCATTGGGGGGGGGGTTCGGGAGGGTGGGGGATTTAATTTAAAGGGTCGGGGGTGGGTTTTAGGGGGTTTTAGTGTGCCGGCTCACGATTCTAACGATTTATAACGATAAATCGTTAGAATCTCTATTGTATTGTGTTCCATAACGGTTTAAGACGATATTAAAATTATCGGACGATAATTTTAATCGTCCTAAAACGATTCACATCCCTATTTTTATTAGTTGTTTGATGTGTCTACTGTTTTGAAATTTGGGAAATATTGTAAACATTTTATTCCTTGATGTTTTAAGTAGAATGGTTACATTTTATCCATTATTGCATTGCATACAGAATCTGGCTTGTTCACATTTCCAGTTCAGTTTTTATCTGCACATTTCTGTTCATACTTTATAGTCTTTATTCTGTATATGATGAAGGCCTGTATCAGACTGAGGTGAGATAAGCATATGTGTGAGTCAGATACCCCGTGCGCTGGGTTTGAAAAAATCCCCCAGGCTGATATTTTCCTGTAATCTGCTCCTGGACCTGGAGGAGTTTAGGATGAAGAACCAAGAGGGTCTCTATGGCCTGGAAAAGAACTGGATGAACTGGTGGTGTAATTAGTAAATTGGTTAATTTCAATCATGTCCGCATGTTTTAAAATATACTGACTTACACATATAAATTGGGTTTTAAGCAAGTCCCATTTTATTTTTGTGCTTAAAATAGATGCACATATTTTTAAAATTAGAAGAAAAAGGATGCATTTTGAATGCATTGAAATGCTCACTTACAATGCATTGCATGGATTCACACATATGCACATATGTTGGGAAGTACACTTATACCTATTTTATGATATACGGATATCTGATATGCGCAGGTTAGAAAATACTATCTTAGATCTCCATGCAGCCATATATGTGCATATATGCGGCTACATGGAGTTGTTTGAAAATTATCTATGAATGACCAATTGCATGGATTGAAAACCAAGACAACAATGATCTCTCTAAATTGCCATGGCAAGACAGAACAAAGGACCTGAACCAATGCTAATAGAAAGCATGAGTTCCAGGATATACTGTAGTGCTGAGCATTGTAATGGACACAACCGATTTTTGATTAAAATAACCAAATTGTTTATAATACTTATTTTGACATTGTTTTCTATATCAAACCACCAATTAGGGGGACTACTGTGTTTACAATTGAAAATCCTTTGATATCTATATTGATAAATCTGGAGCAATGTTTAGACTGGGCAAATTTAATAAACCCCCTCAAGACTTCTTTATTGTATCCTGTATGAGCAGATGGGATATAAAACTCAAAATATTCATCATCTTATCAAATAGCACATCAAACTGGCTCAAATACATTACTTTATTAAATAAGCTCAAAGTTTCATAATTAGTGAATTGGAATTGTAATGGTAAAGATTGCTCGTATTCCAGCTGTTATTGCTGTATGTCTTTTCCTGCTGTTAGGTGAATTCTGATTGATTTTCTATTCTCACACAGCAGGGTTCATTTGTTTTATAGATAATGCTGCAAGCAGAATCCCATACATTTCAACCAAATTCATATTACCCTTGGGAAATGCCCTGCTTCTTGGGGAAAACATGCCCCATGTTTTATTTAATAGTTGCTGAAGGAGCATGCCATTTGCGTCATGCTGTGCTGAGCCATAGAACTGAACTCATTGGACTGTAATGGCACATTCTGTGTTCAGTGTTAACCACTTTTTCATGTGAATAGTTATGTTATGTTTGGAAATTACAAGCACCAGAGATCAAAATCTTGACCTCTGTGCAACCACACTTAATATTACCCCTTCAGTTTGGCACTAACTGTCTGGCATTCACTTAACCTTGTGATCTCCATAATGTCAACCAAGAAAGCTGGCGTAACTCATATAGGTTACCTATTAGCCAGGCCGATGTTCTCAGCATAATTTGGCTACAGTTTTTGAGGTATAATAAACTTCTGTGGCATAATGCGGATTATGATGTTTATCACAATCCATTTTAATCCATTTGAATATTAATGAACTCTTTATATTCGTTTTTATCCAATGCTGCCCATTCATTTTTGTCTGCATTGTGCCTGCTTTTTTGCTGGATTGAGCACTGAAGTCGACGTTTCAGGCAAATTGCTGTGCTAGGGCAGCTTAGTAATAGTCCAGTGAGTGTTCACAAAAATAGGTTGGCATCATGCTATGCATGAATTTAAAGATATGGAAAAAATATTGCATGGTAATTTTCCAGCACTGTCATTGTCATTATTTATTTATCCAATGCTTTTCCAACCAGAAAGCTCAAAGTGTGTTACAAGACCTCAATGTTTAAAAACTTAGGGGTCAATATTCAGCAGCATGGGGAGTAGACAATTTATCCAGCAAAATTAGGTGGACAAATTCTCACAGATATTCAATGAAGTACTGCTGATTAGGGACTCCACTGAATAGAGATGGATAAAAATCCAGTTAGCCGGATAAGCTTAGCTAGCTAACTTTAGAATTACAGATAAGTTATCAGGCTAACTTAACTCTACCCTGAAATGTCCCTAGAATACCTTTGACTTATTCAGCTAAGTTTTATCCAGCTACACCAATACCTGAAAAAGTCAAAGGCATGCTAAGCACTGGGAAAACCTGTGGTTTGTCTGGCAAATTTTAAACTAAGTAGGACAAACTATCTGAATATTGACCCCTTATACGTGAATTTTCATAAGCTTACACATGCAGAAAAGCACATATACAGTATATAGTAACATAGTATTGTCGGCAGAAAAGGACCAAATGGTCCATCCAGTCTGCCCAGCAAGTTTATTATGGTAATAACTGCTGCTCCTTGCAAGTTACCCCCATGTATCTGTTAGGGGTAGTAACTGCCACTTTGTGCAAGTTACCCCCAAGCCTTATGTTAAGGAGAGTAGTACATAACAATCAAAATATAAGCACATAGGTGATACATCCACATAATTCATATTTCATAAATGTGTATCATATGTGCATATATGAGCCTTCGTGAGTAAAAGTATGAGTGAAAAGAGGGGCGTGTTAGAGGCAACACAAGGCGTGGTTTGCACGCATGTGAGTAATGAGCTGTTTTAAAAGCGAAGTACATGCGAACTTCATCATAACAATGCAAGTACGTTTACTAAGGCTCATTTGCACACACAACTTCAAATTTTCATGCTGTTTTGCCACTTGATGTTTAGTGGGCTGTTTTTTCTGGGTAAACAGACAGGGCATCAGGCTAGGGGGTAAGAGGGAGTATCCCTGGGACAGGCTGGGCAATACTGGAGTGTAACTGATACTGACAGTGCTATACCAAGAGGGTGAGAGTGAATGTATCTGGGACATACAGGGCCCAACTGGAGTGTAAGAGGGAGAGACTTGGCTATACTTGAGTTAACTGGGGCAGACTGGATTATACTGGAGGTTGGCAATGAGTGTAACTGGGTCATACAGAACTGGCTTATACAGGGGGATGGGAGTCAGTGGTGGAGAATCATTTTTCAATAGTACTCTAATGGACTTATGGAGGAGGAGAAAATGGAGAAGATACCCATAGCAGAGAGTATACAGGACTAGGCAAGTTCTGCGCAGGCTCATATTCAACAAGGAAACCATACTGTACCTATGTCAGCAATTGGAACAGGATCTGAAACCTTCCACCTACATGGATCATGCCTTAAAAGTACATGTCAAGGTCACTACTGCCCTGGTATTTTTGGCCACAGCACTTTCCAGACACCTCTCGGTGTTACAGATAGAATAAGTCAGTCTGCCACCTCCATATGTATCGAGCAGCTCCTGGCTGCCTTGCTCAGAAAAGCTCAATATACATCTTTTCCTCAGAGCAGACAGCAACAAAAACAAAAAAGGACTGAGTCTATAACATTGAACATTTCCTTTCTGTGCAACATTGCACTCACATCCCTATAAGAGCACCAGGGAAGGAGAAAGCCACCTACCGCAAATGCAAGGGCTTCCATTCCTTCAGTATGCAGGTGATCTGTGATGCCAAGGGCATCATCATGGATGTCAGTTTCCAAGATCCAGTCACGATGACTATATCCTCTCACAGTCACAAATTCATGATCAGTTTCAGGAAGGGAACATCAATGGGGCTGGCTTCTATGAAGGAATTCACTTACCACTACCACTACATAGCAAATAACTGCTTCTTTTGGTCTTCCTCATATGTAATCAGACTTACTATGTTGGCCCAGGAGGACTGCTCCATCCTTGACCATGGAATTACCCCCTGCTCAATACGAAAGGATATATAACTCCCCGCTTCTCTGTTTTCTCCCCTACAGGTCATACCCACTCAAAACCTGGCTCATAATCCCACTGGCTAATCCACAGACTTCTGCTCACTACAACAGTGCCCACCAGCAGCCCAGGGCAGTGATTGACAGATCCATCAGCCTACTCAAAACACATTTTTCTGCCTGAACAGATCTGGGGATGCCTTCTCTACATCCCCCTAAGGTCTGTGAGATCTGTCTAGCCTGCTGCATGCTTCATAACCTGGCCAGAACCATAGGCTTGCTTCCTTCAGAGGGACTAGAAGACCATCTAAATGAAGAGGAGGAAGTGGAAGAAGAGCTGAGTCAGGATGAATTGATAGAGATATGTCAGCAGAGTCAACAGCAGGCTATAGAGGAAAGGAAAACTCTGATTCAAAGACATTTTAGAAGGTGAAGATGATTTCCTTTACATGGATTCCTCAATGACGAATACATTCAATTTAATCTTGGCATTTTTCACAACCTCTTTTTCAGGGTGGGGGAAGCTGTAGTGCCTTGGTCTGCCTAAGCCTTGTGCTTCTTCACAGTGGGGGTGCTATCACAGTGAACGCTGCCCTCAGAGGGACTGGGACCTGGAAGCAGTGGCTCATCGTCATTGCTGCTGGATGGACTGCAGGGCTCTGAGGCACCTTTGAAGAAGGGCTTGCATCAGTGGTGGGCCTATATTCCTCAGCTACCTGTGCCCTTGGAGAGTGGGGAACTCTCTTTCTGGTGGTGGTGGTGGTGGTGTTAGGTGTGATGGTGTTGGTGGCAGATGAGGAGGCTGTTGCACAATGGGTGGTGGTGGAGGAATAGGTAGAATGGCCCAAGGGGAAATCCTGGGGAGGCACTATGCTGGGTGGTGGTGTTTCTAAGGCTGGAGGTGACTGCATCCAGGGAGGCATCATCTAGTACATGGCTAATGAGGGCTGTGGCTGTCAGAGGGGCATCCTCTGCAGCATCTCACTCCAAAATGCACTCTAGGTCTCCATCTGCTTAAGAATACGTTGTAGCTCCTTTAACACACCTTGCATTTCTTCTTTTACCATATCCTTAAGTCCTTGCAGATTATGCCTCAGGCCTGAAATCTCCTCAACTATGCCAGCATTCATATCCATAACTTCCTCTCCATAGGAGTGGCCTGTACCTCCTCTCTCTTGGTGAGCTGATTCCTTCCTCAATGGAGCTGCTCTCCTTCTGCACTTCCTTGATCTCCCATCCTATAAACCTGTGGAGATACCAGCCCTAACCTGCCACTCAATGAAGATACCCCATCCAATGTGGGGTGCTGCTCCTCCATTGTACACTGATATAATGTGTTAACATCAGATAGGCTAGATCTAATGAGACCACGGTCATACTGAGTGCACGCAGACTAGCTGAAACCACATATAGCATGTTTGTAAGGGGCTGTGAAATTATCTATGGGTCATAAAAAGGCAATCTCCTTACATATATATATATATATATATATATATATATATATATATATATATATATATATATATGTAAAATTTTGCAATAAAAAATGGTGCACAAGGCTGATAGGGCCAGCAGTGAAGAGCATTGCCAATTTGCGAACCCTCTCTGCCTGCGGATGCTTTACATGTGCTTCATAGTACCTTTCTCAGCCACAGGAAAGCTTACTAAACTGTTTGTGGAGTAGCAGGGAGTGCTGGAGTAGGGAAAATGGAGCAGTTCTGTTAGCCAAAACAGAAGGTTCAATTACTTTGAAGAGAAAAGCCCATATGTATATTGAAAATATGAACACTTTCTCTTTTTTTTTTTTTGCAGAGGAGGAGTCAGGCAAGGATTCTGATGCTCCTTTACCCATTGGCCTCTGATGGGCAAGATGGTGTTCACGGGTGCTAGCAGCAAGTCCAGAAGAGGACACTGTGGAGGAGGAGGAGAGACCAGCTGAAGATCTCCCTTCACCACAGTATGATCATACTGTCATGGAGGAAGACGAGGAGGTGAAGACCTCGATATTAATTGGACAAACTGGTGGACTAGTTGGAAATACTGGGTTGTCCCTCGCGTGCTCCTGCTTTAAAATCCACTTACATACATGCATGAAAGCCAACAAAGTCCTACAGAAGACTCACGTGCTAGCTGTGCTCAAGTAATCTCTTACAATTAGGAGCATACTTATGCAAGGTTGGTATATTTTAAAACATACGCATACAAGTGAACGCACAATTTAAAATTCCATCATATCTTTGCACGTGCACCGATACATATGTTTATGGGTGGATGCACATTTGTTTCAAAATGAACCTGTTAGTGTTGATGATGTTCCCATGTAATTCACTTTTTAAAATGGCTCATTACTTTTGTGTGTGCAAATCACACTCCCACGTGCCCCATTAGCCCATTTTTTTTGTGCATACTTTTACTCATGAAGATGAATATAAGTACATATGTGATCCATTTATAACATATGGAATATGCACAGAAGCTTCACATATGTGCATCCATGTCCAATTTTTTTTTTGAAAATGTACCCCAAGAGAGGAACAAAGTGGCACAAAGAGTGAAAGGGCGAAGTGACCAAATAATGGCACCCCACAGCACCATGAGAGAGACAAGGCAGCTGAAGAGTCGAACAAACACATTAAGGCACTGTGAGAGTTAAAAAGCAGCACAAACAGCGGTATGAAAAGCCCAACATACCATGAGAGGGCAATGCAGCACAAACTGTGTCATGAAAAGCCCAGGACACTAAAAGAAGAGAAAAGGACAACTAACAATAGAAGCATCAACACCCCAAAAAAGGAATAAAAGAAATCTACAACAGTAGCATGTCATCCAAAGCAAGCATTTCTTTAATTTACCTTGGATTTCCATGCCAATCTTAACATGTAAATCGGATGTTGGACCTGGCTATGAGGCAAAAGACTAATTGATAGGGGTGTGCATTCGTTTTGAACTTAAATGTAAAACGCTACTTTTTTTTTTTTTAACTTAAAAAAGTGATGAGGCGAAAACGATCGGATTTCCAACGTATTCAACATAGCTATGTTGAATACGTTGGAAATCGCGATTGTTGATCCAAAATAAAAATTTAAACCCCTCACCTTCCTTAATCCCCCCCCAAAGACTTACCACAACTCCCTGGTGGTCCAGCGAGGAGTCAGGACGCCATTTCTGAACTCCTTTCGGAGGAGCACGTGACGTCGGCGCCACATCGGAGTGACGCGGCGTCACGTGATTCCCCGCGGGTTCGCTCCGGGACCCTCGTTCGACCCAAAAGGAACTTTTGGCCAGCTTGGGGGGGCCTCCTGACACCCCCAAGCTGGCCAAAAGTTCCTTTTGGGTCGAACGAGGGTCCCGGAGCGAACCCGCGGGGAATCACGTGACGCCGCGTCACTCCGACGTGACGCCGACGTCACGTGCTCCTTGCAAAGGAGTTCAGAAATGGCGTCCTGACCCCGCTGGACCACCAGGGAGTTTTGGTAAGTCTTGGGGGGGGGGATTAAGGAGGGTGAGGGGTTTAAATTTTTATTTGCACATATGGACATAGACTCAACTTATGGAATTCTCCATATGTCCATATTGACCGCAAATGACTTATGAACATAAACTTTTGGTCTGCACATCCCTACTAATTGAACCATTTAGTAGCTGAATGATGGTGAATTTACTATCTCTGAGTAAAGCAAAGCCAGAAGAAATTCTTGAGCAGGCCCATAGCAGTTCTGTTATCTATATCAATCATCACACCTGGATCTAGGAGTGAAAGACTAATTGAACTATCAAGTAGCTGAAAGATGATGAGATTATTATCTTTTGGCAGGTTGAAGCCAGAGGAAACTCTGCAGCAGGTCTGTAGTTGTCCTGAGTATAGATGTGAAAGGCTAATCAAAATATCTAGTAGCTGAAAGATAGTAAACTATCCCTGGACATGGCAAAGTTAGAGCAGACTGTGGAAGAAGACTGTAGCAGTTGTGAGGAAACATCGATGGTGTCAATGGTGAAAGAAATAGGGGGTCAGGTAAGGAGATTGACTCTCTTTGATGTTACTTTGATGATGCTGATTCTGAAACTTATAGTGGGTGATAGGGCTTCCAGCATGCAAATCTCCCTTTCAAGCACAGAATCGGGTCGCAGGAACAGTGGTATCAACAAAACATGCCAAGAAACTGAAGGCCAAGGAAATAGCAGTGGTGGCATCAACATTCCAAGGCATTGATGGAGGACCAAAGGAGCAGGACAATAGTTTAAAACAATATCATGAGGTACCACAGAAAGGGATAACAGTATAAACATTATCTTGAAGACCCAAAGGCAGAATGAGGGGGACAAAGGAAGCCAACCACAGTGACAAGAACAAACCCAAGCACCATGAGAGGAGAGGAGCAAATCACTTCAATAATAACAAAGTGACATAAACCATAGTATGTACAAGTGGCGTGCAGTCAAAGCCTTCAAGGGATTCAGTGAATCTTCAGCCAATTGATATTGCTATAGGGTGGCAAGTACCACTTTGATTTTATACATTGGATAGGGCAGGGATAATCCAAATGCCTGCCCAATCCATTTAATGGCGATCCACCTCCCTCCTCCCTTCACCAGCAGGTAGCTGAAATTGTGTGTATAACCAAACATCATCTCTTGAGGCTGCGTGTTCAGTTTCATAACTCTTACTTCAAGACTGGCCCTATGGAAACAGGAAATGACATTTGGTTAAATGCAACTCCTGTTGCTGCCCACTCTATGATCTGACAGGCTGCTGCAGATCCCAAACTGTGGTAGCTAAAGAGAGCAGTAGGACTTGGCAGCCACCAGTGGACCCCATCCTAGTGACATTTGAAGATCAACAAGTCTGGCAGACTGCCTTGGATTCCATCCCATGGCATCTGAAGAGAGTGGCAGGATCTGGAGGTCACTAGCAGACCGCCATCCCACTGATGGCCGAAGATCAACAAAACTTGAAGGCTTCTGTGGAGCCCATTCCATGGCTGCCTAAGAGAGAGGACCTGGTGGCTGTCTGTGGATCCCATCATGCTGGTGGCTGAAGAAGATGGCCAGGCCCTGAGAGTGTGTTTAAATGTAAGCCTGTGTCTGGCTGTGTCATGCATAGACCACGGTCTACGTCTAGGTCGAGGTGCTGAAATTGCACTCAGATGTAGGCCAGAGCCCCTGCTTTGGGTCTCAGTCCATTCCCTAGGCAAGGCCCCTTCTTCAGAATTAAGCCTAAGCCTGATGGGTGACTTTTTTTTCCCCCAGATTTTCAAAATGTAATGAAGTTCCAACAAAGTTTTGTTGGAATTTAAATTGTTAAATTTTAAATGTGACCCAAAACAAAATAGGACATTTCATCTCATTTTCTATTTTGTTTCCTCCAAATGCACATCCCTGCAATGCCATATGAGTTCCAAGTGTCTTATGTGTCTTGGGGGAAAAGGGGTTGAAAAAGCAAGACTGCATGATCCCTGAGTTTGGAAGGGAAGAGGAGAGGAGACTGAGGAAGCATGACTACTGGTGACTCAGAAGAGATGGGATGAGAGTGAAGAGGGGGCCAAGGGAGCCAGATTGCATCTCCTGCTATAAATGTCATCACCCGCCACTGGTATGAACAGTCTAAGGCACTGTCAGATGGGGAGGTCATTAGGAACAGTGGGATGTGTTACAACATGGGATTACAACCTACAAAGACTCTGCTTTCTCCAGGAATAAATGTGCTCTTAAAACTGTTCTTAATGCACTAAAGAAATGCTATGGTTCCCTTCAACAAACACATTATTGTATATATTAAAAAAAAATGTGGCTTTTATTTCAGGCCTGTAAAAGTATGAAGGAAGATGACAAGAACGTATGGATTTTTTACTGATGCCCAAGGCATTGGATTAGAAACAGGGCAGCAGAAGCAGTGGCATCACTGCCCTAGCTTCTTTTTTTTTTTTTTCTGCACTCTTTTATTAGATCCCAGCACAGGATAATGCAGCTGCTATCCTTAAACTCTAGCCCAAGATCAGAGGCATCAATACCTGAAGGTACTTAGTTAGGGAGAATGCAACAGGTACTGAGTAAAAAAGAAAATCTTACTGCAACAAGATAGCATGACACATATTCTTCTCTCATCTGGTGAGTATAAAAAATGTGGCATACAGATAACTGTCTCATCAGTGCTGCTTAGGCGTCTTAAGTCTTTCAGAATGAAACTCAGACCTTGGATGGTGTTAGGCCAGTAGTGTCCCATAGCTCAGTGGGATCAAGCCTTCTTGTAGCTGGTTTGCTAGGAAATACAGACTAATCCATTGATGGCTAAATGGCAGATGAGGCCAATAGTAACTTCCGTATGGAAATTTTGAAAAAGAAAAAAAAGTTAAAAGAGAGTGTGAAAACAGTAGGGGAAAATGGATAAGGTCCATGCAGTATGCTCAGAGGATTAAACCAGTAGTATGATAGGTCAGATTCAGATGGTAGAATATCTGTGTCATGTGTAACCAAAGCTAACACCAAAGGCATTAAGTGAGGGCTAAAGTAGTAGGAGCAGAGTTAAAAAC
Organism: Rhinatrema bivittatum; assembly: GCF_901001135.1. Classification (NCBI taxonomy): domain Eukaryota; kingdom Metazoa; phylum Chordata; class Amphibia; order Gymnophiona; family Rhinatrematidae; genus Rhinatrema; species Rhinatrema bivittatum. Next base: position 440,287,236 of record NC_042615.1, on the reverse strand, counting down.
ACACTGCAAGACGACAGGAGAAGGCAAGCGGCAAGAGCATTGGCATTAACTCCACTAAGCATAGGAGCAGAGCAACACATCCACAAGAGTGGCCTCAACACCCCAAGGCCCAGATTGCAGAGCAAGTAACAAAAAGAGCGGTTTCAAAACCCTGAGGCATTTAATAAGAGGTAAAGCGGCAAGAAGAGTTAGATCAACACTCGAAGGCACAGAGTGCAGAGCAAGGCAGCAGGATCAAAAGTGGCACCCCGATCCCAAGGCATCCGGAGAGGGGCAGGGAGGAACAACACCAGTGGTGACCCAACAGCAAGATGCTGAAGGCAAAAATAGTTAGCGTTGGTTCAGTGTATGGATCTTCCACTCGTATGGAAATTCTGGGGAACTGAGCAGAGGGAGATTTATCTTAATGAAGATCACGTCTTCTTGCAACACTGGTGCCAGCCATGACGGATATGGGCTCATGTTATCCCCTGCTGTTGAGAATAAATGTTGGCTAGGCATGACATGCTACTGATATTTCTTGGTTCCAATTTGGGAGATTAAACTGCATTTATGCAGCTGACTTCTGAAATTGAATGGCAGCAAATAAACCTTTTGGAATAAAAGTCCCCCAAACCAGCCAAAACTAAAACAAACTGAACCAACACTTTTTTTGGTTGCACACTCCTACTCCATCCATCCTGACTTTAGATAAACAAGGCACATCCATGGGTTGATGCCCTTTCACTCCCTCCTGCCTGCCCTTTGGCTATCCTGGGTAACACCTCCCTCCCTTTTGAATGTAATTTAAAAAAAATACCTACCATCCCAATCCATAAACACATTCACTGTCACCTAAAAAAATAAAAGTGAGTAGAGTCAGAGATAACATTCCACTCTCCCTGTCATCACCAAAAAAAAAAAAAGAATACCTGCATAAGATCCCCCATCCTGTCTGCCCATTCCCTCCCTCCATCAAATAAAAGCCCCAAGTCACCCTCCAATTCCCTTCTCTCTCCCTAACCACTTGAGCCCAGATTTCTCCCAGGAAGCAGAGAGTTTCTTTGGTTTAACTCTTCCTTTAACGCTCCTGACATTTGCAGCCAGGGAATCATCAGACTGCCATGTATGCACAGGAACAAAAGCATGTTACCTTCTGGAGTATACGTAAGAGTAATAATGCTGACACTAAAAAAGAGAGAATAATTACAACCGGTCATTAATCCTGTGATTGCTGAAATAAGGTTTTATTTTCAAGATGGTGCAAAACAGCAAGCACTAAAACTGTCCTGATTTACCTCTGCAAATCTAGGTGGGTAATTCAAAACAGCTGAATAAATTTTGAACTAATGAAGTCCAGGCAGAGGCAGCAGCCTGTGTAATGGTATTTACAAGGAAAATAGCCATGGAAATAAGACTTGTTAGAGATAAAAAATTAACACCATCAAAACCCAGAGACAAATTTGAGCACCTCTGCTTTAGGGGCCTAATTTTCAAACGTATCAGCGGGACAGCATTTGTGCACCTAAGTGGATGCAGAGAGATTAAGGCAAATATTTTATAAAGTGTGTGGCAGAAGTTGCAGTTTATAAAATAGCATATATTTCTACTCTGAAAGTATCCCATGTATGTTTCAGTTCTTACTAATATTTCCAATGCAAGGAAATGCATTCTCTCTACGCATTTTGTAAACACACATATTTATATTTTAGGTGTGAAATAAATGTGACACTACAAATAAACACCTGGAATTAAATGTGGAAGCCGGTATATTTTAAAGTGTGCATGCCCAAGTATGTGGAATCACCAGTTGGCCAATACCTTCAGCAGTTCTCCCAGTCCTTCTCCAGTTCACCTTGACCCTCTAGCCCTTCAACCCTGAATCCCCACCACTTCACCCACACCCCACTGTTATACAACTAAACAGGATCCACGCATACTTCTTTTTTTTTTTTTTTTGTTTAAATAATATTTTATTGAAAGGTATAGGAAGTACAATCTTAACAAATCTTGAAGTACAAAACAGAACAATGCAGTAATTACAAGGCATAAACGTAATAACCAACTAATTACCTTTCATGATATGAAATAACAGGGATTAAAAGTAAAGAATAAAGATAATCATAGAAGAGGGAAAAAAGGAAAGAAAAGAAAAATGAAAAATGAAAAACGACAGTCACCCTTAAGAGGAAAACAATCATATCAGACCTGTTATTTATGTAATTATGACAAGTAGAACTACCCAGCATCTAAATATAATGATACAGCATATTCGTCAAGCAGCTTCCACACCTGGGACCAGGATTCAAGTCTATGAAACTTAATTGCCATAGCTTTCTCATATTTATTATACATACATCCCGAATTCCACCACAGATATTCAGAGAGTAAATTGCTCTGCTTCCAATTGGCAGTGATGTTATGTATTGCTGTGAGCATTAAGAAATCTAGAAGTTTGCCTTGAGCGGGACTGAGATTAAGGACTGGATCTCTACTACGCAAAATGACCAATGTGTATGAAATAGGACAGGTAAGGGGAAGTATAATAGAAATAATGGACCATATCCGGGTCCAAAACCGTTGCACCTGTGGACAGTGAAAAAGCATGTGAGACAAAGTGCCATTAGGGCCGTCACAGGACCAACAAGTATGAGCCTGTAGTAATCCAGCTCTGTATAATTTCCATGGGGTCCACAAGGCTCTGTTCATAACAAAATACGATGTTTGGGTTAAACTCGAGGATAAGGAAATCCTAACAGATTTCTGCCATAAGTTTTGCCATTGGCTAGCATCCAAATGAACATCTAGCATGGACATCCAGAGGGATTGTAGTCCTGTGAGGGAGCATAGTGGCATCTTCACCTTAAGAAGTTTATATATTCGGGAAGCTAGATGACCTTTATCCCCATAAAGCATGTAAAAAGAGAGCAAATAAGGCTCGGTTTGAGACATAAGAGTAGGAGCAACTGCGCCTTTAAGAGCGTGTTGTAACTGTACCCAGGCATAAAATTGAGAAGAGGGTAAACCAGTTTCATCCTGGAGGCGAGCAAACGGTAGCAATTGCCCATTATCCAGTATGGTAGAAAGAAACCATATCCCACATTTTTGCCATATAGGCCAGTGAAGAACCCGGCCACCTATTCTAATATTGGGGTTATGCCAAATCGGAGCAAATTTTGAGAGTGCCCAGTTAGGAGTATTAGTTGGTCGTAGTTTGTCAAATATAGAGATTGCGAGATGAAGGGACCTCAAAATAGGGTTGGTTCTGGCGCAAGAGGAGAGTGGTATACCAGGAAAATATTCCATTGGGGCCGGGGGCAATAGGGTCTGTTCTATAGACAGCCACCGTGGGGGGGCAAATGAAGAGTTCTCCATTGGGAAATAATGAGAGAACTGCTGAAGAATATAAGCTTGATGATATAAGTAAAAGTCTGGAAAGTTAACCCCCCCATACCTAGTAGTACGTTTCAATTTGGCTAGGGCAATCCTGGGAGCCTTGTTGTTCCATAAGAATTTAGTAAGGGTCTGATCAAGTCGTTTATAAAAGGCTTTGGAAAAAAAATAGGTATCATGGAAAGGACATATGTTATTCGAGGTGCAAGAACCATTTTTATTGAGTCTAAGCATCCCCACCAGCTCAGATGTAATGGGGACCAAGCTAGTATGGCATCCTTGAGTTGGCGAAGGGTGGACTCTTCACACTGGGAAATTGTTGTGTCAATATCCATATGAAACTTGATACCTAAGTATTTGAGGCCACTCTTCACCTTTTGGATTGGAAGAGCGCCTAAGTCTACTAGGGAGCCCAGAAAGTTTAAAGGAAGCATCTCAGTTTTATGCCAATTAATTTTATACCCAGAGACCAATGAATAGGTAGAGATAAGGCTAAACAAGGAGGAGAAAGAGAGATCAGGATTAGTAAGGAAAAGAAGAACGTCATCGGCATACGCTGACAATTTATATGTATGGTCTCCAATCTGAAAACCCTCTACTTTCACTGATTGCCGTATAGATAATAGCAATGGTTCCAGAGCCAGGTTGAAAAGCAGTGGGGAAAGTGGGCAACCTTGCCGGGTACCTCTATGCAATATAAAAGGGGACGAAGAATGATTATTAACAAATAAAAAAGCCGTAGGAGAGGAATATAAGGTTTTAACCCATGATAAATAAACTGGGCCAATACCAAACCAGTCCAAAGAGGCCCATAAAAAGGGCCATTCGACACGATCAAATGCCTTTTCCGCATCTAATGATACGGCCACTGCAGGGGACGGTAAGGATGGTGCTTGGGTCAAAATATGCAGGAACATGTGAGAATTGTTAGTGATCAATCTGTTTTTGAGAAAACCTGATTGATCAGGGTGAATAATAGAACATAGTACTCGGGACAATCGTGTAGCAAGTATTTTTGCAAAAATTTTGTAGTCTGTATTTAGTAAAGATATCGGCCTATAATTTGATACAGAAGTGGGATCACGACCTGGCTTCGGGAGAACCACTATACTTGCCTCAGTGAAATTAGATAAGCTAGTAGGAGAAGAAAAAAGCATAGACGTAAAATAGGTATGTAGATGTGGAGCAAGCAAATTTTTAAAAGCATGATAAAAGTCAGTAGATAGACCGTCGGGTCCAGGAGCCTTGCCCAAAGATAGTGCTGCGATAGCTGAAGTAACTTCTTCCTGGGTGAAAGGGTTGTCTAACATGGAAGACTGATCAGCAGAAAGCACCGGGTGGGCAATGTTGTCGAGAAAACGATGTATTCCGTCTGCAGATGGGTCAGCTTCAGCTTGATATAGAGTCTCATAAAAAGAGCGAAACTCGTGAAGAATAGCGGTATCTGTAGTCAGGGGTGTTTTAGTGGAAGAGATAATCATTTCAATTTGTTTTCTCTCCTGTCGTTTTTTGAGATACGAAGCCAATAAGTGACCACATTTGTTATTTTCAGCATAGTATGTCGCTTTGGTACGAGAGAGACCTAGCTGAACCTGAGAACTTAAATGTTGATTGTAGCGATACCTCGCTTTCAGTAGGTTAGTTAAGGAAGACAGCGTCGGATCAACAATATGCTTGTGTTCCAATGATTCTACTTCTGTTTGCATGTTGATTAGTGTATCACGGTATATTCTTTTACATTTAATAGAATAGCTAATAATCGAACCTCTTATCGTCGCTTTAAAAGCTTGCCAGAGAACATCCGACGATACCCCTGCAGTAGAGTTGAATCTAAAATATTCTTCAATGTGGTCTTGCGTGGTGGATAGAAAAGTGGGGTCCGCCAAAAATGAGGAGTTGAATCGCCATCTATGCTCCATAGAGATTGGAAATATCAGTTTAATCGTGAGCTGGATAGCTGCATGATCAGATAGCAGAATAGGTTGTATAGAAGCTGCGGTGATGCATTGAATCAGTTGTTTAGAAACGAGAAACAAATCTATTCTAGAATATGTATTATGGGGAGCTGAATAAAAGGTATAGTCTTTAGTGGTAGGATGTAACAGACGCCAGGGATCGGACATTCCATGTGATTGCATTAATGCCCGCAAAGCTGTACAGGATTTTGTTATATGTGGACGTAGTTTAGTTGTCCTATCTAGAAAAGGGTCTAAAACCTGATTAAAGTCTCCTCCAATGATGACGGGCGACAATGGGAGAGTAAGTATGCGAGCAAACATGCGTTGAAAAAAGTTTGGGTCATCCACATTTGGAGCATATATATTCAATAAGGTGTAGTCCTGTTGTGCAATCTGGATTTGAGCCAGTGACCACCTACCATCTTCATCAGCCGATGACTGGAGAATTTTGGCATCCAATCGTTTATGAAGTAGAATCGCAGTGCCTCTTTTTTTTCTGACTGCAGGACTGAATAGCACCTGGCCCACCCACTGTTTAAGTTTGAGTGCTTCATCTGGAGAAAGGTGGGTTTCTTGTAAGAAAGCGATATCTGTGTGAATAGTTTGGAGATAGGTCAAAACTTTTTTCCGCTTAATCTGGTGTGTGAAGCCGTTGACATTTAGGGAAGTGATTGTGATATCGTTGATTGATGTAGCCATGATTTCAGATAACCATCATATGCTGGGTAGTAAATTAGCACAATTATGTAGTAAAAACACTTGGGTGAGAAAAGTAAAACAGGAATGAAAAAAATACAGCGTAACGCCTCATGGTGATGGCTTAGCAAGGAAAAAAGGAAAAGGGAAAAAAAACATCTGAAGAGAAAAAATGAAGCCATATAGGCTACTTTAGACCAACGAGCCTCTTGTAGTGCCAGAGGTCGCAAACAACCATCCGCTCTCGCCAGACCGTATTAATATAATAGCATACCCCATAATAAAAAAAAACAGGTAGGGATAAGGAAACTAGGTTGAAACGCCAACCTCTCACATCTTCTATTAGCTGAAATATTGGATGTAGTGATCAAATAATAACGTAGAACAGGTCCCTCGCTGTTTCGCTGAAGAACATAAATATGGATTCTAACATCCGGAATCCTGTAGCCTTGTATTCAGGTCACATAGTAAAAAAGAAGAAAAAAAAAATAAAAACTAAGGTATCCACGAGAAATTGGTCCCTAGACATTTTGCTACTTTGAATGTCTAGAAAGGACCATTGTAGGTGTACATAGGCAAACTATTATACGCAGGTTCAAGTTACCATGTCTGTAGCTGGAGTATGCGATCGAAGAAAGTCCTCGAGTGCTTCTGGGCTAGTGAAGGTTTGCGTGCGGTTGCAGTACGTTATTTTCATTTGAGCAGGATATAATAGACCATATTGCGCCCCTAAAAGCTTGAGATGAGGGCGTAGCGCTAAAAAACTTTTCCGTTTCGCCGCTGTGACTTTGGCAAAGTCAGGAACAAAAAGAACGGTGTTACCTTGGAAAATAAGAGGGGCTTGAGACTTCGCCGCCACCAAGATAAGCTGTGTTTGAGGATAGCGGAGGACCTTAAAAATGATAGGCCACGGATATTTTGACTCTCGTAAGGGTCTAGCAGGGATCCGGTGCGCCCTCTCGATTTCTAGAGGTTTATCAAACTTTATCTTCAGGGTAGATGGAATAAGATGTAACAGAAATGTAATAACATCCGTACCTTCAGCGCCCTCGGGGATACCAAGCACTCGAAGATTGTTCCGTCTGTTTCTGTTAGAAAGATCTTCAATTTCAGACTGCATATGTGCAATCTCCTGGCGTATAGTAGGAATAGATGACGCAGTTACTAATAAAGAAGAAGTCTGGGCCTCAACGTCGTCCAACCGTGCTTGAAAGTGCGTCATTCGCTGGGCTACTGACTTCAATTCGTTCCCAATCGCTGTCGTGGCATCAGTATTTACCTGAAGCATGTCTTTTAATTGTTTAAGTTCGATTAGAACAAGATCTGCAGACGCCATTACTTTACCGGTGGTTGATTTTTCCGGTGTAGGGGGATCGGGTTTCGCTCTTTTCGACCCCGAAACCGCCGCAAAAGCCGCGTCTATCTTTCCAGTCTTGACCATCGACATTCTGGAGCGTTATTAAGTGGTTCCAGTCCAAAAAATATAAAAAGAAAAGGGGTCAGTAAAGTTATAAGTGTAAGGTCTGGCGGAGCTCTCTGGTTAAGCGGCCATCTTGGTCGCCGCTCAAGAGCGCCCCCCATACTTCTTAATCTCACCCTGGAATGTCCCAGACAACTTCTTTTTTCCCAGTACAATGCATGCATGAAACTAAAAATATGTACATATTCTCAATGATTATAAAATAGCATGTGCATGCAAACATGCTTTTTAAGCACGTATATGTTATTTTTACATGTGAATCCCTTTGAAAAATCACTTCTAGAGCAGGGCTTCCCAAACCTGTAATGGGGACCCCACAGCCAGTCGAGTTTTCAGGTTATCCATGATGAATATGCATGAGATACATTTATATATTCGTAGTCTCCATAATATGCAAATTTGAATCTTACACAGAGATCTGCCTTAGCTAAGAGGTACCAACAGATCACCAAGCCAAGCAGTGCAGGGGTGGGAGCCAAGCAACAGCAGGCCTCATCACTGTCTGCTCATGGGCGGTGGGGAATCTCCATCCTCCACTCCTCCGTGACTCCTCCTCAGTTGTCACACAGCAGCTGACCGATGCAATACCATGCGCTCAACCCAGCGCACTGTTTAACCCCTGGTTGGATGCGGGTCCACAACCCCTTGTGCTATAAGGGGATTAGTGCATCCAAAACGCGCATCCCCAATTCAAAAAAAATGTGTGCCCGATGCACATATTTTTACTTTCCAAATTTTGGAGGAGCCCAAAAATTGTACAGAAAAGCAGAAAATACTGCTTTTCTGAACTTCCTCCAACTTAATATCGTGGCACCTCCTTTTACCACAGCACCCGATTTAAATATTAAATCGGGCATCCCAGAGAAGTCAATTGGCATATGTTGGGAGAGTGGGGGCTCAGTCATAAGCATCCATTTTCCCCATGCTGTATTGCATCGGTCTGATGGTGTTCTAGCAGGCAGCAAGTAGACAGAGGTGCATAATCATTAGTCTGGGTAGTGGACAAGTGATGCGGATTCAAGTTAGCAGCAGAACCTGTCCCCTATAACCAGCAGGATAAAAGTGCCACCTAATCTATACAACCAAAATAGGTGGATTATCTATAGGCCTACTCTGCCAGCGTGTACATATGGCAGATTAAGCCTAATGTGATGCTGTCTTATGTGGCAGGTTCACTGTCGCATTACCAGGCTATCTACTACAGATAAGTGGGTAAATATGACTCTTTCTAGAAAAAGACTACATAAAATAGGGGTCCTGGCAGGTCTCCTGCCACCCCCACCCCAGGTATCATCAACCTACTAGCCCAGACCCCTCCCCCAACCTATTAATCTGGTGAACCTGACAATACCAGGGATGAGGCGCCTTTTGCCCTCCCCCTTCCTTCTATCCCTGCATCCACAAAATAAGTGTACAACGTTTAATCTGCCCCCTCCCCCAAACACCATAGCCTCCCAAGCAGCTGAATGTCTTCCAGCCAGGCACACACCCCCACTAACAAAACAATTAGCCCACTCCAGGTACTGGTTGGGAGAGCCTCAGTTGCCGAGGGGGGGGGGAGGAGGTGTACACTACATGCAGATATCTACTCATCCAGCAAAGTGGCACAGCATATCTGAGCTCTTCCGCTGCCAATTTTCACACACCACCCTCTTGACTGAATGAATAAACAATGTCAGGCCAAGTTGGAATGTTTGTTACAATGCATAAGGCCTTTTTCTCCCTGCCTACACATTAGCATAGCTGTAGCATCTATCGTAAAAAGTAAAAGCATAGGATTTCTTGGGTCCAAAGCCAGTGTATACTACTTTGGTGTACATACAGTGCATGCTCTGGTGTATGCATAGGTGTGGTAAAGACGATAACAACAAGCCCAACATCACCTCCATGCACAGATATAGACAGAGGCTAACATAGCATGTCACTTGCCCAGACACACCCATTGGTTAGGACATTGTTGTTTACCGAATACCTAAAGCTCTTTGGTTACCTACTGAGGCCAAATGTTACTGTTCCTGGCCAGTTCATCATCAACCATCATTGATGTCTGTGCCAAGCTTGCCCCTACCTGCTAATGAGGTTGTCAGAGTCATTACTCCTCACAGAAGATTGTCTAAATCTGGTAGCCTGATTTGTCCTTGTTGCAGACATGGTCCCCTCCAGGCCTCAGGTACCCCTAAATGTTTGTCTTTCTACATAATAACACTGAAAGTGCAGAAGACATCATGCCTACCAGATGATACCTCTGGGAGCTGTTGACCTATACATTTTACACATTGGCAGTCTTCTGAAAGAGGATTGTTGTTAGCTCATGAGGTCATCAGCTGACAAAACCTTCTCTATCCTTATTGTTAAGCACAGAGTTTATGACTGAGAATCTATCAGCACACCTGCCTTGGCCTTGGTATCCAGAAAGTCAAAATAGCTCAAACAGCACAGGACACCCATCCTATAGGACAACAACTCTGCTATTTTGCCCTCAAGTCATGGCGGCCATGCAGACAAGCAAGGGCCTCAAACCTGAAAAGACCTGGAAAATCACCATTCTACTAGTTTGTATCATCACAAAATAAACTCTGACCTATATGTTTTAGAGGTGAATTTCTACTACATGATACCATCCTATTCCCAATCCAGCCTTCAGATAATCAGACCAGCATCCTTGTCCAGCCTCCCTGAGCAGCTGACATAACTAACATGACAGCCTATGGACCAAGGCCCTCATCATCTGAATATGAAAGTTGACTGCTTATCTAGATATAGCAAGGCCCAGTTGTGCATGGTTGTGTGCAACCCCTATGAGATATGCTAGCTTGCAATGGCCTGTGAGAAGTTTGCGATTCCCATGAAATAGCTGAGGTAGTACTGACAGCTGTGTTTTTGTAGGCCCATGTGATACTATGCATCCAATGTACATGTGGATATATCCAGATGCACATGGATGTCAGCTAGAGAATCTGGCTGTGTAACATGTTGAGTCTGCAATTGATGATTGTAAATGTCAACATGTAGCTTAAAGCTGTGCCTTGAAGCAGCTGAGCTATTTGTTATTTTATGACTTATAGAGTACTTGGCTTCATGTCCTAGGCCCTGTTGGACTTCCATCATATCTTTGCCACTATATCCCCCAATGTGAGGGTTAGGACAGTGTCAAAGGCTTATCGGAGGCAAGCAAGAAGGCACAAGCAATGGCAAACTATGCACACTGTGTTGGCATTCCTACATGAACACTATGGCGAGACATATCTCTTTTGGATTGACAATCACTATGAATATATTAGGCCAGCCACATATCTTTGGTGTTATGTTTATTTAGTGTCTACTTTGACTACAACTGCACCTATTGCTCCATTATCATGATATAGTCTAACTACTGGGTGGCCCATGGAAAAGTAGCCTGCCTGCATGGCACTGGTATTGGAGGCGGGCTACTTTTCCATGGGCCACCCTGTAGATCTAAGTGGTTTCTGTTACACACTGACCCAGGCAGAGGGCCTATGAATAGAAGAAATATAGAGATGAGACCAGTTCCAACCACTCTGCTGGGCTCTCCTCCATGGAAGTGTCAGGAGTAGATGAGGACTACTAGGCAAAGTAGTGTTGTATGATGCTTTGCCGAAGATGGTCTCCAGTCCGTGTGGTCTCCATGGCTACTGCAAGGTGACATAGGGGTTCCTGGAACAAAGTCTACTGGGATACCATACTGTAGAACAGATTATGGAATACATAGCAGAGCAACTCTGAGTGGAGCATACATTAAAGCTCCCCCTGTTTTGTTCAAACAGCAAATTCAACTTCTGAAAACTCTGAAGATTCATTCTATGACACAGCGGGTAGAACATAAGGCCTCATTGTACCTCATCTCTGCCAACATGTTGGGAATAGCAGTGGGTGTGAGAAGCCAGGTCCTGCAACCAAATCCCAAATCTCCTGCGGCAAAGAGAGAAAGACTGCATCACTTACACCACTGTGACTTTGTGCTATTGCTGCCAATCCACAGCAAGCTATTACATACTAGAAGCTAAGCTCTAGCTTGACATAAGCCTTAAAAGGCTCTTTCTAAGCCCAAAGTCCATGCTTCCTTTTACTGTGACACTATATGTACATGACAGCACTTGCTTATACTGTGTCAGATCTTCCTGAATGGAAAACTGCAAGTGGGGTACCTACACATTGTGTCCATGTCACTCAAACCAATCTATTGCTACCTGTTTCTAGTGCTCCTCTAATGCTGAAGCTGTACATCACAGCTGCTGCACATGTCATTGTAGAAAGACATCAACTTCGTGGTATGATTGTGCATGTCCCTGTCTGTTCTGCAGTATGTCCTCCATAGATACATATCTGTCTGCATCGCACAGTGACTAGGATTGTCCAAAATGCATATCCCCCAGCTTCAATTGAACCCATATAGCTCTGTGATTGATAAGCTGTGGCTGACAACCTAGCTGACAGAGCACAAGCAGAGCACAACTGACCTGGGGGACCCTGCACTGTGGACACAAAAGGGTTTCGGTTTGGTTGACAAGTGACATTTAACAGCTCCAAGAGGGAGGATTTGAATAGTCATTTGCTTAAATTTAACAAGTTAAAAGTCTGCAGTGCTCAGTCACACTCAGAGCTTAGTGGCAAGTGCATTGTTTCGGCATGCAACATTTGAAGGCCTCTACAACATGGAAAAAGAAAGCTGGACCCTGGCACTATGGCTTGTAGTCCTAACTGTGCAAGCCATGCAGTTTCATCCCTGACAACACCCTCCCCTCCCACCCACCCCATCCCCATGTCATTGTATGCAGTAAACACATAGCCACAGAAGGCCTTTAGAAAGAAGCAGTGGTCTTACCTATGAGCCAAATGTCGCCATAGAGGCCATCTTCAAAATTTTCAAACAGGCCAGATTTCCTAACTATAAAGGAATTGTGCACTAGGGATGTAAATTGGTATCGGACTCATTTCCGGTATCGGGTTCGGATAAAAACTGTGGGAAATCTTCGTTCCCGCGGTTTTTACCCGTTTAAATCGGCTGTGTTGGGCCAAAAAAAACCCCAACACCCCAACCATTTAAATTTAATTCTTTCTAATCCCCCACCCTCCCGACCCCCCCCCCCAAACTTTTTTAAAGTACCTGGTGGTCTAGCGGAGGTCCCGGGAGCAATCTCCCGCTCTCGGGCCGTCGGCTGCCACTAATCAAAATGGTAGGAGCACTGGATGGCCCGCGCCATTTTTAAAGATGGCACCGGCCGTCCATTACTCCTACCAAGTGACAGGGGCCAGCCAATGGCACAGATAACCTGTCACATGCTAAGGGCAAAGGGCCGTCGGAGCCATTTTGTTTACTGACAGCCAACGGCCCGAGAGCGGGAGATCGCTCCCGGGACCCCCGCTGGACCACCAGGTACTTTTAAAAAGTTTTTTTTGGGGGGGTCGGGAGGGTGGGGGATTAGAAAGAATTAAATTTAAATGGTCGGGGTGGATTTGGGGGTTATTTTTAAGTGCCCTTTCTTCCTGCCCCCCAAAAATGATAAGAGAACCCCAAAATTTTGTGCGGTTTTCTTATCGGGTTCGGGGGCCCCCCAAATTCTGACGAGTTTGAAAATATCTTTCGATCTTTTCAATCGTCAGAAAAATGATTCACATCCCTATTGTGCACAGCTCTCGGATACATGGCGACCACATCAAGGATGAGCATCACAGACCATTTGTACATTGATGGAGTGAAAAAGCTTCCTGTTTTGGTAGGTCTCCTCCCTGCCACAGAGTGGGATGATGGCTACATGAGTACAATCAATAGCTCCCAGAATATTAGGAAGGTTGCAATGGCATAAAAACCTCTCTTCAAGTACAGTAAGCGTTAGGAAGCGCTAGGAGAGCGGTTCCACTTTCCAAGGGATTGTGTGTTCTTGGACCACAGCTCGACCCCAGAGTAACTCCGAAGAGGTGCCGAGGCAGGTGAGGCATGCCCGAGCATGGGCTGGACAGGAGCGAGGCTTGAGTGAAGACAGATGATGGAATCCGGAGCAGGAACAAGGCTGGAGCGAAGACAAGGACGACTGAAGGTACTGGCCCTCCACTGGACCTGCACGCTTCAGGAAGACCAACAACGCAATGGTGGTCTTTGAATGCTCCTTCAACCATTCCAAGCCCTTTCGGACCTGCCGCTGGGTAACAGCAAGAAGCGGCAGGCCGGACGGAGGTCAGGGGCAAACAAAGACTGGAACATGAAGATTCAGACGAAGACTCAGGCAAAGATGTAGGTACTTGGATGAAAACTCAGGCGAGAACATAGGTACTTGGACGAAGACTCAGGCGTGGACACTTGGACGATTGTAATTAATTATATCTGAAGGGTTGGGGTGGGGTTTTTTTTTTCGGATTGGGACAGCCAAAAACAAATCGGCCCAAACCGTGGGAAACGAAATTTCCTGCGGCGGGCCGATAACGAAGGCTGAACCAAAAGGTTTGGCCAAATCACATCTCTACTAACTTTTGCACACTCATTATCATATTTACCTGCAAACATGCGCTGCGATAAACATCGTGGTTTCTAATGCACATTAGAAATGTATCGTGCCATAAGACCCTAATGTGGCTTGATGAATGACCAATGCTGGTGTGTCCTGTGTCCCTCTTCTGGTACCTTGGGGACTTCATGCCACTATCTGTGCTGTGTTGCTCCTCCTTTATGGCTTAAGTTCTTTTACACTATTGTTGGTGCTATTTTGTCTCTTTCTTGTGTCTTGAAGTTGTTCCTGACACCTTTCTCCCTCACACAGCGCCTTGGTGTGTTCATGGCATTGCTGGTACCACTTTGTCCCCCATCACGGTGTCCTTGGCGCTTTAGGCCGATGTTGGTGTTACTTTTCTCCACTCTTTGTGTCTTGGACTACTGTTCCCTCTGCTGCTGATGACCGCCTGCAACTTTCATTTTGGATAGTTTGATAACAAGTTCATTTTTAGAGATTTTTGAAAAATTTGTATTTAATTTTAATCCTTATGCAGATACATTGGTTACCTCCTGCAAAATGCTTTTGAAATATAAGTAGATGTGAAACACTTAGCTTCTTGATAAACAAACTGTTTAATTAACAGGGCTGAAAGGAATACAGTTGCCTAACCAGTGTTAATTATTGATTGCTATTGTCACACAGCATTATGGGCTCTATACACTAATTAATTAAGTGGCTGAAATATAAGGTCACTGTGTTAGCAAGCTTTTCTTAATGTCTTCGTGCTATCAAAGACCATTGACGATCTTTACTCGGGTTAATTGTTTTCTTCCCTTTTCTTGTTAACTTAAATATGCTGTTCAGCAGTTGAGAATTATTGTATCTGCCAAAAGATATAGTCTTTCTGTGTTATGTGTTGCAATTTCAATTGAAATACATTTTAAATTTGTATATCTCAAAATCACTCCGTGGTTAATATTCATATTTATGAGTTATATTTTTCTTCAGATAGACATTTTCTATAGAGAAATTATGTCCTTAAGTCACATTATTTTTAAATTAAAATGTTACTGATTTTATGAGAAGGCCACTTGAATTTTAGCAAGACCTACAGTGAGTTTGTTGACCATTTATGCTTTAAAGGGACTGGACTGAGTAAGAAAGCAGGAGAGCCGCATGCAGTGCTCTGCATGGATATGCTGTACCCTGCACAGAGCCTTTTCTGTCCTCTTTTTTCTGAGTCTGTCGAGGTGGTTCCCCAAAGCCATGGGTGAATCAGAGATAGCAGTAGAACACGCTGTGCTGCCTGCAGGGAAGAAGTCAGGGAAGGTGGCTGCTTCCTGGTTCATATGCTGCCACCGCCCTTGCTCTCTCCGCCTCTGCCTCCATTGGCCGCGGTTGGCTGGGAAGACTGAATATTTTCTCTCCTGGCTTTGGCAGGGATTGTGGTCCCCCAGTGGGCCTGCCAGTCTGAAGGGAGAGTTGCCACTGGTAAGGAGCTGGAGTCGGGGGGGATGGGAGAACTGAAAATGCTGGTGCTGCTTTGCATGACAGGCAGAAGTGTGGGGGGGGGGGGGGGGAGGAGGGAGAGTGGGGATGCTGGGAAGATGGTCAGGGGATGGTGGGTGGAAGGTAATGAGCTTAGGAGAGGTAGGCTCGGGGGAAAAGAAGGATGGTGTTGGAAGAGGGTAGAGGGAGAGAGTAGGGACAGGTGATGATGGGCAGAGGAAGGGGGTCAGGGAGAGGGTAGGGGGATTGTGCATCGTGGGGGAAGTCAAGGAGGTGCTGGGTAGAAAGGTGTCTTCTGGGGAGGGATAGGTAGCATCTTTTGATCCTGGTCCAGGCCTAGGATTTGCAGCATCGGGAAAGGATGGGGTAGGGTCAGAGGGCAGCAGTGCTGGGAAATGGCAATGTTTATTTTTCTATTTTTGCACTGCAGAGTCTGGGGGTTTTTTGGATTTCCAGTTTAGTTTTTGTGTGAATGTTTCTATTACTAATTTGTGTATCTTATTTTGTATTTGGTGAGGGTTTGACTGTGCTCTGCATGTGTGATTTAGGTTAGGGGTTCTGCTACTGTTTCTGTGGAGAAGTATTTTATAGCAGTCTGATTTGTCCTTTTCCAATCGGAGATGTATTGGCTTTCTAGGGCCTGGTGTAATTGCAGTGTTGCCTTTTCGTAGACAGGGTTGTTGCTGCTTGAGTCCTGAGAGACAGTATCTTGATATGGAAGATTTGTCTCATTGTGTAAACTGTATTCTTGGCAGGCTGTGATAGCTTTTATGGGATCTTTGTAAATATTATCCAAAAGTATTGTGCCTGAGCTATTAAGACAACATAGTTCCCATTTTCAGATGTGAATATCTCTGATCTGACATCTACAATATTTTTAGGTAAATCTTAAGCTGATCCAGTAAAAGGTTTCAGAATCCCATGATTGGAATGTAATTTTTAGTATTAAGTTATTTATCTTCCATACATATTACGCAATGTATTTTGTTATCTGGAGAGAGAAGGTGGAGAGTTAAATAATTTTGTGAAAACAAATAAAGATGCACCCCACCAAGTGAAACAGAGATGGTGAGAGCCCATTGACTTGAATTGGCAGCACATTACTGACAGAGTCAACCAGGATGGTGCATCCCTTGGTTCTTGCAGTATGGTTGGTGCACAGACACCTAGGACATTCACCTAGGTCTAAACGGTGGTGGTGTCTAAGAGGTGGTGGTCCAATCTGATGGCAGACCTAGCTCAAATGGCAGGTAGATGAAAGGAGAGAGAGGTAAGATACAACCAAGAGCAGAATACCCAAGATTCATCCCTTTCCTTTCCTTTCCTTTCCTTTCTTTTTTTTTTTTTTAAATTTAAATTGATATCTGCCTGGTTTTCAGGGAGGAAATAAAATAAGGGGTGCCTATCACTTTAAAACCAGGAAAGATAAGGTATTGGTCTCTGTCCCTTTAAGGCAAATGAATCTACCAGGAGAGAGAAAGCTGGATAAACAGTTGCAGGGAGGTAGCATGCAGAAAGAGGAGGGGGACAGGCTCCCCTCTGTCTTCCCTGTAAGCTACCCCTTCTCTCTTGGCAGCCAGCAGGTCACCCATTGATGCTGGCTGCCCCCACCTCCTCCCTGGATGTGAATACCATGCCCATGCAGCATGGTGGGTTAAACTCAGTAGTGCTGCCAGTTGTCCATGTGGCAGGGGAGAGGAGATCTACTGCTTCTTCAGTCATGTGGACAGCCCAAGAGACACTAGACAGGGCCTGTCCATCACTTTTCCTCTTCCACTTCCCTTCATCCCACTTGCACAAGTTCATAAGAACATATGAAATGCCATGCTGGGTCAGACCACTGTCCATTGAGCTCAGCATCCTGTTTCTGACAGTGGCCAATCCAGGTCATAAGTGCCTTGCAGATCCCATAAATTAGATCTAATTCCTGTTACTCAGTCCTTATCCCTCCACATGAATGGGTAAGCAAGGGGGAATGGGGAAGGGCAGAGTATGCCTGGGCTACCAGTGGAATTCATGGTGTGTGTGGGGGGGGGAGGGGGGACAGGATGTCTGAGGCCCAATCACCACCACCACTCATATAACACTGAGCAGAAAATGGAAGGGGGGGTTGGGGACCATGGGTGTTCGCAGCCACCCATTTGGAGGTCAATATTCAAAAGTTATGAACAGCAATTTTCAGGCGTTAGCCAGTCAGATTGAAAGATTTTTTTAAACCCAGCATTCTGTTTCCAACAGTGATCAATCCATTGAACGAGTACCTGACAAGTACCCAAACAGTAGATAAATCTCATGCTACTATTGCTGGTAATAAGTGGAGTGCAGGATTTGGTGAGAGAGGTAATGGTGGTGGTGCTGCTTGGCAATAGTGATCATAACATAATCAGATTTGAATTAATGACTGAAAGGGGACAATAAGTACATCCATGCCTCTAGCACTAAACTTTCAAAGGGAAACTTTTTAATTAAATGAGAAAAATATTTAGAAAAAAACCTGAAAGGTGCATCTAGAAAGGTTGAGTGTACAACAGATGTGGACATTGTTAAAAAATAACATCTTAGAAGCACAGTCGAGATGTATTCCATACATTAAGAAAGGTGAAAGGAAAGCCAAACAATTGCTGGTTTGGATAAAAAGATCTTAGCCAAAAGATCTTCCTTCAAAAATTGGAAGAAGAATTGGAAAAAGAATAAACATTGGCAAGTTAAATGTAAAACATTGAAAAGACAGGCTAAAAAAGATTTTGAAAAGAAGTTAACCACAGAGCCAAAAACTCATAATCAATACTTTTGAAACCCAACTCCCAAGGGAGATGGAAGTTAAAGAACATGCTACCATTAAAGTGAACTGCAGCAGAGAAAAAAAGAGGATAATGCAGCTATGTAACATGAGCTGCCAGCCCAGGTAACCCAGAATGAGATTGAAAAGGTTGCCAGACTCTTTACTGTGAAGGTGCTTAAATGACCATTGAATAGATGAGTCAGAGACTCAGGTAGGGTAATTTGCATGTCACAGCCCCCTGAACTGAAATATCACTTTAAATCATACAGGACTATGACTGAAAAAGTTCTACACTAGAGAATTCTGGATGAGAGGGGATTTGTGAGAGAAATGTACTGAAAAAACAGTACAGGGACACAAACAGTTTCTACCCTGACTAACAAGGGGAGTCATACCCTTGGGTACCCAGTTCTTAGAGAAGAAGAAAAAAAAAGGCAGGTAGGATGGAAGGGTGTGCATGTATTCTCTTCCATTGTCCTGCCTGGGTCTTTTGGCTGAGAAGGTAACTGATCCAGGTTGAGTAACAGCAAATGACTGCTCATGAGCTTAGCAGAGTTAAAATCACTAAAAGTTGAGACTGCAGAGGACCTGAATCACTGAATGCTAAATAACCCATGTGCCTAGTAGAGCTTAAACCCAAGTCAGGAAAAAGCCTTCCTACCAAATAGATGATCCTGGAAACCCCAGTGGTAGATTGAGAGTGGTTCCCCAGGAAGAAGGGGACCCCAGCAGCAGGCTCAGAGTTGCAGGTGCGACGTCACGTGATTCCCGGCAAGTTCGCGCCGGACGGCTCGTTTGGCCCAAAAAGAACTTTTGGCCAGCTTGGGGGGGTCAGGAGGCCCCCCCAAGCTGGCCAAAAGTTCTTTTTGGGCCGAACGAGCCGTCCGGCGCGAACGAGCCGGGAATCACGTGACGCCGCGTCACTCGACGTGCCACCGACGTCACATGCTTCTCGCCAAGGATTGCAGAAATGACGTCCTCACTCCTCGCTCGATCACCAGGGAGTTGTGGTAAGTCTGGGGGGGGGATTAAGGAGGGTGAGGGGGTTTAAATTTTTTTTTTGCACATATGTACATATACCCAACTCATTGGATTTTTTTTATGTCCATATTGGCCGCAAGTGGGACCCCCTTTCGGACATAAAAAATATGAACATAAAATTTTGCTCTGCACATCCCTAGAGATACCCATTCCATAGATGGATTTCAAGGATGACAAATTCAGATGAACTGACCCAAATCACAGTGAACTTCAAAGATGTAGTAGGCCAGACTAACAAACGGAAGAATAGCAAATCACCTGGAACAGATAGTATACATCCCAGGGTTCTGAAAGAATTAAAAAATGAAATTTCATACCTATTTCAAGTAATATGTGACTGATTATTAAAATCACCTGTTGTACCTGAAGACTGGAAGATGGCCAATGTAACCCCAATATATAAAAAGGGCACCAGAGGTGATTCAGGAAACTATAGACCGGTGAGCCTGACGTCAGTGCTGAGAAAAATTGTGGAAACTGTTATAAAGAATAAAATCACAGAACATATAGATAGACATGATCTAATGGGACACAGCCATGATGGATTCACCCAAGGGAAATCTTGCCTCACAATCTGCAACTTTTTTAAAGGGGTGAATAATGATGTAGTTAAAGGTGAACTTGTAGATGTGGTGCATTTGGATTTTCAGCAGACCTTTCACAAAGACCCTCATGAGAGGCTTCTAAGAAAACTAAAAAATCATAGGATTGGAGGAGATGTCCTTTTGTGGATTGTAAACTGGATAAAAGATAGAAACAGAGAGTAGGATTAAATGGATTGTTTTCACAGTAGAAAAAGGTAAACAGTGGAGTTCCTCAGGGATCTATACTTAGACCTGTGCTTTTAAATGATCTGGAAAGAGTGAGGTGATCAAATTTGCAGATGACACAAAATTATTCAGAGTAGTTAAATCACCATTGGATTTTGAAAAATTGCAGGAGGACCTTGCAAGACCGGAAGATTGGGCATACATGTGGCAGATGAAATATAATATGGACTAGTGCACGGTGCTGCATATAGGGAAAAATAACCCATGATGTAGTTACATGATATTAGGTTCCATTTTAGGAGTTACTACCCAGGAAAAAGATCTGGACGTCATCATTGATAATATATTGAAATCTAAGGCCCAGTGTGCAGCGGCAATCAAAAAAGCAAACAGAATGTTAGGAATTATTAGGAAGGGAATGCAAATAAGACAGAGGATGTCATAATGCATTTGTATCTGTCAGTGGTTGGACTGCACCTTTAATAAAGTGTGCAATTCTGGTCACCACATCACATAAAAGATATAGTTGAACTGGAGATAGTACAGAGAAAGGTGACCAAAATGATAAATGGCAGGGAACGGCTCCTCTATGACAAAAGCTAAAGAGTTTAGGGCAATTTAACTTAGAGAAGAGGTGGCTGAGGGAGGAAATAATAGAAGTCTACAAAATTAGGAAAGGACCTGAAAGGGTAAATGGAAAATGATTATTTATTTTTTCAGATAGTACAAGGACTAGGGGCCCTCCATGAAGTTAGCAAGTAGCACATTTAAAACAAATAGAAGAAAATTATTTTTTACTCAACAGACAATTAAGCTCTGGAATTAATTGCCAAAGGATGTGGTTAAGATAGTTAATGTAGTTGGTTTTAAAAAAGGTTTGGATAAGTTGTTTGGAGAACTAGTACAAAGAGATTGCGTCAAAAGACCCTATTAGAAAAAATGGCCAGTGCAGAAGATTATGGCATCAGAAGATGAGGCTGTTTGTGAAGTTGCTTAACTGACTGAAATGGTTGAGGCAGTGAAGACAGCAACTGGGGGACAAAATCTACAAAAGTATAGAGGCCAAGCTGGAGTCCGTCGTGGATAGTCTGCCAATTAGTCTCTACAGTGGGGAAGACAAATGCGAGACTTGATGCAGTGATGGACTGAATGAAAAATATAATTATGTTCCTCACCTCGGCTAGCAGGTGCCTAGACATCTTGGAACATGTTCATAAGTGGATGGAAGAAAAATTGGATGCCTTGGAGAACAGGGACAGACTCATTAATTTGTTGATCATGAGACTGCCAAAGAAGATCGAGGGAGGAGATCCAGCAGGGTTTATAGCATGATGGAATCTGGAGACACTCATCCTGGTCTGTAAAAATGGTGTGCTTGAAATTGACAGAGTATACCGCGCCCTGGTTCTTACCCCAGCTGAAAGAGGATGTCCTCGAGCGCCGATACTTCGACTTCACCAATATCAAGACAAGGCCCAGGTGCTTGATGCAAATCAACGGAAACCAGAAGTGCTCTTTCAAGGGTGAAGAGTGTACTTTTTCCAGGACTTCTCTGTGGAATTTAGAAGAGGGGGCAGAGTTTTGGTGGTGTAAAGAAGCAGCAGTGCAATTGCGGTCTCTCTTATGCTCTGCTCTATCTGGCATTCCTGAGATTGGAACATGAGGGCCTGCCCAAGTTCTTTACGGATGCAAAGGCAGTTGATGCCATCATTCAACAAATAAAGGAAGAAGAGTAAGCAGAAGCCAGCAAATGATTTAATATGACCACAACGTGTATACTTTCATACTTGCTCTTTACTTTTTGGGGTCTCCGTAAGGCATATATAAGGGGGGATGGCAAAGTGTGTGAGATATAGGTTTTTGGGGACTAGGAGGCAGGAAAGGAAGTAGGGGTGTTATTTTTTCTTTTTCCTTCAAAAACATTTTATTGTTGGGTTGTTGGGTTCTATGGGGGGAGGAAGGGGGAAAGAGATAGCATGGAGGTAACATCTGTGCATATTGCTGTGTGTCCTTGCCTATGTGTGTGATCAGATACATTTTACATCTCTGGATCACTGGTTAATCGCATCTGCCAAGCACTGTAGGGTTCCTGTGGGAGATGTCGGGAAGGAGCGTGGCGGGAAGTGCTGTGCACAAAATGCATTATCACATCCCAGAGTGTATAGGATACTGACAGTTCCAGCAGCTGTTGGCATATCCGGGGACCAGCAAGAGCAGATCAATTCAAGAGATAGCAGTGCATTTGTTCTATTTTTGGGACTGATTTAAATTGTTTTCAGAGGTGGACTGGGACATTATGGGATGGGGAGAAGGGGGAAAAGGCTTGGTGCAGAGGGTTGCAGGGTTGGAGAAGGGAGTGGTCGGATGTGTATTGGGTGTTTGCTGTTTCAAAGTGATTAAGGGTTTATACAATCTGTGTTCCATAGAGATTGGGTCTTGGGTGTGCCTCCACCCAGTGTTCTGGAGCTGGGGAGGGGTAGGATGGAATTTCAGGTCTGCCACACTGGCAAGGCAATGTTTAGGGAAAGTTTTGGGGGTTATCCCTTGTTTCTAGGAAGCTGAAAAGTTTACAGGGCTGTTTTGGAGAGGGAAATCTGATCAGGTTTAGGAGGGTAGGTTTGGTCTTGGTTCTGATTCTGTTGGTTAATAAAGTAAAACTAAAGCGGTGCTGCAGGTTAGTGGATAAACAGGCCGATATAGTATGGACGTGCTAAAAAAGCGTGTCCATTTTCAGCGCCCGTTCTTTGATCACAAGCTGAGCCCCCTCTCCTGGGCATGCAATACAGAATGCAAATGAGGGGTCGTGATAAAAGGAGGCACTAGGGACAATTGCACACCCCTAGCACCTCTTTGGCCCAGACGAGGTAGCTGTCAGCGGGTTTGAAAAACAACCGCTCAATTTTACTAGCATCCGTTTTCCTAACCCGTGCACAGGCACGGGTTAGGAAAATGGACGCTCGTAAAATTTAGAGTCATTTTCCTAATCTGATCCGCTGGTACCTTTTAAAAATTGTTTTTTAAATCTTTTTACCTTTTGGTTCCTCTAACTTAATATCACTATGATATAAAGTCGGATGATGTACAGAAAAGCAGTATTTTCTGCTTTTCTGTACACTTTTTCAGGAGGCGTAAAATGTGTGGGTTTGCTGCACATTTTTTTCCCTGCATCCTAGGCAAATGACTAATAGCCTCATCAACATGTGATGAGTGCTATTAGTTTTGGGGGATTTGGATGTACTTAACCCCATATTGTATGAGTGAGAGTGAGAGAGTGAGAGAGAGAGACTCTTTATAAGAACTTCCTGGTAGTCAGCTATTTATATCACTATAGGAGGGCCTAATCAAAGTGAGGTTTTGGTGGTGAAGACTTGACATCATTTAGAGTGAGGAAAGTCTCACAAAGATGAGATTGGTACAATGGTCTCTCACCCTAGCTTGATGGACTCATACCTGGGTACTATCAAGCTAGGGCGAGAGAACATTGTACCAATCTCGTGTTTGTGAGTTTCCTCACTCCAAATGACATCAAATCTTCACTATGGCGTACTATGCCATTCGTACATCTCACTCTGCATGTAAAACTGGCGCTAAAACTTTAAACCACCATCAAAACCTCACCTCGAGTTATTAGCTGGCCCTCCTATAGTGATTATAAATAGTTGACAACTGTGACAGTCTCCCTAGAGACTCTCTTTCTGACTCTGACTCTCTATCTCTCTCTCAAGCCCAGATGGTCAAATTGCAATTCACAATCTGAATTGCATTACAGCCATTATGGGATTAACACCAAGAAAAAAGGTGTAGTTATTTCCAGCATTAAACATATGTGTTACACTATCTCACAGTGGGATAACACCCCTCATTAACCCTGCCCCTTTGAAAAATTTACATACACACTATCATGAGTATTGAATGCATTATGGTGTTAATGCATTCAATACTCATGATAGTATCCTCTTTCACCTTTGCTGTTTGACTTGGCTATGGAAGTTCTAGCACAAATGATCAGAGCATGCCTTACTATTACGTGGTTTAGGATGGGGGCTTATAATCAAGTTATTACTTTATACACTGAGGATGCGCTATTATTCCTTACAAATCCTAAAATGTCAGGCCCAGCTCTCCTGCTATCCTGGCAGATTACAGCTGGATAACTGGTTATAAAGTCAATTTAAGGAAGTCAGAAATTTTTCCCATTGGTATGGCTAGATCTAATGACAATATGACATACCTGACTGTTTTTATAGAGTTAAACAGGCAGAGAATGGAATTAGTTATCTGGGAATCAATGTTACTAGGTATATAATGTTTTTTTACCAAGCTAATGTGGCCCCTGTTGTGGATAGGATACAGAGAGACCTGGCGGACTGGAATGTTAATTTTGTGTCCTGGGCAGGCAGGATTGCAATTTTGAAAATGAAAATTTTACCTTAATTGATGTGCATGTTTCAGCATGTTCAGTGCTATCTTCCAGATAGCTTTTTTTTACTACTGTTAATAGCATGCTTTCAAAATGTATTTGGCATAAATAACCACCACAAATTAGGCTGAGAATTCTATGGCAGAGGAAAGAGTCAAAAGGGATGGATTTTCCCTACCTACAAGCATACTATTGAGTGGCCAGGCTGCTGTGATTTGGCTACACAGAGAGATCCTTGTTCCATGGTACATGTTATACCCACAGCTAGTGGAAAACTTGTATCTGGCATATATATTGTTGCTGCCTTCCAATTCTACAATAGTACGCTGGATAAGCTGGACTGCCCCTATGATCTCTCATACACTAAAGGTTTGGAGAATGGTTTGGAAATCTATGCACATTTCTATGGGAGCAATGCCGTCCCTGTCTCCTATAAGAGGCAATGCAGCACTCTCTATACACACTTATTATGCGGTTGCTCAGATTGGTGGAAACTAGGCCTTAAATTTGTGGGAAAACTATGGCGAGAAGAGAGCATTAATTATTAGTTGTTCTCGGACTTTCAAGATAAATAATTGTTTGTGGATCACTTGCATTTTATACTAAAATGGTGGCAAATCCAGCAAATCACAGAGCAGAAACTGCACCCAAAAACAATATTTGCAACACGATGGGTGCAGAAAATTCACATAGTCCAATTTCCAGTATTTAACAGATGAATTTATTATTGTTCACACATGGCAACTCCACTGTTTATCATGAATAAATTTCACACGAAGGGTCCCCCGACACGCTCCCTGATATATACTTTTGAGACTCATGAAGATGTGTTAACATAAGTCTGTCCCTCCCGACGCAGCCTTGGCGAAACACGGGTCCGTGTCGGGGGACCCTTTGTGTGAAATTTATTCATGATAAACAGTGGAGTTGCCATGTGTGAACAATAATAAAGTCATCTGTTAAATACTGGAAATTGGACTGTGTGAATTTTCTGCACCTATCGTGTTGCAAATACTAAAATAGTGGACATTCCTGAGCATTATAGCGAGGGTGGATGGGAGCCTAGGCTGCCCTCCCAGGTGGAGAGATTTTTTCTTAAGGAGGATCTCCCGAGAAGGATCATTTCACCACTATATAAAGCTATCCTGGAGGATATAGTTGCAAGAGACCCTCCCCTTACTGTGGTTGAAGCTTGGAATCTTGATCTCCAGCTGATGTTGACTGAGGGGAATCAGATGGGGATGTAGCAGGCAGTGCATAAAATCTCAATTTGTAGACGGCAAGTGGAGCTGATGGTAAAATTGCTCCATCAAACTTATAGGTACCCACTTTATGTTGCTTTCTCACCTGGCTTTCCTAAACAGTGCTGGAGAAGATGTGGGTCTTATCTGCTTATGTGGTAGGAATTCCCATTGGGATTCCCTTTTGGAAGTGAGTTCAAACTTTAATTAAAACTATCACTTAGTGCTCATACCTAAGCTATGTGTGCTGGGCAGATGGGAACCCTCTATCTACCTACGATGAAAAGGCTGTTAGTTGACAGCTCCTTCATGCTTTATTGTATACGATTGCTCTAATGTGGAAGGTTGCTCCATCGCGCGAGGTGTGGCTCAAACAAATATTTGATATTGCAATGACAGAAAAAGTAACATACATGCTGAAACATAAACTGAATTTGAATGGGAAAATATGGGAACCTTTCTGGGTATATTGGGATAGCAAGGTCTTAAAGATGTTGCAATAGGTTGCTAAGAGTATGAGCTGGACATTCTGCTGTCTTTTGGATGTTTTGCTGATTGGGGTAAATTAATGGATATTAAGGGGAAAAATCTATGAAAGTCAATAATCTGCATTTTTGTAACCTCATGCATTATCTGATTCTTTGTCTGTAATGTTTCTCCTCTTTTTTGTTGAACAAACAGTTAAAAAAAAAAATAAGCCACCTATTTTAATATTTCCCCAAAACCCAATTGTGAAGGAGTATACACAAAAAACCCCCAAATACCTAAAATGACTAGACCCAGAGATCTGGTCCATACCACCTTAAGCCTCATACAGCAGGGAACCATGGTCTGGGTGGAGCCTGCAGGGAAAGTGACAGGCAGGCACTCACACATGTGCACACACGCAGGCAGGTAGGAACAGATACAACCATGGGCAGGCTGGCGCTCACATGCACAAAGAGGCAGGCACTTACACACACCACACACACAAACGCAGGCAGGCACACATACATATGCACACAGGCAGGCAGATGTAACTGATTAGCAATGAACCTGTTAGTTTTTAGGAGACTACTAAAAATATACTCTTCAAAATGGCCTTGGAGCATTCTTTTTTTTTTTTTTTTTAACCGTCTTTTGGCATCTAATTTTTTTCAAGCCTATTATTGATGTCTGTGTAGTTGTGTAGTACTGTTGAATACTGTTTATTAGAGTGTGTGTCCTTGTAAGTTTATGTCTTATTTTACTTGCCTTATCTGATGTACTGATTTGCTATAACATGCTCAGAACTTATTTGATGTAAATGCATGAAATGTAAACAATGATGACAATAATGATGATGGGAGCTTGTAGACTAACCAATTTATTGAGGCATGAGCTTTTGAGAACAAGAGTCTATTTTCTCAGATGCAGTCTGTGTCTATGTGTGCCTGTCATGTGTGTGTCTATGTGTGTGTATGTGATTCACCCATCCTTTCTTGCTTTCTAAAATCTGAATTTAAACCAGAATATCCTGTGATAACTGAGCAAATTGCAATACTACTGTGGATAAACCAGTTACACTGATGTGGTATTTTTAGTATGGAGTGGGTGCTAACAGTCTGTAACCTCTAAAAGCTTCCCATAGTAAAGCAACTGGGGATATTTTGGGAGGCTCGATTCTCTGAAAATGCAGACCGCCTGATGTTGCAGGTTTCTGAACTGTCTGAGATATTCCTATTTTCTTCCAGTGTGCCAAATTCTCTCTCTTTTTGGAGAGTTATTTTGCCCCCAGATGAACGGATGGACTTGGACATTTGTATATTTGGTTTTCAACATTGTATTGATTGGAAATCATAAAAAGGACTTATTTTCATGCTTAATCAATGCTTTATTCTGCCTAACTTACAGTTAAAATATCTCTTCAGTTTGATTCAGGATAAATATATTACTTTATTATATAGTAGCTTATATAAGCTACTACTGCCATCTACTGCAGGAAGTTATTTTTGCATCCTTCATTTTAAACAAACTTAATGTCTCTTAATTAAAGCTTGATTTTCTAAGCTTGTTTTTTCTAATAGACACAGAAAGGGAGAAGCTCCTTGGTAAATCAGACCCAGCTGTAGAAGGGTAAAATCTAAACAATTTACAAGAAATGTAGATTTGCAATTTGTTCCTGAAAGTCCCTCTTCTGTGCTGCAGTCTTATGAGCCATCATTTGTAACACTGATGGCTTTGTATCTGGCATTTGAGAAGTGAAAGAGAAGTGACAAAATATGAAAAAGAAATAATGGAATATTTTCCTTACCTCCAGTATGGAAAATATTCCAAGTGAGTGTTCTTCTTGTTCTTCTATGTGT
Source organism: Rhinatrema bivittatum (assembly GCF_901001135.1). Taxonomy (NCBI): domain Eukaryota; kingdom Metazoa; phylum Chordata; class Amphibia; order Gymnophiona; family Rhinatrematidae; genus Rhinatrema; species Rhinatrema bivittatum. The sequence goes on along the minus strand of NC_042615.1, from coordinate 440,259,197 downwards.
TATTAATTAAAATATTTTAGAGTAGTAATTTACAATGGTACAGTAATGGAGGTATTAATCACAGCAGGAAGCTCAAAGAGGTTACATCCACAAAAGGACTGCTGAGTCTTAAAAATGTACCAAATAGGCAGAGATCCAGGATGCTGTAAACTCCAGGAGCCAAGGGTATGCAAAGCAATGCCAAATAAAAGAACAGCAGTCTGGGATCTGCCTTGGCTTCCAAAACCTTCACAGTATCAGAGAAGAACATAAAACGTATTTTATTTATTTATTTATCAATTTTTCTATACCGCCGTTCAGACATGCCATCACAACGGTTTACATTTTTAAAAGAGACACATACTTTTTTAGAAATACACATTGAAATATAATACAGTGGTAATGATATAGTATAAGGTAATGCATATAAGAGGAGGAGGAGGAGACAAAGTGGATAGAAGGAATAAGAATGGTTTAACATATAGAAAAATGATACAAGGTAAAAATATGATACAACAAATAGAAATATAATACAGGGTAATAATATAATGCAAAGGTATTGCATGTACGAGGAGAAAAATAAAGAAGGTAATAATATAATACAAGGTATTGCTAATACTTACCATATTGGGTCAGACCCAGGTTCTATCAAACCCAGTATCCTGTTTCCAATAGTTGCCAATCCAGGGCACAAGTACTTGGCAGGATCCCAAGGGGTAGAGAGATTCCAAACTGCTTATCCCAGGGATAAGAAGTGGATTTCTGCAACTCCACCTTAATAACGATTAATGGACTTTTCCTCCGCGAACTTGTCAAAACCATGTTTAAATGTAGCTACACTAACATCTTTCACCACATCTTCTGGCAATGAATTCCAGAGCTTAATTATACATTGTGCAACCAAATATTTTCCATACTAGTTTTAAATGTATTACCAAGTAAGTTCATTGTGTGTCCCTTAGTCTTTGTATTTTTTGAAAGAGTAAACAACTGATTAATGTTTACTCATTCCATTACACTTATTAATTTATTGGCCTCTATCATATCTCCCCTCAGCCATCTCTTCTCCAGACTGAAGAGTTTGAACCTTTTTAGTGTTCCCTTATAATCTGAGATGCAATTTGAACAAATTTCACATAGTGAAGTATCTAAAAATTTGATAGCAGCAAAAGGTCATATATGGCCCCTCTAGTCTGCCCAACCATTCAATTAATTTAGTTTTAGAATTCCTATCACTCCCTTAGATATCGCATAGTATATTCCATGATTTCTTGAACTCAGATACTGCTTTTGTCTCTACCACTTCCACTGGAAGCGTGTTCCATGCATCCACTACCCTCAAGAAATATTTTCTTAGATTATTTCTGACTCTACTCCCTTCCACTCTCTTCCCATGAAAGAGACCTGCTTCCTGTGCATGGAAACCTTAAACGTATTTAAATATCTCTAGCAAATCTCCCTATCTTGCCTTTATTCTAGGGAATACATGTCTGGATCTTTAAGACTATCCCCATAAGCTTTAGAACAAAGGCCACTGACCATTTTAGTAGCCACCTTCTGGACCGACTCCATCCTGTTTACATCTTTTTGATGGTGCGGTCTCTCAAACCGTACATAGCATTCCAAGCGAGGTCTCACCAGGGACCTATACAGGGGCAATATTGCCTCCCTTTTTCTGCTGACCATTCCTCTCCCTAGACAACCAAAGAAAGTCATTTCTCAGGATACATAATAATGATCTGTTGTGTCAGGTAATCTTCTTCCAGGATCCCCAGAGTGTTTGATATCCCTCTTTACTAGACCCTGTCTTGGAGACTGAAATTTTCTGGGAAGTTCAGTTCTTTCTAGTCAGCAGGTAGGCAGTTCAGACTCCCCTGTAGGAGTAGCATACATTTCCACAGACCACATACTGAGGACAATTTTAAAAGCAGATTGTCTTGATTGAAAGTTGTTCACCGGAGAATGACTTAAAATATTAACAGACTTTTACAGTTTATGTAATTTTATCTGAGTAAGAAGTAGTGTTCTTTGGGAGTGGGTGTTTAGATATGTGGAACAAACAATGTGCCTATATTGACATTTGCAGTGGTACACATGTCATTTTTATCTCTGTTCTTCCATCCACAGAAATAGGAGGTACAAAGTGTATGTATCATTTCTACATGTGTACTTGAAGCTCATTTTCAAAGGGAAACCTCCTGGCAATCCTAATTCTGTACAGCTAATAATTTTTCATGGACCCGCCCTCCAGAAACATGTGTAAAACGTTTTTGAACTCAGCTATGTTATCAACCTTGATTAAATTCTCCAGCAACAAATCGCATGGGAGGAGTAACCTAGTGGTTAGATCAGTGGGCTGAGAACCAGAGCTCAGTTCCTGCCGACATTCCTTGTGACCCTGCAGTATTTCCCCCTATGATAAAATACCATGGACAATATATACCGTAGGTTAGTACCACCAAAACGTTCTGTGCGATGGCGGCCAAGGAACCTGAGGCCACCATCTTCTTAAAGTGGCCCATAATCAATCACCCCCCTCAGTATAGCCAAAACCCCTGAGAGTTTCTTGAGACAACCTGTCTTCCCCCCACCCCATAAGTGGCTGAAACTTGTAAAAAAACAAAAGTTTTAAAGTTAATGAGTGGGGTGTCTGCACGCTCTCTCCCCCCACCAGAATTTCCTTAGTTATTTTATTTGCATGGGATTTCCTAATAATGAGCTGCTGTGAGTATATACTTCTTGTAAATTAATTGCTTTTACAATAGTATATGGTAAACTAAAAATCCCAAGCCATAGCCAGTGCCACTAGGAACTCTGTATCATGTCACTAGCATCAAAAGGCAAGCATGGCAAGAGTGTCAGAAGAGGAAATTCTGTTCCTGTACAGCCATGAGCAGCACTGCTAGTGATATCACCAGGAACCCTGTACCCTAGATAGAGATATTTTTAGAAGAGGGACACAAGCCATGGAGGCATGGTCCAGTAAGCAGCTGGACACAGATAGGAGCAGACGAAAGTGGCAGGTAACATCAGCAATGGGGGCCCAGGGACACTAGTAGAGCAATGAAAACCAAAGCGGTGTAGAGGCATTTAAAAAATTTAGAGGACCAGTGTTCTTTAGAATGCAATTACTGTTGGACAGTCATCAGCAGAGGAAAGGTAGTATGCAGCATAATCCACAAACAACAACAGCGTTGATTTCAGGGGAAGCCACTAGTACTGGTCTGGGGAGCTCATCTTCCACTCAAAGGTCCAACAACAGCAGGAAAGGCAGATACAAGAGGAAGTCAATCTGCTAAACTCACCCCTTGGCCCTTTCCCAAGACAGGTGACAGATGAGCAGCCCCCATGCCAGCAGCAAGCCACCATGGAATGGATTACCACATTACTGTCCTGGACTAAGATGTGGGCAGCATCAAAGATGAAGACATCATGTACTGGGGAAATGATTGCTCACTGCAGATCATGGAGACTTAAGTGGCTGTTGAACCTCTTAGCCCCCAAATTCAAAGTGCTTTCCAGAAGAACAATCAGTAGGCAGGTTATCCCCCAACATGTACACTCAATACCATAAAAGCATAAGAAATACTATGCTGGGTCAGATCAGGTTCATTAAACTGAGGATCCTGTCTCCAAAAGTGGCCAATTTAGATTGCAAATACCTGGTAGATCCCATAAAGTAGCTCTAAACATAGAAACATAGTGGCAGAAAAAGATCATTGTTGCCTATCTAGCCTGCCCATTCACACCAACTATTCAGCTCTACAATACATGTCCCTGTCTCCATCACCTCTATGGAAGACTGTTTCATCATGCACCCCCTGCTTCCCTTTAAAGAAATATTTCCATAGATTACTCCTGAGTCTAACCCCTTTTACTATCCTCCAATGAATTCTTATTGTAGAGCTTCCTTTCCTTTGAAAGAGGAATGCCTCCTCTGCATGGAAACCCTGGAGGTATTTAAATGTCTGTCATATCCCCCTATCCTGTCTTTCCTCCAGGGTGCACATGTTTAGATCTTTAAGTATATCCCCATTTGTTTTACAATGAATACCACTGATCATTTTAGTAGCCACCCTCTGCACAGACCCCAACTGGTTTATATCCTTTTGACAATGTGGTCTTCAGAACTATATACATTATTCCAAATGAGGTCTTACCAGGGACATATGCAAGGGCACTATCACCTTTTTTATGCTGAGCATTCCTCTCCCTAACTACCCATGCATCTTTCTGGCTTTTGCCATCACTGTATCCCCTTGTTTGACCACCTTAAGATCATCAGATATGATCACCCCCAAATAACATTCTTATGTGCTTAGAAATATTTCATACCTTGTACTGGGTCTCTCCCTTAGATTTTTGCAGCCTAACTAGATAACTCTGCATTTTTAAGCATTAAATCATAGCTGCCAGACCTTAGATATCTTTTCATGGTTTCCTCAATTTCCTGGGTGTCTACCCTTTCTGTAGACTTTCGTATCATTGGCTTGAGTCTCACAATGACAATTTTGCAATTCCTCCTATCACTAACATTAAAAAAAAAAGTCTTGCCCTCTGTTTTATCACATTTGCCATTTATTATTTCATTTGCATTCATGACCACTTTCCAAGCTTCTTTTAGCTTTCTCAGTTATTGTTTCCTGTCTTTCTCTGTCTTCAATCAGTTTCCTGTTGTTCACTCCCAGGATAGCAATAGCTTTCTTGAGTCTACATGGCTAATAATGTGTTATGAACTTTTCATTTAATAATTTGTCTAAACCCTGCTATGCTAGTCACCTTGACCATGTCTTTTGCCAACAGATTTCATAGCTTGATTGTGTACCAACTGAGAAGGTACTTTCTGCAATTTGCTTTAAAACTGCTGATTTGTTAATTTAATGGGAATGTTCCATTGTTTAAGTATAAGGATAGATAACTGTCTTTAGTAAACTTCAGTCATGTCCCCTCTTAGCTGTCTATTTTCCAAGCTGAAGAGGACAAACCTGCATATCCTCTCAATCACAATTGAGCCGACCCATCCCCTTTATAATTTTTAGAGAAGTGCAGTCGTTTAAAACGAATGTTAAATCTGTGACAAATATGTCCCTTTTGTTTCATTTGTGGGCCCCCGAAAACAAATCGGCACTTCCCATGAATGAAACATATGTCATTCATTTTATTCTATTATGTTTCCTATAGAAAATCATTGTCTTCCTTGTAAGAATAGAACTTACCTGTCTTGAGGCTCAGGCTGGTCATGTGGGAGCTTCCATAGCAATCAACCCTAATGTCTATGACTCATGTGTGAGGTCAGAGAAAAACTGGGATCTGTTGTCAAGGAAATCAGACTGACCACATAAGGGAATGTATCAGAGAGAATAATTTTTCAAAATCAGTGAATCACTTCTCTATATACTCTTATAGTATGTGCAGCCTATTTCAAACTGAACTTTTAGGAAGAAGACAATGTTTTTGCTGTTGGGTGAGCTCCATGTTGTTCCATACTCCATAGTGTTCTGAATCATCATTGTGCTTTTGTTCAACATCAGAAACATTCAATTCCAATCCTTTTGACTGCTATCTTAATCTGCACAGGTTTTTAATTTTTCTTTAATTTAACATCACTGTCACTGCGACTGACCAAAAGGAAGTCTTGTGTTTTTAAAGCCCCCTCTCTCCTTCTGGGGAAAGGCTGTTGAATCTTGCTGCAATTATTTAAATTTTAACTTGTTGCAGTGAACTAGAAGCAGCTCCAGCTAGCGCTAATGCTATACTAACTAGCCCTGCATATTGCCAAAATAGAATGAGGCTTTTATTAACTCTCTCTCAGGCCAATGTAATCCATGTGCTCAGGCTAGTGCAAAGGTTAACCCATGGTTGGACATGTATTTTGGACATGTGTCCATAACCCCTTATGCAATAAGGGGAATAGTGTCTCCAAAACACGTGTCCAAACCAGCACGTAAGTAATAGCACTCACATGTAAATGCCATGTTGATGAAGCTATTAGCCTGTAGCCCCTTATGTAAAAAATAAATGTGCACTCAACGTGCATATTTTTACCCTCAAAAATTAAAGCCAGCCCAAAAGCTGCCATTAAGTCTTGAGGAGCCCCAAAAGTTTACAAAACATAGAAATACTGCTTTTCTGTGTTTCCTCTGACTTAATATATAAAATATCATGGCGAAATTAAGTCAGAGGAACCACAGAAAGCAGCAACATGAAAAAAAAATTCTTGCTGGCGGTCAAGCTAGGGAAATGGACGCTCATAAAATTAAGCATCCACTTTCCTAACCCATGCACAGCCACTTTTCTGAATGCTGGATGCCATGGATGCACCAGGGATGCACAATTTATCCATAGTGTGTCCTTTTTAGCGCATTGGCTCATTTGCCTATCACATTGAGAGCCCAGGAGAGATGACTGTGTATGCATTAAAAAAAGATGTGTCCAGTTTGGACACACATTTTTAAGCACATCAGTATTGCACCGGCCTGTCTGTCTGAGTCTGTGTACCAGAGTCAGTGCATCTACAAAGAAAGCAATCAGTGCCAGACAGTAATCAAAGGTACAGCCTGTCACTTTTTTGATTAATTTTGTTACTGCAGTACTAGTGCATGACTGTACTACTCACACCATGCACATATTAGAACATTATTCATCATTCTATACTTTGTGTGTGTGTACAACTGTGCACACACGCACACACACAAGTACAGTCTGAAGAGCAAAATAGGACTGTAGTGCATTCTCCCTCTGTATTTTTCAACTTTACACACAGAATGATCACTTTAATCAGTGTCACACTGTTACGATCCTGTCCACGGACCCCAATCCGCAGACAGGCCCTCCACCTACCACTTTATACGGCCCTGCTGGCCCGACGCTGCTGCCTCCATCGCAGCCTGGTCACCGCCGCTGCAGCCGGTGTTCCTCCTTCGCGGCTGTGAGCCGCACCTTTGATTCCTCCCCCACTAGTGGGGAAGACCCTGCTGGGATTCCCTCTTGTGGCATGGAGCTGCCACTATCCTTCTTTCCCCTTCTCCTGGGCAGGAAGCCGACCCTGTTGGTTCTCCATGCAGCAGGATGCCACCGCAGGCCTTAGCTCTGCCTTCCTTTCTCGGGGGTCCCTCTAGTCATGGGTGCACGCCACTTCTTCCCTTTTAAAGGGCCAGCAGCAGGAAGCACTACTCTGGCCCACTGGAATGTGGCTTCAGAGCACTTCCTGGACCTGCTCTATATAAAGGTTCTGCTTCAGTTCCTCGGGTCCTTCGAATCAGATTCCATGAGTTCCACCAGCTTCCATCGGATTCCATCACCTTCCAATGGATTCCATGGTCATCCATGTCTCCACTTCTCCGGTCAAGGTCCTCCATGGTCTGCTCCTGACCAGATAACTTCATGTTCCATGTTATTCTTGTTCCCGATGTTTCCTTCTGATGTTCCAGGTCTCGTCCCTCATTGGACTTTCTTCATGGTATGTTCCAGTCCTCGGCTTCCCTTTCCTGAAGCCCTGAAGTTCGTCTCTTTCTAGATGTTCCAGATGTCCAGACATTCTAGATGTCCAGACATTCCAGATGTCCAGATGTCCACTCGTCCAGATGTCTAGATGTTCCAGATGTCCTCTCATCCAGATGTCCAGATGTCTATTTGTCCACTCACCCAGATGTCCTCTCATCCAGATGTCCAGATGTCTATTTGTCCACTCACCCAGATGTCCACTCATCCAGATGTCCAGATGTTCTTATGTCCGGAGGTACCATTCTCTTGTGTACCAATGTCATTCGTTCCAGTCCAGTTCCTGACAAATCCGCTAGCAGCCTTGCAGTCCACCGGACTTCATCTCCAGCCATCCTTCATGGGAATAAATCCATCTCATTCGGTGTCCGTCTTCGGGTGACTGGAGTTCCCTTCCAGCTGGGCCTCTCTCAAGCGCTGTCTGGCCTTACTCCATCCTGTGCATGTTCCAATATCTGCGTGGTCTGCAACCAGCCTCTCAGGTTGTGTAGGGCGAGCAGCAGGACAGGGTGGTCCATGACCAGTCCACGTCGGGCTGTGTAGGGCGTCTTGAGGGACAGTGCCTTCCAAGTTTAAGAGTCTCGTCTCTTCCACGTTCCAAGAGTCTCGTCTCTTCCAAGTTTCAAGAGTCTCATCTCTTCCAAGTTCCAAGAGTCTCGTCTCTTCCATGTTCCAAGGAGTCTTGTCTCTTCCACGTTACAAGGAGTCTCGTCTCTTCCTTGTTCCAAGAGTCTTGTCTCTTCCAAGTTCCAAGAGCCTCATCTCTTCCACATTCCAGGAGCCTTATCTCTTCCACATCTCCAGAGTCTCGTCTCGTCCAAGTCTCTAGATTCTCATCTCGTCCCAGAGTCTCGTCTCGTCCAAGTTCCAGGAGTTCTCATCTCCTCTATGCACTCTGACTCTTTCCATGTTTTCTAGGATCCAGAGTCTCCTGTTCCAGTTCTTTGTCTCTTTGTTTCCAGTCCTCTGCCTCTGTCTGATCTCACTGGTGCATGTAGGTTCAGCAAAGGGCTGACCCTGCTTCATCCCAGCTCCTGTGTTCTTGCTCTGCCTGTGCCTGTTCTCACTCACCTCCCTCAGGGCATGTCTTGGGGCTCCACCCTGAATCTCCCCATGAGCCAAGGGCTCACTCTCTCCCAGGAGCAGGCGATCGCACCTCTGCATCCCTCTTCAGGGCCCACTGGGCGCGTTCACAACAGTATTCTAAGGCCATGAACTCGGTGAGCGTGTGCCTGTGTTAGGCACAAATTCCTGGACAATTTGTTTTTGTTGTTGTCTGGTTCAACCTTAACTAGAATTCTTTTCTTCAAGTTCCTGGATTTTTTATTCCTGTTCTTAGACAGAATTTTGTGTACTAACTTTTCTAGTCCAATTTTAACTAGAATTTTTTCTTCAAGTTAATGAACTCATGTTTCCTGTTTTTAAACAGAAGTTTTCTTCAAGTTCTTGGACTCATGTTTCCTGTTTTTAGACAGAATTTGGTATACTAACTTGATTGTCTCTTTTTAGTATGTCTGTATTTCCATGACCTGCAGGAGTCACTTGCATCCAGATTTTCTCCAAGTTTAGTCCCGTCCTGGAACCTTCTCGACCTGCAGGAGGTGCCTCCACTGTTCCATGGACAATCTCCATTCTTTCCACTGCAATGTTTTCTCTTCTCCCTGGGTTTCATATCACCTGTAGGAGGTGCCTGCGCCCAGTTTCTACATCCAGTATCAAGTCTGACTTCTTCATCAAATACCTCCAAACATCCAAGAGTATATACCAATCAGAGTATACACTACAGCAACTTCAGGTTCCTGGGTTTCATACAAACTGCAGGACGCGCCTGTGCCCAGGTTTCTACACCCAGTATCAAGTCTGACTTCTTCGTTAAAGTACCTCCAAACTTCAAGAGTATACTCCATGGCAACTCCAGGTCCCTGGATGTAAATGACCTGTAGGAGATTCCTACACCCTAGACCTGGTTCCGTTTCACCTTGTTCAACTCACGCCTTGCTAGTGTAGTTGTACTAGCCCTGGACTTTTCTCCAGTTCATTTGAAGTTCACCTTGGAATCCTTATCTCCTTGATTTCAACATGGCTAGTTGCCTTGGATCCTCACCTATGATCCTGTGTTGCTCTGTACAAGAGGGAATTTCAACCTTTTTCTCCATTGCAAGCTACTAAGACTGTATCTTGTGATTCCTGTGTTGTGCCATGGTGAGCTGTTTTGAATCTAGAATTCATCGTCATTCTCCTCCATCATCCTTTTCGCAGCCTTCTGAGCTGGTAGAATCAGAATTGGAGTTCCTGAATTTGCTGTCTATCCGCTCTTTCGGTATCCATCCGCTGCCTAGTAAAGGACTATAATTGCCATCTTTGGCTTGCCTATTTGCCTGCTGGAATCTTTGCTATCCTTGAGCCTCATCATCTACCTACAGCGGCTCATCTGACTCAAACCTGAGGGATACTCATCCATAGCCGTATCTGAAAATCCAATTTGGTGATCAATATTCTACTTGAAGTATTGTAGTGCTGTCTCTTTGACTACTAAGCTCCTCTTGAACAGCTTTTTACCATATGGGAGCCTGCATTTCCATATGTAGTTTTCTTAAGAGACATTTTTCTTCCTTCACCAAATTAAATAGATCTTTTCTAACATCTGACCTGTTAAAATTTTGGAAACAGTGACTTTGAGCTTCCTTTCTTTTGACTATTTCACTTATGTGGCAGCTTTAATCAAAGGGTATTTTCATACCACTATGACTAGCCTTTCATCTTCGATGCAATACTCTTTGGACTTCTTGTTCCATCAAGTACTTTCGCACCAAACCAACTCCGAGCAAGTCATATCTATGTCCTTGACCTAGGAATTCAGCTTCATGCTTACATCTCGATCTTCTACATTGTCTTCTGCTCGAAGATCATACTCCTGTTTTTCACTTCCGCCTTGACTCAAGATCCTAGTACCGGTCTACACTCCAAGATGCTACCAACCAGCTGTGCCTCCCATTCTACCTGGGTCATGTCCTTCTCATAATTTCTTGTGTCTTCATCAAGTCATCAGTATGTTGCTTCATCTTCGCTTCAGCTCCTCTCAAGCATTGAAGTTCTTGGGTTTGGATCCCTAAGATCCCCACCTGGCATTGGAGTTATGCCTTGCTCCCTCAGCCGTTGAAGTGGCTTTGGGGAGGCTTTCAGGGGGGGGTGCTGTTATGATCCTGTCCGCGGACCCCATCCCATGGACAGGCACTCCACCTACCGCTTCGTGCGGTCCTGCCGGCCCAACGCTGCTGCCTCCTTCACGGCCTGGTCACCCCTGCTACAGCCGGCGTTCCTACTTAATGGCTGAGAGCCAAGCCGCTGACTCCTCCCACACTAGTGGGGAAGTCCCCGCAGGGATTCCCTCTTGCAGCATGGAGCCGCCGCTGTCTTCTTTTGCCCTTCTTCAGGGCAGGGAGCCAACCCAGCTGGTTCTTCATGTGGAGGGACACCGCCGCAGGCCTTAGCTCCACCTTCCTTCCTCCGGGGTCCCTCTAGGTGCGGGCGCGCCTCTTCTTCCATTTTAGAGGGCCAGCAGCAGGAAGCACTCCACGGTCCCACTGGATGATGTCTTCAGAGTACGTCCTGGACGTGCCCTATATAAAGGCCCGCTTCACTTCCTGAGGGCCTTCGAATCAGATTCCATGAGTTCCACCAGCCTCCATAGGAATCCATCACCTTCCAATGGATTCCATGATTGTCTATGTCTCCTCTTCTCCAGTCAAGGTCCTCCATGGTCTGCTCCTGACCAGATGACTTCATGTTCCATGTTCTTCTTGTTCCTGATGTTTCCTTCTGATGTTCCAGGTCTCGTCCCTCATCAGACCTTCTTCGTGGTATGTTCAAGTCCTCGGCTTCCTTTCCTGAAGCCCTGGAGTTCCTCATCTGTTCCTAGATTTTCCAGATGTCCAGACATTCTAGATATACAGATGTTCCAGATATCCAGAAGTCCACTCATACAGATGTCCACTCATACAGATGACTAGATGTTCCAGATGTTCAGATTTACTCTTGTCCAGATGTCCTCTTTTCCAAATGTCCAGATGTCCACTCATCCACTCATCCAGATGTCCACTCATCCATTTTTCCACTTGTTCAGATGTCTAGATGTCCTTGTGATGGAGGTAACATTCTCTTGTGTACCGATGTCATTTGTTCCAGTCCAGTTCCTGACAAATCTGTGAGCAGCCTTGCCATCCTCCGGACTTCATCTACAGCCATCCTTCATGGGAGTAAATCCATCTCATTCAGTGTCCGTCTTCGTGTGACTGGAGCTTCCTTCTGGCTGGGCCTCTCTAAAGCGCTATCCGGATCCATTTTCCATCCTGTGCATGTTCCACTCTCCGCCAGCCTCTCAGTTTGTGTAGGGCATGCAGTGGGACAGGGTGGTCCATGACCAGCCCATGTTGGGCTCTGTAGGGCACCCTGAGAGACAGTGCCTTCCAAGTTCCAAGAGTCTCATCTCTTCCAAGTTCCAAGAGTCTCGTCTCTTCCAAGTAACAAGAAAGAGTTTTGTCTCTTCCATGTTCGAAGGAGTCTCTTTTCCACTTCCAAGAGTATCGTCTCTTCCACATTCCAAGAGTCTTGTCTCTTCCACGTTCCAAGAGTCAAGTCTCTTCCATGTTCCAAAAGCCTCATCTCTTCCACGTTCTAAGAGCCTCTTCTCTTCCACATCTCCAGAGTCTTGTTTCGTCTAAGTCTCCAGAGTCTTGTCTCGTCCAAGTTTCCAGAGTCTCATCTCATCCAATTTCCAGAGTCTCATCTCGTCCAAGTCCAGGAGTCTTCGTCTCATCCAAGTTCCAGGAGTTTTCATCTCCTCTATGTACTCTGACTCTTTCCATGTTTTCTAGAATTCGGAGTTCCTGTTCCAGCTCCTTGTCTCTTTGTTTCCAGCCCTCTGCCTCCGTCTGACCTTACTGGTGCGTGTAGGTTCAGTGAGGGGCTGACCCTGTGTTATGATTTGTGGGTATGTGGGCCCTTGGCCCAAGATGAAAGTTGTTACTAGCTGTGGGAAGGACCCCCACAGGTTGGCACCATTGGGAGCGAGGTCAGAGACAGCAGAGAGCTCTGGGTGAGGCAATGGAGAAGTCCCGTGGTACCAGGAGAGGACCCCATGGAGAATAGACTGGGGGCAATACCTGGGCATGGATCCCGAGAGGAGGAGTGCCAGACAGACTGCAGTGTGGGGGGTGAGAGGCTTGGCCAATCAGGAGATACTCTGGAGGGCAACCCCGAGGGGAGGATCTGCACAGCGTAGGATGGTGATGTAACGCCATAGGCCAACCCACAGGACAGGGAAGCCTGAGCTGAGTCTCTGGTGATGACTTAGCACCGCCCCGAGGAGCAAGGAAATGTTGGCAGTCCTGATATAGTAAATAGGCGGTCCCAAGGAGCGGGAGGCGCAGACAATCTTGTTCAGGTTGTGGGGACAACCCTGAGAAGCAGGGAAGCCCCCCTGTAGAACTCACAGATAGCTGAGATGTCCCAGAGGTAGTCCCGAGGAACGGGAGTCCTTGCAGGTTAGAACCCAGGAGACGGAGAGCCAGCCTGAGGAGCAGGGTAGGCGAGGAGAGCGAGTCCCCAATGTGTGCACTGGCCCTCAAGGAGTGGATACCAGACAGGGTCCAAGTCCAAGACATGAAGCATAGTCTCAGGAACACGTAGGCAGTAGTCAAAGACGTATGGAACGTGTTTCCAAGTCGCTAGCTGAGGGCGAAGGTGGAGTTTAAATACACCGGTCTGATGATGTCATCAACCAGAGATCCCCCGAAGTTCCCGCCGATGAGACTTCAAAGGAGGGTCCGGTGGTGCTCTTGCACGCCTAGGAAGGCCCGAAGTCGAGGAGGGTTGCGGCGGCGTCCAAACCCCCATGAGGAGTCCCGGGGAACGTGGTGGTGAAAGCTGGCCTGAGCCGCGAGCAGCCCCAGGGAGAGCAGGAGAGCAGTGCAGGAAGTAAATGCATGTGGTCGCAGCCATCTGCGACCGACGGGCATACACCCTGCTTCGTCCCAGCTTCTGTGTTCTTGCGATGCCCGTGCCTGTATTCGCTCACCTCACTCGGGGCTTGTCTTGGGGCTCCTCCCTGAGTCACCCCGTGGGCCAATGGCTCACTCTCTCCCAGGAGCAGGCAATCGCGCCTCCACATCCCTCTTCAGGGCCCGCTGGGCACGTTCGTAACACACACATTCATCCACTTAATTGAAAATAATAAAGATAAAAACATATTTTTTCATCATTTAAATCCCAGTAAGCAGGCACTGCACCTGATAAAATCATATTATATTTGACAATGGTACTAAAGGCTGTGGCAAGCCTGCAGTTGGTAATGGATTTTTTTTACAAGACAACAATAGTGAGTCCTCCAAACCAAAATAACGAAGGTTTTTTTCAAAACCAAAACATCAGGAGATTCAAGCATGTCAAGCCAAAAGAAATTGAAATTTGGGGAGGATATGCCAGCACCAACTGTGTCTCGAAGGTGCTGCAAAATCAGTAATTGTGTGAAAGATATAACTATGTCAAAACTGTGCAAGCAAACTAATTTGCATACTTGTTGCCCCTTTTTTTAAAACTGATAATGCCCAAAACTTATCTTCTGATCCCTGTATCTAATTCATTTCTGGAATAAAATTCTTTAAACATAGGACTTAGACTTAGGGCCTGGTTTACAGTGATTCTAACTTTTAAACCTATCCATACTGAAGTATTTACATGTGTGCATGGACACACAGAGTTTAATGCTAGCATTTTATAAACTGGTGGGAGCACAGTTTATTCTAGTTGATGAATTCCCTTTCTTCACAGTAAATCAAGGCGATGTACAATAAAAAATCAAATGAACAAAGCAAGAACATAGCAAATAAAACAATGTACAATAAAATCAACTAACACAAGCATAATGAGTATCAATTGAGTCAATGTGCAATAAAAAGTCAAAAAGAACAAAACAAAACCATAGCAAATAAAGCAATCTTCAAAAATCAAACAGGCACAACAAGAATTAATTAATCAAATTTGATAAAAAGAAATAAAATAATAGGTTAACAATTGAGATTTAAAAAAAAATGGAGGGAAACAGAAAGTGAAACTTAACCAGGTTTCATATACACTGTTAAAAAGCCAGGTTTTAAGGCTCTTCCTGAAAATAATAAATTCCTTCTCAGTGCAAAAAGACTAAGGCAGTGTTCCACAGATTTCAACCAGATAGGAAAAGCACATTTCTCTTATATACTCAAGCTGGATCTGTCTTGGAGAAGGGAGAAAAAGTAATTCTAGCTGGATTCAATGTGATGATCTATCTGGCTGATAACGGAACCAAAAGGCATGCTAAATAAGGAGGGATCTCCTACCTAAGCACTTTAAAAGTTAAGTAGCTTATTTTAAAATAAATTTATTTATTTATTTATTTATGGTTTTTATATACCGGGAGTTCCTGTATACAATACATATCACTCCGGTTCACAGATAACAGTAATAACTACTGCCGGATGGCAGTTTACATGGAACAGATCTTGGAACAAATCAGAACGCTTGATCTAAGTAAATAAGCAAATCCAACTACTGATGGGAAGACTGTGAAAATCTTGCAGAAGATCAAATTTTTTTCCCAAAACCCAGTTTTGCTGCAGTTTTCTGTATGATTTGAATTTTATGAATAAGATTAGAAGAAAGACTGTGATACATGAGGTTGCAGTAATCTAGACACTTTACAATTGGAAAGTGTGTGAGAGATTTAAGATCATTCATCTCAAGATGCGGTTTGAGTCTCTCAATAAGTCTAATCAAATAGAAGGATCTTTATACTAAGGGCGAGATATGGGAAGAAGAGCTTAATGAATTAATACACATAATTTCTAATAAAGTAGCACCTTTTTTTAACTGAATGGAAGTGCCAGCCATTATTGGGAAAGGAAATGTATTGGGATCAAGGTATCTTGGGAACCCATTGGCCTCCGATTTTCCTGGATTTACTTTTAACTTAAAAGAAAATAATCCTCAATCTTACCCCAGGATTCATCATAGCGGAATGATGGCCCGCGGGAAAAAATAGGGAAGGGGGAGAAAGTGTGCAGCCGGCCCCATCGCAGCAGTGCGTTTTTGCTTGCTGGGTTGTGGCCGGGCCACACACTTTCTCCCCCGTAGTGCTTGGGGAAATGGTGTTATTATTTCCCGCAGTACTGCCAGTGATAATGTGGAAAACATTATCGCCCACAGCGCTGCCAGCACATAACCCTGCCCAAACCCCGCCCACAATCCTCCCCTTCCCCTGATTTAAATTGTACTGCCGCAATGTGACTGGTATCGCAATAAGGCCCTAATACATGCAATAACAGCACAGTTTAAAGAATGACCCTGTTTGTTAGGTAATTATCGAAATCAGATATGGAAATGCTAGCTACTATTTTGACTATCGTCTCATTATAAATAGGAGATAAAACCTGGACTCTGTGTAAAAGTTGCCAGTAGTGAAATGTATAAATTAAAAAGAACAGGTGACAACAAAGAGCTTGCAGAACACCACATGTCATTGGGTTAGGTCGAGACACTGTAAAATTCCAATCAGTATGAAAAGATCTGTTATCTAAAAAGGATGTGAACCAGTGTCTGACAACTTTGATATTAAAAGCTGGTGGTCGATAGTGTCGAATGCTGCTGTCATATCTAAGCAGACTGCAACCATTGCTTTCCCCTGGTCCTGGTTCAAGATGATTTCTGAAAGAAGTGCTAATAATGCTGTTTCTTTACTGCAGCCTCTGTGATATCCTCTCTGGAATGTTAATGAAATGTTTTGACAAGGAGAGAAGAGAGCAGGATGAAAACTGGTTTCCTAATGATTTTTCTATGAGATGGCAAATTAGAAATGGGCCTGTACTTTTCTGGAATAATAGGATCTAAAATGAGTCTTCTTCAAAACGGGGTGAATTTTTGCAGCCTTTAACTCAGTTAGCAATAAACTTGTGAAAGACTAGAGTTAATGATAGATGCCAGAAAAGGAAAGAGATTAAATTGTGGGTTTCTAGGAGCTGGGAAGGTAGTGGATGCTGAGGAGAGGAAGAGGTTTTCATCTGCTTCAGAAGTAATGACAAGCTGTGAGAAGGCATTTTATTAAAAGGAAATATCTTACTAATCAGGACTGCGGAAGAGCCAGAGTCAAAAGATTCAAAAGATGAACGGGCAGCTGTGGCAAAATCTGCTTGAATTTTGCTTATTTTAGCCATAAAGGTCAGAGCCAGATCTTTGGCTGTAAGTTTAATATAAAAAAAGAACAGCTGATGTCTGAGAACAGAAAAAGTGTGCTATTAAATTAAACACACATTTTGGCCAATTTTCTGCTTTTGTAGAATTTTAGTAAAACACTGTTTTTGTTTTTTGCTTTTTTAAATCTCTGACAGATAATGTTCAACACTGTTTTTACATGCTAATTTGATAACAGCACACTTATTTTGATATCATTTTCTTTCTGTCTGGTTTGAGAATTCAGAGACCTGCATGAAGCCAGGCGCTGCCCTGAAATTTCTGAGTCCCAAAATAGAGAGGAACAACATTATTAAAAGCATTTCCCAATTCTGTATTCCAAGACAATATTTTTTCTTTTGGGTTAATACATCAAAGGTTTCAGGTAAAACAATATTTTGAACAAATATGTCCATGTCCAGGTCTCTTGTTCACCTTATAGGAATTTTAATCTTAGGCAGCCTTACATGATTAATCTTATAATTGTTGCGGCCCACGGTACTCTTACCTCCGCTGCCCCCGGCCGCCGCAGCCCTGCCTGACGTGCTTCGCCTCCGCAGCAGGCCTCCCACGGCCTGCCACATGGCCGCCGATGCCGTCCTCCTCTCTCCAGCGTGGCTCTCCCTAGGCGTGCGCGCACGCGGGAGGCCCCGCCCCTTAAAGGGATAACGCAGGAAGTAAATGCCCGGCCTTGGTAAGTGACGTCAGCAAGCTGGAGTATTTAAACCCCATTCAAGCAGTTGAACTTTGCCTTTGCAACAGATTCCCTCTGTTGCTCTCGGGCTGCACTGCTTCAGTTTTCACTGTACTCTGGTGCCTTCGTTCTTCTGTGTTCCTTGCTTCCTAGTGCCTGACTCTATTCCTGGTTTGATCTCCTGGCTTGACCTTGGCTCATCTCTTCATCCTCGCTTGTCTGCTGTCCGTCCTGACCAGTGACTTGTATCTTTGCTTCATCTCTTCGCTGCCCGCTTCAGATCTTCTGCTTGGATTCAGCTGTCTCTCCTGTATGTCAGTTCCTATCTAACTAGATGAATGCCCTGAGTAACTGCTCCTCGGGGGCTCTACCGCGTTCCTAGGCCACCCGTTCCTCGAGGGGTCGTTTGGACGGATTCCACGGAACCAGTCCTCAGGAATCCTTCTCTTCACTTACGCCACCTTCTGGAGATGAGTCCCCACCGAGAGGCCTCCTTAGCAGTCGTCATCATCTCTCGCTCCAGCTCAAGGGTCCACTCCCTCAACAGATTGCAAAGGCCATGGACCCGGTGGACTTGTCTAGTCTCCAGGCCATTCCGGGCCTGGCTCAACGACTTCTGCAGCAGCAGCAATCTCTGGAAACTTTATCTGCTAGCGTAGAATGCCTGGTCACTCGTCTGGACTCTGTTGCCCCTCTCCCGATGATTCCAGTAGCTGCAAGCCCCGTGACCCAGTTGCCGGCTCTGTCTCGATTCTCCGGAGAATCCAGTGTCGAGGGTTCCTGAACCAATGTTTCATAAGGTTCTCCCTGCTGGAACAGCAGTTCCCCACAGACCAAATTAAGATTTCCTTTATCATCTCCTTATTAGATGGTAAAGCCCTGGCCTGGGCATCTCCTCTTTTAGAGAGAGGAGATTCCATTTTCGGAGACTTGCCTCGTTTTGTTTAGACCTTCTGCCAGGTTTTTGATGAGCCTGGTCGGGTCCACTGTGACATCCGAACTGCTCCAGCTTCACCAAGGGATTCGCCCATTAGCTGACTTTGCGGTGGAATTCCGCACTTTAGTGTCCGAACTGGGTTGGCGTGAGGACAGCCTACACGGTATTTTCTTCGAGGACCTGTCCCCTCGCATTAAGGACGAACTGGCCGCCCGAGACCTACCGGACGAACTTGTAGCTCTCATCGACCTGGCTGGCCGCATCGATCGGCAGTTACAGCAACGGGCAAAAGAAGTTAGGCCTACCCGTCATCCGGTCTCCTGGCTCAGTCCTTCACACGTCCTATGGTCCCACCTGCTACACCGGTGGTTTCATCTGAGCGCGGGGAGGAGCCCATGCAACTCAGCCAGAAAAACAGCATCGACGAACCCTGGGATTGTGCCTCTACTGCGGTAGTAAGGGGCATTTATTGGCACAGTGACCTGAATATCTGGAAAACTCTCGGGCCTAGGTGTCTCTGGGGGGGGGGGGGGTGTGACCCTAGGCTGCATCAATCCTGCTCCCCAATGTACTGTTCCTGTCATGCTCCAGTTCTCCGGCGGCTCATTCACAACTTTGGCCCTCATTGATTCCGGGACTGGCAGAAACTTTATCCTAGCGGAATTGGTACGCCAACTGCAACTTCCAGTGCACTACCGCAGCCCATTACTACTCATCTCGTCCATTCAAGGGGAACCACTCCCTAGTCGGGTTACCGCCTGCACCGCCCCTGAGACTCTCCACACGGGAGTTCTCCACAAAGAAGAGATATCCTTCTTTGTCCTTGAGAAGTCTTTCCATCCAGTTGCATTGAGCCTCCCCTGGTTACGAAAGCATTCGCCCGCTATTGACTGGAGGACTCTTCAAATCACATCTTGGGATCCCGAGTGTTTCTCCACCTGCCTGAGTCAGAGAACGACTCCGCAGGTCCAACTTGCCACTACCACTCTCCATGTTCCTCCACAATACGCCGACTTCTAAGACGTTTTTTCTAAAGAGAAAGCAGAGAACCTTCCGGTGCATCATCCCTTTGACTGCGCCATAGATCTGCTACCAGATATGGTTCCACCCCAAGGACGGGTATACTCGCTGTCCTTGCCTGAGACTCAGGCTATGTCAAAATACATAAGAGAGAATCTAGACCGGGGATGCATTCGTCCCTCATCATCCCCAACGGGTGCAGGATTTTTCTTCGTTTCTAAAAAGGACGGTTCCTTAAGACCCTGCATAGACTATAGGGGACTCAACACCATTACATGCAAAGACCGCTACCCACTTCCCTTGATCCCTGAACTTTTGGATAGCCTCCAAGGAGCCAAGGTATTCACCAAATTGGACCTGCGAGGGGCCTACAACTTGGTCCGAATAAACCAGGAGAAGAATGGAAGACCGTGTTTAACACGTGCGACGGTCATTACGAGTACCTTGTAATACCATTCGGACTATGTAACGCGGGTCCACTCCCTCAACAATAATTAAAATAATAGAATTTCATGGAATGTCAGTCCAGGTGAAGGAAATGACCTTGAGGGAATGTTCTAGCAACAGGATGCCAACTGAAGAGAAAATAAGGTCTAAAATGTGTCCATCTTTATGGGTGGCATGTTGAAACCATTGAATTAAATTTAAATCCAGCATGGATGATAGCTTTGGATTCTGAACAGTTTAGAAGGATCATCTCTGTGTAAACTGAAATCACCTGCAAGAAGCAGGTGCGAACATTTTACAGAAGAGTTGATGATTAATCCTACAAAACTAGTCCTGTGGCAGAGGTGACTGGTAGGGGCTGATAAACAAGAAGTAAATACAATTTGAAACAAGCCTTCAACAGAGGTAGTAGTAGATAAGGAAAGTTGAGATAACTCCTTAATATATAAAGAGTTATGATATATGATAGTAATACCTCTGCCTTTTTCTTTACCAGACCTGGTTTTCTGAAAAAAGCTGTAATTGAGTAGATAAGCCTGAGCTAAACAGGAATCATCACCAGGATTAAGCCAAGTTTCTGTAATGAACAGCATATGTAGATCATGAGAAATAATGAGTTTATGTATAAGAGAATTCTTGCTGTCAACAGAATAAACATTCAGGGCCAGATTTTAAAAGCTCTATGAGCGTAAATTGCTTTACACATGGCGGGCCTATTTTATAAAGGCCCGGCGACGCGCGTAAAGCCCCAGGACGCATCTAAGTCCCGGGGCTTGCAAAAAGGGGTGGTCCGGGGCGGGGTGTGGGCGGGGTGGGGCGGTTTGTGGGGCAGGGCCAGAGGCCTCTGACACAGTGACCATTGGCTGCTGTGTCAGAGGATTGTGTGCCGGCAGGCTACCGGTACGCGCAACCTGCGCCTGCCTCCAGGCAGGTGCAAAAGTTTTGCTAAAAATTTTGGGAGGGGTTAGAGAATGGCTAGGGGGGTGAAAGGTTAGGGGAAGGGTTGGGAAGGTTAGGTTAGGAGGAGGGAATGGGGGAAGCCCGCGGGAGTCGGCGCACGCAAGCTGCACTAGTATGCACGCCCTTGCGCACGCCGACCCCCGATTTTATAACGTGTGCGCGCCTGCACGCGCACGTTATAAAATTGTGCGTACATGTGTGCACGCCGGGTAGCGCGCGCACATATACGCCGGCGCAGGTCTTAAAATCTACTCCCAAGGAACCACACATAATGATGGAAAGAGGACTCATGATCAGAGAGAATATCAGAAAGATGAACGTACTATAGCAATCTGGGTCCCCTCACCAGAGTTGTACCAGAGCAAAGCCAAGTGTCATCATACTTCCCCATCCCTAAGCAGATAGGTAAAGAGTATAACAAGAAAAAAGATGAAAGTACTAATAATAATAAGCAAAAAAACCTGCCCAAAAAATGTCCAAAGTGCTCACTTATGTGCAAATACTTCCAGTGCAAGAAAAGACATATTTTATCTATTTAACAAACATACTCATAATACTCCATGATGAAATACCCAAAATTATAAGCAGTGGCAGGTATTTTATAGTGTGTATATTGATTTTAAAATATTCACTTGCACATATAATTGGAATCACAAGTTCACCCTCCATCAGTTCTTCTTGTCCTTCTCCAGTTCCCCTAGTCTAGACCCACTTGCAAGTCACCCTGAAGCCCATCCAAGTTACCCAGACCTCCACCCAAAACCTGCAGACAACAGGCAAGTCCAATTTCACTTGAATCAGTCAATTAGCAGGTGTAAAAGTTTATGAATAAGTTGTATATTTCTTACAAAATAGCAACTACCATGCCTAATTCTGAACGCCACCCCAGAACTCCCCTGGACCACCCCTTTTTTACTCTAGTTGATATAAAATAATTGAAAAGCTTTAGTGAATTGGCCCTTAGACATAATTCATATGTAACTAACATACTGCAATTGCAAGCATTTTCATTATATTCTACCAGATGAGCTAAAAAGTATCAGAATTATTTGTATATTTTTAAAACATAAAAATTAGATTAACCATGCTTACAATTTTCAATTGCCATATTAAATGTATACTAGAAGAGATATAAAATAAATATAGCAGGTTATTATGCATTTCAACCCGTTCTTAAAACATCTCTTGTGTAGCAATTGTAAGCTAAAGAACACGCAATTATGATAAACCATGAATTATCTCCTCATGATGCTGCTTACAGAAAGTAGAACAAATTAGAACATGATTTAAAAAAATAAGAAAGGAATAACATTAAAAGAAAATGCAGTTAGTGTTCCTAAGTCTTGAAGTAAAGATATTATTTCTATGAATGCAGTACAAAGTATTAAGACATTTGAATATATTAATGATTTATACCCAATACCTGAAGACTACAAACAGGTAATGATTTCAAGATTAGTTATTTATAAGCAACTAATAATATTTTATTTAAATGAAACACAGCAAAGTCAAATTTGCCTTGAAGTGAGTTAAAATTACCCAAATTTGGGATTTTGTGGAGAAATATATCTGCCACCATCGCCAATTAAAATTATACACTTCCTTACAGATAATACCAGATACCTCAAAACAACTGAATAAGATGTACCTATATGTGCTTCCAAACTGCTAGTGGGAATGCAGAGGAGAATAGGGGTGTGCATCAATAAAACTTTCATTTTTATCGTTTAATTTTGTTTCCCCCTTTTTCGTTTTTTTTGTGTTTCTTTTATTTTTAATTATTGTTTAGTGCACACAGGCCCGGATTTTAAAAGGGTTAAACGCGCCGGGCCTATTTTAAAAAGGCCTGGTGACGCATGTATTGCCCCAGTGTTGCGCTGTAGGTGGACCCTTGGCCTGGCGCAGGATTGGTACGGCCCTCTGAGGGGACCCAGAAGGCTCCTGTCGCCAGGAGAAGGAGCACATAAGGAGATGGAGGCTAGCTGGAACTTTACCAATAACGGCTCTGGGGCTCCCTGGTTGAGCCCTTGGATTCCTGGACTGCCTGGGCTTAGGTGGGCCTCTGGGGGTCTCCCGGAGAGATGATGGAGAGGTGTTCTCATGAAGAGTAGAAGTGAGCAGCTGATGGTGAACAGACGAGCTAGACTGGAACAGAGAATACCGGAGACCACGGGTACAAGGCAGGAACTGAAGGTCCTCCCGGCAGAGTAGGCAGCGTCTAGTGGTCTAGCTCGAGGAAGGCCGCGGGCAGCGTCAAGGCAGGTGGGCCTGGTGGTCACAGAAGAAGCGAAGAGAGTGTCCGAATGGAGCGCAAGGGTCAAAGCCAGTGTATCCATCCAAGGATGGTCAGCCAAAGCAAGGGTCAGTTCCAGGTAACAGTCCAAGCGTGGTAAAAGGGCAAGCGAAGGTCAGTTGTAGGTATCAGTCCAAGTGTAGTCAGAAGCAAGGTCAGTACCGGGTATCAGTCCAAAAAGGTACAACCTGGGTTGCGGAACATGGAACAAGACTCAGGAATGAAGGAACACTGGAACAGACGCTGGAACACTGGAATGAGAACAGGAACACAGGAACAGACGCTGGAACACTGGAATGAGAACAGGAACACAGGAACAGATGCAGGAACACTAGAACAAGCACAGGAACACTGGAACAAGCACAGGAACACAGGAACATTGGAACAAGCACAGAAACGCAGGAATGAGGACTGCAACTAGCTCACACAATGGTGATGGCCCGTTTCCCAAGGTGAGGAACTGGGGGAAGGGCCTCGCCTTAAGTATTCGATTCAGGTGACATCATCCCCGTGTGCCACGGAGTGAGTTCCCGCCGTGGACACTTTAAAGGGCTGAGAGATCCCAGGCATGGTCCCAATGAGGGAGGACGCCGAGGACCTGCGAGACACTTGCAGGGCGGCCTGCAAAGTTGAGGGCCCGGACGGAGCCAGAGACACCGAGGAGCGCCGGGGACGGCAGTGACTGGCTGCGGCTGCAGGAGAAGCTAAACCAGGGCCTGTTGGAGCGCGAGCAAGGTGAGCAGGGCTGTCCGCGGTGGGGTTGCGGACGGAGCGCGTAACATCCAGGACACGTGTAAGTCCCAGGGCTTTACAAAAGGGGCAGGGCATGGGTGGAGTGGGGTGGGGCGGTCCGGGAAGGGGGCGGGGTCAGGCTTCAGTTACAGCAGCCATATTTGCCGTTGTGCCAAGGATCGTGCGCTGGCAATTGGCAATTGGCCGGCAGGCGCAAAAGGTAAAATAAAGTTCGGGGGGGTTAGAGTAGGGCTGGCAGAGGAAAGGTTAGGGAAAGGGGTGGGAAGGTCAGGCAATGGGGAAGGGAACGGGGAAGGCAGCATGGCTCGGTGCATTCAAGGTGCACAATTGTGCACCCCCTTGAGCGTGCAGACCCCGGATTTTATAACATGCGCGCGCTTGCTTTTTTTAAAATCTACCCCACTATTTTGATTTAGTGCACACTAAGAGTCTGATTTTCAAAAACATTTACATATTTAAAACTGGGTTTTACATGTACAAATGCACTATACCCATGTAAGCACACTTGAATTGTCAATAGGTTTTACATATGTAAGTGCACTTAGGGATGGTAACTTTCAAACTGGCGCACATGCGCACATTTGAGCTCATACGCCCACTCGCGCCTAGGGCCGTGATCATTTTATAACATACATGCACATATACATACATGTTATAAAATAGCATAGCAGTGCACACATGTGCAGCAAATATTAAGTGGGTGAAGGCATGTGCATCAAAATCCCATTTCTATCACGTAAATTGATGGATTTGAAAAGGGGCACATGCTGATGTCATTTCTAATTTTACCAGTTCGCCCTGAGATCACCCAGTTAAGAGATAGGTCCTCCAACCTTCCTGGTTGCCTTCACTCTCTCAAGTTAGTTCCAACCCCCCGCCCTGCCCCTCCCCACCCAGACCCTGCCTTCCCCGGCCCAACCCTTTTAATTTACAAGGCATCCATAGCAGAAGCAAAGTTATGTAGCAGGGGACCTTGGTGCGCACCAGGTTGCATAAATATTTACACACACATTTCAGGTTCATGCCCCAAAATGTCCATGCCCCTCCCAGACCATGCCCACACCTCACCCCTTTTTAAAAAGTTTAGAGATGTGTGTGCAGCAGGAGATATATGTGTATCTTGGTAGCTTTTAAAATCCACTTGGCAAGAGCAAGCCCAACTTCTTCATGCATCCCTTAATTAATGTGTTCATTGGGCTTTTAAATTCCACTTCTAAGTCTGTAAATGAGCTTTTGAAAATTGCTATGATAGTTTGTTAAATTTACATGCATAACTCCTTTGAAAATTACCTCCTTTAGAAGGAAATTAGAGGGTGCTTTTTTATTATTTTAAATATTTTTTTTAGAGCTGGCAAATGCATGTTATAAAATAGGCGCATTCATCTGCATGCACCGGGAACCAATCACACATGGAAGTCCATGCACTGCTTTAAAGATCTACCCCTTAGTGCACACTATTTGAGCTAGGGTGCACTATTTGAGTTGCAATAGTGTGCACTAACTCAAATAGTATGCACTGGTTAGGGAGAAGCGGGACTGGTTAGCGAGAAGACTAGCCCTAGTCCTGCCTTGCAGTCCTGTGCCAATTCTGCAGGGGTTATCCCAGACTCTAGCTTGCCTGACCATGACAGAGTACAAATCCCTTCCCAACCTCGCCAGTCTAACTTCTGTTTAGAGTCTGCTTTGATCTTCAAGGAGACAGCACAAATACAGCTTCTTGGGGAAAGCTAAGGAGAAAAAAAGTTTATTTTATCCTTATTTCAGAGAGCTTCTTGCATATATTTTTCTGTGTTTGGTGTAGTGCTAGACTTATATTATCTATATTGTCCTAGATATTGATATTGCTGTATTAAACTGTTGTAGGGTTGTTTAAGCAAAAAAAGCCAAATAAAAAAGGGGAGGAGGCTCTTCAGTTCTGGGCGGGTAATTCACAAGTGTTCCAAGTGTTTTGAGTGTTCCATGTTTTCCAAGTTCCAAGTGTTCCAAGTTCCGAGTGTTCCAAGTTCCAAGTGTTCCCGGAACGGCGTCATGGTTGTCCATGTTCTTCCTTGCTGATCCAGGTCTTCCGTGGTCTTCATGTGTCCGAGATGGTTCTTTGTTCTGTGTCTTTATGTTCCTGATCTTGTTCCTCATCGGAGCTCCTTCGTTACCTTGTCCTGATGTCCCAGATGTCCTAGTTCTAGATGTCCTGTCATTCTGAAGTCCTGATTATCCTGTATTCCAAGTTCCGAGTGTTCCAAGTGTTCCAAGTTCCAAGTTTTCCAGCTCTTAGAGTCCTCCAGATGGCCACTCCAAGGGTAAATCTGTATAGATCTGGTTTCAGTTTCCGGTCATTGGAGTCTTGTTTGTTTGGATTCCCTTCTGGCTCTTGTCTCGTTCCCGCATGGTCGCGGACCATGACCAGCCTTCCTAGGTTGTGTAGGGTGTGCAAGCGGACAGGGTGGTCCGTGACCAGCCCATGGCGGGCTGTGTAGGGTGCCCTGAGGGACAGTGCCCACCTGCACCTTCCAAGTCCTCATCTGAGTCCTTCCAAGTTCCACGTCTTCGACTTGTTCCTGCCCTCAGCCTCCATCAGGCCTCACACACTCGTCGTTCCCAAGCAGCGGGTCTATAAGGACTTTCGAGTGGCCAGAGGGCTACTCCTGAGACCAGCATTGCATTGCTGGGTCTCACTGGTATGTGTAGGTCCAGCGAAGGGCTGATCCTGTTTGATTCCTGCTCTGAGTTCCTTGTCTCAGTTTCAGTCCTGCTTGTTCCTGCTCTGTCCGTGCTTGCATGCTCTCACCTCCTACGAGGTGCCTTGGGGCTCCTCCTTGAGCCGTGCCGTGGTTCAGGGGCTCACACTCTCCCATGAGCTAGCGAACACACCTCCATGTCCTCACCACCAGCCGTAGGCCGTGCCTGCATCAGGATACGAAGCCCACGGTCACAACAGGATCCAAAGGCCATGATCTCGGTGAGCACGTGCCTACGACAGGCGCAAGTTTCCCGGATATTTTTTGAACCTTGTTCCTTGCTTAGAAAATGTTTGCTCCTAGTCTCCTGGACACTTTGCCTGGTTAAAAAATGTTTTTGTTATTGGTCTTCCTTCTGATTATGTCTGGATATTTATGACCTGCAGAAGGTGCCTGCATCCATATGTTTTCAACCTGTCCAGTCCTGGAACTCCTTTTGACCAGCAGGAGGCGCCTGCACCCAGATTTCCACATCACCATTACCAACTTCTGCTTCTTCGTTGAACATCGTCAAGTTTCAGAGAGTGTATGCCTACTTGGATTAAATTAAACTCCGGGTCATTGGGTTCGAACGACCTGCAGGAGGCACCTGCACCCTAGACGTGGCTTTGTTCCAACAGTTTCAATTCAGTTCATGCTCCCCTCAATTCGGTGCTTGCCATGGGATTAATTATAGCTACAATCCTGACTCTGCTCTGCACAGGTGGGAGTTCCAGCGTCTAATTCCACTCCAGTTTTCAGAGGTGTCACCTTGTGTCCATCTGATGCTGTCTTCGCTATTTGTTAGGTCCATGAGTGCCACCTTCAGGATTGTCTGGAAAGCCTGCATTGACCTTCAGCTCAAGTTTCCATCAGGAAGGACCCCCTTGTTCCACCTAAAGATGGCTCTTCAAGGATGAACAAATCTTGCCAGTCTTTAACTGTTTCCATCTAACAAGACATTCTGGAGATCTTCTTCAAGAAATGGTTCTAGTATAAAGCTGGGCATTTAATGCTGTTGAACTTCTAGCTCCTTATGGAACAATTCATCGCTGCATGGGTGCTGGCATTATCAGGTGGATTATCTGAGATGCAACTTCCTTTTTGACCCTATCAAAGGGACTCTTTCATCTATCTGGCTTCATAAGGGTCTGGGCTCAGTAACCCTGCACATCTCTACATTTGTCTACCACAACTCTATGTGCTATCTGTCTTCAAGAAGTATAAAATTGTCCCAAGACCAGCTTTCTATCCCTTGAGCAATGTTGGGACTGTCTTGCTTGACCTGGCACTCCTTATACAAATGTTTGTCTAAACAAATTGTGGTGCACATTTGCATTCTCCTGATACATCTTGCATTTAAGATTACAACAGTGATGCTTTAAACCTACTATCTGGCTATTACTCTCAAGAAGAAGATATTGTGGAGGTGATCCTCAATCACGTCTTGATTTTTCAATAACCTGAACTGGACCATTCCTTCAGATGCTATTGCCACTTCTGGGCCTCCGTTCAACCTGGGTCATGTCGTTTAAGTTTCATTGTGTGTCTACGTTGTCTTCGGTATGTTCCTTCATTGCTTCAGCTACTTCCAAGCCTTGAACATCTTGTGTTTGGACCCCCAGGTTCCCTAACTGGTATAGAGTGATGCGTTCTCCGTGAGGAGTTAGCAATCTGTTGTCAGTCTGTTAACAAAGCTCTGTAGAGAAAGCTGGGAGTTAGCAATCTGCCAGAAAGCTCTGTTGTTAAGCTGGTATTTAGCAATCTGTAGTTATTTAGAATAGTTATGGGTGGATCCTTGGACCAGTGGCAGGTGACCATGCCCTCGGGGGAAATCCCGAGAGGGACCACTGGTCAGGCTTAGTGTAGGAGACAGACACACACTAGTTATATATATGTGCCTTTGTATGCCTCTGTGTGTGTGTCTGTATGATTATGTGTGACTCTGTGTGCATGAATCAGTGTGCATTTCTCTGGTTTTGTGTCGTTGTATGTGCCTGTTGTGATTATGTATGTGTCTTTGTGTTTTTCTCTGTGTAGGTCTCTCAGTGAGTGTATGTGTGACTATGTGTATGTATCTGTGTGTCTCTCTTTGTGTTTGTGTTTGTCTCAAGTTTTCTGTCTATATGTGTTTGTTTTTGTTATGTGTGTCTCTGATGATTGTGTGTATGTGAGTATTTCACTGAGAGTGTGCATCAGAATCAATATATACATATATTTGTCTTTGTGTATGTGTATATGTATGTGTGTGGGTTGGTGTGTAGGTGTATATATCTATATCTATCTATATGTATCTTTATAAATATATATATCTATATATTATCTAAATATAAATAGATAGATAGATATAGATGTATTTATATATATAAATATACTGAATATGTATGGATGTGTTTCTAGAGATGTGCTTCGTTTTTTTCTACCGGGTCGTTTTTCGGTTCGAGTACTTCGTGGTACATTTCGGGTTTTCTCGTTTCGTTTTTCCGAAAAACGAAACGAGGAAACCCGAAAACGGGGCCGAAAAACGAATCAGTAATCGAAGCTAAAAAAAACCCACCCCAAGCACTTAAAAACGTTTTAAAGCATACATATACAACCCCCCCCCCCCATCCCGATCCCTCCCCAAGACTTACGAAGATCCCTGGTGGTCCAGCGGGGTCCCGGCTTCTATTTGCCCTCCGTGCCCTCCGTGCCAGTGCAAGCCGCGCGCCTCCGAATAGCCCGAACTACCATGTCACAGGGGCTTTCGGCGCTATTGGCCAGCCCCTGTCACATGGCCATCGGCGCCATCTTGTGCTCCTATCATGTGACAGGAGCTGACCAATGGCGCCGAAAGCCTCTGTGACATAGTATGGGCAAAGGCTATCGGCGCCATTTTGGTTACTGGCAGCCGAAAACAAAATCGCTCCCGGACCCCTGCTGGACCCCCAGGGATTATTGGCAAGCCTTGGGGGGGTCAGGAGCCCCCTCCTGACCCCCCCAAGGGGGGGTCAGGAGGGGGCTCCTGACCCCCCCTTGGGGGGGGTCAGGAGCCCTGTATATGTGTGTATGTGTGTCTTTCTTTTTGTGTCTGTGTGTATATCTGTGTTTGAGAGAGAGAAAATGAGTGGGCCTTTTGTGTGCCACTGTCTCTGTGTGAATGTGAATGTTATGTGTTTTTGTGTGTATCATCCTGTGCTTGTGTGTCTATATATATATATATGCAGGTGTATATGTGTGTATGTTTGTGTCTCTCCCTCTCTTTCCGTGTGTATCTCTGTGTATGTATGTCTACATTTCAGTGTTTCGCTATGTTTGAGTCTCTGTGTGACTATGGCTTTGTATGTTTGAGTGGAAGAATATGTCTTTGAGTGTGCCTCTTTTTCTGTGTGAAGGTATCTGTGTTCATTGGTGAATTTTCCATGAGTATGTCTGTTTGTATGTTTGTGTTTCTGTCTGTATGTGTGTGAATGTGTTTGTGCATGTGTCTCTGCATATGTATATCACACTCTCTGTGGCTGTTTGTCTCTGTTATTGTTTCGCTGAGTGCTTGTGTGTTTCTTTTGATGCCTTTGAATCGCCAGGTGTGTGGGTGTGTGTGTGCATCTCCATGTGTGCATATGTGACTGTGTTTGTATGGCTGTGTAGGATAAATTCTGTGTACTTCTGTGTGTGAATGTACAGTTTTATGTTTCTGTGCCTGTGTGTCTTTGTGTGAATGTGTGTTTATGTGTATATCTCTGCATAGGTGACTTTTTCTATATATGTCTTTCTCTGACTGTATGTCTTTATGCATGAACATTGTGTTGTGTCCCTACATGAGTGTCTATGTGTCTTCATGTCTGTGTGTGTGTTACTGTGTGTCTCTACCATACTTTGTGTATCTGTGTGTATGTATGGCTAAATTTGAGTGTTTGTGTCTGTTTTGTATGATTGAGAGAAAGGGTATGTCTTTGAGTGTGCCTGTTTCTGTATGAATTTATCTCTGTTCATTTGTGAATCTTTCCTTGTTTGCAATTGCATGTGTGTAACTGGGTCTATCTGTACGTTTGTATCTCAATCTTTATTTGTGTCTGTATGTATGTGAATGTGTCTGTGCCTGCATCTCTGTGTATGTATCTCTGACTCTCTGTGGCTGTTTGTCTCTGTTAATCTTTCTCTGAGTGCTTGTGTGTTTCTGTGCATGTTTTGAATGTGTCTGCATATGTGGGTGTGTTTGTGCCTCTGTTTGAGTCCGTGTTTGTCTCCATTTCTCTGTATCTATGAGAATGTGTCAATGTGAATGTGTTTTTCTCTTTGTGTATTTGGGTGTGCGTGTATCTGTTTATATGTCTGTGTGTTCATCCCTGTCTATATGAATCTTTGTGTCTGTGTGTGTGTCTCTGTGTTTCTCTGTGTGAATGTATCTCTAAGTATGCATGTATGTTTCTGTGGTTATGTGGGAGGCAGCCTTTGTCTGGGGTTGTTTCATCTGTGTGACTGTGTGAGTGGAATTTTCTTTCGTATCTGTGTGTGCTTGTGTCTCTGCATCTATCTCTGTATTGTCTGTTTGCCTTTGTGTTTCTGTGTGAAAGTGCCTGTATTTGAGTATGTCTTGGTATATGGGAGTGTATCTTTCTGAATCTGTGTGTGACCATATGTGTTCATGTCTCTGTTTGCAAATTTAGGTGTATCATAATGTGTGTCTCTAAGTGTGTGTGTTTTTGTCTGTGTCTCTGTATGTGTACCTCTCAGTTAGTATGTTTTTCTATTTCTTTATGTGTTTTTGCATCTGTGCATTTTTCTGTGGGCACGAGTCAGTATGTCATATTTCACTGTCAGTGCCTTTGTGTACTTGTGTAACTGTGTGTTTGTGTGTGTGTTTATGTCTCTGTGTTTATGAGTCTGTTTATGTGTGTATGGGTTTTGATATGTTTGTATATGGGTATTTGTTTATGTTTGTCTGTCTCTTTATTCATATGGGTGTGTCTATGTGTGTCTCTTTGTGTTTATGTGCCTATGTGTGGGTTATTGTGACTCACTCAGTGTTATTGCATATGTGTTTGTGTCAAAGAGACAAAGAATAAATGAGTGTTTATGTGTATGCATATGTCTCTCTAAGGACTATTTGGGAGTCACTCTGTGTATTTGTCTTCCCTGTGTGTTTCTGTCGTCTCTATGTGTGTTGTGTGCATGCGACTTTGTGTTTATGTGTCTTTGTGAATGTGTGTTTCTTTGTATGCATGTCTCTTTTTATGTGTTCATGTGTGCCTCTTTTTCTGTATTTCGGTGTTTCTATGTGTGTTTGTACCTGACTGTGAGTCTCTTGTGTTTGAGTTTTTATTTGTCTTATGGCTGTGTCTGCATTTTGCTCTGTATATATCTTTGTGTGTTGGTCTCTGTGTGTATCTCCTTATGATTATGTATGTGTGTATATGTGCCATTCTGTGGGTCTTTGTATGTTTCTGTACACACCTCTGTGTATGTGTATGTGTTCTGTCTTTTGTGAGTGTCTGTTTTTCTCTGCTTGTATTATGTAACTTTGTGTGCCTTTCTGTGTGTTTGTTTGGTTATGTGTGTCTCCTTGTGCATGACTTAGTATGTTTATCTGTTTTTGTGTGCCTGTGTGATTATATGAGTGACTTTGTGTGTGTCTCTGTGTAGGTCTCTCTGTGAGTGTCTGGGTAACTATGTGTGTATGTATCTGTGTGTGACTCTGTGTGTTTGTTTGTGTTTGTCTCAAGGTTTGTGTCTATGTATTTGTTTTCTTGTGTTATGTGTGTCTCTGATGATTGCATGTGTATTTCACTGAGTGTATAGACCAATGTGTTTGTCTTTGTGCATGTGTGTATGTATTTCTCTGTATGTGTGTGGGTTGGTGTGTAGGTTTATATATCTATATCTCTCTTTCAATCTATTTGTCTTAGGGATGTGCAAAGCACGAACCTTTCAGTTCAGGATTCGTTTTCGGCCCGCCACAGGAAATATCTTATTTCCCGGGGTTCGGGCCTTTGCAATTCAGGGGGACCCAAATTTTGGGTTAGTGCACACTAACCCGAAACCAAATTTTTCCTGAAATTTCTGGAAAATTTTGTTTGGGTTTCAGGGTCCCCGAACCAGGACGAATTAGGCAATTTTGTTGAAATTGCCTAATTCGTCCTGAATGATAGCACATCCCTACTGTCTATCTATATGTGTCTCTATATCTCTCTCTCTCATATATATATATATATATATATATATATTTATATGTATATATCTTTCACAAAAAAAAAATATATATAGATATATACTGTATATGTATGGGTGTCTTTTCTCTCTCTGTGTCTGCATCTGTCTGTGTGTTGGATATGTAAGTTTATTTGTGTAAGCTTCTGTGTGTGAATGCACATTTTTATGTATGTCTCTATATGTCTGTGCCTGTGTGTCTATTTATGTGTACATCTCTGTGTATGTGTCTCTTTCTATATATATATATATATGTCTTCTCTGACTGGGTGTCTTTTTGTGTGTGTGTTTATCCCTAAATGCCTGTCTGTGTCTTCATGTCTGTATGTGTGTTTGAGTTACTGTATTTGTTCTGTACACGTGAGTCTCCGCATTATGTATCCGTGTGTCTATGTGTCCTTGTGTGTCATTCTGTGTTTGAGTATGTGTGTCAGTGTATGTCTTTAAGTGTGTTTCATGAGTTTGTCACTGTATATCTGTCTCTTTAATTATATGTGTGTGTTTCTTTATGTCTGTGTATATTTATCTGTGTTTGAGAGAAAGAGAAAATGAGTAGTCTTTTTGTGTGCCACTGTCTCTGTATGAATGTGAATATTCTTAAGTGTGTGTTTGGGTGTGTCATCCTGTGCTTCTGTGTCTACATATTTGCAGCTATATATGTGTAATGTGTGTCTTTCACTATCTTTGTGTGTGTGTCTGTGTGTATGTATGTCTACGTTTGAATGCTTCTCTATGTTTGTGTCTGTGTGGCTTTGTATGGTTTTGTAGGTTTGAGAGAAAATATCTTTGAGTGTGCCTCTGTTTCTTTGTGAATGTATCTATGTTTCGTGGTAAATGTTTATGTGTGTGCATGTGTGTATATCTGGGTCTCTGGGTCTGTTTGTATTTCTGTATTTGTGTCTGCATATGTAAATTTGTCTATCTGTCTCAATACATATGTGTGACTTTGTATGTGTCTTTGTGTTAAAATGTTTGTGTGTGTTTCCATGGCCAAATATGTGTGTCTTTCTATATGTATATATCTGTGTGTATGTGTCTATCTCTGTTTTTGTGTATGTCAAGATGTCTTTTTTTCTGCATATTTGTGTGTGTGTTTTGTATATCTGTGTGAGTTCTATGTGTGTATGACTGTACCTGTGCTTCTTTGTGTTTATCTCTTTACTCTTGTATATCTGTGCTTCCGACTGTCACTTTCTGAGCATGTTTTTTTAAAATGTCTTGCTGTGTGTATGTATATATGTCAGTGTATGTTTGTATGTGTATCTGTCTTTGTTTCTGTGATTCTGAGTATGTTTTGTGTGTCTGAGGGTGTGTCTGTGTACCTCTTTGTCCGTGTGAATGTATGTCTTTAAAAGTGAGTGTGCCTCTGTCTGTGTCTCTGAACATGTGTGTACATCTATGTGTCTATATGTGTCTGCATTTCTTGTGTATCCATGTACCTCTGTTTGTGTCTGCTCTATAGTTTTGTGTATGCCCATGAATGTATTTCTGAATGTGTCTGAGTGTGAGTCTCTCTCTCTCTCTCTGTATGTCTCTTTTATGACTATATATGTGTGTCCTGTGTGTATGTGCATCTTTATGTATATGTGTATCTCTGAAAATGTTTGTGTGCTTATGTGTGTGTGTGGCTATGTGCATTTTTCTGTGCATGTGTCACTATTTATTTGTAAGGGAGTTTACATGTGTGTAAGTATGTTTGTCTACATCTGTTTCCATGTCTATGTGTCTGTAAATATATGGGTCTTTCAGTGTGTCTGCATGGCTGCATTTGCATTTCTCAGTGTGCATATTTGTCAGTGTGGGTTTGTCTGTGTTTCCCTGTGTTTGCCTCAGTGAGTGCCTGTGTGTGTGTCTGTGACCAATATACGTGTATGTTTAGATTTGTGTGTATCTTTGTGTGTTTGTGTGTATCCATTTCTCCATGTTTGTTTCTGTATGTCTCTGAATGTCTCTATGAATTTGCGCATGTTTTATGTGTTTGTTTCTCTCTGTTTTTGTATGTCTGCATGTGTGTATGTTTCTGTGTCTCCTCATGTGTATCTGTAATGTTGTCTCTATGTCTCTTTGTAAGAGACTGAGAGGGTGTGAGTGTATCTATGGTTGTATGTATTTGTAGGTGGAGTGTCATTTTGTACATCTTAATGTTTGCCTCTACGTGTGCTTTTGTATTCTCTATGTGTCTCCACATGTGTGCCTCTCTTTGGGCATGTTTTTCTGTGTATGTGTGTCTATGTGTGTGTCTCTATCTATTGATGAATCTGTGTGCACATATTTATGTGTGTGTCTGTTTTGTGTAGGGATGTGAATCGTGTCCTCGATCGTCTTAACGATCGATTTCGGCTGGGAGGGGGAGGGAATCGTATTGTTGCCGTTTGGGGGGGTAAAATATCGTGAAAAATCGTGAAAAATCGTGAAAAATCAAAAAAACGTAAAATCGCAAAACCGGCACATTAAAACCCCCTAAAACCCCCCCCCGACCCTTTAAATTAAATCCCCCACCCTCCCGAACCCCCCCCCAAATGACTTAAATAACCTGCGGGTCCAGCGGCGGTCCAGAACGGCAGCGGTCCGGAACGGGCTCCTGCTACTGAATCTTGTTGTCTTCAGCCGGCGCCATTTTCCAAAATGGCGCCGAAAAATGGCGGCGGCCATAGACGAACACGATTGGACGGCAGGAGGTCCTTCCGGACCCCCGCTGGACTTTTGGCAAGTCTTGTGGGGGTCAGGAGGCCCCCCCCAAGCTGGCCAAAAGTTCCTGGAGGTCCAGCGGGGGTCAGGGAGCGATTTCCCGCCACGAATCGTTTTCGTACGGAAAATGGCGCCGGCAGGAGATCGACTGCAGGAGGTCGTTCAGCGAGGCGCCGGAACCCTCGCTGAACGACCTCCTGCAGTCGATCTCCTGCCGGCGCCATTTTCCGTACGAAAACGATTTGCGGCGGGAAATCGCTCCCTGACCCCCGCTGGACCTCCAGGAACTTTTGGCCAGCTTGGGGGGGGCCTCCTGACCCCCACAAGACTTGCCAAAAGTCCAGCGGGGGTCCGGAAGGACCTCCTGCCGTCCAATCGTGTTCGTCTATGGCCGCCGCCATTTTTCGGCGCCATTTTGGAAAATGGCGCCGGCTGAAGACAACAAGATTCAGTAGCAGGAGCCCGTTCCGGACCGCTGCCGTTTCGGACCGCCGCTGGACCCGCAGGTTATTTAAGTCATTGGGGGGGGGGGGGGGGTTCGGGAGGGTGGGGGATTTAATTTAAAGGGTCGGGGGTGGGTTTTAGGGGGTTTTAGTGTGCCGGCTCACGATTCTAACGATTTATAACGATAAATCGTTAGAATCTCTATTGTATTGTGTTCCATAACGGTTTAAGACGATATTAAAATTATCGGACGATAATTTTAATCGTCCTAAAACGATTCACATCCCTAGTTTTGTGTATTATGTGTGTCTGAGTATGTGTCCATATGTTTCTGCATGTCTCTCTCTGTAGATGTCTCTGTGTCCCTGTTTATGTGCATCTGTGTAATTTGTGTGATTCACTATGTGCAGATTTTATCAAGAATGAAACAGACAGAGTCGGATTTAATAATTTTTTAATTCCATAGACCCAGGATGGCAGTTTTCATTTCCATTTCTCCAGATTACACTACATCCAAGTATCCATTTTATTATTTCTCAGTAATAATATCTTAAACATTGATATTAGGTTCTGATTTTCTTAGCAATAGTAGTATGTATATAAAATAGATAAAGCATAAGCAGGAAAGAAATGTTGATAATATTTACCTGCTCCTTGCATTGTCTTCTTGTCTGTGGCCTGTACACACTAGCACCATTTACTATAAAGCAGCACAAAAGGAAAAAACGCACCCAAAATGTACTTACCTAGTGAGACTCTGTATGTGCAGAGCCTGTAAAGAGGGAAAACAATAGGAAGAATAATTTTCTAAAATACAAAGCACAGGGTTAGAGTAAAGCAAAGAGGTATTTAAAGACAATACTTATCTGACTCTTGGATGAGTTTGGTATACGTTTTCTACAAGAAAAAGAACC
Organism: Rhinatrema bivittatum; assembly: GCF_901001135.1. Taxonomy (NCBI): domain Eukaryota; kingdom Metazoa; phylum Chordata; class Amphibia; order Gymnophiona; family Rhinatrematidae; genus Rhinatrema; species Rhinatrema bivittatum. The sequence continues at coordinate 440,222,410 of NC_042615.1, read as the reverse complement.
AAAATCATTAATGGTATTTTAATGTATGCTGCTTCAAAGTAAAAGGCTGGAACTGATTGAAATTTCTGATTTGTTTAAGCATATGTAAGTGTGCATAAAAATTATTTTCTGGGTTTATTGTTTAAAGAGAAAACACTTGTTGAGAGAGTTCAAATGTCTGTTATATTCTTTATTGCCAGTCTGTTTTATCAACATATATTTCTTTTATGTTTTTCTTAGTAAAATAAAACTATTACTACAGGAATTGCTTTTTGCAGAGCCTTTGTTTATCAACTCCCCCCCCCCCCCCTCATTCACATGATGTCATCCTGACTTTTATCCTTTTTCCACTCCTTACCCCAGGGAGACAGACTGGGATAAACTTATCCTGGCACGAAAGAGGACTTTTCAGAGGTGCCCCCTCAAGGGAATATTGTGAATCTACCTCCATCCCTACCCTCTGCCTAGAATGCCCAAGTGTGAGGGACTTTTTGACAGGCCGATTCAGTAAAGTCCACCGGAGAGCGGACGAACGCCCGCTCTCCCGGCGCGCGTGATTCAGTATTCAAATTAGGTGGCGTGGTAGAAACGTGGAAAAGGAGGCGCTAGGGACAGTAGCGCGTCCCTAGTGCCTCCTTTTGACCCAGAGCGGCGGCTGTCAGTGGATTGACAGCCGACGCTCAATTTTGCCAGCGTCGATTCTCGAGCCCGCTGACAGCCACGGGCTCGGAAATCGGACGCCGGCAAAATTGAGCGTCCAGTTTTCGGCCTGACAGCCGCGGGCCGAATTCAAAATTTTTTTTTTTTTACTTTTTTTACTCTTTGGGACCTCCTACTTAATATCGCTATGATATTAAGTCGGAGGGTGCACAGAAAAGCAGAAATTACTGCCGACCTTTGGGTCGGCAGTAATTTCTGAAAGTAAAATGTGCGGCTTGGCTGCACATTTTGCTTTCTGAATCGCGCGCGCATACCTAATAGGGCCATCGATATGCATTTGCATGTTGAGGGCGCTATTAGGTGCGGCGGGTTGGACGCGCGTTTTTCTCCCCTTACTGAATAAGGGGTAAGGGAAAACACGCGTCCAATAGCAGGCTAACAGTGCGCTCCGTCGGAGCGCACTGTACTGTATCGGCCTGTGTGTTTGTATATCTTTTTGTTTGAGTTTGTCTATGTGTTTGTGTTTCTGTGTCCCATAATGTGTACGTCTGTGTGTGAGAATATATATGTGCAGTACCTATGAATGTATGCATCTCTTTGTGTCTCTGTGTGTGTGCGTGTGTGTCACTGGGTTTCTGTTTCTCTGTCTGTGTATATATTAATATGTGTTAGCATGTATGAGTATATCTGTATTAATTTCTGTCTCTTTGTGTAAAGCTGTGTGTGTCTGTATGGGTGTGTCTTTTATGTCATATGTGTTTATGTATCTTTATGTATATGTATATGTATATGTGTCAGTGTATATCTGTGTCTTTGTGCATATGCCTGTTTCTGTGCTGGTGCATGTCTGTTTTTCTTTTCTCTGAAAAAGTGTGTGTCTCTTATTAGTATCTCTGTGTCAGTATGTGTATGTCTCTGTTTGTGTGTGTGTGTGTTTTTTGTATGAGAGAGAGGATAGGGTGTGTCTGTATGAGTTCCTATGCCTTTTTTTGTCTCTGTCCGAATGTGTCTGTGTTTAAGAACATAAGACTTGCCATACTGGGTCAGACCAAGGGTCCATCAAGCCCAGCATCCTGTTTCCAACAATGGCCAATCCAGTAGGGATGTGCAGACAAAAAGTTTATGTTCATAAGTCCATAAGTCGAAAAGGGGGGTCAATTTCAGTCAATATGGACATACGGAGAATTCCATAAGTTGAGTCTATGTCCATATGTGCACCGGTTCCCTAAATAAAAATTTAAACCCTTCACCCTCCTTAATCCCCCCCCCAAGACTTACCAAAATTCCCTGGTGGTCCAGCGGGGAGTCAGGAAGCCATTCCTCTATTCCTTTGCGAGGAGCACGTGACGTCCGCGTCACGTCGGAGTGACGTGGTCCACCGCGGTTCCGCTCCTGGACCCCTCGTTGGACACAAACGGAACTTTTGGCCAGCTTGGGGAGCCCCCGCTAAACGACCTCCTGCAGTCGATCTCCTGCCGGCGCCATTTTCCGTACGGAAAACGATTCGCGGCAGGAAATCGCTCCCGGACCCCCGCTGGACCCCCAGGGACTTTTGGCCAGCTTGGGGGGGCCTCCTGACCCCCACAAGACTTGCCAAAAGTCCAGCGGGGGTCCGGGACGACCTCCTGCAGTCGAATCGTGTTGGTCTATGGCTGCCGCCATTTTGCGCCGCCATTTTGCAAAATGGCGGCGCAGAATGGCGCCGGCTGAAGACAACATGATTCAATTGCAGGAGACCGTTCCGGACCGCTGCTGGACCCCCAGGTAATTTAAGGCATTTGGGGGGGGGGGGGGGGTTGGGAGGGTGGGGGATTTAATTTAAAGGGTCGGGGGTGGGTTTTAGGGTGTTTTAGTGTGCCGGTTTTCCTGCCCTCCCCCTTCCCCCGATTTAGCTACGGACCGCCGCGGGACCCCCAGGTAATTTAAGGCATTTGGGGGGGGTTCGGGAGGGTGGGGGATTTAATTTAAAGGGTCGGGGGTGGGTTTTAGGGGGTTTTAGTGTGCCGGTTCACGATTTTAACGATTTTCACGATACTCTAAACACCCAAACGGCGACGATACGATTCCCTCCCCCTCCCAGCCGAAATCGATCGTTAAGACGATCGAGGACACGATTCACATCTCTAATTTCTGCAACGCTACCTTAATAATGGTTCCAGGAACTTATCCAAACCTGTTTTTAATGCAGCTACATTAATAGCTTTTACCACATGCTCTGAAAACAAATTCCAGAGCATAATTATGCGATAAGTAAAAATGTATTTTCTCTTATTAGTTCTAAATGTATTACCTAGTAACCTAGTGTGTACCCTGGTCTTTGGATTTATTGAAAGAGTAAACAACTGTTAAATGTTTACTTGTTCCATTGCACTCATTATTTTATAGATTGCTATCTTATCTGCCCTTTGTCATCTCTTCTCCAAGCTGAAGAGTCCAAGGCTCTTTAGCCTGTCTTCATTGGGGAATTGTTCCATGCCCTTTATTATTTTATTTGCCCTTCTCTGAACCTTTTCTAATTCTGCTGTATATTTTTTGAGATGTGGTGACAAGAAGAGCACACAGTATTCAAGATGAAGTCAGATCATGGAGCGATACAGAGGTATTATGATATTTAAGAGTGAATATGTCCATGTGTGTATCTGTCTTTCCTGGTGTGTTTGCATCTTTGTACGGTTATGTGCCTCTATGTGTATCTGTATTAGGATTCCCGGCTGGGGCCATCCACGGCTGGGCATCCTTACCTGCTCCGGCAGGTATCCTATTCTGACCCTCTCCTCCGCCGCACGGGGCGGCCTGCCCCCAAACACTGCTGCGGCGGCCTGCCCATGCGGTACGACACACCGCTGGCTCAGCCTCGACAACCGCCTTTCTAGGCGCACACGTGTACCATTCTCCTCCATTTAAAGGGCCCGTGGAGGGAAACTTCGCTGCAGCCCCAGGAGATAATGTCACCTCGGCCAGGTATTTAAATCTTGCTCTGACTTCTGCACTTTGCCTCAGCAACGGGTCCTGCTCTGACCTTGACTGCGTAGTCTGCATTGTTCCTGATCCTGCATTCCAGCCTTGCCTTCCTGATCCTGTGTTCCAGTCCTGCTCCTGTTCCTGCTCCTGTGCTTGGACTGACTCCCCGGTTTTGAACTTCTGCCTGATATCTTGACTCTGCCTGCTCTCTGCCTGCCCTGACCTCCAGCTTGTCTCTTCATCTTGCCTGCCTGCTGCCTGTCTCGACCTTTGGCCTCCTCCTGGTTTCATCTTCCGCCGCCTGCCTCAAACGTTCTCTGCCCAACGCCGTGCTGTCTTCTCCTTGGACTCCTCGATGTGAGAGACCCGCACCTAAGTCCTGCCAGCCCCGGCACCCAAGGGCTCAACCTGCAGGGAACGTGGGCTGGTAAAGGTGAATCTCCTGTTGGGTCTTCTCAGCCTGCACCGCCTCCTGATAATGAGGACCCTGGGGGCCTTTCCCTGGTAGCAGTATCAACCTCGTCTCAGCTCAAGGATCCACATATGTGACAGGTTGCTGAGGCCATGGGCCCAGCAGATCTGAGTGGCCTTTAAGCCATCCCCGGATTGGCTCAGTGGCTCCAGCAACAGCAACAATGCCTGGATGTCCTAGCAGCTACAGTGGAACGTCTAGCAAATCGCCTGGACTCAACGCCGATGCCCAGCATTCTTCCACCCACGCCCATGGCAGCACCGGTTCACACTGCAGCTCTCCAACTCCCGGCACTTCCTTGCTATGTAGGGGTTCCGAAACAGTGCCGTGATTTCCTGAACCATTGCTTCATGCATTTCTCCTTGCAACTGGCCCAATTTGCCAATGACCAGATCAAGACCATCTTTATTCTGTCACTCCTCAATGGCAAGGCCCTGGCTTGGGCCTCCCCCCTGTGGGAATGTGGGGACTCTCTGCTCCTGGACATACCCCGCTTCATACAGACCTTCAAACAGGTTTTTGACAAACAAGGACAACAGTCCACGGCCGCCTCTGATCTTCTTCACCTCTGTCGAGTTCCACACCCTAGCTTTGGAACCAGGATGGCGCGAGGACAGTCTCTGTAGCATTTTCCTGGAGGGGCTGTCCTCGAGAATTAAAGATGAACTGGCCGCTAGGGAGCTTCCAGAGCACTTAGAGGCCCTCATTGACCTGGCCGGGAGAATCGACCGCCGCCTCCAACAATGCCTATGGAAGCTGAAGCCAGACCGTAAGACCATCCATCTCACAGCCCTTGGTTCCGCCCCCTCCGGCTGAGCCTGTCCAGACTCGGAGAGAAGAGCCCATGAAGGTCATCCAGAGCCACCTCACCCCGGAGGAAAGATAGCGATGCCGGACCTTGGCCTTATGACTCTACTGCGCTGGCAAGGGACATATGCTGGCCCAGTGCCCCGAGAGTCCAGGAAACTCCAGAGCCTAGGCGTCATGGAGGAGATGACCCTAGGCTGCGTTAACCCTGCTCCCCAATGCACCGCTCCCGTAACTCTTATCCACCCCGAGGGCTCATTTACTAGAGATGTGCAAAGCCAGAACCCTCGGGGCTCCACGCCCTGCAATGCTTCCTTGGCTTCACCAATTTCTACAGACACCTTATTCCCCAGTACTTGTGCCTTGTGCTACCTCTCACCGCTCTCACCAGGAAGGGGGCTGACACCAAACACTGGCCACCCGAGGTAGTCACGGCCTTTAAGGAGTTAAAGGAGGCCTTCCTCCAAGAAACTTGCCTCAACACCCGGACCCTTCATGCCCGTTCGTGGTGGATGTGGATGCCTGTGATATAGCTGTGGGGGCCTTCTCAGTCAACGCTCCGGTAAAGGCACTTTATTGCCCTGCTCCTACTTCTCTCGCAAGCTCACACCAACAGAGAAGAACTACAGCATTGGGGACAAGGAGCTATTGGCCATCAAAATGGCCTTTGAGGAATGGCGGCAGTGGCTTGAGGGAGCACAGCATCCCATCAAGGTTTTTACTGACTATAAGAACCTTGAATAACTCAGCTGAGCCCAACAGCTGACCCCTTGCCAAGCCTGCTGGTCGCTGTTCTTCAGCTGCATTAACTTTATCCTCCATTACAGACTGGCTTCCAAGAACACCAGGGCTGATGCCCTGTCCAGGGCCTATGAGAGAGATGACGTTCCTGCTATACCTCAATACATTCTCGACCCTGCAAAGATCCTCCTGACCGCCACCCAGATGGTGCCCCAGGGGACGTCAGTGGTATCCCTCCGTCTTCAACAGAAGGTTCTGGCATGGGCTCACGACTCCTTCACTGCCGGGCATCCTGGAAGGGCACGTACGTTGGAGATGTTATGGCGATATCACTGGTGGCCACAGATCGATCGAGAGGCCCGGGCCTACATTGACTCCTGCCCGACTTGTGCACAGTAGAAGCCATTGCCTGGGCACCCCTGGAGTCTCCTGCAGCCTTTGTCCGTGCCCGAGAAATCATGGACCCTCATATCAAACGACTTTGTTGTAGAGCTACTTCTGTCGGACGGCAACCATGTCATCTAGGTGGTCATCAACAGATTTTCCAAAATGGCACACTTCGTTGTGCTACCCAAGCTTCCCTTGTCCCCCAAACTGGCCCAACTGTTCACACAGCATATCTTCCACCTCCATGGGCTACCCCAACATATAGCCTCTGACCAAGGGACTCAGTTCAGAACCAGGTACTGGCGCTCACTGTGGAAGAAATTTGGGGTGCAACTCGACTTTACCTCAGCATACCACCCCCAGAGAAATGGGCAAGCCGAATGCACCAACTGGAACCTGAAGACTTTGCTCATTTGTCAATGACAGACAGGACAACTGGTCCTCCCTAGGGATGTGAATCATTTTTTGACGATTTAAAACAATTGTCAGATATATTTTAAATCGTCAAAAATCGTTAGAGCCAAGATACAATAGCAATTCCCCCGATTTATCGTCAAAAATTCGTAAATCGGGGGAGGGCGGGAAAACCGGCACACCAAAACAACCCTAAAACCCACCCCAACCCTTTAAAACAAATCCCCCACCCTCCCGAACACCCCCCAAAATGTTTTAAATTACCTGGGGTCCAGTGGGGGGGTTCCGGCGCGATCTCCCGCTCTCGGGCCACGGCTGCGTTAATAGAAATGGCGCTGGTGGCCCTTTGCCCTTACCATATGACAGGGCAAAGGTAGCGCCGGCGCCAAAAGTCCAGCGCCGGCGCTACCTTTGCCCTCACTACATAGTGAGGGCAAAAGTAGCGCCGGCGCCATTTTGAATATTGGCAATACGGCCCGAGTGCAGGAGGTCGCTCCCGGACCCCCGCTGGACTTTAGGCAAGTCCTGTGGGAGTCAGGAGGCCCCCCCAAGCTGGCCAAAAGTCCCTGGGGGTCAAGCGGGGGTCCGGGAGCGATCTCCTGCACTCGTGACATCGGGTGACAGGAACCAAAATGGCGCCAGCGCTACCTTTGCCCTGTCATATGGTAAGGGCAAAGGGCCACCGGCGCCATTTCTATTAACGCAGCCGTGGCCCGAGAGCGGGAGATCGCGCTGGGACACCCCCCCCCCCCCACTGGACCCCAGGTAATTTAAAACATTTTGGGGGGTTCGGGAGGGTGGGGGATTTGTTTTAAAGGGTCAGGGTGGGTTTTAGGGTTGTTTTGGTGTGCCGGTTTTCCCGCCATCCCCCGATTTATGATTTTTTAACAAAAAAAACCATGACGATCAGATTTCCCTCCCCCCCCAGCCAAAATCGATCGTTAAGACGATCTATCACACGATTCACATCCCTAGTCCTCCCTGCTACCCTGGGCAGAGTTCTCACACAACTCGCAAACCAGTTCTGGATACTCACCCTTTCAGGTAGTCTATGGGCGACAATTAGTCCCACCACTTACTACGCCACTCTCGGTGCCCCCTCTTGGGGCTCAACTCACCGTGCAACAACTCCATTCCCTCTGGAACAGTATGCAAGACAACCTCCTGTGGGCTGCCAAAGCAGGCAAGAAGGGGTCAACAGACACCACTGCCCTTCTCCTCTCTTTCAGACAGGGAGACCGAGTATGACTGAGTACACACCACATCTGCTTCCGGGTACCTTTGATGAGGTTGTCTCCCAAGTATATTAGCCCCTTCACTATCACAGAGCATCTAGGACCAGTTACCTACCGCCTACACCTACACTCAACTTTGAAGATACACAATATGTTTCATGTCTCTCTACTGAAACAGCTAGTGCTATCCTGGCCTCATTGTAAGCCACCCAAGAGACGTGGCATCTGAAGAAGACCAGATATATCAGGTGAAGGAGGTCCTGGACTTGAGATGCCATCGCAGATGCTGGGAATACCTGATCGCCTGGGAAGGATCTGGTCCCGAGGAGAATACCTGGAACCTGCCTCTAACATCCTTGACAAGGTGCTCCTCCAATAGTTCCACACAGCTCACCTCGGCAAGCCTGGCCCTTCTAAGAGGGGGTATAAAGGAGGGGGTACTGTTAGGATTCCTGGACACGGTCACCCACGGCCAGGCCTCCTTACCTGCTCTGGCAGGCATCCTGTTCCAGCCCTCTCCTCTGCCACATAGGGACAGCCAGGCCCCGAATCCTGCTGCAGCGGCCTGCCCACGTGGCACGACATGCCATCGGATTGGCCTTGGCACCCACCTCTCTAGGCGTGCACACGCCATTTTCCTCCATTTAAAGGGCCCTCAGGGGGAAACTTTGCCACAGCCCTGGAAGATGACATCACCTCGGCTGGGTATTTTTTTTTTAAATTCTTTATTTATAATTTTTGAATAACAAATATGTAAATCATTCCATTCAATTAAATCCACTGCAATGTAATTATACATTCTCAATACATCAAAAATCAAAAATATTTTAAGTAATTAGATATTAATTGAAACATCATTGAAAATCTCAGTTTGTATATTCGTAATAATAACTTTAGGAAAATAAACTGGAAGGACAGACATAATATATAAGGAGATTTTGCAGGTAAATTATTCTCTTTTAGGGCATTTAACACAGTTTCACAGCTGTTTTAACAATTTTAGCCTTGCTCATCATGAGACAAAGGGGGAGAGGTTACTGGTTCTCGAGTCTCCACAAATTGACGCAATTGTTCTATCTGGATAAAAATAAAAGTTTAATTTCCCCTCCTTAGTATACACCGGCATGGGTATCTAAGCAAAAATGAAAAACCTAACAAAATAACTCTTTGCTAAGAGCAAGAAATTCTCGTCTTTTAGTTCGAATAATTGGTGCCAAATCAGGATATATTTTAACATTTTGGCCATGAAATGATATTGGAAATTTCTGAAAGTAAGATTTCATGAGTTTATTTATATCAGATGTTGTTAAAAATGATACTATTAAAGTATCTCTATCTAAAACTTCTAAGGTTGAGTTTTCCAGAAAACTTGTAAGGTTTGCTGGTATTGGCACCACTGAAGCAGAGGCTCTTTTTTTTTTTTTTTTTTTAACAAAGAAACATGAATTAATAGAGAGATTATTTGTATCTGAAAAACCAAGTGCCTCTGCTAGAAACCTTTTTAAAGAGACAAAAGGAACTTCACCAGCTACCTTTGGAAAATTAACTATTCTTACATTTAAGTGTCTGATATTATTCTCAATCATTTCAAGACGCCTTGAACACTCTAATTGGTCTTTTATCAATGCAGTATTTAGAGTTTGGAGAGACTTTATATTATTCTCAGTCTCCCCAACTCTGATAACAACCTCGTTCGTTTGTTGCTGGATACCATGAAACTGTTGTTGCAAGTTAGAGGCAACTGAATCAATTTTAGTCTCTAGTCTATTTATGGCTGAACTTAACCCGTTCACCAGATCCGAAATTGCTCCTAATGTTACCGTCTCTGGCCTTGAAGACATAGGCCACAGGTCATCAGGATGGGAGATTTCCTGGTGCTCTCTCACAGCTGTTATCGCCTCATCCTCCGGGAGTCTCAGGATCGGCTTCCTTTGTTGCTCTTTCTCCTTTCCAGTTCTTTCTCCTCTTTCCCCTCAGTTCTCCTCAGGCTCCGCAGAATTTATCTCCTCTGCTCTCCTCTCCTCCGATGCCAGTACGGAGATTGCTCCCTCATGCACCGTCGCTCCTTCCGAGTCATCGGGGAACAACGTTGCCACGTCTCCGCCTGCTCTGCACTGAGCAGGAGGCGGGCGTTGGTCTGGGCTTAGGGAAGCCTCGTCCAGGGTGGCCTCCCGTTCTCCTTCTCGGGAGCTACCAAAGGATTCACTGGAACCCTCTTTTACCAGCTGAGTCATGAAGCGGTCAATCTCGAGTTGGAGAAGTGGAGGTAAGGGCTCTGAGGGAAAGACCCTTACTTTCCCTTTTCATTTGGCCGGCATGGCCCCGGAAATTATTCTATAGGAAACAGTAACAGGAGCTCGAGACTTTCAATGCTCCTGCTGTGTCCTCGGCTGGGTATTTAAACCCGGTTCTGATTTCTGCATTTTGCCTCAACAATGGGTCCTGCTCTGATCTTGAGTGCATAGTCTGCGTTGTTCCTGATCCTGCATTCCAGCCTTGTCTTCCTGATCCTGCATTCCAGCCTTGCCTTCCTGATCCTGTATTCCAGTCCTGCTCTTCTTCCTGCTCCTGCCCTTGGTCTGACTCCCCAGTTTTGGACTTCTGCCTGGTATCTCGTCTCCGCCTGCCCTGACCTCCAGCTTGTCTCTTCGTCTTGCCTGCCTGCTGCCCATCCCGACCTTTGGCCTGCTCCTGGTTTTGTCTGTCCGCCGCCTGCCTCGAACTTGTCTGCCTGATGCCGTGCTGTCTTCTCCTTGGACTCCTCGATATGAGAGACCCACACCTAAGTCCTGCCGGCCCCGGCATCCAAGGGCTCAAACTGCGGGGAATGTGGGCTGGTAAAGGTGAAGCTCCTATTGGGTCTTCTCAGCCTGCACCACCTATCGATGATTAGGACCACTGGGGGCCTTTCCCTGGTAGCAGTATCAACCTCGTCTCAGCTCAAGGGTCCACATATGCAACAGGTTCCTGAGACCATGAACCCCGGATTGGCTAGGAGGCTCCAGCAACAGCAACAATGCCTGGATGACCTAGTAGCTACAATGGAACGTCTAGCGAATCATGTGGACTCAACACCAATGCCCGGCATTCCTCCTCCCATGCTGTGGCAGCACCAGTTCCCATTGCAGCTCTCCACCTTCCGGCATGTATTCACTATGCAGGGGTCCTGAAACAGTACCGCGGTTTCCTGAACCAGTGCTTCATGCACCTCTCCTTGCAACGGCCCAATTTGCCAATGACCAGATCAAGACCATCTTTATTCTGTCGCTCCTCAATGGCAAGGCCCTGGCTTGGACCTCCCCCGTGGGAACGTGAGGACTCTCTGCTCCTGGACTTACCCCGCTTCATGCAGACCTTCAAACAGGTTTATGACAAACCAGGACAACAATTCACGGCTGCCTCTGATCTTCTTCACCTCTGTCAGGGTCCGTGCTCCTTGGAGGAGTACGCTGTGGAGTTCCGCACCCTAGCTTTGGAACCAGGATGGCACAAGGACAGTCTCTGTAGCTTTTTCCAGAAATCTGGCCTCGAGAATTAAAGATGAACTGGCCGCTAAGGAGCTTCCAGAAGACTTAGAGGCCCTCATTGACCTGGCTGAGAAAATCGACCACCGGGTCCAACGTCTGCGGGAGCTGAAGTCAGACTATAAGACCATCCCTCTGGCGCCATCCTTCTCCCGACCCTTGCTTCCGCTCCCTCCGACTGAGCCTATCCAGAATCAGGGAGAAGAGCCCATGCTGATCAGTCAGAGCCACCTCACCCCAGAGGAAAGACAGTGGTGCTGGACTTTCGGCTTATGACTCTACTGCGCCGGCATTGCAGGAGGACCTTGCAAGACTTGAAGATTGGGCATCCAAATGGCAGATGAAATTTAATGTGGACAAGTGCAAGGTGTTGCATATAGGGAAAAATAACCGTTGCTGTAGTTATACGATGTTAGGTTCCATATTAGGAGCTACCACCCAGGAAAAAGATCTAGGCATCATAGTGGACAAATACTTTAAAATCGTCAGCTCAGTGTGCTGCAGCAGTCAAAAAAGCAAATAGAATGTTAGGAATTATTAGAAAGGGAATGGTTAATAGAACGGAAAATGTCATAATGCCTCTATATCGCTCCATGGTGAGACTACAACTTGAATACTGTGTACAATTCTAGTCACCACATCTCAAAAAAGATATAGTTGCGATGGAGAAGCTACAGAGAAGGGCAACCAAAATGATAAAGGGGATGGAACAGCTTCCCTATGAGGAAAGGCTGAAGAGGTTAGGGCTGTTCAGCTTGGAGAAGAGACGGCTGAGGGGGGATATGATAGAGGTCTTTAAGATCATGAGAGGTCTTGAACGAATAGATGTGACTCGGTTATTTTCACTTTCGAGTAATAGAAGGACTAGGGGGCATTCCATGAAGTTAGCAAGTAGCACATTTAAGACTAATCGGAGAAAATTCTTTTTCACTCAACGCACAATAAAGCTCTGGAATTTGTTGCCAGAGGATGTGGTTAGTGCAGTTAGTGTAGCTGGGTTCAAAAAAGGTTTGGATAAGTTCTTGGAGGAGAAGTCCATTAATGGCTATTAATCAATTTTACTTAGGGAATAGCCACTGCTATTAATTGCATCAGTAGCATGGGATCTTCTTAGTGTTTGGGTAATTGCCAGGTTCTTGTGGCCTGGTTTTGGCCTCTGTTGGAAACAGGATGCTGGGCTTGATGGACCCTTAGTCTTACCCAGCATGGCAATTTCTTATGTTCTTAAGGGAAACATGCTGGCCCAGTGCCCTGAGAGGCTGGGAAACTCCAGAGCCTAGGCATCAAGGGGGAGATGACCCTAGGCTGCGTTAACCCTGCTCCCCAATGCACCGCTCCCGTAACTCTTATCCACCCCGAGGGCTCATTTACTAGAGATGTGCAAAGTCCAAATCTTTTGGTTCGGGGTTCGGTTTCGGCCTGCCATGGGAAATTTCGTATTTCCCGTGGTTCAGGCCTTTGTAATTCGGGGGATCTGAATTTTGGGTTAGTGCACACTCATTCCCGTTAGTGCAGACTAAACCGAAAACCGAATTTTCACGAAGATTTAGTTGAAATTTCCTAATTCATCCTAAACGATTGCACATCCCTATCATTTACCACGCAGGCCTTCATTGACTCTGGAGTTAGAGGGAACTTTATCCTATCGGACTTGGTCAAGCAACTGAATCTCACGACGACAAGGACCACTGGGGACCTTCCCCTGGTGGCAGTATGAACCTCGTCTTGGCTCAAGGGTCCACATATGCAACAGTCTGTATGTGTGTTTTCACTCTATATATGTTTGTGTGCATGTGTATTTCTATTTGAGTCTTCATTTGCACCTCTATTTCTATGTGTATGGTTAGCTGTTTGATTCTGTGTCTGTTTCTCTGTTTCTGTGTATGCTTGTATGTGTGTGTATGTTTCTTTCTGAGTGTTTTTTTAATTTGTTTTCTCTTTGATTATGTATGTCTATGTGTGATTGCCTTGTATGTGTGCAACTTTGTGTTTGTGTATCTCTGTACGTGTCTGTGAGTTCATGCTTCTGTGTGTGTGTATCTGATTGTATGTGTCTCTATATGTGCGTTTTTCTGTCTGCATGTGTGTATCTAGTTTTGACAGTTTCTATGTGTGTGTTTCAACTCTACATGTCTTTGTCACTGTGAGTGTATTCATGTGTGTGTGTTTGCGTAGGAAAAAGAAAGTCTGTGTATGTGTGTGCCTCTGTGTCTGTGTGAATGTTTCTTTGTTTAAGTGTGATTATGTCTTTTTATTTATTTATTTATTTGTTTGTTTGTTTATTTATTTTTATATACCGGTGTTCGATTTTACATATCATATCGGTTTACATTCCAACAAAAAATGCAGGAAATCAAGCTTTTCCTTTGTCAATACATTAAACAATAATAAACATGGAAATTGTTAACAAGGGAGATAAAAACAAGGGAATGGTTAACACTAAGGGTTGCACGAAGGGGTGCACAAAGGGGAGTGCCCCTTTGTCGTGCCCCTTCGGCGAGTGATGCACGGCGCCTGCTGGCTTGGTGCCTTTCAATGGTCCAGCTCCGGTTGCGATGATGTCAGGGGAGGGGGCGGGTCTCACAATCATGGCTTTCCCCACAGTATTCTCTTCTCAGTTTCAAAGGCAGTTTTTTCAATTTTTTTTTCTTTTCTACCTTGGATGTTAGATGTTACAAGGTGTTCAGCACTGGTGGGTAGCCCTGCCCTTCATGAGCGCCTGCTGGCTTGGCGCCTTTCAATGGTCTGGCTCCGGTTGCTATGACGTCGGGGGAGGGGGCGGGTCTCATAATCATGGCTTTCCCCATGATGTTTGAGTGTCTGTTTTTGTGTCTGTGTGTCTCTAAGGGCTAGATTTTCCTATGTCACATGGCTCCCTGAATCGCACACTAATGGGGGGCGGGGGGGGGCGAAGCGGGAGGCGAGCCTGCGAAAGCCAGCAGCGATAGTACCTCTGCAGTGCAATCGCTGCCGGCTTTTGCACCCAATAGCGCCATCATAAAAGGTGGTGCTATTGGATGCAAAATAGGCAGCAAAAAGGCTCCTTACCTTTTCGCCGTCCACGCTGTCTTCGCGGCGCCGCCCCGGTGCCGCCCCGACTCCTCCTGTTCCGGTCTTGATGCCGCCCATTTCTAGTGATCACACTCGAAAAGGGACTTTTCGTGTGTGAAAAGTCCCTTTTCATGTAAGATCGCTTTGGAAAATAACCCCCTAATTGTGAATGTATGTATGTGTCTGTGCATGAGTGTATATTTGTCTCTATGTGTGTGTCTTTCTATCTGTGTTTGTGTATATGTGTTTGTCTCTGTGTGTGTCTCCTTGTCCCTGTGTATGTTATAGTATGTGTCTGTATGTCTCTGTATGTGTTCCTGTATGCCCTTTGTGTCTCACTGTCTTTTTGTGTGTGACCCATGTGCATATGTCTACTGTGTGTCTTTTATGTCTCTGTATGTGTCTATGTATATGTTTATGTGATTGTGTATGTGTGTATCTTGTATGTGTCTCTGTCTCTATGTGTGACTCTCTGCATGTGTATCTTATTTATTAAAATTTGAAGACCGCAATTTACATGTGTGCGAAGTGGTTTACTATTAAAAACATGCATAATTCATATCAAAATACAAATACACCATTCAAGACTGACATGTAGAAAAAAAAAGGTGCAGGCCCAAAAATTAGATCTTGTCAGAGGAATGGTTCTTACATAAACACTTATAATAATATTCCATTTAAGATTTTGATTTTCTTATTTATTAGACCTGACATTGTATTTTCCAGATGTCTCAATATCCAGAGCACTTCTAATAAGTCTGGTAAGCTGTTAAGATATTTATAATATTGTTGTTTACAGTACTGTTGTTACTGTGCATTTTTTTAGATGCTCTATGTCTACTGTTTGATGCTCTATGTCTACTGTTCCCTCGCCATGCAGCTCTTTCAAAATACGGTCCGTGTCAGGGGACCTTTATCTGCATATAAACACTTCTGGGCTACATGCTGACACTCTTTTCACTGTTTCGAATAAAAGTTATTATAAACACTTGATGAATCATATGGACATTTATAATATGTCTATCCTTCCACATTAATTCTTTGATTTGGCTTCATAGATAAAAACATAAGTCTTGCCATAATGGATCAAACTAAAGGTCTATCAAGCCCAGTATCCTGTTTCCAATACAGCACACAAGTAATGGCAGGATTCCAAGGGGTAGATAGATTCCAAGTTACCTATCCAAAGAATAAGCAGTGGTTTTCTGCGATTCCAACTTAATAATGGTTTATGGGCCTTGTTCAAACCGTTTTTAAAAATAGCTACACTAACATCTTTCACCACATCCTCCAGCAATGATTTCCAGAGCTTAATTATGCATTGAGTATAAAAATATGTTCTCTTATTAGTTTTAAATGTATTACCTAGTAATTTCATTTTGTGTCCTCTAGTCTTTGTACTTTTTGAAAAAGTAAACTGATTAACATTTTCTCGTTCCTTTCCACTCATTATTTTATAAACCTCTATCATATCCCCCCTCAGCTTTCTCTTCTCCAAGCTGAAGAGTCCTTACCTCTTTAGCCTTTCCTCATAGGGGCATCGTTCCATCCCCTTTATCATCTTGGTTACCCTTCTCTGTACCATTTCTAATTCTGCTATTTCTTTTTTGAGATGCGTTGACCAGAACTGCACACAATACTCACGATGTGGTCGCACCATGGAGCAATTCAGAGGCATTATGATATTCTCTGTTTTATTCTCCATTATTTCCCTAATAATCGGTAGCATTCTATGAACTTTCTTGGCTGCTGCTGCTGCACACTGAGCAGAAGATTTCAACATATTATCATCGATGATGCTTAGATCATTTTCCTGAATGGTGACTCGGACTCCTAATGTGGAACCTTGCATTGTGTAACTATAATTTGGGTTACTCTCCCCTAAGTGCATCACTTTGCAATTCTCCACATTAAATTTCTTTTGCCATTTGCAAGCCTAGTCTCCCAATTTTTCAAGGTTCTCTTTCAATTTCTTACAATTCTCTTGTAATTTAGCCACTTTGAATAATTTTGTGTCAATGGCAAATTTGATCACCTCACTTGTTGTTCCCATTTCCAGGTCATTTATAAATATATTAGAAAGCATTGGTTCCAGAACAGATCCCTGGGTACTCCACTATTCACCTTTCTCCATTGGAAAAATATTCCATTTAGCCCTGCTCTCCATCAGTTTTAACCAGTTGGCAATCCACAATAAGACACTGCCCCCTATCACATGACATTTTAATTTCCTAATAAGTCTCCATTGAGGGAATTTGTGAAATGCTTTCTGGAAATCCACACACACTATATCAATCAGTTCATCCTTATCCACATGTTTATTTATGCCCTCAAAATAATGTAGCAAACTGGTGAAGCAAGTCTTCCCTTGGTCAAATCCATATTGACTTTGTACTATTAAACTATGCCTATCTATATATTCAGCAATTTTGTTCTTTATGACAGCTTCAACCATTTTGCTTGGTATGGATATCAGATTCACTGGTCTGTAGTTTCTTTGATCACCACTTGATCCCTTTTAAAAATTGGAGTTACACTGGCAACCCTCCAGTCTTCAGGAATCACAGTCAATGTTAATGATAGTTTACAAATTTTCAACAGCAGTCCGCAATTTCATTTCTCAGTTCTTTCAGCATTCTGGGTTGTGTACCATCTGGTCCAGGTGATTTGCTATCCTTTGTGTCAAGGGTAACACCTAGGTTTCAGGTGCAGTATCAAATTGGTATAGTATGATTTCCAAATGTTAAGTTTCTGGAGATATCTGAAGGGAGATTTTTCAGCATAGTCAGAAAATAATCTCCATCTTGTCAACACTGAGTAAAAGTTTATTATGATGAAGCTATTTCCTGATTGAAGTCAAGCAAAATTGAATTAAATCTAAAGTTTATGACCAGGATATGGAAAAAAAAACAAAGAACTGGATATCATATGCACAAATTCTGTAGTTCATGCTGAGAGAAGCTAGTAGTTTGCAGAGTGGGGTTAGGTCAGTACTGAAGAGGGTAACAGAAAGGGTAGAACCTTGTAGGACATCAGTATTCAGATTGGCCCAGTCTGACACTGTATTCCCTAGGCAAACCTGTTGCAAGCAAGCTGTTAGAAATGTGGAGAACTATTCAAAAGCAGTACAGAGATGCCCAATGTTTTTAATACAATAGGATTTTATAATCTAGCATGTCAAACTCCATGGAAATGTCATGGAGAATCATGACATAGATGACTCCTTTGTGTGCAGTTCTGGTCACCGCATCTCAAAAAAGAAATAGCAGAATTAGAAAAGGTGCAGAGAAGGGTGACCAAAATGATAAAGGGGATGGAATGATGCCCTATGAGGAAAATCTAAAGAGGTTAGGACTCTTCAGCTTGGAGAAGAGAAAGCTGAGAGGAGATATGATAGAAATTTATAAAATAATGAGTGGAATGGAAAGAGAAAATGTTAATTGCTTACTCTTTCAAAAAGTACAAAGACTTGTTGCGGTCTCAGTCGCCGCTACACCGCCCGAGCCCTTACCTCTTCTGCTGGGTCCGGGGCCTTGCCGCGATCCGCGGGATTCGGGGTCGGCCGGGCCGCGTGGTAATGGCCTCCCCGCGTGCGAGTCGCCGCCAGCTCCGCGGGACTCCTCCCCCTCGGGGGAACGCGCGCGCGCGCGAGGGTTGGGCTTTTCACGGTCCAGCACCCGGATGTGCTGGACCGCCCCCCGAGTGACGTCAGCACCGGCGGGACATTTAAATCGGCGCCAGCCCCCTGGAAGTTGCCTTGCAACGTGGTCACCTTGTGAGTAAGTTGCTGTTCCTGGAATCCCTGTTCCTGCTTGCCAGTACCAGAGTTCCTGCGATCCTTTTGCCTGTCTGAGACCCGGATTGAACCTGACTTTGCCTTTGCCTGCTGCCTGCCTGAGACCCGGATTGAACCTGACTTTGCCTTTGCCTGCTGCCTGCCTGAGACCCGGATTGAACCTGACTTTGCCTTTCCCTGCTGCCTGCCTAGACCCCGGACTGCCTACTCGTTTTGACTCCTGCTGCCTACCTAGACCCCGGACTGCCTACTCGTTTGTCTCCTGCTGCCTGCCCTGAGCCACGGACTGTCTTTGTTCTGCTTCCTGCTCCCTACCTAGACCACGGACTGATCCTTTTCGCCAGCGGTTCACCTAAGTCCCAGCGGTCCGGGTCCCTACGGGCCCCTCCTGGGGGGACCTCGGACTTCCAGGGCGAAGACACCTAAGCCCTAGAGATCCGGGCGCCAACGGCTTCTCCGGGGGCGTTCGGGTTTCCAAGTGAAGATCAGGCCTCTGCCTGGCGTTCTGCCTCCCGACTGTCCACTCGACGGTTGGCCCAAGGATCCACCCTCTAATCGTAACAGTTTGCAAGGCCATGGATCCGGCAGATCTCGCCGGCCTACAGGCCATTCCTGGTTTGGCCCAGCGCTTAGTTCAACAACAGCAGGTGTTGGACTCCCTGGCAGCAACAGTGGAGCGGTTGGCTGCACGCATGGATGCCGAGCCGCCAGCTCCCGTTCCGGTACCTGCACCCGCACCAGTACCCGTGGTAACATTCCAGTCGCCTACGCAGCTTCCAGCTCCCTCTCGATACTCCGGGGACTCCAAGGCATGCCGCGGGTTTTTAAACCAATGTTATGTGCGCTTTGCATTGCTCCCGAATCAATTTCCTACGGATGGCACCAAGGTGGTGTACATTTTCTCGCTCTTGGACGGACGCGCTCTGAACTGGGCGTCTCCTATGTGGGAGAATAGCGATTTGGCATTAACTGATTTGAATCGCTTTGTGGAGGAGTTCAAGGCGGCTTTTGATGAGCCTGCACGGCAGACTTCCGCGACTTCTGAGTTACTTCAGCTCCGGCAAGGAACGCGGACTCTTGCAGATTACGCATTGGAATTCCGCACGCTGGCCCAGGAGGTAGGCTGGCAAGATGATGCTCTGCGAGGCGTCTTCTTGGAGGGGTTGGCGGGCCGTATTAAGGACGAGCTGGTGGCTCGCGACCTGCCGGAGAACCTGAACTCCCTCATCGAACTGGTGGGCCGAATTGATCGGCGTCTGCAGCAGAGAGCTAAGGAGGGGCGCCCTTTTCGCCGATTGACCTCGGTGCCTTCTAGGCCCACGAATTCGGGTCCCCGAGGAGCTTCTGCTTCATCAGCGACTTCCGCAGAGGAGCCCATGCAACTGGGTCGGTCTTCTTTGACGCCCGAAGAAAGGCAGCGTCGCCGCGATTTGTGGCTGTGCCTGTACTGTGGCGGTAAGGGCCATTTCCTCGCACAGTGTAAGGAACGGGCGGAAAACCCTCGCGCCTAGGGGTAAGGGAGGAGTGTCCCCTAGGCTGCCTCAATGCTGCTCCTCAATGTACCGTACCGGTAACTTTGACATATCCCGGTGGTTCCTTCCCGACACAAGCCCTAGTGGATTCCGGGGCAGGTGGAAACTTTATTACAAAGGATCTGGTGCAACAGTTACGTCTCACCACCCGGCGTAGGATTCCTGTCTTAAGGGTTACTTCTATTCAGGGTACTCCTCTGTCGGGTTGTATATCCACAGAGACTACGCCGCTGACACTCCTGACGGGCTTATTACACTCGGAGGAAATTTCATTCTTGATCTTGGAAAAATCAGTACATCCGGTGGTCCTTGGCTTACCTTGGCTCCAGAAACACTCACCTGTGATTCGCTGGAGGGACTTCCAGATCGTCCAGTGGAGTTCCGAGTGTTTCCAATCCTGCATTCCAGCGAAGGCGGCCCAACGGGTTCCACTGGTCCACATTGCCCCGGTACTGCCGGCTCCTTATGCTGATTTCATGGATGTTTTTTCCAAAGAAAAGGCGGAACTTTTACCTCAGCACCGTCCTTTTGACTGTGCGATCGAATTACTTCCCGGTTCTACTCCTCCTCGTGGACGGGTCTATCCGTTGTCTCAACCCGAAACCCGGGCTATGTCGGACTATATCACTGAGAATCTGGCTAAAGGCTTCATCCGTCCTTCGAAGTCCGCCGCGGGGGCGGGTTTCTTTTTTGTCGCCAAGAAAGACGGGGCTTTAAGGCCTTGCATTGACTATCGTGGGCTTAATGCTATCACCAAGAAGAACCGATACCCGCTACCTCTAATCCCTGAGTTGTTGGACAGACTCCAAGGGGCTCAAGTCTTCACTAAATTAGATCTTCGTGGTGCTTACAACCTGGTTCGTATCCGTCCCGGGGATGAATGGAAGACGGCGTTCAACACCCGGGACGGCCATTATGAATATTTAGTGATTCCGTTTGGACTGTGTAATGCCCCTGCGGTATTTCAGCACTTAATGAATGAGATTCTGCGAGAATTACTGCACTCTTGCGTAATCGTGTACTTGGATGACGTTCTCATTCACTCTCCGGATTTAACCTCCCATCGGCAGCACATGAGGCAGGTGCTCCAAATCTTACGGGACCACCATTTATATGCAAAGTTTGAAAAGTGTCTATTCGAACAAGAGTCTTTGCCCTTTTTAGGGTATATTGTGTCCTCTACCGGTTTCCGGATGGACCCCAGTAAGGTATCCGCCATCAGGAGATGGCCTCGGCCGGAGGGCCTGAAAGCGTTACAACGTTTTTTGGGGTTCTCGAACTTCTATAGACACTTCATCCCTCAGTATTCTCGATTGGTGGCACCTTTGACCGCCCTGACTCGGAAGGGGGCAAACACCCGTCTCTGGCCTAAAGAAGCTTGTGATGCTTTTGAAAAGTTAAAAGAGGCTTTCCTTCAGGACACTTGTTTACGTCACCCGGATCCCACTCGGCCATTCTTTGTCGAGGTTGATGCATCTAGTATTGCGGTGGGGGCGGTATTGTCTCAAAACTCTAGCTCGGGACATCTCCTACCTTGCTCTTACTTTTACAAGAAGTTTTCGCCAGCTGAGAGCAATTATGGGATTGGGGATAAGGAGCTGCTAGCAGTCAAACTAGCACTAGAAGAATGGAGACAGTGGTTAGAGGGCTCTCTCCATCCAGTCACCATTTATACAGATCATAAGAATCTGGAGTTTCTGAACCAAGCCCAGCGACTCAACCCCAGACAAGCACGTTGGTCACTCTTTTTCAACCGCTTTGACTTCGTCTTAAAATATCGGCCAGCCTCGAAAAACGTCCGGGCGGATGCGCTGTCTCGATATGAGATCCTGGAAGAGAAGGAAGAACGTCCGCAACACATCATCGATCCCGCCAAGATCCAGCTTGCCAGTACCACAGTTTCCGCTCTTGGCCGAGTAGTGGTTCCCCGCAGAGACCGCAAGAAGGTTTTAGTCTGGGCCCACGACTCCCTCTCAGGGGGTCATGCCGGTCGAGAGAGGACACTCGATCTGCTAAATCGATATTACTGGTGGCCCCGAATATGTCAGGATGTACGTATATATGTGGATTCATGTCCGGTTTGCGCCCGGCAGAAACCATCCAATGGCCGGCCCTGGGGTCTTCTGCAACCACTGCCTATTCCTGCAGAGCCGTGGTCTCACATTGCCATGGATTTCGTAGTGGACCTGCCACCTTCTGAGGGCCATACTGTGATATGGGTAACCGTGGATCGTTTCTCTAAAATGATTCATCTTGTACCGCTGCCCAAACTGCCTTCAGCGCCTGAACTAGCACTGTTATTTACTCAACATATCTTCCGGGCCCATGGACTTCCACAGAGTATCGTATCCGATAGAGGTCCACAATTTACAGCCCGCTTCTGGCGTGCCCTATGTAAAAAGTTTGGGGTGCAGTTAAACTTGTCCACCGCTTTTCATCCTCAGAGTAATGGGCAGACCGAACGCACGAATCGGTCCATTAAAACTTTCCTCCGAAGTTTCATCTCTGAGAAGGGAACTAATTGGGTCTCTCTTCTCCCATGGGCGGAGTTCGCCTATTGAAGAATAGGCCGAGCAGACAACCAAAAAATACCCAGATGCCTTTGCTGTACTGTGGCCTGTCAGAGGTGAATGAACTTTGAGAGACTTTCTGACTATCACAGATTCGAAGGATGTAGAAGATTTGGGAAACTGGTAAGCTCTGCACCGAAAGGCATTAATGACTGTTTGCACCACAATACAAGGAAAATCAGTTTGCATGAAACCAGGATGCAAGCTTTTGTCTTGCAGATGCATGGTTTCAATGGACAGAAACCAATTTGAAAAGAAGATCCTGAAGGTGCAGCTTTAATTAAATCCTGGTGCCACAAAACGGAATTCATGCTGAGCTTCTATTCAAAAACCAGACTTGTTACCTGTTTATACAACAAAGAATATCAAGAGAAGAACAGAAGAACAAAAGCCAGCAAAGCCATGATTGATAAAGGAACTTTTTTTATGGTGGGAGGATATACAGGTTTAGTTGGTTAGGAATTCTCAGAATGGGGGGAGTGATCCTCACAAGCATTTCCTATACATGATAGATTGTCATGACAACAGCATCATGTGTTTGTGGGCGGTTACACCTTTCTGGAAGTTTCGGCAATACTGTATGTTTTAATTATAAAAGAAGGTTCTCTTCCTGTATGAGATGAGATGCTATTTATTACAGATAGATAGAGGGCATATCGCATCTCACAGGAACACTTGGTAAAGCCAAATAAATTTCAATTTGTACTATTGTACTGAGTTTGAGTGTTCTTGTTGCCCTGGCAAAGTCCAGAAATAAACACTATAACAATCACACCCATTCAGTCACAGGACGAACGCCTTTCCAAATTGTTTTTGGTCGTCACCCAAGGCCTCCGGTACCAGTACCTATTCCCGTTCCTTCCCCAGCTGCGTCTACTGTAGCACGTCAAGTGCATCTTTGCTGGAAAGGGATTCAACACAGACTGTCCATTGCTGCGAAAAGAACTCAACTGTACGCCAATCGCTATCGACGTCCAGTGCCTGTTTTCCTACCAGGTACCAAAGTGTGGTTGAGTACCAGGAATCTCCAATTACCGAATCGTTCCCGCAAGCTTGCTCCCAGATACTGCGGTCCGTTTCAGGTAGCAGAACGTATAGGAATGGTATCCTATAGACTCCGCCTTCCTTCTTCACTCCGCATACATAATGTTTTCCACGTCTCCCTATTGAAACCGGTGGTATTCTCACGATTCCATCATCCCTCCACGGATGCACTATCTTCATCCTCTACTAGTGAGCCCACGTATCAGGTACGGGAGGTTTTGGACGTCCGCTTCCACGGCCGTCGCTGGGAATATCTGCTTGCTTGGGAGGGGTGCGGACCTGAAGAAGACTCGTGGGAACCAGCTCGGAACATTCTGGACAAAACACTACTAACCCAATTCCATCAGGACAACCCCGGAAAGCCAGGTCCTCGGTGGAGAGGACGTAAAAGGGGGGGTACTGTTGCGGTCTCAGTCGCCGCTACACCGCCCGAGCCCTTACCTCCTCTGCTGGGTCCAGGGCCTTGCCGCGATCCGCGGGATTCGGGGTCGGCCGGGGCCGCGTGGTAATGGCCTCCCCGCGTGCGAGACGCCGCCAGCTCCGCGGGACTCCTCCCCCTCGGGGGAATGCGCGCGCGCGCGAGGGTTGGGCTTTTCACGGTCCAGCACCCGGATGTGCTGGACCGCCCCCCGAGTGACGTCAGCACCGGCGGGACATTTAAATCGGCGCCAGCCCCCTGGAAGTTGCCTTGCAACGTGGTCACCTTGTGAGTAAGTTGCTGTTCCTGGAATCCCTGTTCCTGCTCGCCAGTACCAGAGTTCCTGCGATCCTTTTGCCTGTCTGAGACCCGGATTGAACCTGACTTTGC
The DNA here is from genome assembly GCF_901001135.1 of Rhinatrema bivittatum. Taxonomy (NCBI): domain Eukaryota; kingdom Metazoa; phylum Chordata; class Amphibia; order Gymnophiona; family Rhinatrematidae; genus Rhinatrema; species Rhinatrema bivittatum. Next base: position 440,198,429 of record NC_042615.1, on the reverse strand, counting down.
CTTTGCCTGCTGCCTGCCTGAGACCCGGATTGAACCTGACTTTGCCTTTGCCTGCTGCCTGCCTGCTGCCTGCCTGAGACCCGGATTGAACCTGACTTTGCCTTTCCCTGCTGCCTGCCTAGACCCCGGACTGCCTACTCGTTTTGACTCCTGCTGCCTGCCTAGACCCCGGACTGCCTACTCATTTGTCTCCTGCTGCCTGCCCTGAGCCACGGACTGTCTTTGTTCTGCTTCCTGCTCCCTACCTAGACCACGGACTGATCCTTTTCGCCAGCGGTTCACCTAAGTCCCAGCGGTCCGGGTCCCTACGGGCCCCTCCTGGGGGGACCTCGGACTTCCAGGGCGAAGACACCTAAGCCCTAGCGATCCGGGCGCCAACGGCTTCTCCGGGGGCGTTCGGGTTTCCAGGTGAAGATCAGGCCTCTGCCTGGCGTTCTGCCTCCCGACTGTCCACTCGACGGTCGGCCCAAGGATCCACCCTCTAATCGTAACAAGACTAGCGGACACACAATGAAATTACTAGGTAATACATTTAAAACTAATAAGAGAAAATATTTTTCTATTCAATGCATATTTAAGCTCTGGAAATCATTGCTCGAGGATGTGGTGAAAGCTCTTAGTGTAGCTGTTTTTAAAAACGGTTTAAACAACTTCCTGCAGGAAAGGTCAATAATCCATTATTAAGATGGAATTGCAGAAAACCACTTGGGATCCTGCCAGGCACCTGTGAGCAATGGTATCACTAGTAGGTACGAGTAAGATCTCAGTGTTAAAACCTTTCCTGACACCAAAGGGGCAGATTTTCAAAGGCTATGCGTGTAAATCCAGGCGGATTTATGTGCATAGAGGGGGGTTACATGCGCCGGGCCTATTTTCAAAAGGCCCGGCAGCGCAAAAAAGCTCCGGGATGCGGGTATGTCCCGGGGCTCGAAAAAAGGGGCAGGGCATGGGCAGGGGCATGGCCGGAGCCTCCAGGCACAGCGGCCATTTGCCGTTGTGACCGGGATTGAGGGCCGGCTGTTGGCCAGTGCGTACAACTTACGCCTGCCCGGAGGCAGGCGCAACTTATAAAATAAAGGTAGAGGGGGGATTTAGGTAGGGCTAGGAGGTGGGTTAGATAAGGGAAGGGAGAGGAAGGTGGGGGGCTGAAGGAAAGTTCCCTCTGAGGCCGCTCCAATTTCGGAGCAGCCTCGGAGGGAACAGGGAAAGCCATTCGAGCTCTCCTAGGGCTTGGCTCATGCAAGTTACACTAGTGTGCACTCCCTTGTGTGCTTCGACCCCGAATTTTATAACATGTGCGCGGCTGCGTGCACATGTTATAAAATCGGGCGTAGATTTGTGAGCGCCAGCCCAAATTGAATTGATCTATAAGGGGATTATCTTCTAGAAAGTCTAGCAATTGGGATAATACAGCTAGCTCTATAATCTTGTCCAGAAAGGGTAATGAGGAGATTGAATGATAGATTAAAATAATATGGTGGTCAGCATTACATTTTTTAAGACTTGGGTACACAAGGCTTGCTTAAGTGAAGAAGGCAAGAACCTGAGAATAATTATTTCTGTTAGAGGTTTTGTAATCTCATTTCTTAATACTTTTAGTGTTACGCCCGTCGGCCGCGGGAGCCGCGACCGACCGTGCTCACCTCTCCTGTCAGCTCCTCTCGTACACTGTGGACCGCTGGGGACGTCCGTGGCATGCCACGCTGCCTCTTTGGGCCTGCAGGCCTTGCCTCGTGGCAGGAACGCCACCGACTTCAGGCTCCTCCCCCTGTGGCCTGGTAACGCGTGCACGCCACATCAGGAAGATTTCAAGGGCCCAGAACGGGAGACTCTGGACTCGCCTCTTTGATGACCTCATACCTGGAGGGGTATTTAAACCCCTCCCTGCCATTCTGTCTTTGAGTTACCAAGGACTCGGATTGGACCTACTCCAGTCTACGCTACTCTGCCACTTCCGTGCTGCCGCTGGAAGCTTTCTCTCTGCCCTTCGGGGTAAGTGCTGACCTGGGTACCCGCTCCTCAGGGGCCCTCTGTTTTATTTCAGGTGCCTTACAGGGAACAGGTACTTGCTCCTCGAGGGCCTGCTCTCCCTGCCTCGGTGCCTGTACCTTCTTCAACATACCTGGTGGAATCGTATACCAACAGGAAACACCTAGTGAGTACTCTAACTCTCAGTCTATCTCATCCACAGTATCTCCTCGCTGGGAATCCTGCTGCGGAACCTCCTTTCGTCAATGATCAGTGAAGGGCTTCCCCTGCCGAGGTTCATGAGACTGCAACTACCAGACCACCTCTGGTGATTCTCTTCAAGTGGTTTAATAAATAACTATGTTGTGTGCATTACAAGTCTAGCCTAGTGCTGTGGCTCCTCACGGGATTCCTCCCCGTGGGCGTGGTCATCTCCCACAGCACCCAAGGATCCACCAAAACAGACTAACCATAACAGGTTGCTAACTCCGTGGATCCGGCTCAGCTCAGCGCCTTGCAGGCCATCCCTGGGTTGGCCCAGAAGAATCAGGAGCAACACAGTTTCCTAGAGGCACTGTCAACCTCCATTGACCACTTGAACGCTCGCTTGGACTCGCAAGCAGGAGAATTGGCTGTTCTCCAGTCTATTCCCGTACTCCTCCAAAAGGTCCAGAGTCTTCAAACCTCCCTGGATCTGGTGATAGCGGACGTTCATCACCTGACCCTCTGACAGGACCTTTTGAAGCATCTTGAGACTCCACCCACCCCACCTAGTAAGTCCCCTTCAGGTCTGGATTCCACTCATGCAGTGATTTCGCTACCTACACTGCCTCATTGTTTTGGAGATCCGAAGCGGTGTCAAGGCTTTTTAAACCAATGCCAGATGCATTTCTCCTTGCAATTGACATTGTTTCCTGATGACTCGGTCAAGATGACATTTATTCTCTCACTTCTGGATGGTAAGGCCTTGGCTTGGGACTCCCCCTTATGGGAGCATTCTGACACTATGCTCTATAACCTGCCACATTTCATCTCAGCCTTCAAACAGGTTTTCAAAGAACCCAGCAGATTACCTGCAATGGGCTCAGACCTTATCCGCCTCCGACAAGGAACCCGTCCTCTGAATGAGTATGCCATAGAGTTCCATACCTTAGCAATGGAGTTGAACTGGCAGGGAAATAGTTTGAACACCCTATTCCTTGAAGACCTAGTGCCCCGAATCAAGGACAAGTTAGCGGCCAGGGAACTTCCTCATTCCCTCGAAGGACTCATCAACCTGACGGGGAGGATTGATCGACGACTCCAAGAATGGGCCTGGGAGAGTCATACCAGATAACGTGAACAATTCAGGGACCCACCTTTCCCACCGGAGGATTCTCCATCCTCTCTGGAGGAAGCTATGCAATTAGTACGGACCCGCCTTTCGGCAGCCACGACCACTCCTTCATTCTACCCAGAACAGTAAGAAAATGCTGCCAATATGATATCTCAAACCGGCAAGGAGGAAGTCTAACTAGGTCAGGAGGAGGCTGAAGTCATCACCCTTGGTTTTGCTATGGGCATCTCCATGTGTACACTGCCCGCGTCACTTGAATTAGCCTCCTCAAGGGTGTCTATCCAGGCCTTGGTGGACTCCGGTTCTGGAAGCAACTTCATCCAACAAGATTGTGTGGACAAGTATCAGCTCCCTGTCTCCCCAGTGAGTCCACCTATAACTCTCTCCTCTATTCATGGAGAGTTCCTTTCCGGAGAGGTTATGCAAGTCACACAATTGCTGTGGCTAAGAGTAGGAAGAGACCACGTCGAGACTATCACTTTCTTTATCCTATCGACCTCTGTAAACTCGGTAATTCTGGGACTACCATGGCTGCGGAAACATCAACCACAATTCAATTGGTCCAGGCCGAACTAAATTAGATAGGCTCCGAGATGCACAGAGATCTGTACTGAATCTTCATGTTAGAACCGAATCCTACTTATGCCCACCACATACCTACACTACTTTGTTCTCATCAACAGACCCAAACACCTCAGACTAACTCAGACCTGTCCCCGGAAAACGTCATGAGATCAGGTTTTAATCAGATGAGAGATTTACAAGTAAATGGAACTTCTAAACATATGACTTTCATGAGAACACATGAGCATATCATGGAGGGCCTTTTATCCGTATTAAACTATAAGGAATATTAGATTCAGAGGCTGCACACTCTCTTACAGCAAGGGGTTATTGGAAGAAGTCTTCCCCCATGCCCCCTATCCTCCTGGGGGCCTCAGAACCATTCCAAAAGGACGAACATCCATACTCTGTTGGAGACAGGATCTTGGATTCTGTAAGTGAGAAGGCAGACTGGTGTCTAGACCGTCCTACAGGCTGGAGGAGGGCCCTGAAGAGGGGGTACTGTTATTTCTGTCGGCCGTGGGAGCCGTGACCGACTGTACTCACCTCTCCTGTCAGCATCTCTTGTCCGCTGTGGACCGCTGGGGATGTCTGCTGCGTGTCACACTGCCTCTTTGGGCCTGCAGGCCTTGCCTCGCGGCAGGAACGCCGCCGACTTCAGGCTCCACCCCTTGCGGCCTGTTAGCGCGTGCACCACATCAGGAAGATTTAAAGGGCCCAGAGCTGGAGACTTTGGACCCGCCTCTTTGATGACCTCATACCAGGAGGGGTATTTAAACCCCTCCCTGCCATTCTATCTTTGAGTTAGCAAGGACTCGGATTGAACCTACTCCAGTCTACGCTACTCTGCCACTTCTATGCTGCCGCTGGAAACTTTCTTTCTGCCCTTCGGGGTAACTGCTAACCTGAGTATCCGCTCCTCGGGGACCCTCTGCTTTATTTCAGGTGCTTTACAGGGAACAGGTACTTGCTCCTCGAGGGCCTGCTCTCCCTGCCTCGGTACCTGTACCTTCTTCAACATACCTGGTGGAATCGCATACCAACAGCAAACACCTAGTGAGTACTCTAACTCTCAGTCTATCTCATCTACAGTATCTCCTCGCTGCGAATCCTGCTGCAAAACCTCTTTTCATCAACGAGGAGAGAAGGACTTCCCCTGCCGAGGTTCCTGAGACTGCAACTACAAGACTGTCTTACTGCTGCCATCTCTGGTGGTTCTCTTCAAGTGGTTTAATAAAGAACTAACTATGTTTTGTGCATAACGAGTCTAGCCTAGTGCTGTGGCTCCTCACGGGATTCCTCCCCGTGGGGGTTGTCATCTCCCACAGCACCCAAGGATCCATCACAACACACTAACCATACCATTTAGAAGTGTAGTTGAACAGGGATTAAGAGGCAATGAGCAGTTGTTCATTTTTTGGAGCAGTTGTTATTTGTTATTCAATGCATATTTAAGCTCTGGAATTCATTGTCAGAGGATGTGATGAAAGCTATTAAAAAGGTTTGGACACATTTCTGGAGGAAATGTCCATAAACAATTATTAAGGTGAACTTGGGGAAATCCACTACTTATCTTATGCAGCTTGGGATCCTACCAGGTACTTGTGATCTGGATTGGCCACTGTTGGAAACAGGATACTGTTTCCAACAGTGGCCTGATGGTCTTTGGTCTGACCCAGTATGGCAAGTCTTATGTTCTTATGATATTGATGATATCAGAGATTTTACTGTATAAAAGAGCTCAATAGTGTTATTATCTGATGATCATATTTTCTTTGAATAATCATGTTTTTTACCTGGTTATATTGGTTTCTGTAGAATGCTAATTTAGGTAAATAGGCCTCCCTGTAAGAAAAGGATTGATGTTTTCATCAATTGTGCTCAATCCTACATAATTCATGTTTACACTTTCTAAGTGCCGGAGTCAACCATTTGGCACATTTAGAGTATTTAAGCTTAATGAGCTGTAACAGAATTGTTTTGTCTGAGACTTCTAGAATAGTTGCATTCCACCAGCCAACTGTTTGCTTATCTCTATGTTTGTGTGTGTTTCGTGTGGGTGTGTGCATTTTGTATTAGGGATGTGAATCGTTTTAGGACGATTAAAATTATCGTCCGATAATTTTAATATCGTCTTAAACCGTTATGGAACACAATACAATACAGATTCTAACGATTTATCGTTATAAATCGTTAGAATCGTCAGCCGGCACACTAAAACCCCCTAAAACCCACCCCCGACCCTTTAAATTAAATCCCCCACCCTCCCGAACCCCCCCCCCAATAACTTAAATAACCTGCGGGTCCAGCGGCGGTCCGGAACGGCAGCGGTCCGGAACGGGCTCCTGCTCCTGAATCTTGTCGTCTTCAGCCGGCGCCATTTTCCAAAATGGCGCCGAAAAATGGCGGCGGCCATAGACGAAAAAGATTGGACGGCAGGAGGTCCTTCCGGACCCCCGCTGGACTTTTGGCAAGTCTCGTGGGGGTCAGGAGGCCCCCCACAAGCTGGCCAAAAGTTCCTGGAGGTCCAGCGGGGGTCAGGGAGCGATTTCCCACCGCGAATCGTTTTCGTACGGAAAATGGCGCCGGCAGGAGATCGACTGCAGGAGGTCGTTCAGCGAGGGTTCCGGCGCCTCGCTGAACGACCTCCTGCAGTCGATCTCCTGCCGGCGCCATTTTCCGTATGGAAAATGGCGCCGGCCATACGCGTATGGCCGGCGCCATTTTCCGTACGAAAACGATTCGCGGCGGGAAATCGCTCCCTGACCCCCGCTGGACCTCCAGGAACTTTTGGCCAGCTTGTGGGGGGCCTCCTGACCCCCACGAGACTTGCCAAAAGTCCAGCGGGGGTCCGGAAGGACCTCCTGCCGTCCAATCTTTTTCGTCTATGGCCGCCGCCATTTTTCGGCGCCATTTTGGAAAATGGCGCCGGCTGAAGACGACAAGATTCAGGAGCAGGAGCCCGTTCCGGACCGCCGCTGGACCCGCAGGTTATTTAAGTTATTTGGGGGGGGGTCGGGAGGGTGGGGGATTTAATTTAAAGGGTCGGGGGTGGGTTTTAGGGGGTTTTAATGTGCCGGTTTTTCGATTTTTCGATTTTTAACGATTTTTAACGATTTTTCACGATATTTTACCCCCCCAAACGGCAACAATACGATTCCCTCCCCCTCCCAGCCGAAATCGATCGTTAAGACGATCGAGGACACGATTCACATCCCTATTTTGTATCACTTTTTGTTGGTTTATCTTTGTGAGTATGTGTTCTGTTCATGGCTCTACCTCTGTGTGGACTGGTGTCTTTGCTTATGTTTCTCTGAGTGAATCTGTGTTTCTGTGTGTTTGTGTCTCTGAGTGTGTGTATGAATCTGTGTTTGTGTTTCTGTGTGAGAGAGAGGGTTTGTCTGTGTGTCTTTTTGCTCTCATGTGAATATGTCTGTTTAAGAATGAGTGTGTCCCTGTCTCTCTCTTTGTGTGTCAATGTGTGTTTGTGTGTATATTTATATCACTGTGTATCACTGTGTCTCTGTCTGTGTTCCCATGTATGCACCTCTACCTGTGTTTCTATATTTGTCTCTTATGGGTTTTTGCACGCCTTATCTGCATGTGTGTATATCTGCATGTGTGAATGTTTCTCTGTTTCTCTTTGTTTGAGTGTTTGTTTTTCTGTATGTAATGTATATGCCTGTTTGTCTGTTTATCCCTGTGTTTGTGCTTCTTTATGTGTGTGTATATCTCTGTGTGTGAGTGTGTGTTTTTGTGTACATGTGTCTCAGTGTGTCTGTGACTATGCGTCTATGCGACTATGTGAGTATGTGTCTCTATTTGTGTGTGTTTATGTATGTTTCTATATGTGAGTCTTTTTTCTGTGTTTGTATGACTTTCTGTGTCTCTGGGTGTGTGTTTGCATTTGTTGTGTGCATCTCTGTGTGTGTATGCATCTATGTTGGCTTGTATGTGTGTCTCTGTGTGCCTCAGTCAGTGTCTATGTCTCTGTTTGTTCCTCTAGTTTATTTTATATTATTATTTATTTATAAGATTTTTAGCCCACACCTTCCCAAGACTCAAGGCAGAGAATACTTAAGCCACACATAAATTAACAACATGTAACCATAAATCAGCATTAAAATAAACACTCGTATCCCTACCACATTATTCAATATCTGCACACATTTTTCCACAAAATAATTAAAAGCTTAGGTCAGCATCATGGCTACTCTACCAGGTTAAATGCTCTGCAAAACAAAAATGTTTTCAATGCTTTTCAAATTCCTGTGTCTCTGTTAATGTTCGAATGGCTCCACAGCAGAAAATGCCCTTTCCCAATTCTCGGCAAAGTGAATGTGATGTGTGGCTGGCCTGGAACTTCCAAAGCCCTTGCATTGTTGACCTTAATGACCTTGGGGGAACATAAACATGAAGAATGGAGTTAATCCAGGTATACTAGTATTATTTCTTAACTTGTAAATCAGCATTGTGATTTTAAAATCAATCCTCCATTATAGCAGCAGTCAACGTAGGGAGGACAACACCTGAGTTATGTGTTACCACAGTCAAGTCCTTGTCAACAGCCATGCTGCCTCATTTTGTACTTCCAACTGTCCAAAGAGCTTTCAGGGAAGCCCAAATACAATAAATTGTGGTCGTCAGTTGATGGGAAGATCTGCATCTGTGAAAAGAAAATCGCCTGGGGTTAACAATGACTTTAAATGGTGAAGCATTCTCAATTTATTGAATGATGTTGTCATCACATGTTTAATATGTGAACGCATTGATAGATGTGTTAGCCAAGAATGACCCCTGGTTATCTCACCTGTCAGCAATCGCTATGACCTTCAAATCTGAGATAAAAGGTTACATCAGAAATTGGAGGTTTACTCAAATTAATTACCTCTGTTTTTCTAAAGTTCAACACAAGCTTATTGTATTTCAACTAGTGACTTACTGCTGAAAAAGAAATCTGAACCAACTTGAAAGTAGCTAACAATGATGATAACATTATATCTTTGTATGTGTTTCTATGTATTATGTCTCTGTGTTTCTGTCTCTGACTGTATGTGTGCCTTTGTATGTGTGTGTGTGTGTGTATATCTGCTTCTCCAGGTATGTGTCTCTATATGTTTTATATGTGTGTGTGTCTCTATGTTTCTCTCTGTTTTTGTCAGTGTGCATCTCTTTTTGTAAGTATATTTGTGTGTGTATATCAGTGTGTTTGTTTTTGTTTCTGTGTGATTATCTCTGTATTTTATGTGTCTCTGAGGGTCTGAGTATGTGTAATTGTCTTTGTATGTGTGTATCTCTATGTGTGTAAGTGTATTTCTCTGTGTCTGTCTGCATCTGTGTGTATTTTTGTGTTGTCTCTTTGTGTGTGTCTGTTTATGTGTGCTTTTGTGGACTTCTGCATATGTGTGTCTCTTTTTGTATGTCTTAGTGTGTTTTGTATGTGTTGTGTGTGTGTTTGTGTGTGTGTGTGTGTGTGTGTCTGTTGGTGAGTTTGTATGTGAATCTGTGTATGTGTGTCTGTTTTGTATATTTGTGTTTCTCTCTGTGCTTGTGTGTGTCAGTGTCTATATGTTTAGGTCTGTTTCATTCTGTGAGGTCCATAATCAGAAGCTTTTAGCTGGGTAGCTCAGACGTTATCCAGCTAAATTAATATTTGGGCACTTCTCTGGCTAAATTCTAGCTGGCTAATAAGTTAGCCCTCTAGAATTTATCCAGTTATCTGGCTATCTTAACCAGCTAACTCCAGTATTCAGAGTTTGTCAGTTAGCATAGCTGGCTAACTCTGGTTGGACCAAAGAGCTGTCCTAAAGTTAGCCTGTTACAGTTAGCCAGCTAACGTTAAGATAGCCAACTATATTCAGTAGTACAACTGCACTATTGAATATTAGAGATGTGCAATTGTTTATCACGAATTAGGCAATTGCAACGAAATTGCCTAATTCGTCGTGGTTCGGGGGCCCCGAAACCCGAAAAGGATTTTCCCTGAACTTCGGGGAAACTTCGTTTTTCAGGTTTGTGTGGGGAGAGGGGCACTTTTTTTTTTTTAAAATAAAAATCACCCCAAACATTAAGATTAACTACAATACAACCACCCTCCCCCCATCCCGATCCCTCCCCAAGACTTACTAACATCCCTGGGGGTCCAGCGGGGTCCCGGGTTCCATTTGTCCCTCCGTGCCCGCTGTGCTACTGCAAGCCGTGCTCCTCAAAATGGTGCCGAATAGCCTCTGAACTACTATGTCACAGGGGCTACCAGCGCCATTGGTCAGCCCCTGTCACATGGCCATCGGCGCCATCTTGTGCTCATACCATGTGACAGGGGCTGACCAATGGCGCCGGTAGCTCCTGTAACATAGTATGGGCAAAGGCTATCGGCGCCATTTTGATTCCTGGCATCCGACGGCACCGACGGTACCGACGGTCGGCCCCTGTGACTTAGTGAGGGCAAAGGCGATCGGCACCATTTTGAATACTGGCAGCAGATCGCCTTTGCCCTCACTATGTCTCAGGGGCCGGTACCTGTGACATAGTGAGGGCAAAGGCTATCGGCGCCATTTTGAGTATTGGCATCGGACAGCCGACGTGCAGGAGGTCGCTCCCGGACCCCCGCTGGACTTTTGGTAAGTCTTGTAGGGGTCAGGAGGCCCCCCCAAGCTGGCCAAAAGTCCCTGGGGGTCCAACAGGGGTCCCAGAGCGACCTCCTGCACGCCGGCCTTTCGATGCCAGTACTCAAAATGGCGCAGATAGCCTTTTCCCATACTATGTCACACGGGTTACCGTGCCATTGGTCAGCCCCTGTCACATGGTAGGAGCACAAGATGGCGCCGATGACCATGTGACAGGGGCTGACCAATGGCACCGGTAGCCCCTGTGACAAAGGCTATCGGCGCATGATGAAACCGGCACGAGGGTGTGAGAGTACAGGGGATGGGTCCTGGACGCCCCGCTGGACCACCAGGGAGTTTTGGTAAGTCTTGGGGGGGTCAGGAGAGTGGGGGGTTGTAGTTAATTTTAATTTTAGCTGGGACACAAATAGAAATTGCCGTATTAACGCATCGGGGTGCCATACGGCCGAATGCAACGTATCTGCTCCCCGACGAATCCGAATCACGAATGCAGCGTACGGCGTCCCTCTGCACATCCCTAATATTGATTTCCTTTTTCTAGATCATTAATGAATATGTTAAACAGCACAGGTCCCAGTACCAGTCCCTGTGGTACTCTTCTACTGGCCTTTCTCTATTTGGAAAACTGACCATTTGACTAATCTTTCACCAAAGTAACTGTACCCATATAACCCTTCTTCTCAAGTCACTACATTGGCTCCCCATTTGTTTCTGATTCAGTTCAAGTTCCTCTTACTCACGTACAAGATCCTTCACGCTACACTTCCTCACTATCTCTTCTCTCTTAACTCTCTCTAAACCCATCCTTGTGAATTCTTCTCGTCTGGCAAGTCACTCCTATCTATATCCTTCTACTGTACCGCCAACTCCCAATTCTGTGCTTTCCACCTGGCACAGCATGTGCTTGGAGTAGACATCCTGAACTGATGTGTCATGCTTCATCGCTTGCTTTATTCAAATCCAGTCTAAAAACCTACCTTTTTGAGGCTGCTTTTACATCATAACCCTAATTAACCTTTTCACTAGGGGTGTGCATTCGGATTGACCGCATTAGTAAAACGCAACTCATATTTTTTTTTTACTTAAAAAATTGATTCGACATAAACGATCGGATTTCCCACATATCGAACATAGATATGTTCGATATGTGGGAAATCGCGATTGTTGAGCCAAAATAAAAATATAAACCCCCTCACCCTCCTTAATCCCCCCCCCCCGACTTACCACAACTCCCTGGTGATGGAGCGAGGAGTGAGGACGCCATTTCTGCAATCCTTGGCGAGAAGCATGTGACGTCGGCGGCACGTCGAGTGACGCCGGCGTCACGTGATTCCCGGCTCGTTCGCGCCGGACGGCTCGTTCGGCCCAAAAAGAACTTTTGGCCAGCTTGGGGGGGCCTCCTGACCCCCCCAAGCTGAATAGTAGAATAGTATGAGTCTGCTGATCTGGCTGGCCTTGGAGCCTTAGGTGGGTTCCGGGATGAGGCTGGAGGATCAGAAAGTGGTGGTGTACATTGGAAGTTGGTGGGGAGGAGGGAGCCTAAAGTCTGCTCTGAATTAAAATATCTCAGGGGCAGGGACCTTGGCCCATGACTTATTTTAATTAATTTGAAAGGTTGAAGTGGGTTTGATCACTATCTCCATTATTGTTTCAGTTAGTTTGTGGGGCTACACTTACCCAGTTAACTGGCTTACTGAATACGGACATCTCTGTGGGTTTGGGATATTGCTCTGCTTACCTTTTTTTTTTAACATTTTTTTTTAGCTGGTTACATGCTAATTATATAGTTGGTTAAGGATTAAGTTATCTGGGTAAATATACCTGCTCCAAGGCAGTCCTAAACGTATCTGGATTACTTTGCTGGATTTTGCTTCTTCATTTTATTGGCAGGGACAGGGCAGTGGAAACCTTCCCCCCAGCAGCGTCTTACTTGCTGAACAGCATGTAGGTCTGCATGCTGCTGGTAAATGGGACCCCCTACAGACACTCTAATAAACTAAACGGCGGAGTTGGTCTTTATCCTGTCAATAAGAGATGAGACCCTCACAGCACATCAATAAGCCATGCCATGTGGTTCCTCTTCATCCTGCCAGGGAGAAATGGGGCCCCACCAAGATATCAATCAATGCACTTCAGAGGTGGCCTTCATCCTGGCAGTGGCCATAGTTTGAGGATCTTTAGTCTACAGGTAAAGTGAGGCAGCTGAGATGATCACTTCATCCTTCCTAATGATAGAACTATCCCTGACACTTCCTCCAAGCTCTGTGTGCTTGGAACCTGATTCAATGTTTCAACCAGTTCGGAGTTCCTGTCATCTTTATGGCTGTGGACAGCAACAGGTCTTTCTGCATTTGCTGCTTCAGAGACATATATTTGTGCTGTATTCCTGTCACTAAACTGTCCTGGATCTGGTCTTCTTTAGCCACTCCAGTGTTCAGTTAATCGATATAGCTGCCTAATGAAAACTTCCACTGGTTCCCCCTTGAGCTGAGGCTACTGGTGGAACCTTGCCTTCTGATAAATTGCATTGCACTCGTAGATAAAGTATTCCTCATACAGTTTCAAGGACCTTCTTATATCTGTACCTGTCTCACTCAGTCTGGAAGACAAATGGCTTGAAGATGTGTTCAATGTTGAGTCCCATAATGTAAATGAGTGTGCACATTTACACCACCTCATCCTCCACATGTGACTTGGTTGCTTCCTATACCTGGCAAACTGTTAGCACCAGTCAGGCCAGGCTACTGGATCAGCAAAATTGAGACTTGCAGAATGATAGAGCTTTGTCATCGTGATGAACCAGGGGATTCACTGTGGATGGAAACTGGCTCTGAGGCTGTCAGATTTACCAGAGGTTCAAACTTCTGACACCCAGTCATGTTATACATAGTTATAGTCAAGTTATTTACTTGTAGTAAAGTCCCATCACAAAGATACTCTCACCATACAATCTGAGCAAAAACATTGAAACATCTGTATTAGGTAACCCTTGACCTTTATTAACAACCTTATTAACACAGCCTTTACCTGAACATTGCACTCCACATCACACCTGTAAGCAAGAGAAGTTTTGAGTGCAATGGATTCATGATGTATTCAAGAAGAACAGTATCATAGTAACATATTAATGATGGCAGAAAAAGATCAAAAGATCTATCCATTCTGCCCAGCTAGTTTCTTATGGCAGTAACTGCTGCTCTGTACAGGTTATTCCCATGTTACTGCTGATGGTAGTAACTGCTGCTCCATGCAGTTTATGCCCAAGTCTTATGTTATGGGCAGCAACGGGAACAAGGAAGCGTGATAGATGTGATTTACTTGGATTTCAGCAAAGCTTTTGATACAGTTCCTCATAGAAGGCTTATGAATAAAATGAGAAGCCTTAGAGTGGGCACCAAGGTTGAGGAGTAGATTAGAAACTGGTTGACTGACAGGAGACATGGTGTAATGGTAAATGGAACCTATTCCGAAGAGAGAACAGTGTTAAGTGGAGTGCCTCAAGGATCGGTTTTGCAATCGGCTCTGTTTAATATCTTTGTAAGCGACATTGCGGAAGGGTGAGAGAAGGTAAAGTTTGTCTATTTGCGGATGATACTAAGATTTGAAACAGAGTGGACATGCCTTTGTAATAACTCCTTTTAATTTGGCATACTGTTATTCCACCTTGCCCATTTTCTCCCAGTCTTCTATTCTTCTTCCAGGTGCTTCCCCATTTTGTCAAAGTCCGTTTTTTTAAAAAATTCAAAACTTGGGTCTTCGTTTGTCATCTATGTATCCTATTTGCGATATCAAACCTTACTGCTGCTCTGGAGGGCACTTGTCCAGACATTAGAAACATTATCCCCATTAGTGAGCACTAAGTCTAATATCACACCCTCTCTCATGTGATAATTGCAGCAATTAACTGCATAGTATCTTTTCAGAATAAGATGACTTTTGTCATTTATCATTCTTTTATGTGTTAAATAACTGTCAATAGCTAAACAAGCACTCACATTTATTTATTTATTTATTTATTTACTTATTTATTTTTAACTTTTAGATACCGATGTTCCTGTATAGGATACATATCACACCGGTTTACATAAAACTTAACGGTCGCTGAAATGGCGGATACAATGAAACATGTGGTACAATGAACAAGCGGAACAATGAACAAGGTGCAATGGAGAAGCAGAAGCAATAAACATGTGGAACATTAGAAGTCTACTATAAAATTAATGGAAAACATAGGGCAATACTTGATGAAACTTCCAAATAATCATTAGGATAGCCGGGTGAACTAATTTGACCCGCAGGAAGAGATCCACAAAAAAGTGCATTAAGAAAGATTCACTTAAAAGGATTCATAGAGGGACTGAGTGATTTCTAGCTGCGTGTAGATCCACGGCTAGGTTAAGGCATTAATATAGTCTTTGTCTCGCGGAGTAGTTAAAGATTTGAGGGATATGTGGAGTGCCGGTAAGGAAAAGGGTGCTTGGAATCGCACATCAGGTCTGTAGCTGGACATAAACCGGGGGAGCCTCAATGCAAGGGCTTATCAATCCGAAAAGGCCTGGCTGAAGAGCCAGGTTTTCAATTTCTTTTTGAAAACCAAAGGGCAGGGTTCTTGGCAAAGGTCCGGTGGGAGCGATGACATGTTGTTAGAAATTATAATACAATGAGTGAATTTCCATCTGATTTTGTGTGTGTATGTGTGCTGGAAAGAAAGCTGAACTGGTGTTATCTTGGCTACCATTTGGCCTATTTTCTATGTCTACAGGAACAGCAATTAGGAAATCTCTTGATTGCTTTATATCACATTTTGGATCTTTTCCCATTCTGTGTCTATAGGACAAAAAAAGGTTTGTAAATCAGGGCCTTTATGTATAAAAACAATACTTTAGAATGACCACCATCATCAGCTAAAAGCTTTCATGCACTTAATAATTACAAAATATCTATCTGGTTGCACATCTCCTCCCATTTCCTCCAAAGCTTGATGCATAGTTTTGGATTAGTTTTATTACTAGGGAAAATGTAGTTTTCTAACATACCGGTAATTAAAAAAAAAAAATGAAAGTACTGTTGCTGCAACTGCAGCCTCTAGAGGGTGCCATTATCACACAAAACAAAAAATACATTAATTAAATACATTGTAAAAATCCCACAGAGGATTTTTTTTTCTTATATGAAAAGTAAGAAAGCCCTGGTAAAAGGAATATGGCAAGGAGATCATTTAACTTTTGTCTAGCATCAAGGAAAAGACTCCTTTTTAACTTAGGATCCCAATGCAATTCAAACTTGCTATACCTCACATGTATGTGCATCTCTTTCTTCCTCAGGTGCTTTTATCATTTCATTTTGGCAGCAAAGAATAGCTTCAGACACTAAAGTGAAACTTTGTAAACCTTTCAATGGAGCTGAGAATCTATAAAGCTCTCTGAAATAAAATTAACTTTACATAGAAAGTAGCCCCAAAATATCAAGGGCTGAAGTGTAAGCAAGATATAGAATCTACCTACCCTTTAAAGGCTTGATTCACCTCCTCTAGAGACTTTGAAAAGTTTACCAAAAATATTTGCCACTTCAGACCAATAAAAACAATTGAACTTTCCAGTACAGAAAATACATTTATTTTTTTCATTTTATTGTCTTAAGAATTATTTTCTGTGCTGGCAGGATAGGCTATTTTGTGTTAATATACTTGTTGGAATTTAGCTTATGATGCCCAAATCTTATCTATAAGACATTTGGACTAAAATATTTCCTTCTGAACATACATTTTGAATCTGAAATCATCACATTTGTAGCCCTCATTTGGAAACTGAGCTATCTGATATAGACCATGTCTTGCTTTTTACTTCTTCTGTTTAGTTCAAGGATACAGCACACGCTGCCTACATTCTTGTTCCCATTTTCCTTATATTGCTTTGCATTGTAATTGAGCTGCATTGTGGGTGACTTTTTCTCTCTTACTGAGAAATGCTGATTCTCTGACAGAAGGACCAGCAGGAAAAGAGTCTAAAGCCTCTGTCAGTCTAGTAGAAACAACCCCCCAACACACACACTGAAGACCAAATATATGATAGGAGGGGCTGAGCAGCTCCCACCAGGGAAATACATACACAAAAGGTGCAGTGTAAAGTAAAATAAGTTGTATGTCAAATCCTAAATATTATTTTCTCTATCCCTCTTTTCTTTCTTCAGAAACTCTAACACTCCCATTTCCCAGAAGGCATAGCTCAGTAGCTTTAGGACCCTTGCTGGTCTTAGGGCTGGTGAAGTTCCTTCTCTAAGTCCATCCATAGCATTATTTTTTGGCTGGCAGAAACAACATCTTCCGTCCCTCTCCACACCTGAGTGTCCCACCTCTGTGGTATGCCAAGATCTGCTGACACCAATGAATGGGAGATCAAAACTTGGATTCCCCCCATGCAGTACAATATCCTGAATTATGAGGTTGATCCACAAAATGTGAATATTTTGAATGGTGTCTTTTTCTAAGGACAGTTTTCTGACAGGAGGTATGGAGAGTACAGAAATAGTGAGTGTGATGTGATTGAGAGAATCAGGTGTGTCTTGAAGTGGAAGAGTAGTCTAGTGATTAGAGCAGTGGGTTGGCAACCAGATAAACTAGTATTTGAATCCTACTGCTGCTTTTGTGCATGTCATGTCACCCTTTGTTGCCTTAGGTACAAACTCATCCCTAGATTTATAAAAATGCTATATTTATAACAGAAATAGCACCTGTGATAAAAACAAGAGGTGGGACATGGTTAGGGTAAGCAAGGTGCAGTAAATTTATTGCACATGCACTATTTTTCACTTAACATGCTGATTAATCCACTAGGGGGAGGGAGGGAACGAGAGAGAGAAAGAGAGCAAGAAATCTGTGAGGGAGTTGGTTGGACTGTTAGATGACCAAGGGGTTAAAGGGGCTCTTAGATGAGCTAAGGCCATTGCAGAAAGACTAAATGAATTCTTTGCTTTTGTGTTTACTAATGAGGATGTTGGGGAGATACCGGTTCTGGAGATGATTTTTAAGGGTGATAAGTTAGATGATTTTTAAGGGTGATGAGTTACTGTGAACCTGGAAGATGTAGTAGGCCAGATTGACAAACTAAAGAATAGCAAATCACCTGGACTGGATGGTATGCATCCCAGGTTAATGAAGGAACTCAAACTTGAAATTTCAGATCTATTAGTGAAAATTTGTAACCTGTCATTAAAATCATCCATTGTACCTGAAGACTGGAGGGTGTCCAAATGTAACTCCAATATTCAAAAAGGGCTCTAGGGGCGATCTGGGAAACTATAGACCAGTGAGACTAACTTCAGTGCTGGGAAAAATAGTGGAAACTATTCTAAAGATTAAAATCACAGACCATATAGAAAGACATGGATTTTCTCAAGGAAAGTCCTGCCTAACAAATCTGCTTCATTTTTTTGAAGGGGTTAATAAACATGTGGATAATGGTGAACCAGTAGATGTAGTGTATCTGGATTTTCAGAAGACATTTGACAAACTCCCTCATGAGAGGCTTCAAAGAAAACTGAAAAGTCAAAGGATAGGAGGCAATGCCTATCATGGATTACAAACTGGTTAAAAAGAGAGGAAACAGAGAATGGGATTAAATAGTCAATTTTCTCAGTGGAAAATGGTAAACAGTGGAGTGCCTCAGGAATCTGTACTTGGACTGGTACTTTTCAATATATTTATAAATCATCTGGAAAGGAATGCGATGAGTGAGATAATCAAATTTGCAGATGATACAAAATTATTCAGAGTAGTTATATCACAAGCGGATTGTGATAAATTGTAGGAGGATCTTGTGAGACTGGAAGATTGGGCATCCAAATGGCAAATAAAATTTAATGTGGACAAGTACAAGGTGATGAATATAGGGAAAATTAGCCCTTGCTGTGGTTACATGATGTTAGGCTCCACATTAGGAAATACCACCCAGGAAAGAGATCATGGAGTCATAGTAGATAATACATTGAAATCGTTGACTCACTGTGCTGTGAGAGTCAAAAAAGTAAACAGAATGTTAGAAATTATTAGGAAGGAAATGGTGAATAAAACAGAAAATGTCATAATGCCTCTGTATTGCTCCATGCTGAGACTGCACCTTCAGTACTGGGTAAAATTCTGGTCGTTACATCTCAAAAAAGATATAATTGCACTGGAGAAGGTACAGAGAAGGGTAACCAAAATGATAAAGGGGATATGACAGCTCCCCTATGAGGAAAGGCTAAAGACGTTAGGGCTTTTCAGCTTCGAGAAGAGATGGCTGAGGTGGGATATGATAGAGGTCTTTAAGATCTTGAGAGATCTAGAACGGATACATGTGAATTGGTTATTTGGTTTTTGGATAATAGAAGGACTAGAGGGCACTTCAGAAGTTAGCAAGTAGCACATTTAAAACTAATCAGAGAAAATTATTTTTCACTCAACGTAAAATTAAGCTCTGGAGTTTGTTTCAACAGCAGGGGAGCAAGACTGATACTTCACTTTCAATGCATATCCAGCATGGCTCTCTGCTTCAATGGCAGGGGGGAATGAAGAAAGGTGAATCTCTATTCAGGCAACAATCAACAAGGACTGAATTACATAGTCTGGATAAACAGATAAGCATGGATGTAGCTTGCTTATTGCGATGGTTAATACCCCTAACTAATTAAGCTATTTCACATAGATACAGTTCCAACACTGCTCTCTACATTAATGGGGGGGGGGGGGGTGGAAGGGAAATAGAATAAAAAAGGTTACTAAGAACCAAGAGAAACAGATAAGTATGTGAGAGAAAAAAAACAAAAAGTGCAAAAACTTGCTGGGTAGACTGGATGGGCCGTTTGGTCTTCTTCTGCCATCATTTCTATAGGTTTCTATGTTTCCAATGGGTGTGGTTAGTGCAGTTAGTGTAGCTGGGTTTGAAAAAGGTTTGTATACGTTCTTGGAGGAGAAGTCCATTAATGGCTATTAATCAAGCTGACTTAGGAAATAACTAGGGATGTGAATCGTGTCCTCGATCGTCTTAACGATCGATTTCGGCTGGGAGGGGGAGGGAATCGTATTGTTGCCGTTTGGGGGGGTAAAATATCGTGAAAAATCGTTAAAAAAATCGAAAAATCGAAAAATCGAAAAACCGGCACATTAAAACCCCCTAAAACCCACCCCGACCCTTTAAATTAAATCCCCCACCCCCAAATAACTTAAATAACCTGCGGGTCCAGCGGCGGTCCGGAACGGCAGCGGTCCGGAACGGGCTCCTGCTCCTGCATCTTGTCGTCTTCGGCCGGCGCCATTTTCCAAAATGGCGCCGAAAAATGGCGGCGGCCATAGACGAAAAAGATTGGACGGCAGGAGGTCCTTCCGGACCCCCGCTGGACTTTTGGCAAGTCTCGTGGGGGTCAGGAGGCCCCCCACAAGCTGGCCAAAAGTTCCTGGAGGTCCAGCGGGGGTCAGGGAGCGATTTCCCGCCGCGAATCGTTTTCGTACGGAAAATGGCGCCGGCAGGAGATCGACTGCAGGAGGT
The DNA here is from genome assembly GCF_901001135.1 of Rhinatrema bivittatum. Classification (NCBI taxonomy): domain Eukaryota; kingdom Metazoa; phylum Chordata; class Amphibia; order Gymnophiona; family Rhinatrematidae; genus Rhinatrema; species Rhinatrema bivittatum. The sequence continues at coordinate 440,178,414 of NC_042615.1, read as the reverse complement.
CGTTCAGCGAGGCGCCGGAACCCTCGCTGAACGACCTCCTGCAGTCGATCTCCTGCCGGCGCCATTTTCCGTACGAAAACGATTCGCGGCGGGAAATCGCTCCCTGACCCCCGCTGGACCTCCAGGAACTTTTGGCCAGCTTGTGGGGGGCCTCCTGACCCCCACGAGACTTGCCAAAAGTCCAGCGGGGGTCCGGAAGGACTTCCTGCCGTCCAATCTTTTTCGTCTATGGCCGCCGCCATTTTTTCGGCGCCATTTTGGAAAATGGCGCCGGCCGAAGACGACAAGATGCAGGAGCAGGAGCCCGTTCCGGACCGCTGCCGTTCCGGACCGCCGCTGGACCCGCAGGTTATTTAAGTTATTTGGGGGGGGTTCGGGAGGGTGGGGGATTTAATTTAAAGGGTCGGGGGTGGGTTTTAGGGGGTTTTAGTGTGCCGGCTCACGATTCTAACGATTTATAACGATAAATCGTTAGAATCTGTATTGTATTGTGTTCCATAACGGTTTAAGACGATATTAAAATTATCGGACGATAATTTTAATCGTCCTAAAACGATTCACATCCCTAGAAATAACCACTGCTATTAATTGCATCAGTAGCATGGGATCTTCTTAGTGTTTGGTTACTTGCCAGGTTCTTGTGGCCTGGTTTGGCCTCTGTTGGAAACAGGATGCTGGGCTTGATGGACCCTTGGTCTGACCCAGTATGACAATTTCTTATGTTCTTATGTAGAGCGAGAGAGATAAAGGGGGAGAACAATATGTCACTTTACTATTTATACCACTGTTAGAGGGGGCAGTTTTAACTCGGTGTGGGTTTTGGGGGGGGTGGGCTAGGTTTGAGGGGAGTGGTTTCACATACAGAGTAGGAGGTATGAACAGCAAAGTTGACATCACTGAAGATTTTCTCCTCTTGTACCTTTCATTGATTCAAATAGCAGAAAATCTTCAATGATGTCAACTTTGCTGTCATACCTCCTACTCTGTATGTAAAACCACCCCCCAAAACCTACCCCAGCCCCCAAACTCCACACCGAGTTAAAAGTACCCTCTCTTATAAAGTATAAAGTACCCTCTCTTATAAAGTACTCTCTAATATAAATAGTAGAGTGATATATTGTTCTCCCTCTCTTTCTCTCTCTCTTCAATAAGTAGGAATTTAGAAAGTATAGAGTCTGAGAGTCATCCTATGTAGCAATTAACATAATTTTAAAGCTTCCTCTAATACAGAAGACAATCCTAAAACCAACTGCGAGGGTAAACTTGAAACTGAAATGAAATTGGAAATTACATATCTCACATGGCAACAAGCAAAATGCTAGAAGCAGTTGCCTTGTAGCTGGTTACTTGGTGTTTGATGTGATCCTATGTGAAGCACTGTATGCAGGGTAGCACAAAAAATTGCCACAGTTCATGCAGAGGAAACATACTGGTGCCCTAATGGGATGGGGTGGGGTGGCCATGAGGAACCCAGAAAGATAGGAAATGCATAACTAGTCAAAGTATCACACAGGGACGCTTCCAAAGCCAGCCAATCCAGGTGAGGGATGGTATAGTCTGCTAAACAGGCTATAGGAAAAAAAATACAATGTTCTGTTATATACCATGTCCATGTGATTTATACACAGTATACTAATAAAGTGACCCAATAATATAGAAACTGAAGGGAGGAATCCAACAGTGGTAACAGAGCTACTCAGTGATGCAAAGAATGAAGGGAGGTTGCCATCAGGAGTAACAAAATGAGCAGTGATGCAGAAACTGAAGGAATAGCTCCATAACCAGTAACAAAGCAGCCCAGTGATGTAGACTGAATGGAGGTATCCATCAATGAAGATAAAATTTCCTAGTCATTACAGAGACTAAAATGGAGGCATCTATCACTCATGACCCAGTGATACTAAGACTGAAAGCAGGCGATATTGTCGCAGGTCCACAGCTCTGGAATTTACCAGGTAATTTGAGGGCAGAATCTTGCTTAGTGATATTTAGGTAGCATCTTAAAACCTTACGCCCAAATTTTCGATTGCCCACATGTGCACACAGAAGTTACTTCATCTCCGAAAGAGCAGTAAGTATAAAAACCAAAAATTTGGGGATAGCTAGAGGTAGTTTAGGGGTCGGGAAGGAGAGGGGAAAAGGGAGGAAGGGTAGGTAGGGGTATAGAAAAGTTCCCTCCCAGTTTGGTCCTTAATTGGAGCGGACTGGGAGGGAACTGGGGAAGGCCCTGTTGCGTCGCCATGCATTTATTTTGAAAATCCCCCCCGTTACGAGCATTAGAGGACACCTGCCCACACATGTTTGTGCAGATATTAAAATCCGGCTCACATCTGCGTGCGGGAACTGTATTTTATAACATGCACACGCCAACGTGCACATGTTATAGCCACGTCCATGTGCGCACGCCGAGAACTGCGCGCACATGGACGCATGCATGCTTCTGTTAAAATCGACCCCTTACTTTTTAGCACACATTTGGTATTCAGGACAGAGAAAAGTCTGCATTTCATGAGTTTGGACTCTATCGGTCTGCTTTTTAAAGGAGTTTGGTTTATTTTGATATATCGCCTTATCAAGGCGGTGAAGTCCTAGCTCTTTAATAAGGCATTTGATTATATTTAATTTGATGTCTGTGAGAGTCTGTTGTGATAGTCCTGTAACACCATGTAAACAGGCTCTTGAATGACAATTTAATTGTGATTGGTAATTATGTGTTTTATATTATTTTAAGTTATGTGGAATCTGCATTGTTAGTTATGTTGTTTTTGCCTATATTTACTTTTATTGGTAATTATGATTGTGCTTTTATTGCACTGCCGCTTGGGTAACATGTTTTATCAAGCGGGATATTAAGTTTTAATAAATAAAAAAATAAAAATAAAATAAAATCAAAGTGGCTAATAATATTATATAGTAAATCATGCATCAGCATATAAAATAATCAAATATAGTAAAAAAAATACAGCATTTAAAAAAAAAACATATCTAAGCATGTAGATATACTATTTACATTAAACAGAAATATCTGTTAGTCCTAGTCACATCAATCCTTGAAATTTTCAAACACTATAAACTTGTCAAAGCAGCCATGTTTTTACCCCTTTTCTAAATTTAAAATAATTAATATCAAGGAATCGCTGTATATGTAATTATGAGATCAGGTATTTGGAAGGAGGTAAGGATATTTTGATTTAAATGCCTCTCCAAGGTATAAGTAGTGCTATAAATATGATTTATTTTATGTGTGTTATGTATGTATTGTTGTACCCCACCTAGAATGGGGAATAAGCAGCTCAGAAATTTTTTTTAATTAATAAATATAAGGAAAAGTGTGCAGTTTCACTTAAAATTATATATGTAAATATTTCAAAGGCATATATAACAGAAAAGATGCAACATTTTTCAGTGGATAGGAGTGTAACCCTTTTTGGGGGAAAAGTATCCATTTCCAAAGGGCCATAAAAGAATGGATTAACCGTGGCTAACTCCCCAACTCTTCTTTCCACAAGGTGGGATTCTTCTCTATGGGAGGAAGGATAACCTTCTTGGCCCAGGCAGTAGTATTTTCCCAAATGTGTGAGTTACCATGGTTCTTTGGGACAGGAACACTTACAAAGCAGGCCAGACTCTCTGGATGGATGTTCATATTAAAGTTTACTCTGATTGATTCCAAAATTTATATGAACCAGGGTTTAATTGATATCTAACCCTGTGGATGTGTCCTTCCAGGTAGGAGCTTGAAACTGGCTTATCCTCCATGACAGGGAATGATAAGTGGCTCAAGTGGGCTGATGGCGTCCTAACTTTGTTGGATAACCTACCCTGTACCTGAGGTCCTCGCAGAATTCCGTATCCCAACCTGACAGTGTCCTGTGTCCCAGGGATGGAAACTCCATTGGGGGTCTCCAGATATCCTCTTTTCTCCCTCAGACACCTCTTCAAAAAACAGAGGCATCCCTCCTGGAGGAAAGGCCAGCCACTGAATGCACTACTTACAGCTTACAGCTTGGGGCAAAGAAGGATAACAGTTAATATTTCCTTCCCTCTTGGTGGAAAAGCCCAATCTCTTTTCAAAACGCTTTTCTTCTCTGGTTGGCATGGTCACTGCAACCTCCTCTTAGACTGGGCAAACAGGTACCAGCTCCCTCCTGACCCACTGAGCAGGGGATTCTGCCTGCCAGAAGACTAGGGGTAAAACAGCAGAGAACCTCATAAGAACTGCAAAACTCCTTCTGCTTCTCTTTCTTCTGGGGAACTGGCAGGGCAGTGTCTCTCCCTCTCTGTGCTGAGGGCCTAACTTGCAGACCGATACAGTATAGTGCGCTCCAACGGAGCGCAATGTTAACCCACCACTGGACGCGCATTTTCCCTTACCCCTTATTCAGTAAGGGGCCGAAAACGCGCGTCCAATCCGCCGAACCTAATAGCACCCGCAACATGCAAATGCATGTTGATGGCCCTATTAGGTATTCCCGCGTGATTCACAAAGCAAAATGTGCAGCCAAGCCGCACATTTTGCTTTCAGAAATTAGCGCCTACCCAAAGATAGGCGCTAATTTCTTCAGGCATCGGGAAAGTGCACAGAAAAGCAGTAAAAACTGCTTTTCTGTGCACCCTCTGACTTAATATCATGGTGATATTAAATCGGAGGTCCCGAAACTTTCCAAAAGTAAAAAAAAAAGAAAAAAAAATGTTTGAAGTCGGCTGGCGGCTGTCGGGTCGAAAACCAGGTGCTCAATTTTGCCAGTGTCCAGTTTCCAAGCCCGTGGCTGTCAGCGGGCTCGAGAACCCATGCCAGCAAAATTGAGCGTCGGCTGTCAAACCCGCTGACAGCTGCCGCTCCAGTCCAAAAGGAGGCGCTAGGGACGCGCTAGTGTCCCTAGCGCCTCCTTTTGCCCGTTTTTACCGCCGGGCCTCATTTAAATACAGAATCGCGCGCACAGGAGAGCGGGCGTTTGCCCGCTCTCCCGCGGACTTTACTAAATCGGCCCGTTAGAGAGCACACTGAAAGCACTCTTCAAAATCAAATCTACACTGCCACAGCATAACTAGGGCTAAACCCTCCTTGTGGACCAGGAGATCATCAGGCACAGGCAGGCTCTGAGGTGAGGGCCTATATAAGAATGCTATCTCCACCTAAAATTATGGTCATCCTAAGGCTGAGAGATAGGGCCCTATAGTGGCTGACCAAGGGGGTCTGCCAAAGAGATTCTAAAATGAAATAAAGGATATACTGAGGAGTAACCTTAGAAAATAGCTCTTTACAGAAAGGGTGGTGGGTGCATGGAATGGACTCCCAGGTGAGGTGGTGGAGGAAGAACCTGTAAGCAAATTCAAGGCAGCCTGGGTTATAAACAGAGAATCCTTAGTAGTGAGAAGAAGTAAGCTGAAAGGCAGAGATCTGGGCATTGTAACAGGAAGTAATTTGGGAAAAATGGATGATCTTTAAAGTTCTTATCTGCTGTCATAATATATGCTTCTAAATCAGCAAGATTTCCTTTTTTTTTTTTTTTTTGGAGGGGGGAAGAATTAAATAATAACACAATTATTCAGTTTGCATATAAATTACAGATAAACCTTAAATTAAAAATATCGAGTCAAGCAGCAGGAAGTAGCATAGATATTGCAAGTTTATATAACAGCTACATAAAGTTCATAAGTTAACTAAAACTATATAGTGCTAATCTATAAAAGTGACCCTTTTCATTTAAAAAAATAAATAAATAAATAAATATATATATATATATATATATATATATATATATATATATATATATATATATATATATATATATACATACACACTTTGAGTGTGCATATTTGACTCAAGAAAAGAACCTGGAATATGATGATAAAGGACAATATTGCATTCAAATGTCAAGTATTTCAGGTAATATGCAACCATGCATGCAAATCTTCTAGGTCTCCAGCTCAGTTTTGCTCACTTATGCTATCTAACTCATTTATGATGGATGGCAGTTGATGGCATACCACATTTTATATTTTATCAGAAAAGGAATTCTAGAAAAATATGTTCATTTTGGCCATTTGAACATCTATGAGTCTGACCAATATCTTTGGTTGAGGTTGCTTTCCTTTATGACTCTCATTAATAACCACAAAGCAACACGAAGCTTTCCATCCTTGTTGCAATATCTTTCCAGTCTATGTCACTGTCAAGAATAAAAGAGCCGCTCAGCCCGAGGGTGTTTTTGATGAGCCACACCTGTTTGGGACTTGTCAAATGTAAAATGATTATTTACATTCAACTGAAAAAGCCAGTATGATTTCATCATATGCATGAATAAATTTATACAAATGCGTAAATACATAATTGGGCTTTATAATCTATTGACAAAGATTACCAGGCTGCATTTGTATCTGACTCAAAGTATGCATCTTTGAATTCTTTTCTAATCTTCATTGTTTTATTTTTTATTTGTGTGTGTGTGCATTGCATCATCGGCCATCAATGATTGAGCAACTATGCCCACATCATGGGATGGGAAAGAAATGAAGACCCTACTATGCCAGCAAAGAGTTTTGTCATTTCCTTCCTCTCAAAGGAATACAGCAAACCTCTGGAAGTTGATAGGAACCAGAATGCAGGGACAAGACCCAGGAAAAAGAATATGATGTGGCCTGTGCAGTATTGAGTTTTCACTGTGTTTATGGTTTATGGTTTATTGTTTTTATATACCATCACATCGGGCTGACCTTCAGAACGGTTTACATTAAATATATAACACAAAAGAAATACAAACATTTATCAAAATACAGTAGCATCTAAAATCTGTTAAAAAGAACATAAAATATATTTAAGATGCTAAGACCCATAAAAAATGTTATAAATATTAATATTCTTGGAAACCAGAAAATCATAACAGGTATACTTCTTTGTTTTTTTTTTTAATTTTTAATTTTGAAATTTCAGAATTAAATACAGTATACAATTTCTTCATATACATAATATCGGGAGTAAATAGAGTAAACAATCAAATATACTTCACTATTAATAGTAAAATAGATATACTATGAGTCATCATAGCACAAACAAAAATTAAATCCTCTAATATCCCCCTGTTACCAAACAATTTGGGGGGGAATCTATCATTTGAGCAAAACTACACCATGTATATATTAAAAAAAATATTATGAGAGGTTACAGAGCAATATTTTACCAACAACTATTCAGTTCTTTTCCTTGGTTCCGTCGTCCTTCTAAGTAACTCTCCAACTGATCAGGTTCGTAATACACATATCTTATTCCATCCACTTTCATTATGCACTTGCATGGAAATCTAATTGTCAATTGTATACCAAAAGTTCTAGACTGGTTTGCCAATACTAGAATTTTTTTTCACCTTGTTTGTGTCTCCTTGGAGACATCCAGGTAAATCCACAATTTTTGCCCTAAACATAGAGAAGATCTTTTTTGCAAAAACAGTTTTAAAACATTATCTCTGTCCAACGAGGATTTAAACTTGACCAGTAGGGTTCCCCTCTTTTCAATTTGATCAATATAAGATGTTTCCAATAACTCTGTGACATTTAATGGTGTTCCTTCCACAGGTTGATTTCCAATTAGTTGTTCATTTTTCCCTAGTAGGAAATAAGCTTTCAATATCGATGGAAATGTTTCAGGTGTCATTAACAACACTTCCTGAAAATAGTTCTTTAATTGTTCTTTTGGAGCAATCATTTTACACTTGGGAAAGTTTAGTATTCTTAGATTATTATATCTGAGGGAATTTTCTAAGCTTTCCACTTTCTTTTCCAATAATGCTTCTCCTTTTATTATAGACAGCTGTACTTTTTTAATCTGGTTAATGTCTTCCTCAACTTTCATAAGGGTCTCTGTTTTCTGGTTTATGACTGGATTAATATTATAAAAAGCTGTTTGCATTTCTCTTATATTTGCAGACAAATTTACAATGGAATTTTGCATCATTATTATTGCCTGCCATAACGAATCCATGGTCACAACTTTTGGTTTTTCAAACAGTACAAGAGGTGCAGGGATTACTGTTTGAATTAAAGATGTACCTTGTAACTCTCGGTTCCTTGGAAATTGAGCTGTCTTCGTGTCCGTAACGACGGTATAATCATCTGCTGCGGATCGGTCAAAGCCGAATGTCTTATCCACTTGTGGGGAGGAGGTGACTGGGCCTCCCGCCCTCTCGAGCGCCACCATTACTTCTGATGCACCCTCTTCGATTGGGCTCAACACCATAGATGCCATCCGTCCCAGTGGTAAGCCTGGGTCAGCAGCTGTTGCGGCGCTTTTTGGTGGTTAAGGAGTCGCTGGTGCCCCAGGACTAAGAGTAACTTCTCCCTGGGACGGCTGAGCTTGCTCCCCACCTTCCAGACCAGCGGGACTCTTCAGGGGTAAGTTCTCTGACTGTGGGTAGAAACCCGCTATGGTTGTCTGAATAAGTGTGGGTCGCATGGGGGTCGAGGCACCCTCTCTAACCCGGCCTTTACATTTTGTGTGTGGCATCCTTCCACGACGCCAAGAAAAACAGGAAATCAATTTAATAAACAACGGTCCGGGAGCTGCTAACGCCAACACCTCTCATGGAAATGCCATCTTGGATTCCCCCTCATGGATTGTTTTATCTGTCGATATACTTCTTTGTATAAAAACCTAAAATAGCTTGAGACTGATAAAATAATAAAATTAATAAACAAAACCATAATAAAAACATTTTAGACAGATTGGATCAAAGACAACAATTACTAAAAAAAAGCATTAACAAAATCATGTTGTGCTGATAAGCTATGCTATTCATTTTCTGCAAATGCGCTTTTGAAAAGTCAAGTTTTCAAATCAACTTTGAATTTTTTCTTATCTATTTGTAGCTGCAAGTGCATGGGGAGAGCATTCCAAAGTTTGGATCCGGCTATTGATACTGCCCGTTCCCTTATTTGCCTTAACCGAGCTGATTTAATGGTCGGAATAGTCAAAAGGCCTTTATTGGCTGATCTTAAATCTCTTTGCAGAGTATGTATTTTTATTTCAGTGTTCAGCCAGATTATCCTGAATGACTCATGACCCAATTGTCAGATCAGATATTGAGGCAGTGGGTACCTACCATACATTTTTGAAAACAGAATCTTATAATCTATGGAGTGAATTTTCAAAGGATTTAGACAACTAACTTTCATGCTATTATTACCCCTTATACAGTAAGGGGTAATAGTGCGTGGAAAACACGTGGAAACTGCTTTTCTGTACACGCTCCTATTTAATATCATAGCGATATTAAGTCGGAGGCCACCAAAAATAAAAAAAAATTTAAAAATCTGCCTGCGGCCCGCGGGTTGGAAAATGGACACTCAATTCTGCCGGCATCTGTTTTCCGAACCCGTGGCTATCAGCGGGTTCCACAACTGACGCCGGTAAAATTAAGCGTCAGCTGTCAAACTCGCTGACAGCCGCCGCTTCTGCCAATGAGGCACTAGGGACGCGCTAGTGTCCCTAGTGCCTCCTTATTAGCACGGGCCCTCATTTGCATACTGAATCGCGCGCCCAAGAGAGGGGCCTGGGCGCTCGCCTCGGAGCGCCGGCTCTCCCACACATTTCATTGAATCACCCCGTTTGGGAGTTAGCTCACTTAGGGCTGGATTTACTACTACCACCGGGCTCTTTGAATCCCCCGGTAACAGGGGGACGAAACGAGGGGGCAGTCCTGCGATAGTTGGCAGCGATTGCACCTCCACGCTGCGATTGCTGCCGGCTTCGCGTCAAATAACTGCATCATAAAAGGTGTAGTTATTTGGCACGAAACTGACAGCAATAAATGTGCTTACCTTTCGCTGTCGGCGCAGTCTTCGTGGCGTCAGCCCCGGTGCCGCCCCAACTCTTCCTCTTCCGGGGCTGACGCCACCCCGACTCTGCCCCCATCTTGGTATCACATGCGATCTGCTTAGTAAATGACCCCCTAAACCTCTAAAGATGCAAACTTTTTCCCTGCTGAGCACCAAAATGTAGCCACCTAAATTCATTAGGTAGCTAAATTTAACAATGCAAAAAATGGGCTGCTCCAGAGGCATTCCAGAAGTAGTGTCACAACTAGTCAGCTAGAAATTATGTTTTACAGCTGCAAATGTTCTTAAGATCACTGGCTAAGTTTTAGCCATAAAATGTAGGGAGTACAAGCCTATTGGAAAATGTACCCTTGCACTATGAAGAAAAATACCTGTTAATAGACCCCTCTCTTGATATTTTGGTATGCCGATAGTACAATAAAGCAAGTCTGATTGAGTTTTAGAAATGAACAAACTTTTGAAAATAGTTTTTAAACTAAATCGTTGAACCTGCACAAATTCTTACAGGTCTCATAACATTACAGACATTTTGGGGAAAATTCCAAATTGGATTTCCATATATTGGAGAACACATATTGAATTTGTATGATCTCATCAAATCTTGGAAATCTACAATAGGCAGATCCAATATGGATTTCAGTGAATTGTCAAATTGGCAACAAATTTCAGCTAACATGCTTGGCTTTTCCCCAGATTTCGTCAGGAAATCTTTGACAAAATTTAATTTCCTGGCAAAAGCAAGGGAGGATCTGAAAAATTTGATAGACTTGAGTAACACCCAAGATCCCTTTTATTCATTTTGTTCTATATACACCTTTTATTTTAAGATTGCTGCCTTCCAAAGCAGAAACACTAGTTCTCACAAAGGCTGCAGGCATCTACAGTAATGTACAGCCATAGCATGTAGAGGTCAACATGTATATTTAGTATAGCTGTTCTCAAGGTAAACAGTTTGTATGAGCAGTTCCTACTAAACCACACTGCGGGCTTGGTGCCATGCTTTGCTTTCTTTCATTGATACAGCGCACCCCAGAGAATTGATGAGCAGTTTTGTTTAAAGATTGTTTTCAACCCAAAAAGACACAGCTTCCTCGGCGGTTTAACTCAGAACACAATTGCACAAATTGTTCAGCAGTAGTTAATTATGCACCATGGTAACCTGCTGCTTTTAATTATCCTTCACTACACCATAACAGCTGTGAAATGTGCAAGGACAAGCCAAATGTAACTTAAATACTGTGACGTGCTCCAGATGGAGAGGAGAGGTACCTTGCCAAGTGTTTAATTCTAATGTTATACTTTGACATTCTAGTATTTTAAGCTCATTTAAACATCCTTAAAAATATATGCATATGCATGCACTGTATGCAAAATCTATACTATAGAAAGGAGTTGGGGCTTGTCCTATGATTTAGTTCCCTTTTGTGTTTTCTACAATGACTTTATACCCCTTAGGATAGAAATATTAATTATGGAACTTGCTGCTACTGCTTTGATACGGAGCCACAACACATCGAAGGCTCTACTGAGAGTAATTACATCAATTTATACAGATTCCATCCATTGCTCATGCCCTCAGAAGGATTCTTCTTGTTGTTGCACATTCTAGTAAAATTTTATTCCCCTTATTTAATACAGTGCACGTGATAACCATTTTTGGAATTCAAGCCTTTGAAAAACAAAATATTAAAAAAACATCTCTGCCAACTGATCGCTATCAGTATTTTAATTCTATTGACGTTCATAGTCACAGAACTGGAATTCATATGCAATCTCATGAGCATGTACAAGGGAGAGAATAGCATTGCTTTTTTTGCGGCCACCATCTAATAACCTAAGCAGTTTCAACATAGGCAGAAGAAACATTTTTACATGCAGGCAAAGCTTTTGATTGCAGATAGAAGGCTGCAATGGGATTTTAAAGATCTGTAGTCCGGACTCAATGCAGCCCTGGAGGTTTGGGCTGCCACTAGTAGGCAAATAACAGACACATATATTTGGATTTCCCAAATGTCTACTATTTAAAATGGGGATATTCAGCCATTATTTGGTGTGTTGAAATGCTCAAAGCTATCTGAAAGTGCCTGAAAAAGTTAGGGTTCTATCTATTGTTGAGCTCTGTTCCACCTCCAGCCTCATCCCCCCTTTAGACCCATGACTTTTACTCCCTTCTCCCCATCACTACCTCAAATATATTCACTTCTTCTCTGAGTAGGAATTAAAATGAGCACATTGTATTTTCCTTTTTTTTTTTTAATGTGGAAAATCCTGAAAGCCAGACTACGACACTGTCCTTCATTTTACTCTAAACATTTTCTTTGGAATGGAAGCAGAAAACAAGTGGCAGGAAAGAGTTGGGAAAAAGTCTAATTTTTCAGCCAGTTTTTTTTTTTTAAACTTTTTCTTCCTACTTCAAAGAAAGAGTGTCACAATCACCACAGCACTTTCCTTTTGAAAAGCAGCTTTGGCAGTCCCTACCTATCTAGGAAGCTTCCAAACAGCATGCTCACTAAACCACATATGATCCCCCGCCTCCAGCACTCCTACATTACCCTCGCATTATTCACTCTCGCACACCAGCACTCCCAGAATCTCCACTGCACGTGCCCACTCACAGTTCAGTACTCAGAGCCATTATTCACACTCACACATCTCTAAACATATCGGCCTGCATTCAAAGCTGGCGCTCTGTGAGTAAGTTAGCCAGATAAGATTTATCTGGCTAGCTTGCATGGGATATTCAGAGGCATGGCAAATTGCAATGCTGCTGAACATCCCATAATAAATCGTTACTTGGCTGGTCTAACGCATCTTAACCGGATAAGTCCAAATATCGGCATTTATGCAGTTAAGATAACCAGATAAGTAGCCTCACTCTGATCTGCCCAGTGCCCATTGCCCACCCCCAACATATCCAGCAACCTACTTAGCCGGATAAGTTGTTTCTTATCCAACTAAGCAGCGGTAAATATAGGCCTCATTATATGCAGGACACTGAAGTTATTGAAACTAAAAAAAACTTGTTTATTATACCATGTTTTTGCACATCTTCCCTCACTGGCGTAAGGTGATTGACAGGAGCATTAAACAATATGCATAAATGAATAAGAAGAAAAATTAAATAGCATAAAACTAAACTCATTAACATAAAAATACAGTATTGAAATGCAACCCATTGATGAGGGGCAGAAAATGATGGGATGGAATTCAGTGTTGCTTTAAGGTCCTCCATCCCAAACTTGTTTGGCGAGTTCACTACACGGTCATGCAGAAGGTAAAAGTGGATTTCTCTGGTGACAGCAGGAACATCTCCAATCCTTCTCATCCTGTTTAGATAAGGAGGATTCCGTATTAACTCTCCTCCATGAATCTTTGTTCCCATGTATTCCAATAATGCTGGTTAAGAAGAGAAACAAATACTATGGGGTCCATATTCAGCCACTGTGCGGCTAGGCAAGCTAGCCGGATACACTTATCCAGCTAACTTAGGGTATTCAGTGGCATAGCAGTGCCGCTGATTATACTCTGCTATCTTAAAGATAGCCAGATAAATTTATCCGTCTAACTTTAGGACATCTCTGTGGCATGACCAGAGTTAATCAGATAAGTTATCTGACTATCTCTATCATAATTAGCCAGAAAACCTATCTGGGTAACTTGGCTCTTCCCCGATCCACCCATACCCCGTCCAGCTAAACGTTTAGGTGGGTAAGTCACTTATCCGGCTAAGTGGAACCTCCTGACTACAGCCGGATATTCAGAGGCAACACTTAACCGGATAAGTCCGATTTATCCAGCTAATTTTTTTTTTTTTTATGTTGAGCTCTACGTTTCAAATACCAACTTGAACTTTATTCTCTGAGCAAGCCAGTCAGCAAGTATATACTATAAAAATCCCATACTTAATTTTTTACTCTCTCTTTTTAGGAGGTGGGGAGGGGAAGGGTGACAGTGTCCTGTTTTCTTATGTAGCTCCCATTCTGGTCATCTCCTGGGCACAGGGGCACACAAAATTCCATGATCTCTTGGGATTACAGCAGATGGGGTAAAGGAAGTGTTTTCATGGCCCATAGGTTTTTTTCTTCACTCTGGGGTTCCTCTGTACACTACAAATCACTCTCCACCTCAAAGCTATTGTTCAAAATAAAGTCTTTAATGATAACTGGGGGCAGGAAAAAACAAAGCCCAAACCATCTGGAGCACTAGTGGTAATGCACCACAGTATCACAAGTCCAAAATGTGTACAAAAAAATCCACACAGTTTCTTCTCACACTCTCTCCCAAACAGGTAAGCTCTTTGAGGCATGTATCCTTTCTCCCAGTACCTTTGGGATGGTGACATCTTTTCTCTTTCTCAATATCTCACTTCTGCTTCTCTCTTTCTAGAGGCTTTTGACTGAATTTTTTTTTATCAGTCTTTGACTCTAGATTTTCCCAGATAGGATTTCCCTCCTCTGACACCTCCCTGGTACACTCATTCAATTTTCTGAAAAATCCTCTTCACTCTTGGGTCTGCTCAGATTCTCTTCTTTTCCAGGAACCTTTCCTTCTGTGCTTTCTGAAGTCCTAGGAATTCCTCCTCCTGGAATCCTGCAGTTTTCCTGCTCCTCTTCTCCCAGGCCTTCCTGTAGAGGGATAAAGCCTACATAGTGTCATCCACAAAGAGAGACATCTGCTCCTTCAGCCTTATTCTAAGCTGATTCTCGACTCCTTTCACTCAATGGGCACAAGAGTTTGTTAGAACTCAAAACTCTTCCAATGGGGAGTGGTACACTACACTATCACATCTCACTGCGCTGACCTCTCATTTAGGGGCACAGTCTGGATGGACACCTCTGAAACCTTCTACTGGTAAGCTGATCTGTTGAAACCACTAATGCCACAGCACAAAAGACAACCTCTATCAGTAAGGGAAAAAAGTGGGCACCCCGACACACTTATAATGGACATTTATTTGAAAGAGACCATAATGACAAACCAACAGTGGAAAAAACAAAACAATATAATCAAGGATCATATGTGTCTTTCTGGCTTTCTGCAGCTGGGTTAAAAGTCAATCCTGATAAATCAGAAGCTATTTGGTTTTCTAGAAAGATTGTGTAGAGACCCCTTGGGGTCTCCACTAGATGTCCCTGGTCCCAGCTCTTGGGTAGTCAGCTGCTGAGGGACAATCCATTCATTACAGCATCTTCCCCAGAGTTTAGGCAAGGGGGTGCGGGGGGGGGGGGGGGGGGCTAGTCTTGGAGAGTGCAGGGCAGATATAGTTTGACTTTCAGAAGGGAAAGTTGTGTTTTACATATGCTTTCTGAGTAAGGCCTCCAGTTTGACAGAAAAGGAAGAGAGGCACATGCCTTGCAATTCATGTAATAGGGCCAGGAGGAAAAAGGGCAATAGGAGACTTTTGCATTTTTTTCCTGATCTCCACCTTTTTGATCTGTTCCATTCCTGGTTGGCTGAATTCCCTGCTCAGGGTTGTGAGGAGGGACTATACATTTTTCCTGACCAGCATAAGGAGAGGTTGCAGTACCAGTATAGGGTTGGGGTGTGCATTCATTTGCAACATATTGGCAATCCGCAACATATATGCCATATTCGTTGTATTCGTGGGGGTCACAAAATGTATGGCGAACCCCCAGGAGGGTGGGGGGTTGTAGTTAATTCAATTTAAAGGGTTGGGATGGGGTTTTTTTTGGGGAAAACAAATACATATGTAACTAATGAACGGATCAGAGTCCCCTGAGAACGGATGCAACGGATTTGGGTCCTGACGAATACGAATACCGAATGGGATGAATCTGTCCCTGCTGCATATCCCTAGTATAGGGAGAGATCCAAATTCAAGTTTGCAAGTTGTATTTTTTCCATTTGGGAAAGGGAGAGTCTTCTGCCCCCTTCCCTTCCCCTGAACTGGAGACTTTGAGTAACTGTCTCCAGTGTAGGTTTTTCCTCCCAGGAGGCTAGCTTTGCCTTCTGAAGAGGAATAATGGGAGAAACATCAGGAGACCCTCCCCCCCCCCCCCCCCCATCTGGAGATTCCACCCCGGGGCACAGGACACTGCCAGGTGAAGTCAGGATTCAATGTGGACCTCAGGTATTGTGGGAAGGGATCCGGTCATTGTTAGGATTCCCCAGGCCCCTGGAATAATCATTTTTCCTTACCATGGAGGATACCTGGATTCCATGCCCCTGCCTGGAGGGACATTTCCACAGACTCAGAATACTCAAACCCTGTCTCATTTAAGTCTGGGACCACTGGAAGTATCTGGATACTTTATGTTTTGCATATTTATTGATTCTATTATAAGGAATTACAGTAAACTGTAATTTGAACACCCATCCAGTGAGTCCTGCCAAGTTTGTCAGTGTACCTGCTCCCAAGAGCTATGGTAACACACACAGAGGGGAAAACACTATTGTCTGGGCCAAGAAGGTTAGCCTTCACCCCCACAGAAAGGACCCACACCTTGAAGACTTGAGAAATGGGAGTGAGAAGTTTTAGGACAACCCCATTTATAAATTCTTTTATGCCCTTCAGGATATTTGCCATCCACCAAGAAAGGATTACAATTGACACTTCTCTCCTTCCAGTCCTTACCATATTAGAAACCCAAATTCAAGTGAAAATGATAGTCTCGTCTTTAGAAATTTTATTTGATTCTAAGCTTAGTTTTGAACCCCAAATTTCTAAATTGGTTCAAAAAGCTTATTTCTTTTTATGATTAATGTGAAGTTAGGCCTTTTCTGAACAGTTCAGACTTGAGATCTTTAATTCATGCTTTGGTACTTAATCGTTTTTGTATTGTATTTTCAAAGATTATTGTAATTCTTTGTTTCATTGTTTGTCATCTCATTTTATCCAGCAGTTACAACTTGTGCAACACACTGCTGTTAGGCTCATTTTTGGGAAAAGAAAATTCAATCATATCACTCCTTTACTGCAGAAGTTCCATTGGCTCCCAATCTCCTTGCAAATTCAATTCAGAATTGGTGCTGGCCTTTAAAGCTTTTCATTCTGGGACTCAGAATTTGTCCAATCTATTAGTACCTTATGTCCCATGTTATTCCTTCCACTATTCTCACCACGATCTGGTCCGAGTATCTTCTTTTAGAGAAATTGCCTATGAGGGTACTCGGGAAATGTCCTTTGATTTTTTTTGCCCCTGCTTTTGGCTGCTGAAAAAATAAAACCATGGCCGAATGGGTCATTGTGCGTGGGTCATTGCTGACCCCCATTTCAAAACGGGGCCGCAAGTCAAGGCGGCTCTGACTCCTTGAAAAGTAAAATAAAGTTGACAATAAGTATGCTGTGGTGGCTCCCTTCCCCTGACTGCCTCAGACCCCCTCCCCCTGCCCCTGAACCCCTATTGACAAGACATATCCCTCTACCCCTACCCCACCCCTCTAATCCTCCCATCTCAGCCCCCTGACCCTGCACCCAGGACTCCCTCAATTAAGATAAACATAGCCCCTCTTCCCCCTGACCCCCGCAATAGCCTCAGCCCAAATCTTCCCTGATACCCCCAAAAGTCTGAGTCCCCACCCACATGGCCTGAGTCTGATCCCTGGACTTTGCCCCAGTCATATGGCTGGAGCAAAGTAAGGTTGGTACCACCCATCCCTGAACACAGGATCGAGTCTAAGGTAAGGGGGTCTCTAGAGGGGGTAAGGAGAGGGTGTCTATGGATATAAGGGGGGTCAGGGAGATGGGGCTTTGGATATATCAACTGGGGGGTCAGGGAGAGGGCCACCACCACCACCATGTGCTTACTATCAACTTTATTTTTTTTTTTCGGGGAGTCCAGGACACCTCGACTGGAGGCCACAGCCCAACTCAACCTCTCCATTTGGCCGTGCTTTTTTTCTTTTGTTTCCCTGCCATGTTAAATGTGCAGCAGGTGTTCTGGGCATCCCACGTTAGGGTGCTGGGCATCCCACCAAACATCTAACACATGCCAGCAATGTGTTATTTTATTGCTCCTGACCACCTTTTCGGCTGGCCGTGATAAAATATTTGCAAGAATTGCCTAATAATAACCTTCTTTGCATGCATTTCCATTACCTATGCATGCAAATTATATGCAAAGGAAGTCATTGTAATAGGGAACGGTATCTGTGTTGGGACATACAAAATATTACATATATTGTGCAATATACACGATATAATATGTGTTAAAGCCTGTTATTGCGCCATAAGACCCTAAAGAAATTGATGAATGACCCAGTTATATATTTGCAAAAATAAACCCCTCTCCCACACTTCACAAAGTAGATTTGTCACAGTGCTTTATATTTATTAATCCTACATTTGCATTTAAACGAGAGCAGTTGTGTTCTCCACATACAAATATGCAGTGCTACTTAACTTGTTAAAGGACTGCAAGTAAAATGATCACCTGGATCCATATCCTAAGGAAAAGATGAGTCAATTCTAGTTTGTTATCTCTTGTGAGAAAATATTCTTGAAAAATAGAAACACAAAGGTAGAAAAAGACTATTACAACCTACCCAGTCTGCCCATCCATGTCTAGGACTCAGTTGTACAATCCCTACCACTCCCTCAGAGATCCTCTGTGTTTATCGTATACCTTCTTGAATTCAGATACTGTCCTTATCTCCACAGCCTCTATGGGGAAGCTGTTCCATGCTTCCACTACCCTCTCTAAAGAAATATTTCCTTAGATTATCCCCTGTCACCTTTATCCCATGATCTCTTATTCTAGAGCCTCCTTTCCTTTGAATGAGACCTGCCTTCTCAACATGGAAACCTTGGAGGTATTTAAATGGATGCATTGCACGTCCCCTATCCCACCTTTCTTCCAGGGTATACATTTTACATCTTTATGTCTATCCCCATATGGGTTTTTCTCACAGTAAAAAACTTTTTGAAATTGGTAATTGGGGAAACTGAGGCTTATGTTAATTTCCCCCTTTTGGTAATTACAACTTTATTTCACATACATTGTAAGACATCAAAAATTGTCTTTAAAAAACAAGAATATAAGTTAACATAACAAAAGTCCAATAAACTATACCAAATACTAACTAGTCTTACAATCGAAATCCCCAAGGTAAAATGGAGATCCAACCTGGTAATGGAAATAAAAGAACAGAAAAGGAAAAGTTTGCAAAACCAGAAAATATTGGGGCATATTATTACAAGAAGCAAATGTGCTTGCCAATGTACATTGTTAGTAAATAGATCCCATTGAGATGAATAGGATCTATAGATAAATGTGTGAATATGTGTTGGAACAAGTCACATTTCAATAAATATGGCTCATGGATTTGAAACATATTCTGTTTTCCTAAGAGAGAAAAACCAAAAACAAAATGATAAAGTGCTCCTATAATCTATGAAGTTCAAACAAGCACAATCAGAGAGCTGTGGATTTAATTTAAGCTAATAAAGAAAATATTTGAAGTCATATGATCAACCAAAACAGAATTCCCTCTAAAAGAGTCTAATAAAAGCCTTCAGTTGATTCAGCTGTTAAAAAAGTCTTTGCCTTGATGTACAATTCTACACATAGAGCGCGATCAGCCTACTTTTGCTTGCGCATCAGACTCAAGCAAAAGTACGCTTGATTTTAGTAGATACGCGCGGAGCCGCGCGTATCCACTAAAATCCTGGATCGGCGCGCGCAAGGCTATCGATTTTGTATAGCCTGCACCGCCGAGCCGCGCTGCCTCCCCCCGTTCCCTCCAAGGCCGCTCCGAAATCGGAGCGCCTTGGAGGGAACTTTCCTTTGCCCTCCCCTCACCTTCCCCTCCCTTCCCCTACCTAACCCACCCGCCCGCCCTGTCTACACACCCCCCCCTTACCTTTGTCGGGGGATTTACGCCTCCCGGAGGGAGACTTAAATCCCCGCGCGCCAGCGGGCCTGCTGCGCGCCGGGCCGCGACCTGGGGGCGGGTACGGAGGGCGCGGCCACCGCCCCCCGGGCCGTAGCCACGCCCCGTACCCGCCCCCAAAACGCTGCCGACATGCCCCCGGAAACGCCGCGACGACCGGGCCCGCCCCCCGACACGCGTAACTTCAAAGCAAGCGTGCAGGTCCCCATCATTGCTCCATCGTTTTGTTTTATGAGCAAACTCAGGCTGAGAGCAAGAGCATTTTCGGGGACAGCCCCCACACTTTGGAATGAACTACCAGGGAAATTAGAGCTGAGAGGAATTGTCTGAAGTTTTCTAAAATGGTCAAATCTGGTTGTTTACCAGAGTTAATTGAGAATTGTGTTGGTGGGAGATGAGTTGTTTGCAATAGGTGATTGGTCAGATATTAGTATATGGCTGGGTTTTGGCAAATGCAGTTCAAATTTGTTTAAATTTTATGTGTGAATGTACATTTTTTATTTTGCAGTTTTTAAATGTTTGTGATTTTATTATGCATGGATTCTTCAAGTGGGGCCCAAGGTGTAGTAGTAGAGGGGACAACAAAATATTTTTCTTTTGTGCACTCACTCTCTTGAGTTGTACTCAGTTTGCTGACTTCTCCTCTCCGCATAATCTCTGTATCCAGTACCAAAGGACTCTCTTTAGTAAGAGTGATCCAAAACACTGGAGACCTGCGCCTTATTCCAGCTGGCCCCGGCACCCAAGGGCTGAACCTGCGGGGCATGTGGGGTGGTAGTGGTGAAGGTCCTGTTGGGTCTTCCCACTGACCAATACAACAAGGACCTGCAGGTAGCGTTAGCCTTGTCTCGGTCCAAGGGTCCACTTCTACAACATTGTTCAGTTACACAAGACATCCATGCATGTGGGTCAGTGCCACTCTTTAAAATGCTCTGGCTGCAGGCATTAGAAAACCTTTGGGAAATTATAAAATCTCCAATATTTATTTTCTAAATAGATCAGAATGCTACGTAATCACATTTTGGAAAATTAACCTGAGGTTTTTAGACTTTAATTTCTGCTCTAAACTTTTCATTTTAGGCACCTTAGCTTCATTGTCTTTTACAAAAATATTGGACAGAAATTGGCATTTCTCAAAATCTGTTTCAATGACATTAACTTTTTCCAACACATTAAATGTTAAATTTTCCCATTGATCAATTGTATTCTTTAAATCTCCTGCATCCTGAAGCAAAAGTCCCATTCCTCAACTCACTATATCTTGCAGAGTTGAAATTAATTGCCATAAAGTATCCAGTTATTTCTTTGGGGAAATTTGATTTAATAACTTTTCCTCTGCACACAATACCATCTCTAGAAGGCTCAAAATCCAAGAAAGAACACAGAAATGAAGAAAAGGGAAATAGTCACCATTTGGACCTAACAAACATCCAAACCCTTTACATGTAGAAACCAGCAAACAGCAACTCTGTTACCTCCAGTTCTCTTCAAATACTTCTGGACTCCAGTCCTGGCTTTGGCACTAGTCCCATTGTCAAAGGGAAACCCTGTTCTGTACCACTTGGGTCCAGCATTTCATACTCTCTCCCCTTTGCATACATCAGGTGAATTCAAACCAAAACTAACACTGGAGTCACCACTCTGTTCTCAAGCAGTGGCAGTGCCAACTAGGGATGTGCATTCATTTTAAATGAAATAGACAATGGCAACAAAATTGTCAATTTTGTTTTATTTTGGGAGCACTGTGAAACAAAAGAAAAAATAAAATTTCATAAAAATTAGTATTTTGTCTTAGTGCACACTAACGGAACTTAGTGTATGCTAACTAAATGTTACTGATAAGGTAAAAAGTGTCAGTTGAGGGAACAGTTTGTTAGTTAGAGGTATGGTTCTGTATTCCTATAGAATATCTCCTTAGTTACTTGTTTGTGTTGCCAAGGTTGCAACGTGGTATTTGTGGGGGGATGGCCAGTGCACGGCAACAAATGAAAACAAACAAATGATATGATAATACCATCAAGTTCTAGTCAGCAAAAGCATGTCATGCAAATGCATGTTTTGAATTTGCTAATCCTTTTGTATTTTAGGAAAGGGGCCCTGGCATTTTGGGATATGCATACTTTGAATTCCACTGGTAGGTATGGGGATGACTGGTGAGAGGGTGAGTGACTGGGGTTACTGTATGGAATGACAGGTAGGAGAGAGACTGATTAGAGTGGTGAGTGGTGACTAATGTGTGTGTATATGTGTGTGTGTGTATGTGGGGGGGGGGTGACTGGTGAGATGGGGAGTGATTGGCAGGGCCAGTGCTAGAGTTTTTGCTGCCCTGTGCAAACAATTACTGTGCTGCCCCCCCCCCCCCCCCCACACACACACACACATGATTCTTTCAGTCTCTGTCCCAGCCCATCAAATAAAGCCCAGCTCCCTTCTGCAATCTATATTTTTAAAAACTGAAAAGCCCCCACCCCCTCACCTCCGTCACATACGCAGAACACCGACAGAACCTCACCAAATACAGAATGAAGAGATCAGAAAGTATAAACAGAAACGTGCTGAGAAGAACTGAACTGGAACCCACAAAAAGCCAGCCTCTACATGCAGAGCAAAAATGGAAAAACAGGAACATTACCTTTCTTCATAAAACATTAAATAATAAAATCAAGAAATATAAAGCATCAACCATAGTAGTAAAATGATATTCATAAAACGAATAAATATTTTAAACCAGTTAAGGGATAAGAGTATCCAAAATTTCCCAAACAACAATAAAATATTTCAAAATATCTGATGAAATAATATTTTAAGAGAGCAGA
Organism: Rhinatrema bivittatum; assembly: GCF_901001135.1. NCBI lineage: Eukaryota > Metazoa > Chordata > Amphibia > Gymnophiona > Rhinatrematidae > Rhinatrema > Rhinatrema bivittatum. Next base: position 440,155,915 of record NC_042615.1, on the reverse strand, counting down.
AACATCAAATTGCACCCAATAATTAAAACTAATAAGGATTTGAAAATATCCTGCTCTCCATACCTGGGATCTTTTGATTTCCAGTCACTCTGAGATCATCGTGGATTGGGGGAGGTAGTGCCTTACAAATTTTATCTTCCCTTTCAGACACAAGCACAGTACATATTCATGCTATCACATATTCTCTCTCATATACACAGTCTCCTTCTCCCTCTGAGATACATTATGTATGTATGTGTGTGTGTGTGTGTGTGTGCGTGTGTGTGTGTGTGTATGTGTGTGCCTGCAACAGCCTATATGTGACACATAGGCTCTCACAGGCACACAAATATTCACAAACACACACATAAGCACACAGGCTCTCACAGATACATTCACAGGCACATAGGGTCTCACACACACATATATGTACTCACATAGGAACATAGACTGTCACATAGACAGACACACACATAGGCTCTCATAAAGACTCACATATACATATGTGCTCATACATATAGGCTTTCACACAGACAAAAACACATAGGCTCTCATACAGAGACACACAATCACACACATAGGCTCTCACACAGACACACACAAATGCTCTCACATAGAAACATACATGCTCTCACACACACACATAGGTTCTCATAGACACACACAGGCTGTCACTCACACTCACACACACACAAACACAAACAAACACACACACACACACTCAGACATACAAGCTCACACATATACATACAGGGCCTCCTATTGTCATTGGGCCATGATGGGATGAGTTCTACCATGACCCAATAGCCTTGCTGCTTGAGGGGGAAGCAGAGGTTGTGCGTAGGTGCACACACACAAATATAAACACGGGCCTCTCCTTCAGTCACCGGCCTTATACCCCCCCCCCCCCCAAGTGTTCTGCTCCATGCAAATGCATGGTATGCACACCCAGTTGCACCGGGCCTGGTGACTGGGGTGACAGGTGGGAGAGAGACTGGTTGGAAAGGCAAATGGTGATTGTTGAGAGAGAGGCAGACTGGTATATGTATGGAAAGTGACAGGTAAGATCATCATGGCCCAATGACAATCGGAGAAAAATTTTTTTCACTCAACGCACATTAAAGCTCTGGAATTTGTTTCCAGAGGATGTGGTTAGTGCAGTTAGTGTAGCTGGCTTCAAAAAAGGTTTGGATAAGTTCTTGGAGGAGAAGTCCATTAATGGCTATTAATCAATTTTACTTAGGGAATAGCCACTGCTATTAATTGCATCAGTAGCATGGGATTTTCTTAGTGTTTGGGTAATTGCCAGGTTCTTGTGGCCTGGTTTTGGCTTCTGTTGGAAACAAGATGCTGGGCTTGATGGACCCTTGGTCTGACCCAGCATGGCAAATTCTTATGTTCTTATGTTCTTAAGATTAGGATGAGACCGGTTGGGATGGTGACTGGTGAGAGAGAGAGGCAGCCTGGTGTGTGTGGGGGTGACTGGTGAGAGGGGAAGTAACTGTATAAGGTGACAGGTTACCCCCCAAACACACAGACACACACCAGGGGAATTAAAAGTATGCATATCCCAAAATGCCAGGGCCCCTTTCCTAAAATACAAAGGGATTGCCGAATTCAAAATATGCATTTGTATTACTTGCTTTTTGTTTTGCTGATTAGAACTCAATGCTATTATTGTTTCACTTGTTTGTTTACACTTGTTACCAGGCACTAGCCATCCATACTCCCACAAATACCACCTTGCAATCTTGGCAGCACCAACAAGTAAATAAGGAGGCAGACAATGAAAATGCAGAATCATACCTCTAGTCCACGAACTGCATCCCAACTGACATTTTTTAACTTATCGGTAACATTTTCAGTTAGTGTGCACTAGGGATGTGAATCGTTTTCCATATCGTCTTAAAGATAGAAATCGTGTGGCAGGGCAAGAAAATCGTCTTAGGCACGATTTTTTAGTTAAAAAATCGTTAAAAATCGTTTTTTCCGATTAGTGCGCACTAACTCGAGTTAGTGCGCACTAACGGGAGTTAGTGCGCACTAACTGGGAGTTAGTGCGCACTAACTGAAAATGATACAATTTGACACTTTTCAGGTCAGTTAAGGTCAGTTTAGGAATGAATATGTATTCCTATTGGCTGCCCTCTTATTTATTCATGTTACCAAGTTTCCTACTGACAGTATATGGGGGATGGGAAATGGAAACAGTTGGTAGCTTGACAAAACAAGTAATGTGATCAGTCAATCTGACTAGAACTTGTGCCCTAACCCTGATACCAGGGGTATTGTGATCTTCCTGCACACAGTGCCCTATCCCTATTAATACCAGGAGTGTTGTGATCTTCCTGCACACAGTGCCCTATCCCTAATACCAGGGGTGTTGTGATCTTCCTGCACACAGTGCCCTATTCCTGATACTGGGGGTGTTGTGATCTTCCTGCACGCAGTGCCCTATTCCTGATACCGGGGGTGTTGTGATCTTCTTGCACACATCCCGATATCAGGGATAGGGCACTGCATGCAGGAAGATCACAACACTCCTGGTATTAATAGGGATAGGGCACTGCATGCAGGAAGATCACAACACTCCTGGTATTAATAGGGATAGGGCACTGCATGCAGGAAGATCACAACACCCCTGGTATCAGGGATAGGGCACTGTGTGCAGGAAGATCACAATACCCCGGAGGAGTGAGGGTCAGGCAGCTCCCCCCTGTCTGTGAAGCCAGCCTCTCACTAGTAATGCAGGGAGGGAGCTGTCTCAGACTTCACCATCCTCCCCCCCCCCCCCTTACCCACACACCATTCACTAGCTGGGACATGGGGGAAGTCAGGAGTGAGGGTCAGGCAGCTCCCCCTGTCTGTGAAGCCAGCCTCTCACTAGTAATGCAGGGAGGGAGCTGTCTCAGACTTCACCATCCACCCCCCCCCCCCTCACCCACACACCATTCACTAGCTGGGACATGGGGGAAGTCAGGAGTGAGGGACAGGCAGCTCCCCCCTGTCTGTGAAGCCAGCCTCTCACTAGTAATGCAGGGAGGGAGCCGTCTCAGACTTCACCATCCTCCCCCCCCCCTCACCCACACACCATTCACTAGCTGGGACATGGGGGAAGTCAGGAGTGAGGGTCAGGCAGCTCCCCCCTGTCTGTGAAGCCAGCCTCTCACTAGTAATGCAGGGAGGGAGCTGTCTCAGACTTCACCATCCTACCCCCCCCTACCCCCCCACACCATTCACTGGCTGGGACATGGGGGAAGTCAGGAGTGAGGGTCAGGCAGCTCCCCCCTGTCTGCGAAGCCAGCCTCTCACTAGTAATGCAGGGAGGGAGCTGTCTCAGACTTCACCATCCTCCCCCCCCCCCTCACCCACACACCATTCACTAGCTGGGACATGGGGGAAGTCAGGAGTGAGGGTCAGGCAGCTCCCCCCTGTCTGTGAAGCCAGCCTCTCACTAGTAATGCAGGGAGGGAGCTGTCTCAGACTTCACCACCCACCCCCCCCCCTCACCCACACACCATTCACTAGCTGGGACATGGGGGAAGTCAGGTGTGAGGGACAGGCAGCTCCCCCCTGTCTGTGAAGCCAGCCTCTCACTAGTAATGCAGGGAGGGAGCTGTCTCAGACTTCACCATCCTCCCCCCCCCCCCCTCACCCACACACCATTCACTAGCTGGGGAATGGGGGAAGTCAGGAGTGAGGGTCAGGCAGCTCCCCCCTGTCTGTGAAGCCAGCCTCTCACTAGTAATGCAGGGAGGGAGCTGTCTCAGACTTCACCATCCTCCCCCCCCCCCCCTCACCCACACACCATTCACTAGCTGGGACATGGGGGAAGTCAGGAGTGAGGGTCAGGCAGCTCCCCCCTGTCTGCGAAGCCAGCCTCTCACTAGTAATGCAGGGAGGGAGCTGTCTCAGACTTCACCATCCTCCCCCCCCCCCCTCACCCACACACCATTCACTAGCTGGGACATGGGGGAAGTCAGGAGTGAGGGTCAGGCAGCTCCCCCCTGTCTGTGAAGCCAGCCTCTCACTAGTAATGCAGGGAGGGAGCTGTCTCAGACTTCACCATCCTCCCCCCCCCCCCTCACCCACACACCATTCACTAGCTGGGACATGGGGGAAGTCAGGAGTGAGGGTCAGGCAGCTCCCCCCTGTCTGTGAAGCCAGCCTCTCACTAGTAATGCAGGGAGGGAGCTGTCTCAGACTTCACCATCCACCCCCCCCTCACCCACACACCATTCACTAGCTGGGACATGGGGGAAGTCAGGAGTGAGGGTCAGGCAGCTCCCCCCTGTCTGTGAAGCCAGCCTCTCACTAGTAATGCAGGGAGGGAGCTGTCTCAGACTTCACCATCCTCCCCCCCCCCCCCTCACCCACACACCATTCACTAGCTGGGACATGGGGGAAGTCAGGAGTGAGGGTCAGGCAGCTCCCCCCTGTCTGTGAAGCCAGCCTCTCACTAGTAATGCAGGGAGGGAGCTGTCTCAGACTTCACCATCCTCCCCCCCCCCTCACCCACACACCATTCACTAGCTGGGACATGGGGGAAGTCAGGAGTGAGGGTCAGGCAGCTCCCCCCTGTCTGTGAAGCCAGCCTCTCACTAGTACTGCAGGGAGGGAGCTGTCTCAGACTTCACCATCCTCCCCCCCCCCTCACCCACACACCATTCACTAGCTGGGACATGGGGGAAGTCAGGAGTGAGGGTCAGGCAGCTCCCCCCTGTCTGTGAAGCCAGCCTCTCACTAGTAATGCAGGGAGGGAGCTGTCTCAGACTTCACCATCCTCCCCCCCCCCCTCACCCACACACCATTCACTAGCTGGGACATGGGGGAAGTCAGGAGTGAGGGTCAGGCAGCTCCCCCCTGTCTGTGAAGCCAGCCTCTCACTAGTAATGCAGGGAGGGAGCTGTCTCAGACTTCACCATCCTCCCCCCCCCCTCTCACCCACACACCATTCACTAGCTGGGACATGGGGGAAGTCAGGAGTGAGGGTCAGGCAGCTCCCCCCTGTCTGTGAAGCCAGCCTCTCACTAGTAATGCAGGGAGGGAGCTGTCTCAGACTTCACCATCCTCCCCCCCCCCCCCCACCCACACACCATTCACTAGCTGGGACATGGGGGAAGTCAGGAGTGAGGGTCAGGCAGCTCCCCCCTGTCTGTGAAGCCAGCCTCTCACTAGTAATGCAGGGAGGGAGCTGTCTCAGACTTCACCATCCCCCCCCCCCTCACCCACACACCATTCACTAGCTGGGACATGGGGGAAGTCAGGAGTGAGGGTCAGGCAGCTCCCCCCTGTCTGTGAAGCCAGCCTCTCACTAGTAATGCAGGGAGGGAGCTGTCTCAGACTTCACCATCCTCCCCCCCCCCCTCACCCACACACCATTCACTAGCTGGGACATGGGGGAAGTCAGGAGTGAGGGTCAGGCAGCTCCCCCCTGTCTGTGAAGCCAGCCTCTCACTAGTAATGCAGGGAGGGAGCTGTCTCAGACTGGTATCAGGGTTAGGGCACTGTGTGCAGGAAGATCACAACACTCCTGGTATTAATAGGGATAGGGCACTGTAAGAGATGACTGTAGTAGATTGAATAAAGATCTGATGTTTCTGCTCTCCTCACACCAAACAAAAACAACACACAAGCAGAGAAGCCCTTCTTACAAAGCTGAGCTAGTGAGTTAAGTAGGAGGAAAAGTAAACATACTGGTGCCAGTGTGGCTACTTAAAAAATACACTTACCAACAATCAATTACATATATTTGAACTGTGTACAGTTCCAGCCAGGACCACCTTTCTAAAATGCACAGTGATTGGCAAATTCAACATGCACTAGCATTTCAGGTGCCTGCTAACAAAAATAATAAACAAACAAGTTCTAGTCACGTGAGTGCTGATCATTACATTACTTTTTTTGTCAAGCTTCCAACTGTTTCCATTTCACATCCCCCCAACCATATTGGTAACATCAATAGATAAGAGCACAGCCAGCCAATAGGAATACATACATACATATTCATTCCTAAGTGACCTTTACTGACCTGGGAAGTGTGAACACTTTGTTTCATTTTCTGTTGGTGTTCGTTAGTTTCCAGTTCCATTTCCCATCCCCCCAACCATCACCTCAGTGGTAACCTTGGTAATATCAATAGATAAGAGGGCAGCCAGCCAATAGGAACACATATTCATTCCTAACTGACCTTCAGTGACCTGGAAAGTGTTTATTTGTATCATTTTCAGTTAGTGCGCACTAAATCGAGTTAGTGCGCACTAACGGGGAGTTAGTGCGCACTAACTCGAGTTAGTGCGCACTAACACGATTTAATGATTTTTAACGATAAATCGTTAGAATTTCTATTGTATCGTGTTCTATAACGATTTAAGACGATATAAACATTATCGGACAATAATTTTAATCGTTGAAAAACGATTCACATCCCTAGTGTGCACTAACTATAGTTAATGCATGCAAACATCCAGTCAGCACTCACTAAGACCAATTAATGCACACTAATTAAGGAAATCCGAAATAAACACCTCCGAACCATTTTAAAAATACAATCAAACAGATAACAACCCAAAATCAAAACATGAAAAAAAAAAAAATCAATGCACACCCCTCATACCAATAAGGAGCTGGTTGAAACAAGAGCTCCTCCATTAGGACCCAGAGAAACCAGAGTCAAGCATGTCAACACAGCCAGTACTAATGCATCCAGTTTTGGGGAAATGGAAAGTAAAAATGCTGTTGATCCCAAGTACATTATCCCTGAAGCCTTCCCTGCCACAGGACTATGGACCATAAAGCACCCAATCATGCCTACAGAATAAGCATCCACTGCAGGATAAGAATAAATCTTCCTTTTTCATTTACCCATAAACAAAACAAAAATAAAAAGTTTGTTCCAGGTACAAAGCAGGGAGTATTTTCGAGCTCAGAATACACCAAACAGTGGCAATCTTGAATACCCACAGGTGCTGCCAGTGCTTATACTCCTGTTCCTGGAAAGAGGTGGCCATTTGTATTGAACTGACTCTTGCGGGTATAAAATCTACTGTAGTATTTTGAAAACTAACTACTCAATATTCAAAATGGCAGTGAGTGGGAAAGTTAGCTGGATAAGTTGCCATAGCTAAATTGTCCCGACATTGTAACTGTGAAGCATGGGGGGTGGGGGGTGGGGTGGATTATATAAATTCAATGTGAACAACTTTGTTGCAAACCTTTGATGTATAACCTACAGCAGATAACGGTTTTGTTTTCATATCCGGGCTGTTTCTTAAGCATGTTGTTCTCCTGATTATATGGTCCGGTCTGTAGGTTGCTTTATGTTGTTGTTTCAATAAAAATCTTTAAATTAAAAAAAAAAAAAAAAATTGTCCCAGGTATTCAGTCTGTAACTGCACAGGTTGCATAGGCTCAACTAAAGTTACCCAGAAAGTTTCTCCAGGTAACTTTGTTGCTTCCTGGTTTACTAAACATTCCCCTGTCTCCCCCAAAAAATATGTCGAGTCGACGCCCCAATCCCTCCTTCTTTCTGCCTGCCATGATAAAAAATATATAGCTATGGCTGAGCAGATTCCTCCTCCCCTCCCAACATATATTAGTGTAGCCAGGCAGACCTCCCCTCCTACCTTCACAACATATTACATTTTAGCATGGCCAAGCTGCCCAATATCCTCCCCCATTCTATCCCACACTTCCAACAAATGCATTGTCCTAAATTCCTGCTTCCCATTTCCACTTGTGACCTCCCAAAAGTTTTCCCCAATTCAGAGCAGGTGAAGGGAAAGTTCTTACCTCCTCCTACTTCATGGTGCACTAAAAGATGAATTTTAAAAGCCTGGTGTGCGCCAAACAGGCAGCGTCGAGAGCATATCCGGCCGGTGCGTGCCGCATGGATTTTAAAAGTCGTCCGATTATGTGTGTATCTCCTGTTATGCATGTACACAAGTGAGCAGCTGCAAAAAAAGGAGAGGGGGCATGGGTGTGGCCAGGGTGGGGCATGGGTAGGACATGGGCGTTCTGGGACTTTAAGATGAAATGTGCGCATAAGCATGCATGCTGCACATAAGCAAGCATCGGGGTCCCCTGCCATGTAACTTCACTACTGCTATGGATGGCGTGCAAGTAATAAAAAACAAAAATTCTAGACTAGTCAGTGGGGTGTTAAGGGTTGATGTTAACATGGTAAAAGGGAGGATATTTAATGTGGGAGGTTAGGAAGACCTATCCCTTACCCAAGTAAACTGGAAAAAGCTGATCAAACTGGTATTTGAGTCGGCATGCACGTCTACTAAAATCTCCCCACTTACGAGGCAGAGGGTGCATTTGTACGCACATGCTGATGTCCATATGAAATTGTGCATACACATAAGTGCGTGTAGCCTATTTTAATCATTTGTTCATATATGTGTGTGTTAAGATATTGAGGTGTTTGGTGAATTCTCAGGGGCAACAGTGATGTTATCTCCTATGAGGAGGAGCCCCATAAGGAAATGAAGCACCGGGCTAGACTCAGGTGCACAAACACAGAGAATGTATCTTTTATTATACAGCTATTGTGGTCCACCAGAGGTGGCAGTAGAGAGTAGATAGAGAGCAACAGTCTGTGATCCTTGGTGTAGGAGAACCGTCCCACAATGGTAGTGTAAGGCCCCGATGCAGATGTCCAGTAAGGCACTGTAGGACAGACTGGCAGATGTTATACAAACTCCTTGTAGCTGAGTAGATAGAGTTCCCAGTGAGCAGTAGAGAGAGGATAGGTATAAACAGTCTGAGGTCCTCGGCAGAGGAGACCCGTTCCACCATGGTGGTGTAGGGCCCGATGCAGATGAACAGCGAGGAGAGAAGATGGACAGACTGGAGAAGTATTACTCACTTTCTGTAGTTGTAGGTAGTGCTCCAATAGGTTGAAGAATATGGAGCAGGCACCAGGATAGACACACAGGCTCTTGAGGTGTGAGTACCTGTATCAGGATAGGCGCCTGGAAATAAGCAATGGGCCTCCGAGGAGCAGGTACCCAGGTTAATAGACCCCGAAGTGTGAAGGTGGCTTCCAGCAGAGTAGAAGCGGCAGAGCAGCTTCAGACCGGAGCGAATCCAATCTGTTGCTAACTCGGTGGAGGGTGCAGTAAGGGGACGCTATGGATGCTACGGAAAACATTCTCCCGAGGCTGGTGGAGAAGTCTGAAATAGAGGTGAGGCATTCGGGCGAAGCCGTCTAAGACCAATGGACGCAACAGTACCCCCCTTCAAATGGCCTCCTCCAGACCCCCTATCTGGTCTTGGTTTCCAAAGATGTGAACGATGATACTGGTTCAGCATCTCTTTGTCTAAAATGTTAGACATAGGTTCTCACAAGTTATTTTCTGGTTCAAAGCCCTCCCATGACAGGAGGTATTCCCATACTCTGCCTCTCTTCCATACATCAAGTATAGCATCTACTTTGTATTCGAGGTCCTCTTCTGTATCAACAGGAGGGGGATCTGGTGTCTTGGTGCTGAATTTGTTGGATATGAGCAGTTTTAGTAAAGAGACATGAAGCGCGTTATGGATCTTCATTGCTGGAGGAAGTTTGAGACTGTAGGAGAGATTGCCCAGACGTCGGAGGATGGGAATGGTCCGACATAGCGTGGAGCAAAGCAAGCAGATGGCAACTTCAATCTAAGGTGCTTTGTAAACAACCAGACCTTATCACCAGGCTTAGGTTCAGGAGCCTTGCCGTGATGCATGTCATAGTCTTGTTTTGATCAAATTCCAGCTTTGATGAGCAACTCCTTTGTCTTCTTCCAAAGTTGATGAATTTCATTGGCAGTGGCTTGTGCTGCTGGGGACGACACAGAAAGTGGAAGTGGCAAAGGTGGTGAAGGTAGTCGTCCATATACCACTTCGAATGGTGTTGATCCAGTAGATGTTGCTGGATGAGAGTTGATGGAAAACTCCACCCATGGTAGAAGTTCAGCCCAGTCATTATGACATGAAGATACATAGGCTCTAAGGAACACTTTGAGGGTACGGTTCATCCTCTCAGTTTGACCGCTGGATTGCGGATGGTAAGATGAAGTGAAGTTGAGAGTGATATCGAACTTCTTGCAAATAGCCTTCCAGAAAGTGGCTGTGAACTGTACGCCTCTGTCTGAGACTATGTGCTTGGGTATTCCGTGCAGATGGAATATGTGGCTAATGAAGAGCTTTGCAAGTTCACTTGCAGAAGGTAAACCAGGAAGTGCCACAAAGTGAGCCATTTTTGAGAATCTATCCACCGTTACCCAGATAGTGTTGTTGCCCTCGGAGAGGGGTAAGTCCACCACAAAGTCCATGGCAATGTGAGTCCAGGGCTCATCCGGTATGGGTAAAGGTTGTAGTTGGCCCCATGGACAACCGGGCTGAGGCTTTTGTCTGACACAGTTGGTACAGGCCACTACATATGCGGAGGCGTCTTCTCTCATAGACGGCCACCAGTAGAATATTTGCAGCTTTCCCAGGGTTCTCCATTGACTGGGATGTCCAGCCAATTTAGAGTCATGAGCCCATGCTAATACTTTCTTCCAGAGATTGGCAGGCACAATCGTCTTGCCCGCAGGTACTGGATGAGTGGCTGAAAGAATGACTCTCTCAAGTTCAATGATGTGTTGCGGAGTGTCAGGCACATCTTCAGATAAGAAGGTGCGAGATAGAGCGTCCGCTCTGATGTTTTTATTTCCAGGTCGGTACTTTAAGATGAAATTAAACCTGTTAAAGAACAGGGACCACCTTGCCTGTCTATGGTTGAGGCGCTGGGCGTGACAAAGCTTTCTAGGTTTTTAGGCTCAGTAAAAACCGTAATCTGGTGTTGAGCACCCTTGAGCCAGGGTCTCCACTCTTTGAACGCCATCTTTATCGCCAACAATTCTTTATCTCCGATTCCATAGTTCCTCTCAGCCGGTGTGAATCATCTGGAGAAGAAGGAACATGGCCGCAGGATCTTGGAGTCACTGGTTTGACTTAACACAGCCCCTACGCCAACATCAGAGGCATCCACCTTGACAATAAAGGGGCATGTAGGATCTGGGTGATGGAGACATGGCTTGCTGGAGAAAGCGTCTTTCAGTTTTTGGAAAGCGGTGACAGCCTCTATAGACCAATTGGCAACATTGGCACCTTTCTTTGTCAGAGCTGTTAAAGGCACAGTCAGTGAGGAGTAATTCTTAAGGTTCTATAGTAATTTGTGAATCCCAGAAACCTTCTGAGAGCCTTTAATCCAGTAGGTTGGGACCATTTCTGAATACTCTCCAGCTTTTGTGGGTCCATCTGGAACCCCTTGTTAGACACTATGTACCCTAGGAATGGTACAGATTCCTTGTGGAATTCGCATTTGGACAGCTTAGCGTATAGACGGTTCTCCCGCAGTCTTTGTAACACTCTCTTGACATCCGTAATGTGGGTATTCAGAACTTGAGAGAAGATCAGGATGTCGTCCAAATAGACAACGACACATTGGTAGAATAGATCATGTCATTCATCATGTTTTGGAAGACAGCTGGGGCGTTGCATAAGCCGAATGGCATCACCAAATACTCAAAGTGTATTGAAAGCTGTCTTCCATTCGTCACCTAAACGAATGTGGACAAGGTTATATGCTCTTTTAAGATCCAGCTTGGAGAAGATCTTAGCCCCTTGTAGGTGGTCAAACAGCTCAGAGATCAGTGGTAAGGGATAGCGGTCTTTGACCGTGATCTCGTTTAGCCTACGATAATCAATGCATGGACGTAGGGTTCCGTCCTTCTTCCCCACAAAGAAAAACCCTGCTCCTGCAGGAGACTTGGATGGCCTTATGAAACCTTTTTGTAGATTTTCTTGGATATATTCCGACATCGCTTTATTCTCCACCACCGAAAGGGGGTAGACTCTTCCCTTGGGTGGTTCGGTATTCGGTTTCAAGTTCATCGCACAGTCATAAGATCTGTGTGTAGGAAGGATATCAGCGGCTTCTTTAGAGAACACATCTTGAAACAATGCGTATTGAGGTGGTAACCCAGGCATCAATGGAATTGAAGGCATACACGGTAGTGGTGAAACTTCCTTTATCCATTTGCCATGACAATCTGGGCCCCAACATGAAAGCTCTAGTGTAGCCCAGTTGAATTGAGGCATGTGCTTTTGTAGCCATGGTAACCCGAGTACTAAGGGGTGCATAGCCTTTTCAAGCATGAAGAAGGAAATTGATTCCTTATAAAGAGCTCCAGTCCTTAAGCTACCGGTTCCATTTGTAGGGTTACTTCACCCGGGAAGGGCTCCCCATGAATAGAGGATAACAGAAGCAGAGGCTTCATAGTCATAGTGGGGATTCGCAGATGTTCCACTAGACGTCTCAGTATAAAATTCCCTCCGGCCCCGGAGTCCACTAGGGCAAGAGTCTGGAATTCAAGTGGTCCATTTATCAAGGAGACTGGCAGAGAGAGTGGAGGAGAAGGTGCAGTTAGACCTAAGAAGAGTCCTCCCTTAGCCATAATACATGCAGAGGCCTAATCTTCTCTGCATTCTTCTCTCCTTAGAAGTCAGGTGACTATGGCCCAGTTGCATTGGTTCTTCTTTGCCCACAACCGCTTTAGACTGAATAGGCTTAGGTATTGTCTTGACTCGGATTTCTTCCTGGCTAGGTCTCTTGGAACCTTTAACTTCTTGAACCTTATCCCGAAGTCGTTAGTCAATTCTTGTGGCTAACTTCATCGAGCTGCCAATTCATCTTTCAATCGGGAGTTCAGGCCTTCAAAGAAAAGAGTCTTCAGGCATCTCGAGTCCCAGTTCAACTGAAGCCAAAGTCTTGAACTCGATGGTGAAGTCTGGTAAAGGTTTATTACCTTGCTGTAGATGAACCAATGTGGATCCTGTGATTGTGTACCTGGCAGGGTCATCAAATACGGACTTGAATAGTTCCAAAAACCCAGCAAGGTCCTTCAGGATGGGGTCATCACGCTCCCACAGCGGAGTAGCCCAAGTTAGTGCTCTTCCATCCAGATAAGACAGGATATATGTAGTCTTGGCATAGGCTGTGGGAAAATGATTAGATTGAAGTGCAAAATACATGCAGCATTGGTTGAGGAATCCCCTGCATCTCCAGGCTTCCCCTGAGAAGCGAATAGGAGCGGAGAGGAGTACAACTGTTTTAACCGCCACTTCTGGCGGTGTTTCTTCTTTACCTGAGGTAGTAGAAGCATTCATCTGTGAGTGCAGTAGATTAAAGGCCACAGTCAAGCTATCCAGCGAGTTCTGTTGTTCAATGAGTCACTGGGCCAGGCCTGGAATGGCCTGCAACGCGGTGAACTGAGCCGAATCCATGGAGTTAGCAATCTGTTATGATATTGAGGTGTTTGGTGGATTCTCAGGGGCAACAGTGATGTTATCTCCTACGGGGAGGAGCCTAGGGAACTGAAGCACTGGGCTAGACTCAGATGCACAAACACAGAGAATGTATCTTTTATTATACAGCTATTGTGGTCCACCAGAGGTGGCAGTAGAGAGTAGATAGATAGCAACAGTCTGTGATCATTGGCGTAGGAGAACCGTCCCACAACGGTGGTGTAAGGCCCCGATGCAGATGTCCAGTAAGGCACTGTAGGAGAGACAGACTAGCAGATGTTATACACACTCCTTGTAGCTGAGCAGATAGAATTCCCAGTGAGCAGTAGAGAGAGGATAGGTATAAACAGTCTGAGGTCCTCGGCAGAGGAGAACCGTTCCACCATGGTGGTGTAGGGCCTGATGCAGATGAACAGCGAGGAGCAGAAGATGGACAGACTGGAGAAGTAGTACTCACTCTCTGTAGTTGTAGGTAGTGTTCCAGCAGGTTGAAGAATATAGACACACAAGCCCTTGAGGAGGAGTACCTGTATCAGGATAGGCACCTGGAAATAAGCAACGGGCCCCTGAGGAGTGGGTACCCAGGTTAGTAGACCCCGAAGGGTGAAGGTGGCTTCCAGCAGAGTAGAAGCGGCAAAGCAGCTTCAGACCGGAGCGAATCCAATCTGTTGCTAACTTGGCGAGAGTCAGCAAATGGGCAACATTTTGAAGGAGGAAGCAGTGGCGTCACTCGAGGGGGACGCCCCCGAGGTTCGCACCAACACTGCTACAAGACGAGAGGCGTGCGCGCGTGCTCTAGGAGGCTTCAGGTCAACATGGCGGAACACTGCGCCAGAGCCACTCCGGGGAAGCCGGAGGGTGCGGCAAGAAGACGCTATGGACGCCATTCTCCCGAGGCTGGTGGAGAAGGCTGAAATATAGGTGAGGCATGTCGGGCAAAGCTGCCTAAGACCGTCGGACGCAACAGTGTGTATGTTATAATATGGAAGTTTGCTTTGGTGCGAGCCGGTATACAAGTACATGTACGCCTGCAGGGTTGTTTCAAAGATACCATCCCTATGCTGATAGCTCTCAAAGCTACCAGAACATAGTATTAATTTATTCACTGCATTCAAGCAATGATTGGCCCTTCAGCTATTAGAGAAGAGACCAGTCCCCTTCTCATGCATATGTGCTGAACACATGCAGTTTCCCATAAAATAGATGATCTTTTGAACTACGTTTCCCATGATATCTCAAAAAGACGATGTTTTTGACATTTAGAGTGTTATTTTCAAAGCCATTTCTGTGGGTAAAACAATGCTTCACATTTGGACTGGGCTTTATTAAAATTGGCCATCCTATATATGGGTACAATTATACGGTGAATTTTAAAAGCCCAACGCGCACCAAAACCTGGAGATACATGAATATGTTGAGCTGGTGTACGCCAAGCAATTTTAAAAGCCACCCGAGTAGATGCATATCTCCTGCTGTGCACACAAATGAAAAGTTCCAAAAAAGGGGTAGGTCGTGGTCATGGTCTGGGTGGGGCATGGCTGTTCCTGGATTTCATCTTTCAAATTGTTGTGTAAATACTTACTCGCATTAGCGAGCACCAGGGACCTCTGCCTCGTAGCTTTACTTCTACGGAGGACATTTAAGTTATAAAATAAGGATGAATAGATAGATCAGTGGGGTTTTAAGGGCGGGGGCTAATGGGAAAATGAGGCTTTTAAACTAGAAGGGTTTGGAAGTCTTATCCCTTACCTGGGTGAAATGGGAAAACTGGTAATGGCGTCAGCACACTTGTCTATTAAAATCCCCTTCCACTTACTCGGTAGAAGTGGCGCACAGGCACGAACTTACTTAAGATTGCAAGCACATGTATGTGCGGTCAGCTATTTTATAACAGACATGCAGATACTCGCGTATGTTATAAAATGGCCGCATCCCTGGGCGCGGGCCAACGAATGTGTGCACATGAGCACTCACGTGCCAGTTTAAACGTTACCGTCCCTATGTGTAGTTCCACTATAGGTATAACTTTACCCGCAGTGTAAGGAGGTGCTCCCAGGAAGGGGTTGGGGAGGGGGTTCCATTTACACGCATATTTCTGAATTTTCAAAAGCAGAGTTGCTTACCTGTAACAGGTGTTCTCCTAGGACAGCAGGATATTAGTCCTTACTCATGGGTGACATTATCGGATGGAGCCCAGCATGGAAAACTTTTGTCAAAGTTTCTAGAAACTTTGGCTGGCACACTGAGCATGCCCAGCATGCCACTAACCACGTGTCCACGTGGGGTCTCTCTTCAGTCTCATAACAGAATTACAAAAAAATAAAATAACAAACAGAAGAGCAACCCAATTCCACAGGATGGCAGGAGGGTTTCGTGAAGACTAACATCTTGCTGTCCTAGGAGAACACCTGTTACAGGTGTGCAACTCTGCTTTCTCCTAGGACAAGCAGGATGGTAGTCATCATACAAGAGTGAATATGTAGCTACAGGCTGCTCCCAAACTTTACTAACTCACAGGCACATAACCTGGTGCAAACGGGCATTACAACTCTGGTGCTGTGGAGAACAGTGGGAGGCAGCTTGAACCCGAAAAAGGGCAGGAAGAGTTGGGTTCTATAGCTGAAACAGAATATTACAAAGGGCAGACTGACCGAAACTGCTGTCGTGTTGGCCACGCTGTCCAAACAGTAATGGGCAGCGAACATGTGGAGAGAACTCCACTTTGCAGCCTTGCAGATCTCGGCCATGGGGACAGCTCACAATTGGGCCACCAAGCAACCATGGCTCTGAAAGAGTGAGCCTTGATATGGCCTCCAAGCTGAAGGCCTGTCTGCACATAGCAGAAGGAAATACAGTTTGCCAGCCAGTTTGACAGTGTTTGCTTCGTAACCTCAACTCCCAATCTATTCCTGTTGAAAGAGATGAAGAGCTGTGGGGACTGCCTGTGACCTGCTGTCTGCTCGAGAAAGAAAGATAAGGCCCTCTTGCAATCTAAGCTGTGCAGAACCCATTCGCCCTGGTGTGAATGAGGCCAGGGAAAAAAGGTGGGGAAAACAACTGACTGGTTAAGATGAAAATCAGTCATCACCTTAGGCAGGAACTTAGGGTGAGTAAGGAGGACCACTCTATCATGAAAGAACTTCATGTAGGGTGGATACATCACCAACGCCTGAAGTTTGCTGACCCTGCATGCCAAAGTGACCACAACCAAGAACATGACTTTTCAGGTTAGGTACTTCAGATCACAGGAGCGCAGTGGCTGGAAAGGATCTTGCATGAGCTGAGCCAACACCACGTTGAAGTCCCAAGACACAACAGGAGGCCTCAAGAGAGGCTTCAGCTGAAGCAGGCCCCACAAGAATAGGCCCACTATGGGCCGCATGGAGACAGGTGAACCATTGACACCTTGGTAGTAGGCCTCAATGGCATTCAGGTGCACTCTGACCAAGTTAGTCTTCAGACCAGTGTCCGAAAGATGCAGTAAATAGTCAAGCAACCTCAGAGTGGGGCAAGAGAATGGATCCAAGCCATGACTCTCACACCAGATGGAAAACCTCTTCCACTTCAAGTAATAACACTTCCTGGTGAAAGGCTTCCTGGAAGATACCAGGACCAGAGACACACTGTCAGAGAGGTCAATGTGCTGCAAAACTAGCCTTTGAACATCCAAGCTGTCAGAGACAACACCCTGGGATTGGGATGGCGCAGCCTGCCCTGATCCTGTTAGATCAGGTTGGGGGAGGTCCCCAGATCGATTGGCTCTCTGACAAAGAGGTTCTGCAGGATCAGGAACCAGACTTGTCATGGTCAACGAGGGCAATGAGAATCATGGTCCTCCCCCCCCCCCCCCATTCTGTTGGAGCTTCAGGAGAGTCTTCATCACAAGTGTAAGTGAAGGAGGATAGGCATACAGAAGGCCCTCGCCCCAATGGTTGGCCAATATATCTGAAGCTGGCTTTACATCTCCTCTGTACAGGGAGCAGAAGTGGCTCACCTAGTTGCTGCATGGGGGAGGCGAAGAGGTCCATGCCCGAGATCCACTTGTAGGGTCGGAACTCTTGACTCAGCTGGTCCGCCACCACATTCTTCGTCCCAGCCAGGTATATGGCCCAGAGCATCATGCCCTGGGACTGAACCCAGGACCAGGACTTGGTGAGAGAGGTAACGGTGGTGGGGACGCTTGGCAATAGTCATCATAATATGATCAAATTTGATTTAATGACTGGAAAAGGAACAGTGTGCAAATCCAAGGCTCTCGTGCTAAACTTTCAAAAGGGAAACTTTGATAAAATGAGAAAAATTGTTAGAAAAAAACTGAAAGGAGCAGCTACAAAAGTAAAAAATGTCCAAGAGGTGTGGTCATTGTTAAAAAATACCATTCTAGAAGCACAGTCCAGATGTATTCCACACATTAAGAAAGGTGGAAAGAAGGCAAAACAATTACCGGCATGGTTAAAAGGGGAGGTGAAAGAAGCTATTTTAGCCAAAAGATCTTCATTCAAAAATTGGAAGAAGGATCCAACAGAAGAAAATAGGATAAAGCATAAACATTGGCAAGTTAAATGTAAGACATTGATAAGACAGGCTAAGAGAGAATTTGAAAAGAAGTTGGCTGTAGAGGCAAAAACTCACAGTAAAACCTTTTTTAAATATATCCGAAGCAGAAAGCCTGTGAGGGAGTCAGTTGGACCGTTAGATGATCGAGGGGTGAAAGGGGCACTTAGAGAAGATAAGGCCATCACGGAAAGATTAAATGATTTCTTTGCTTCGGTGTTTACTGAAAAGGATGTTGGGGAGGTACCCATAATGGAGAAGGTTTTCATGGGTAATGATTCAGATGGACTGAATCAAATCACGGTGAACCTAGAAGATGTGGTAGGCCTGAATGACAAACTGAAGAGTAGTAAATCACCTGGACCGGATGGTATACACCCCAGAGTTCTGAAAGAACTAAAAAATGAAATTTCAGACCTATTAGTAACAATTTGTAACTTATCATTAAAATCATCCATTGTACCTGAAGACTGGAGGATACAAATGTAACCCCTATATTTAAAAAGGGCTCCAGGGGCGATCCGGGAAACTAAAGACCGGTTAACCTGACTTCAGTGCCAGGAAAAATAGTGGAAAGTGTTCTAAACATCAAAATCACAGAACATATAGAAAGACATGGTTTAGTGGAACAAAGTCAGCATGGCTTTACCCAGGGCAAGTCTTGCCTCAGAAATCTGCTTCACTTTTTTGAAGGAGTTAATAAACATGTGGATAAAGGTGAACCAGTAGATATAGTATACTTGGATTTTCAGAAGGCGTTTGACAAAGTTCCTCATGAGAGGCTTCTAGGAAAAGTAAAAAGTCATGAGATAGGTGGCGATGTCCTTTCGTGGATTGCAAACTGGCTAAAAGACAGGAAACAGAGAGTAGGATTAAATGGGCAATTTTCTCAGTGGAAGGGAGTGGACAGTGGAGTGCCTCAGGGATCTGTATTGGGACCCCTACTTTTCAATATATTTATAAATGATCTGGAAAGAAATACGACGAGTGAGATAATCAAATTTGCAAATGACACAAAATTGTTCAGAGTAGTTAAATCCCAAGCAGATTGTGATAAATTGCAGGAAGACCTTGTGAGACTGGAAAATTGGGCATCCAAATGGCAGATGAAATTTAATGTGGATAAGTGCAAGGTGATGCATACAGGGAAAAATAACCCATGCTATAATTACACAATGTTGGGTTCCATATTCGGTGCTACAACCCAAGAAAGAGATCTAGGTGTCATAGTGGATAACACATTGAAATCGTCGGTACAGTGTGCTGCGGCAGTCAAAAAAGCAAACAGAATGTTGGGAATTATTAGAAAGGGAATGGTGAATAAAACGGAAAATGTCATAATGCCTCTGTATCGCTCCATGGTGAGACCGCACCTTGAATACTGTGTACAATTCTGGTCGCCACATCTCAAAAAAGATATAATTGCGATGGAGAAGGTACAGAGAAGGGCTACCAAAATGATAAGGGGAATGGAACAACTCCCCTATGAGGAAAGACTAAAGAGGATAGGACTTTTCAGCTTGGAGAAGAGACGACCTATGATAGAGGTGTTTAAAATCATGAGAGGTCTAGAACGGGTAGGTGTGAATCGGTTATTTACTCTTTCGGATACTAGAAAGACTAGGGGGCACTCCATGAAGTTAGCATGGGGCACATTTAAAAATAATCGGAGAAAGTTCTTTTTTACTCAACGCACAATTAAACTCTGGAATTTGTTGCCAGAGGATGTGGTTAGTGCAGTTAGTATAGCTGTGTTTAAAAAAGGATTGGATAAGTTCTTGGAGGAGAGGCTATTAATTAAGTTGACTTAGATAATAACCACTGCTATTACTAACAACGGTAACATGGAATATACTTAGTTTTTGGGTACTTGCCAGGTTCTTATGGCCTGGATTGGCCACTGTTGGAAACAGGATGCTGGGCTTGATGGACCCTTGGTCTGACCAAGTATGGCATTTTCTTATGTTCTTATGTTCTTAAATCTGGACAGCCTCCTGACACAGGAGGAATGATCTCGTACCTCCCTGCTTGTTGATATGCCACATCGCCACTTTGTTGTCGGTCTGTTCCAGGACAGCCTGGTTGGACAAGCAATCCCATAACGCCCAGAATGCATACCTGATAGATCAAAGCTACAGGAAGTTGATCTGGCATTAAGATTCCTGAGCGGACTAAAGGCTTGTGTGTGGAGGCCATCCACATGCACACCCCAACCCAGAATGGAAGCATCTGTAGTAAGCACAACCTAAATTGGGGTGGGGCTGAAGAGTAACCCCCTGCTCCACATTGGCCAGACTCTCCCACCAAGATAAAGAGGTCTGAAGAGGTGGCATGACGTGAATGCATACACTGAGGTCCTGGGTGGCCTGTTACCACTGAGACCACAGGGTCCACTGAGCCCTCTGTATATGCAAGCAAGCCCAGGGAGTAACATGGATAGATGTGGCAATGTGACCCAACAAGCGAAGCAGAAGCTGGGCTGACACCTGTCGGCTTTGGTGGACTAGACTCACCAGAGATGCCACAGCAATCGCCCGATCACAAGGAAGAAAGGCCTGGGCCTGTGACGTGTACAGGCAGGCATCGATAAAGTTCAACTGAGGCAATAGGATGAGATGGGACTTTGGGTAGTTGATGACAAACCCAAGGCACTCCAGCACACAAATGAACAAGCATAGGGAGTGAAGCGCCTCCTCCTGGGTGGTGCTCTTGACCAGCCAATTGTCCAAGTAGGGAAACACATGAACTTCCATCCGGCGGAGGTACGCACCCACTAATGCCAAGTATTTGGTGAAGACCCGTGGGGCAGAAGCAAGGCCAAATGGCAACACCCTGTACTGGAAGTGGCTGTCACTTACAGGAACTGTAAACACTTCCTTTGACAGGGGAAAATCTTTATGTGGGCATGTATGTCTTTTAGGTCGAGGGAGCAAAGCCAGTCCCCTCTTTGCAGGAGGGGAATCAGAGTACCCAGTGAGACCATCTTGAACTTTTCTCTTCGCAAAAATTTGTTCAAGGCCCTTAGATCCAAGGTGGGGCAGAGCTCCCCTGTTCTCTTTGGATTCAGAAAATAGTGGGAGTAGAAACCCCACCCTTGCTGATGCAGCGGTACGGGCTCTACTGCTCTGGCCATTACAAGGGCGGAGAGCTCCTTTCAGTGAATTTCCTGATACAGGGACTAGCCCCACAATGGACCAGGAGAAGAGTCCGTGGGGACACCCAGGAAGTTCAACCTGTACCCTCGATGAAAGATGGTGCTATAATTAGTGAGGTCTGGGTGGACCCTTGGACATTGTAGCAGCTGACCACACCCATGGGGGGATGTCCTGTGAGGGGCCACAGGTCAGGCTCAGCTCTGGGCATACAAACACAGATATTTCTTTATTTAGACAGTTTGAGAAGCCACCAGAGGTGGCAGTAGTGAGTAGAAGATGTAGCCCAGCTGGGCTAGTATTCCCCAGGGCGTTGGAACAGCGGTTCCTCTGGTAGCAGTGCTGTAGTGGAGAGAACTGAGAAAATGAGTACAATAGAACATTCACAGAGTCCCAAGTATGGAGAAGCCCTGAGATAGGGAGAGCTGGCCCTCGAGGAGCAAGTATCAGATCCCTGGGAGCTGAGAGACTCGTTGGCAAAGTACTCCCACAGCAGTTCCACGTAGGAGATGGCACTGGTGCTGGAACAGAGGCAGGCCCTCGAGGCAGCCGTTTTGTAACGGCAAAACTCGGCCAGAGTCGGGCTACCCTTGTGTCTCCACTTCAATAAAGGATTAATTTTAGACTACAGTCATCTATTTTCTTCTTTTCATCCTGGTTCCAGGGAGACAGCTCTGAGGAGTGGATGATAGTAGTACTCACTGATGTTGTCTCTAGTGAATTCTTCCAAGTAGAAGAGGAGATAGATGCAGGCAGCGGGTCAGGAAACATGGGCCCTCGAGGAGCAAGTACCGGTTACCTGATAGTGACCTGAAAGAAGCAAAAGAGGCCCCAGAGGACCTGGTACCCCATTGGCAGAAAGAGTCCAATAGAAGTTGGAAAGGCAGAGTAGCTGGATATAGAGGGCGAATCCCATCCGTAAGAATTCCCCTTGCTTACTCAACGGCTAGCAATAAACAGTAGGTTTAAATATCCGGGCAGCATGACGTCATCACAGGGGGACGCCCCTGAGGAACGCACCAATGAGGAAATAAGAATGAGGGCTGTGCGGCGCGCATGCCCTAAGGTACCTGTAGAACATGGTGGGAGGCAGCTCCCAAGCCGGTCCGGGGACGCTGGAGAGGATGGCAGGCGGATGCCGTGGCAGCCAGGCATCTGTGAAGAGCAGGAGGAGCCGCAAAAAAGGAAAGGTAGGCGGAGTGAAGCCATTGGGAAGTGACGGTCGCAACAGATGGACAGAACCCACTGGTCTGAGGTAACCTGTGGCCAAAGTTCCAAAAAGACCATAGCCAACCTTCAACTGGAGGCCCCAAAATCGAGGGTACAGTTGTGAATCTTATGTCCCTTGGAGCCAGTCAAAACCCTATAGTGGGGCTCTGCTGGGGTGCCGGAGGTCTGGGGGTCCGCTGCTGCCTAGAGCGGCCCCTAGAACACACTCATGGTGTACGGGCATGCGAGGCTGGAAGATAATATTTCCTTTGGCAATAGAAAGACTTTCTGGCACCCTGACATGAGGATTTCCTGGCGAAGGATGGTAGGTCCGATGTACTGGCCGAGAGATGCTGGATGGTCTCATGGTGATCCTTCAACTGAGCCACAGCATCCCTCACTTTATCTCCAAACAGATTCTCGCCAGTACAGAGCAGATCTATGAGCTTCTCTTGGACCTGAAGATGGAGATCCGAGGCTCGAAGCCATGCCATTCTATGAGCGCCGCTTCCCGCCGCTGCCACCCTAGCTGCTGTCCCAAACACATTGTAGGTGGAATGCACCTTGTGTTTGCCACACTCCAAGCCTTGCTGGGCAACTGCCAAGAAGTCTTCCTGCTGCTGCTGGGGGAGGCACTCCAACAACTCCTGAACTTGCTTATGTTCTTAGGTTCTTATGCTTCCCGATGTTTCAAGTGTATTGAGTCTTGTACAGCTGGTAGGAAGCAATCCAGGTGATCAGCATAGCACCCTGGTATACCTTCCTATCTAAGACATCCAAAGACCTATGCTCCCGACCTGGAGGCACAGAAGCATGGTGTGGAAACGCTTGGCCTTCTTAAGGGCAGACTCCATCACCACTGATTGACGTGGTAGCTGACGCCTCTCAAAACCCAAGGCCTGCTGCACTAAGAAGACCACATCTGTCTTCCAGTTTACTGAAGGCATCGAGATGGGGTGTTCCAAAATCTGAAGGAGTAACTGCTTAAACATCTCATGGATGAGAATAGCCACTACCTCTTTTGGGGCATCAACGAACTGGAGAACTTCCAGCATCTTGTGACAGGCATCCTCCTTCGTTGGGAGCTGGAAAGGAATGGCCTCTGCCATGGCCCGCACAAAGCACGGAAAGGTTAGATCCTCTGGCGGGGCCCGGCACCTCTCATCTGGAGGGGATGGGTCCGAAGGAAGATCCCTTGAGTCATCAGTAGAAGACTCAAAGGTATCATCCCCCCAGGGATCATACAGGGCTTCCTCCTCACTAAAGTTCCATGGGGACCCTTGTGGAGGGCCCCCACCCAAGCTTCTCAGTTTTGGCACTAAAGGCATTGTGGGCATCAAGGGCACCAATGGCATTGAGGTCCCTGAGGGACCTGGGATCAGACTGGGCAACACCAGACATGGTACCAAGGCCCCGATGTGCCCCAGGCTGTGACACATCATCCTCCTTGGAGGACCCATTATGGGGATCACTACAGAGGAAGGAAGTCCCGGTGGCCATTGAGGTATCAAGGGACCCCCAGGCATCGGTAGTTGCTGCATGGGAAAGATGGCTAGCAGAACATCAAGATGCTCCAGCAGCAGTGCCTACATCATAGGGGCAGGCCCTGATACCAGTGGAGGCACCAGTGGAGTCAGTGGCTCGATACTCTGAAGGGCTTGAAGCACCGCCTGTTGCACCCTGCAGTCCAGCTCCTCTTGAAAATCCGTTGAAGACCTGACGGATGGAGGAGGAGGAGGAAGAGGCATCACCAGAACTCCTTTGGAGCCCCGAGGGAGCACCAATATTGGTGGGGAATGCCTGGGACTCCTGGGTTCGATAGAGGTCAATGCCTCCTCTCCTCGGGGTCATTTTGGGTAACCGGTGGCAATGTTTACGAGATTTCCCTTAGTGCTCGGCCCAGTCTTTCCCCGGCGTCGAGAATGGAGATGATCCTGACATCCTCGAGTATGATGACACTGATGAAGGCCTATCTCCGGCCCCTCTCTCTTGAGAGGGCCCTGGTGGAGGAGTTGACAATTATAGATCTGTATCCATCGCCTCCCCATGGCCCTTGGGCATTGATGCACCTGACACTGGAGTTGAAGGACCAGACTGTTTGCACCAGAAAGCTCCTCCATCTTATCCAAAGGGGCCCAGATGACCCTTGGGGTCATTTGATTGCAGAAACAACACCCCTGGATGTCATGCAATGCCCCCAGGCAGAGAACATAAGAACATGCCATACTGGGTCAGACCAAGGTCCATCAAGCCCAGCATCCTGTTTCCAACAGTGGCCAATCCAGGCCATAAGAACCTGGCAAGTACCCAAAAACTAAGTATATTCCATGTTACCGTTGTTAGTAATAGCAGTGGTTATTATCTAAGTCAACTTAATTAATAGCCTCTCCTCCAAGAACTTATCCAATCCTTTTTTAAACACAGCTATACTAACTGCACTAACCACATCCTCTGGCAACAAATTCCAGAGTTTAATTGTGCGTTGAGTGAAAAAGAACTTTCTCCGATTAGTTTTAAATGTGCCACATGCTAACTTCATGGAGTGCACCCTACTCTTTCTATTATCCGAAAAAGTAAAAAACCGATTCACATCTACCCGTTCTAGACCTCTCATAATTTTAAACACCTCTATCATATCCCCCCTCAGCCGTCTCTTCTCCAAGCTGAAAAGTCCTAACCTCTTTAGTCTTTCCTCATAGGGGAGCTGTTCCATTCCCTTTATCATTTTGGTCGCCCTTCTCTGTACCTTCTCTATCACAACTATATCTTTTTTTGAGATGCGGCGACCAGAATTGAATACAGTATTCAAGGTGCGGTCTCACCATGGAGTGATACAGAGGCATTATGACATTTTCTGCTTTATTCGCCATTCCCTTTCTAATAATTCCCACACCAGTGTGTATCCGTAATGGACTGGGGGCACTGGTGGGCACTGGGATAACTGGTAAACGCCAACAATGCCATAAAATAGAGCCAGCATGCAGTCGATGACCGGAGGCCACCGAAGAGCAACACTGCCGGGAATCGACTGCACAGAATGAGAAAACCTACTGTGCCAATGGGGGAGATGAGGGCCCCAGTGCAGACAATTCAAAAAATGACCACAAAAAAACTCTGAAGAGAGCAGAGCACCACAACCACGAGGCGAAAGATGCGCAGAAAAGAAGAGATGGAAGAGGAACCCTGTGTAGACTCGTGGATAGTGGCATGCTGGGCATGCTCAGTGTGGCAGTCAGAGTTTCTAGAAACTTTGACAAAAGATTTCCGTGTTGTGCTCCATCCGATGATGTAACTTATGTGTAAGGAATACCATCCTGCTTGTCCTAGGAGAAAGTATGCATGTAATTGTTATTGAGAAAATTACCTGCACAAATTAGCAGGTATAAATGAGCAGGTAGTTCCCGAGATAATTTTCAGAGTGAAACTATGCACATCATTTCACTTTGAAAATTAATATAAAGTCCGCTGGTGAAAGAAACCTGCCAAATTTGCACCAGTGCAAACAGTTATAGAATCACCCCCTTAATAGTTTGTAACTTTATTTTGTACCAAAATCTGTAACCAAAGCAGGATTTTAGATGTACATTACAAGAAAAATATTAAAACAGTGATGCTATCTAGATTGCTTTAAATACCAACTTGAGGATTTCTTGGCACTGTTACTTCCTCTTATGGTCTACATTCCTCTCTTTCCTTTATTTTTGTTGTAGTTCTTTTTGCAATGAAAGATCTGTATCTATTATTATTAGAACCCTTCTTTTTTAAAGTCTCCTCTTCAGCTGCTTAGGCAATATTCCTTCATTGCATATGCCTGCATGTGGTTCCCATAAACTTCAGAACAACAGTTCCCGTAATTTATTTAGATTCAAAACTGTAAGAGTAGCAAAGTAGACCTGGTATCAGGCAGGCTTGTATCTTAAAAGTGCTGAATTGGTGGTGTGCCAAAATAAACTAAACAACAGCAAGCAAAGATATTTATGTCATGCCTCCCTCCCACCACCAGCAAAAAAAAAAAAAAACCCAAAACAGGGCAATATGGATTACTCCTCTCAAACTCAGGAAACCTCTGAATAATATCTTGTAGTCTGATATCACTTAGTCTCTAGTGCTTATCAGCGAATTACTTTGCTTTTTGCTATGCACATGTGCACTCTTGCATTTGTACATTGCAAAGTAAGCAGGCTACTTTTTAAAAAATTAAAACATATTTTCTCAGAAATGAAATTAAATAATAAATGAATGGGGAAAAGGGGGCTTTTAATGATTATGCTTGATTTAAACAACCAACTAAATTATAAATATAAGTATAGAAATGAAAAATAACTAGAAACAAAAAATCAAACATTGGATACCACCATTTAAGGTTATTGCCTGAGATTTAAAAGATTCTTCATTTCTAATTTGTACAACTTAAATACATAAAAGCATTTTAATAAGATTATAATAGTTTTTGGGGGGGATCTTTTATAGCTGAACAATGTTTTATTGGATTAATTATGCAAGAGGAGATAGAAAATGATGATACTGCTCTTTGATTGCATTAGTGTATCTACTGTGCAAACTACAAGCTCCTGATGAAGCCCGACAGCAGGTGAAACAAAGGCCTTTGTCGAGGGACTAAATGAGACCTCAATTTCCCGAATTGTCAAAGAAAAACCATTTATACAAATTTGTGAGAGTTTTGTGTATCACGAGCATGTTTAAAGTTATGAATTGTTTTATCTACACAAATGCGATATCATGCTTTTTACACAATCCTTTTATCATTGTAATATTTGTTAATTTTTTAGGTTCTAATACCTTGTTATGGAGTGTATTGACATGAGTAAATGAGTATGGATGTTTGGTAAGATGGATAGTTGGATTCAGGACCAGTGGGTTATGCACCTCTACTAGCAGATGGAGACGGAGCAAACTGACGTCACAATATATAGTCCTGCAGTGACATCAGCCTGCCAGTATTTTCCTCAACAGTAACCATGGACAGAATAGCAAAACTTGATTAAAAACCGACAATCATTTCTGTACTCAACCACCAAGAAACACAGATTCAGGCAAGAATGTATGCATTAGAGATGTGAATCGTGTCCTCGATCGTCTTAACGATCGATTTCGGCTGGGAGGGGGAGGGAATCGTATTGTTGCCGTTTGGGTGTGTAAACTATCGTGAAAAATCGTTAAAATCGTGAGCCGGCACACTAAACCCCCCTAAAACCCACCCCGACCCTTTAAATTAAATCCCCCACCCTCCCGAACCCCCCCCCCCCCAAATGCTTTAAATTACCTGGGGATCCGGCGGTGGTCCAGAACGGCGGCGGTCCGGAACGGCCCCCTCAATAAAATCGTGTTGTCTTCAGCCGGCGCCATTTTTCAAAATGGCCACCGCAAAATGGCGGCGGCCATAGACAAAAACGATTCGACGGAGGAGGTCGTTCCGGACCCCCGCTGGACTTTTGGCAAGTCTTGTGGGGGTCAGGAGGCCCCCCCAAGCTGGCCAAAAGTTTCCTGGGAGTCCAGCGGGGTTCCGGGAGCGATTTCTCGCCGCAAATCGTTTTCGTACGGAAAATGGCGCCGGCAGGAGATCGACTGCAGGAGGTCGTTCAGCGGGGGTTCCGGACCGCCGCTGAACGACCTCCTGCACTCGATCTCCTGCCGGCGCCATTTTCCGTACGAAAACGATTTGCGGCGAGAAAATCGCTCCCGGAACCCCGCTGGACTCCCAGGAAACTTTTGGCCAGCTTGGGGGGGCCTCCTGACCCCACAAGACTTGCCAAAAGTCCAGCGGGGGTCCAGAACGACCTCCTCCGTCGAATCGTTTTTGTCTATGGCCGCCGCCATTTTGCGGCGGCCATTTTGAAAAATGGCGCCGGCTGAAGACAACACGATTCTATTGAGGGGGCCGTTCCGGACCGCCGCCGTTCTGGACCACCGCCGGATCCCCAGGTAATTTAAAGCATGGGGGGGGGGGTTCGGGAGGGGGGGGGATTTAATTTAAAGGGTCGGGGGGGGGTTTTAGGGGGTTTTAGTGTGCCGGTTTTCCTGCCCTCCCCCTTCCCCCGATTTACGATTTTTTAACGATAAATCGGGGGAATTGGTATTGTATCGTGGCCCTAACGATTTTTTGACGATTTAAAATATATCGGACGATATTTTAAATCGTCAAAAAACGATTCACATCCCTAGTATGCATACTAGTCTAGGGACTGGATGAACACTTACCAGTAATCCCCTGGAACATGTAGCCACACAGGAGGACCATCTCACAATCATTCGGCAGCCAAGGGCAGGAAGCTGAATCAATCTATCCATCTTAAGGAAAAGGAAATTATCAAGTAAGTAGTAATTTTTCATTTCATAGCATGTGCATTGTGTCACGATCACGCCCATCCGCTCAGCATGCTGTGGGGCTTTGCTGGGCTTCAGGCCTCCAGCTTCACTCCTATGCCACATCCCGTCCACTTGCACAGCTCATGCACAGCGCTGCTATGGACTCCTCACAGCCTCTAGTCAGAGTGCCAGGCCTAGTCCTGGCACTCCCAAACAGTACACAGAGAAAGAGGCTTTTATCACAAAAAGGTTTAATGGAGTCCTGTAGCCTCACCGGCTGCAGCCCTGCACAATGCCTGCTTGAGTCTACAAACCCCCAAGCCTAACTGCTTAGGTCCTCCTTAGCAAGCTTAGAAGTAAATAGCATTTGAACCATAATATCCTTTCAACATTTCTTAAACCTCCTTGTCTAAACCTAGGATTTACCATCCCCCAACCTCCCGGTTATTCTAGCTCCATAGAGGAACAGCTGGAGCTTTCCTCTCCCCAGCTTACCTCCATCTCCTCCTCCAGAGACTCTGAGGAGCCTGGCTTTTGTGGCCAGCTCCACCACGGTGGCACGCCCTCTTCCTCAACGTCCATGGACTCTGCTGAATCATAGGGATCAGTCCCAATTTCCTCCACCTGTTCCTGCTCATCCTCCAGCCAGGGGTCAGGTGTCGGTTCAGGGAACCTGGGAAGTGTAGTCTTTGCTACCTTCCTCAGCGCCCTCCGGTGGCTAGGCTTGTTACTGCCAGCTTCTGCTTTTCTGTGTCCCGGCTGTTTCTGCCCCGGGCCACGTCGTACTGCATCACAATTGTTACGCGTGCCGTCCGCGGCAGACCCGCGGCACGGCCCCCTCACCTTTCTACAGTGACTCCAGCTTCTGGTTCCTCCTCACTGGTGACGGTGGTCCATCAGCTCCATCCTTTGGCCTCCCCCCAGTGCCCTCCGGCTTTGCCACAGTCCCCAGTGTTCCCGGTCCTGCTACCACATCTCATCAGGCCTCTCCACGTGGTCCGCGGAGAGACACTGCTACTCGCATCGCGCCCCTTCCTAGGCGCATGCGCACGCACCATTGATCCTTAAGTAGGGACTGCTGCGGGAACCTAGCCATGGCCCTGGATGATGACATCAACTTAGCTACAGTATTTAAGCTCAGGTTCCGCTCCCTAGCATTGCCTTTGCAACAGGTCTCCTCGCTGGTCGAGTACTCGTTGCCTCCTAGAGATTTGTCTCATCCCTGCGTTCCTGCTCTTCATTGTTCCTGGTTCCTGTTTCCTCGTTCCTACCTAGCTTCATTCCTTGGATTGACTACATGGACTTTGCCATTGATTCTCTCCAAGCCCAGACCTCTGCTTCGCCTGACTATGCTACTGCCTATCTTCAGACCCAGACCTCTGCTTCTCCTGACTACGCTACTGCCTATCTCCAGACCCAGACCTCTGCTTCACCTGACCACGCTATTGCCTATCTCCAGACATGGACCTCTGCTTTGCCTGACTTTGCTACTGCCTATCTCCAGAACCAGACCTCTGCTTCGCCTGACTCCGCTACTGCCTATCTCCAGACCCAGACCTATGCTTCGTCCGACTAAGCTATTGCCTATCTCCATACCCAGACTTCCGCTTTGCCTGACTACACTTTTGACTATCTACGTGATCAGACCTCTGCATTGCCTGACTACGCTCTTGACCATCTCTGCGATCTGACCTCTGCCTTGCTTGACTATGCTCTTGACTATCTCCGTGATCAAACCTCAACCTTGCTTGCCACTGCCTTCAGATTGCTGCCAGCCCTGACTCAAGCCTACCCTTGGACGCCTCTCCAGCTTACTCCCTGGACATGGTTTCTTTAGGCTTCGGCCTGCTTTTGCTCAAGTGCCCTCTATCTGCCTCCGTTCCATTGGCGCCCGAGTTTCCAGGACATTTCCCAGTCCAGAGTAAGACTGTACCATCTCTCACCTGCTGTCTCTGGGCTGAACCAACTCTTAATTTCGACTACACACAGAGGCCCACCTAAGTCCTGCCGGCCCTGGCACCCAAAGGCTCAATCTGCGGGGAATGAGGGCTGGTATAGGTGAAGCTCCAATGGCCTCTGTCTATCAGCTCACTCCGCCCGCCGACGGTGGGGACCCGTAGGTCCTGACCAATGGGTTGCATCAACCCCACCTTGGCCCAAGGGTCCACCTCCAACGCAACATGCATAAATGGCTTCAGGACCAGTTGGATGTACCCAAGCTACTCCCAAATAGGGTGGGAGGCTGCCTATGGTCCAGTCAACATTGCACATGCAAAGGCTGCATCCTCCCAGGCCTGCACATCCAGACAATAATACATGGAAAAGGTGTGTAAGGAGGACCACATCGCAGCTCAACAAATGTCATTGGTCGACACCAATCTAACCTCCGCCCATGACATTGCCTGAGCCCTAGTGAAATGAGCCCTCACCTGAGTAGGCATCGGCTTTACAGCATTCACATACGCAGCTGTGACCACCTCCTGAATCCAGGGAGCTATTGTAGCCCGTGAAGCTGGTTCGCCTTGTTTTCCTCCACCATGAAGGACAAACAGGCAATCCGTCTTTCGGAAAGATTTAAAAACCTCCAGACACCTCACATGTCTCTTGACATCCAAGGGACGCAACAGGCAATATGCTTTAGCATCTCTTTCCCTATACAAGGATGGCAAGGAAATACACTGATTCAAGTGAAAATCTGAGACTTTAGGCAAGATTGATGGAACAGTACGCAGCTGTAATCGATCCAGGAGTCATCCGAAGGAATGGCTCCTGGCAAGACAGGGTCTGCAGCTCAGAAATTTGATGCACAGAACAAACTGCCACCAGAAGGAGTGTTTTCAAGGGCAATGACTGCAAGGAAAGGCTATGCAGCAGTAGGGATGTGCAGCCAAAATGTTTTCATTGCATTCGTGATTCGATCACTTTGCGTCTCAAGACGCGATCACTTTGCGTCTCAAAATGGCGCCGATCGCCTTTGCCCTCATTATGTGTGACATAGTGAGGGCAAAGGCGATCGGCGCCATTTTGAGTATTGGCATCGGAAGGCCGGCGTGCAGGAGGCCGCTCCCGGACCCCCGCTGAACTTTTGGCAAGTCTTGTGGAAGTCAGGAGGCCCACCCAAGCTGGCCAAATGTCCCTGTGGGTCCAACGGGGGTCCTGGAGTGACCTCCTGCACGCCGGCCGTTCGATGCCAGGACTCAAAATGGCGCCGATAGCCTTTGCCCATACTATGTCACAGGGGCTAACGGTGCTATTGGTCAGCCCCTGTCACATGGTAGGAGCACAAGATGGCGCCAGTGACCATGTGACAGGGGCTGACCAATGGCACCAGTAGCCCCTGTGATACAGGCTATCGGCGCCGTGATGAAACCGGCAAACGAGGGTGTGAGAATGCAGGGATGGCTTCTGGATTCCCCGCTGGACCACCAGGGAGTTTTGGTAAGTCTTGGGGGGGGTCAGGAGGGTGGGGGGGTTTAAATTTTTATTTAGGGGGCCGAATAAAACAGAAATCTGTTAAATACGTGGGGAGTCGCGATGCGTTTCGCCTCCCCACGTATTTAACAGATAGGACAAAATAAGTTGTGGATTACAAATACGTGGAAAACGGATGCACACCTCTATGCAGCAATTGAAACATAGGGCCTGCCAAAAGATCCAACACCAGGTTAAGACTCCACAAAGGAATCAGTAACTACAAGGGAGGACGAAGATGTTTTACTTCCCTCAAGAAACGAGCCACATCAGGATGGGACAATAAGGATTCACCATTCACTTGGTCCCTGAAACAGGCAAAAGCCACTACCTGTACCTTCAAGGAATTAAGGAGCAGCCCTTTATTTAACCCATCCTGCAAAAATTCCAAAATGAGCGGGATCTTAACTGAACGAGAAAGAACACCTCAATCCTTACAACAAGCCTCAAACACTCACCAAACCCATAAATAGGCTAAGGACGTGGAGAACTTTCAAGCTCGTAGCAAGGTGGCAATCACTGCAGAAGAATATTGACGCTTCAACAAGCGGGCCCTTTCAAGAGCCATACCATAAGACAAAACTGAATCAGATCTTCATGAAGGACAGACCCCTGCTACAACAGAATCCTGTGTAATGGAAGATGTAGGGGGGTTTCTACCAGGAGTCTTCACAGATCTGCATACCATGCTCTTCTAGGCCAATCCGGTGCCACCAGCAGTACGAGCCCCCTTTGGCCTTTGATCCTTTGAACTGTTCTGCCCAACATGGGCCATGGGGGAAAGGCTTATAGTAGCTTGTCTTCCGGCTAGACCGGCACGAGAACATCAATACCTAAAGACCAGATCTCTCTTGCGATTGAAGAACTGAGGAACATTTGCAATGCAAGAAGTCACGAGCAGGTCAATAAACGGAAGGCCTCGTCCAACAATACCCAGTCTCCTGGGACCAGACTCTCCCTACTGAGACAGTCTGCTCTTACATTGTCTTTTCCTGCAATGTGCGATATCAAAATCACCTGAAGATGCATTTCTGCCCATTCTATAAGTTATTCTATCTTCTGCGATACCTTCTGCTTCTTGGTTCCTCCCTGCTGATTGATGTAAGTCACCATCGTTGCATTGTCCAATATTATTCGGACTGCTTGACCCTGTAGTCTGCTGCTATACTATGACATTAAATTGCTCTGTCTCAATCTGCTGGTAGAGGTGCATGACCCACCGGCGCTCCTTAATCCATCTGTCCACATGCTAGGAAAGTTACTTCTACTTGGATGACAATAATATTGCATGAAATCATTTTACAATTTTCATTCACTCTTCACAACCTTGTTATGTAATTAGATGCAGAATTTAATTTAAAACCACAGTTGCAGGCTCTGGTAAAATCCAATGTTTTAAAGTTACATTTAGTTAGGAGGCTATCTTATATTATGTCTATTGATGATTTTCAATTATTTGTTCAAGCTTTTATTATTACTACTGTTGATTATTTTAATTCATTGTACCAAGGTCCCCTGAAGAGTCACCTTAGGGTATTGCAGCTGGTATAAAATGTGGCTGCTTGGTTAGTTATATCATGTTATAAGCAAACATTGTCCAAAGTAGCTGCTTATATGTGTGTGTATGCTTCAGAAATATATATGTATATATATATATATATATATATATATATATATACTTAAAAACTTCTTATTATATTTCTCCACTATTTAAAAATATTTTTGGTACTAACAAGGTAAAAGGTATGTTCTTACATCTTAGATTTCAAAAGTGATATTCAGCCATATGGTTTTAATTACTACATACAAAAAGCACTTGTTAAAACTTTAAAACAATTTTGAAAATAATATTCTAAAGCATGCATCCCACATCATGCTAAACATGAAACAACAGTATTTGCATTCACATGTGTACTCCAAATGTAATTTCACTGCATTTTCTTCATATGGGTATGTCTCATAATAAATAAAAAAAAACAAAACATTAAATTATATACCCCAGAAGATTCAAAATAACTTAAGTACAGTCCTTCAGAAGTGCAGTACTTCAATAGTGTGGCTCTCCTACATTGTGCATGTTTCATCTTCATGGCTTCATAAGGAATTCTCAATGTAACTACTGAAGCTAAACAGATAAAAAAAATTGACATATTCCTAATATTAATCAAAATTTCTTCTAGCTGTAACTCTTGTGTGTGTGTGTGTGGGGGGGGGGGGGGTGGAGGTCCCAATGGCACAGAAAACTTATTTTTACTCTTTGGACCATGCATCTGGCTAGCACGTTCTCCCATACATGACTCTTTATCCCAATGATGGATCCTTTTTGTGGGGGAAAGCTCTCACTTATGGCCCAGGCAGTGGTTTCTCCCTGTGTGATGTTAGATGCTGCATCTCAAGGGATGAGATGCTGGGACAAAACCAGGCAGGGCAAGGCACTGGATATTAAATGAAATGTTTACTAATTCTTGAACAATTAAATTAAAGTCTATCTTTCCATAAAAGTGAAATTACAACTGACTGATGTACAAAGTTGTTTTTCTCTTCTGGATAGGTGTCTTTTTTTCTCAGATATCTGGATAATAATTTACATGGTGATTTTAAAGTGCACAAAGCTTTCCCAGAGGGCCAAACAGGAATCCTATTGGAGGGGTTCCTCAAAAATGAAAAAGTCTTACCTGAGTCCAGTTTAGTCATGGTCACTCTGCCTGTCCTGGTCCCATGAGGTGGAAATCCAGTGGGGAAACTCCAAGATCTTTGTCCTTATTTCTCGGTCTTGGTGTCAATGACTTCTCATACAGGAAAGGTTTTAAGAAACGGTAACAGGCTATCCCAGCCCTGAGACCCATGTAGTAAGGGGTGAATCAAAAGAGCCTCACCACAAAACAATCTACGAATATTTGCTTTCTGTAAAATCTCTTGGTGACTGCTGCTTCACTGTCACTTGTGCTTGCCCCATCTAGGGAGTAGATAGGGCTCACAGGTCTTTAGCTCTTTTCCTTTGAGTCTGGGGGGAGGCTTCTCTAAAGGCTGCAAGGTTTAAATAACTGTCCCTTCTGGAAAAAATCAGGATACATCTTGGCCAACAAAAATCACATGCTGTGGGTACTGTCACTGATGATTGCCTCATCTAGGGAGTAGAGTAAGGCTCACAGGTCTTCAGCCTCTTCACAGGAGTCCTGAAAGGAGAATCTGGAGATCCAGCAAAATTCTACCTCACTGCAAATAATTAACCTTTTGGCTGAGTGTGCACAGAGAGGAACCTCTTCAAAAATATAGTTCATGATGAGTTTGGGAAGCCTCACCAGGTAGTAGGAAAACTGCATCCTCACTGCTCTGAAGTTAACTCAAGATGACCACCCAAAATACTAAAATGGCGGTACTAAATAAATTGAGGCATCCAATCCACGTTCTTCAGGTTGGGAGGGGCAGAGAAGGATGGAAGGCTCATAGATTTAATGGTTCTAAGCAGGGACCTAGGACTATCTAGTGGTTGACCCAAGAGGGCGCCACATTAAGAAATGTTGCCATTGTTTAATTATGAATAATGTATTTAAACAACGGAGTATACTAACAATTCTCAGTTCTATAATAATACAAGTGCACAAGTGTTAAAAATGTAATTAGATATGATAATAGATATCTTAGATAATATAAGAACATAAGAACATAAGAAATTGCCATGCTGGGTCAGACCAAGGGTCCATCAAGCCCAGCATCCTGTTTCCAACAGAGGCCAAACCAGGCCACAAGAACCTGGCACTGATGCAATTAATAGCAGTGGCTAATCCCTAAATAAACTTGATTAATAGCTGTTAATGGACTTCTCTTCCAAGAACTTATCCAAATCTTTTTTGAACCCAGCTATACTAACTGCACTAACCACATCCTCTGGCAACAAATTCCACAGCTTTATTGTGTGTTGAGTGAAAAAGAATTTTCTCCGATTAGTCTTAAATGTGCTAGACCCCCTAGTCCTTCTATTATCCAAAAGTGTAAATAACTGATTCACATCTACTCGTTCAAGACCTCTCATGATCTTAAAGACCTCTATCATATCCCTTCTCAGCCATCTCTTCTCCAAGCTGAACAGCCCTAACCTCTTCAGCCTTTCCTCATAGGGGAGCTGTTCCATCCCCTTAATCATTTTGGTTGACCTTCTCTGTACCTTCTTCTTCTAATAACTAGAGATGAGCTTCATTTTTCTGGGTCGCGAGCAATCTCTCCCTCTGGGCCGTCGGGCCTCTACGAATCAAAATGGCTCTGTCACATGGTAGGAGCACAAGATGGCACCGGCCATCCATTGCTCCCTCCAAGAGGCAGGGGCTGACCAATGGCACCGGTAGCCCCTGTGACATCGAAGGGCAAAGGGCCATTGGTGCCATTTTGATTCATAGCAGGCCCGACAGTCCAAAGGCCGGAGGGAGAGATCGGTCACGGGACCCCGCTGGACCACCAGGGCTTTTAGTAAGTCTTGGGAAGGGATCGGGATGGTGGGGGGGGGGGGTTGTAATACAGTAAATTTTAAGGGTTGGGGTGGGTTTTTTTAAAAATAAATGTGCCCCTCCCCCCCGCACTAACCCGAAAAGTGAATTTTCCCCGAAGTTCATGGAAAATCCGTTTCACATCCCCCAAACCACGACGAATTAGGCAATTTCATTGAAATTGCCTAATTCGTGATAAACGAATGAACATCTCTACTAATAACACATTATCGTTACCACAGTTAACATGCTGAGGCATTCTGAATATTCTATTGAAGTTGTTTCATGTGGCCACACTTCAGAGGTAACTGTATTACAATGATGTTAGCACTGACAAGAGTAGTTCATATCTGCTCCCGACCTTGCTGCTCAGCAACGTTAACACACATCCCAACCTCTCATTTTACCAATTTTTAAAACCGGAAGTCAATTCAAAATGTGCAATGATGTTTTAAGAAAAGAAATCCAACCCAATTGCCTCATTCTTACTCAACCCAATGTGTGCCACTCAACTCACATTTCAGACAACATGGTGTCACTGTATTGTTGGGGGAGCGCTAAGGAGCAGTCCCAATTCCGGGGAGGTTAGTGTGCACTTGGACCATGGCGCAACTGCAGAGGAGCTCTGAGGAAGCGCTGAGGCAGTCAAGACATGTCCAACCACAGGCAGACAGGCTGACCTCTGCCGAACCTGAACGCATCGGAAGAGACCTAACAATGCAATGCTGGTATCTGGGGTAGCCCTCCGGCTACTCAATAGTAGAGATGAGCTTCATTTTTCTGGCTCAGGTCGCCAAAAACGAAACTGGAACCCGACCCGAACCCAGAAAAATGAATAAACCCCCCCCCCCCCCCCCAATCGGAATAAACACCCACCTCAACCCTTCAATTTTACTTTCTTACAACCTCCCCCCCCCCCCATCATCCCAATCCCTCCCCAAGACTTACTAAAAGCCCTGGTGGTCCAGCGGGGTCCCGTGAGCGATCTCTCCCTCTGTGCCATCAGGCTGTCGGGCCTGCTACGAATCAAAATGGTGCCGATAGCCCTTTGCCCTTACGATGTCACAGGGGCAACCGATGCCATTGGTCAGCCCCTGTCACATGGTAGGAGCAATGGACGGCCGGCATCATCTTGTGCTCCTACCATGTGACAGGGGATGACCAATGGCACCGGTAGCCCCTGTGACATCGTAAGGTCAAAGGGCCATCGGCGCCATTTTGATTCATAGCAGGCCTGACAGCCTGATGGCATGGAGGGAGAAATCACTCGTGGGACCCCGCTGGATCAACAGGGCTTTTAGTAAGTCTTGGGGAGGGATCGGGATGCTTGCGGGGGGGGGGGGTTGTAAGAAAGTAAAATTGAAGAGTTGGGGTGGTTTTTTTTTTTTTTAATAAATGTGCCCCCCCCCCCCGCTCTAACCCAAAAAACAAATTTTCCGGGCCCATCAAATAAAGCCCAGCTC
This sequence comes from Rhinatrema bivittatum, assembly GCF_901001135.1. Lineage (NCBI taxonomy): Eukaryota > Metazoa > Chordata > Amphibia > Gymnophiona > Rhinatrematidae > Rhinatrema > Rhinatrema bivittatum. The sequence goes on along the minus strand of NC_042615.1, from coordinate 440,117,947 downwards.
TGTCCTGCAATCTAATTTTTTTTAAACTGATACTGCCCCTCCATCCTAGAACCCATGGATAGAGAAGATTATTAGGTACCATAGGCAAACCTTATAGCCCTGCTCACTCGCCTACCAGAAAACTCTACATAAAATTGCCTAATTCATGATAAATGAATGCACATCTCTACTCGATAGCCCTTTCAGATCTGCCGCCTGGAAATGGAAGATGTGACAGAAGTAGGGTCTGCTGGGGAGGTTAGGGCTGGCCCCAGAAACTGAGACATCCAAAGCAAAGAGCCAGGATATACAGAACATCTGGAGAAAGGACATCAGAGGAGAGGAACATCAGGAATATCAACGAAGACACTTGGGGGTAGATTTTATAAATCTACGCGCGCGCGTACTTTTGTTCGCCCACCAGGTGCAAACAAAAGTACACTGGATTTTATAAGATACGCACGTAGCCACATGTACCTTATAAAATCCAGGGTCGGCGCGAGCAAGGAGGTGTACATTTGTGCAACTTGCGCGCGCCGAGCCCTGCGCGCGCTGCCCATTCCCTCCGAGGCTGCTCCGATTTCGGAGCGGCCTCAGAGGGAACTTTCCTTCCGCCTCCCTCCACCTTCCCCTCCCTTCCCCTACCTAACCCATCCCCCCCCACGGCCCTATCTAAACCCACCCCCCACCTCTGTCACGAAAGTTATGCCTGCTTGAGGCAGGCGTAACTTTGCGTGCGCTGGGCCGGCTGCCGCGTGCCATGTTCCAGTCCGGGGGCTGGTCCGGAGGCCATGGTCGTGCCCCCAAAATGCCCCCGGGCCAAAATCACACCCACGGTGCCGCCCCCGGATGACGCGCCAGCCGTGTCACACCCCCGACATGCCCCCCGATGACACACCAATCGCGACACGCCCCCCAACACGCCCCCCCCAGGAAAGTCCCGGATCTTACACGTGTCCCGGGGCTTTGTGCTCACCGGAACCCTATGCAAAATAGGCTCGGCGTGCGCAGAGACGTTTTAAAAGGGTTACATGTATACCTTATGCGCGTAACCCTTTTAAAATCCGGCCCTTGGTGAGTGGATAGACGACAGCAAGGTTAAAACTCAGAATGAAGAGGAATCTAGGTGACACTCAAAGCAGGATCTGGCCCAGGGAGAGGCTTCAGTGGCCCAGCATGATCGACGCACCTGACAGGTCATCCAGAAGGCGAAACTTCAGACCCAGCGAGGAAGATGCACCAGAAGGTCATCTAGAAGCAGTAATCAGCGAGGGTACTAGGAGTCAAATCCAGAACCAAGAACATCCAAGGACAAGGGCATCCAAAGAGAGAAGCCGGAAGAGGACGTCTGGAGATGTAACATCTGAAGACAAGGACATCAGGAACATCTGAAGACGAGGACATCTGAAGATGAGGACATCAGGAACATCTGAAGAAGAGGACATGGGATCCGACGAGAGACCAGGAACCATGGACAAAGACAAGATGAAGGAACAGGAACCACAGATGAAGACGACAAGGGAATTCCCAGAGTGCCTTGAAGAAGCTGGAATCGAAGAGAAGTCCAGGAGCAGACTGGCTCCTTGCAAAGGCGCTGGAGAACTGGTGAAGGGCCCTTTTATAGGGCTGAAGAGGAAACACACCGATGACATCATCAGACAGGGCTGTGGGGCCTTTCCCACTGAGGGCCCTTTAAATAAGCAGGAGAGGCACGGCCATGCGCCTAGGAGGTAGGACCACGGACAGCAGCGGCATTCATGCCGTGAAGAGGAAGCAGGAGCGGCACTAGGCTGCAAAGCAATTCCCAGCATTAGCGGCACCTTCCTGCCACAGGAGGAGAGCAGAACGGCAGCTCCATGCCACGAAGGAAGGAAACAGGGTGCGCGGCAGCTCTGCCACACAGGCAAGGGTGGCAGCAGAGGCGGTCCAGCCCGCCGCAGAAGAAACAACGGCGGCTGCCTCCGGGTGCGCGAGGACATGCCGGCGGCTCCCCGCTGCAGAGGCAGGATGTTGGCGGCTCCGACCGCTGCGGAACACAAGAGGTGGCCCCAGGCCGCAAAAGACAGCATCAGGGCAGCTGGTAGGCCAGCGATCAACTTCGCAACACGTATGCCACCAGTAAGTCCAATATTGTTCTCTCCATACCAATGCTTGTGAGATATCCCCTTCTTGTCTTAGTATTACTGTTTCCAAAATGATAAAACAAAGAACTGTTATCGCCTGACTATGGGATAGCCAATGTTCAACTAAAGGAGTTTCCTTACGTGAATTAAGCATGCAACTAAGGTGTTCATGTATATGTATCTTCAGCTTACACTTGGTTTACCAATATATAACAGACTGCAAGGGCATTTCATCACATAAATAATATGAGCCAAATTGCATGTATTCCTATGCTTCAAATAGTGACCCAAACATAAAGACGGATGTGAAAAATAACTGGTTTCCAAGCTGAAGTCGCATACTGCACATTCTGCACATTTACTATATCTAGGTTCATCAGTATACTGTGCAATCACTATTGAAGGAGTAATAGATGATACTAGTATATCCCACAAGAGTTCCCCCATAGATAGGCATAGAAGGGCTGTGTCTGAAAAATTAGATACTGTTGTGATATATGCCAGTGGTTAAGTATTCTTTATTTTATCAGATATGAATTTACAGAGCATGGGAGCACACATATCAAGATGGAGTCTACAACTCTTGATTTAGGGGTTAATAGTCATCTTGTTGAGCATGCAAAACTTTTTTAAATGCTCATTTTAGCACTTTCCTTGGAAAACTACATTCTTGAGCTCTTGAGTACATCTTTTGCGCCGATCTTTTAAAATCATCTATAGAAAAGCATAATCACCTTCATCACAAGAACCGACCCACTGGGATGTTTTCCTACATAGATCTGGAATGATGACTCTAATAAAATAAAAGATTATTGTGGTCCATAGACTTTTTGAAAATAGTAGTTTTAAATCCCTGCAACATTATCAAGATAGAAATGTCTAAGAAAGGTATCTCCTCATGACTGATATGAGAGGTGAATTGTAAATGTGGATTACAGAGATTTAATCAATGTAGAAAGTCAAAAAAACATTCATCTGTGCCAGTCCAAATAATAAAGATGTTGTCTATAAACATTTCCACATGTGGTTATTAGCCCAATATGAAGAAGAATATACATACTAAATTTGAAAATCAGCCACATATAAACAAGCAATTGCCAAGGCCATGGTTGCTGTCAAGTTTATTCCCTTAACTTGCTGAAAAAAAAACTTGTCTTGGAAACAAATAATTAGATATGATAGCCAACTCAGTCATTGCCTCAAAAAAGCTCTGTGTTTGTGTGAGAAGTTATATATCTGCAAAGCCAAATGCCCTCAGGCGGCTCATGAGAGGTTTTTTGCCATGTCTCATTTTTTGAAGTACCACCTTGCTTAACCTTATTGGCAACAGGTTCTGCAATATTTCACAGTCATCAGTGCCTCTCTCCAGTACCTGCCAGGAAGGTTGGCATTCCCCTTTACATTTCCATCAGTGTGTGTCTCTTCCCTTCAGCTACACTGTTCTAACCGGGAGCATTGGGCTTTGTGGTCTGATTCTTGATCCCTTGTTCCTTGAGGCATGCTTGAGACACTTTGTCCACATCTCTCCTCCTTGTCCATATGGATGGTTCCATGTTTATGCTGGAGCTTGCTGCTCATCACTGCCACATACTCATGTTTCTCCAGTGTTTAGCTTTTGTATCTCAGAAGGTAGGTCTTTGTGTACCCCTAGTAATCATCAATGAGAATCAGGAAGTATCTGTTGCCTGAAAGGGTTGCTATCTTCATTGGTCCACATTGATCACTGGGGATTAGCTCCAGTGGCTGACATGCCTCTGGTAGAGTGCATATGTCACTTTGCCTTTCAGATGGCACATGCATGTCAGTGTCTCTATGCACGGGGATATCTTTAAATCCACCATCAGATGTTTTTCCAGCAAGTATTTATTGCATCTGAGCATCTGTGCCCCAGACATCTATGAGATAATAGGGATGTGAATCGTGTCCTCGATCGTCTTAACGATCGATTTCGGCTGGGAGGGGGAGGGAATCGTATTGTTGCCGTTTGGGGGGGGTAAAATATCGTGAAAAATCGTTAAAAATCGTTAAAAATCGAAAAATCAAAAAATCGAAAAACCGGCACATTAAAACCCCATAAAACCCACCCCCGACCCTTTAAATTAAATCCCCCACCCTCCCGAACCCCATCCCTCGCCGGAACATCGTTAAAAATCGAAAAATCGAAAAATCGAAAAACCGGCACACTAAAACCCCCTAAAACCCACCCCCGACCCTTTAAATTAAATCCCCCACCCTCCCGAACCCCCCCCCCAAATAACTTAAATAACCTGCGGGTCCAGCGGCGGTCCGGAACGGGCTCCTGCTCCTCAATCTTGTCGTCTTCAGCCGGCGCCATTTTCCAAAATGGCGCCGAAAAATGGCGGCGGCCATAGACGAAAAAGATTGGACGGCAGGAGGTCCTTCCGGACCCCCGCTGGACTTTTGGCAAGTCTCGTGGGGGTCAGGAGGCCCCCCACAAGCTGGCCAAAAGTTCCTGGAGGTCCAGCGGGGGTCAGGGAGCGATTTCCCGCCGCAAATCGTTTTCGTACGGAAAATGGCGCCGGCAGGAGATCGACTGCAGGAGGTCGTTCAGCGAGGGTTCCGGCGCCTCGCTGAACGACCTCCTGCAGTCGATCTCCTGCCGGCGCCATTTTCCGTACGAAAACGATTCGCGGCGGGAAATCGCTCCCTGACCCCCGCTGGACCTCCAGGAACTTTTGGCCAGCTTGTGGGGGGCCTCCTGACCCCCACGAGACTTGCCAAAAGTCCAGCGGGGGTCCGGAAGGACCTCCTGCCGTCCAATCTTTTTCGTCTATGGCCGCCGCCATTTTTCGGCGCCATTTTGGAAAATGGCGCCGGCTGAAGACGACAAGATTCAGGAGCAGGAGCCCGTTCCGGACCGCTGCCGTTCCGGACCGCCGCTGGACCCGCAGGTTATTTAAGTTATTTGGGGGGGGGGTTCGGGAGGGTGGGGGATTTAATTTAAAGGGTCGGGGGTGGGTTTTAGGGGGTTTTAGTGTGCCGGCTCACGATTCTAACGATTTATAACGATAAATCGTTAGAATCTGTATTGTATTGTGTTCCATAACGGTTTAAGACGATATTAAAATTATCGGACGATAATTTTAATCGTCCTAAAACGATTCACATCCCTATGAGATAATAGTCCTGGGGCTTTGGATTCCTCATCTGTGCAGGCAATTTTATATACAGGCCTCACCTGAAACCCCTTGTGCTATTATGCCTGTCCCCTTCTTATTTGTGCATGCATTCTTGTGGAAGAGAATAATGAAACTATTGCTTATCAGGCATCTCATTGACAATAAGTTGCCTTTCAATTCTAGCATGTATAGAAAATCTTTCATGAGTATTCTGCCTCTCTGACTGTCCAGCAGTGAAGGCACACATGAGTTGCTCTCCCCCCTTCCCATCTTCTAGATACACTTTATTTTTCACATAATAATTGATATCTATGAAGAAGTCTTTATCTGTCTTCTGCCTTGTTGCTCTGGAATCAATATGTCAATTTCTTCCCTACTACTACAACTGCAAAGCAATTCAGTATTTCCCTGGCTGCTTCTATTAGGGATGTGAATCATTTTAGGACGATTAAAATTATCGTCCGATAATTTTAATATCGTCTTAAACCGTTATGGAACACAATACAATAGAGATTCTAACGATTTATCGTTATAAATCGTTAGAATGGTGAGCCGGCACACTAAAACCCCCTAAAATCGTGAGCCGGCACACTAAAACCCCCTAAAACCTAACACCCTTTAAATTAAATCCCCCACCCTCCCGAACCCCCCCAAATAACTTAAATAACCTGCGGGTCCAGCAGCGGTCCGGAACGGCAGCGGTCCGGAACGGGCTCCTGCTCCTCAATCTTGTTGTCTTCAGCCGGCGCCATTTTCCAAAATGGCGGCGAAAAATGGCGGCGGCCATAGACGAACACGATTGGACGGCAGGAGGTCCTTCCGGACCCCCGCTGGACTTTTGGCAAGTCTCGTGGGGGTCAGGAGGCCCCCCACAAGCTGGCCAAAAGTTCCTGGAGGTCCAGCGGGGGTCAGGGAGCGATTTCCCGCCGCGAATCGTTTTCGTACGGAAAATGGCGCCGGCAGGAGATCGACTGCAGGAGGTCGTTCAGCGAGGGTTCCGGCGGGTGGGTTTTAGGGGGTTTTAATGTGCCGGTTTTGCGATTTTTAGATTTTTAGATTTTTCACGATTTTTCACGATTTTTTCACGATATTTTACCCCCCCAAACGGCAACAATACGATTCCCTCCCCCTCCCAGCCGAAATCGATCGTTAAGACGATCGAGGACTCGATTCACATCCCTAGCTTCTATTGCCTTAGCTGATGACTAATTGCTATCAGGATCCTTTCCAGACTGGGCAGTTCCTCCTGAAGAGACCTGGGCTGTGATCACCCTTCGGCTACACCCTCTTCTGTTTAGGTATCTCTGCCTCTTGCCAGTTGTGTTTGCCCACAAGCTTTACCTCCTGCTTTGTGAGAAATGCTTGCTCTTCTGGGCTACTGTGTATATGAACTTTTCCCCCTGCAGCAAGGGCAGTTTGAAAATCATTAGTATCTTTCTCTCTCTTCCCCATGCAGGGCTGACTCATTGTGTTTGTGATGCTTGCCTTTGTCTCCTTTAGTTTTTTTTCATTTCTGCAAACAAACTCATATATAAGTCTGCCTTTCACATAGTCCGTTGCTCACATTCTTGTCTAGTCTCCAGTTTATTTATGAGTGCATCATATGTTTCCTGCAAACCACAAAATAATATTGGAATCACATGACCATCTTTCAAACCATCTCCCATGCATGTCAATTTCTCTGTGATTTCTAGCATATTATTAATTTATGTTCTACAATTTCTGGGGATTCTTTCAGCCATAACCTGCAAAATTGTGAAGAAGAAATAGGTTTCTGTTTAAATTACATTTTTCATGCAATCTTTTCAAACTTCCCCCATCTGTCTCATTAAATGACAGGTTATCCACCCAGACAAGGCCAGATAACTTTAAACCTGCTCAAAAGAAGGTTTAAAGTTATCTTGTTAACTTAGCTGATTCTAGTTTAAAATCAGCCAAGTTAGCAGATAACTTAACTCCTCCCAGGCATGCCCCAAAGGCACTTCTTTTTGATCAGGCTAGATTTTAGCCAGATAATGACTTGTCTGGCTAAAATCTAGCTGGAAAAGTGGCTCAGCATCCAAAACCTTGCCATCTATTTAGATGGATAACTTGTTATCTATCCATTTAAATAGCTCTGAATATTGATTTCACAATCTTTATCAACCATTTACAAAATCCCAGAAACAAAAGTGGCCGCCCCTCCAGACTTTTTTTCTAGGCCGTACTCTAGTGACAAAGAGCCCAATTGGAGGACCCATCGTAATACGATGCTTGTATTTCTTTTTGAAGATCTGCCTTATTAAGCATCAAATGTAACTTTTCCTAATGAGTGTTTGGTACATACAGGATAACAGCTGATTTAACATAGTATAGTATAGCTCTAGTTTATACACCTCTATCATTAGCTCAGGAGGTTGCAAGTACTGCAGTGAATGGATAAAAAAGGGCAACTGGCCAGGGTGCATGGCTTTCCTCCACTAACATGACATCTTTCCCCTGGTTCTCTTTTCTTTCTGTCCTCTCCTTGCCCTAACAAGACCCATTCCCCAGAAGACCTTTGTGTATGCCAATCTGACTGCAAGAGAGATAAAAAGAGCACTGGGGAGTAAGGGAGCTAGAGTGAAGGCATAAACTAGTAGTTAGAACAGCAGGCTGTAAAGCAAGGCAGCCAGGGTTCAAATCCCACTGACATTCCTCGTGACCTTAGGCAAGTCACTTCACCATCTATTGCCTCAGCTATAAATTTAGGGCCCTGTATCCTAAGCATTTTCCCCATAGACACAAACTGGGAGAAAACCTTTAGTAAATAGGTCTCTAATAGGGTCATTCATCAAAATGCTTTATGGTGTTAATGCACGCAATAACATGTTAATGCCATAATGCATGCGAAAATAACACTAGTGCATGGTGTGAATGCAAATTTTTGGAAGGGGTAGGATCAGAGAGGAGTTTGGGTGGGATTTATGAAAATGAGGGGCAATATTGCACCCTGAGATAGCATAATGCATGCTATTGCATGGTTTTAATGCTGGAAATAAATATACCTTTTTTCTTGGTGTTAAGCTGTTTGATATGGCTGAAATGGTTGTAATGCAATTTGTGATACATTTTTAGAATTGCACTTCAACCATTTCTGGGCTTGGGAAGGGAGAGGCGGAGTGGATTGGAGTGAGCGCTTCCTAGTGTGCAATTATTTATATATCTATAGGAGGGCCATCTAATAGGTCGAGGTGAGGTATTAGTGGTGGTTTAGGATTTAGGGGTCAGTTTCTCATGTAGAGTGAGACGTACAAACAGCACAGTACACCTCAGTGAAGATTTGACGTCATTTGAAGTGAGGAAAGTCTCACAAAGATTACATTTTGTACTCTGTTATCTCATCCTAGCTTGATGGTACTCTGTTATACAGTCCATCAAGCTAGGGTGAGAGAACATAGTAGAAATGGCATCTTTGTGAGTGTTTCCTCATTCCAAATGATGTCAAATCTTCACCGAGGTGTACTGTGCTGTTCGTATGTCTCACTCTACATGAAAAACTGGCCCCTAAACCCTAAACCACAACCAATACCTCACCTCGAGTTACTAGAGGGCCCTCCTATAGAGATATAAATACTTCACTACTAGATAAACTATGTAGATAGTCTCTCTCTCAGTCTCTCCCTCTCTCATGTGAAACTAGGAATTATTACAGGGGGTGATAAGTTTACTGCACTACTTGGTACTAACAATATGGTGTGCTAATTTAGGGGTGGATTTTCAGAGCCCTGCTCTCCTAAATCCACCCAAAACCAGGCAGATTCAGGTGAGCAGGGCCCTGCGCACTGGTGAGCTCACCAGTGCACGCAGAGCCAGGGGACTCACGTGAGTCCCGGGGTTCTCCTAGGGGGGTGTGTCGGCAGCATTTTGGGGGCGGGTACGGGGGCGTGGCTACGGTCCGGGGGTGTGGCAGCACCCTCCGTACCTGCCCCCAGGTCACGTCCCGGCGCGCAACAGGCCCACTGGCACGCGGGGATTTACTTCTCCCTCCAGGAGAACGCCTATGCGCGCTATTTGAAAATCTACCCCTACGGTCCGGGGGTGTGGCAGCACCCTCCGTACCTGCCCCCAGGTCACGTCCCGGCGCGCAACAGGCCCACTGGCACGCGGGGATTTACTTCTCCCTCCAGGAGAACGCCTATGCGCGCTATTTGAAAATCTACCCCTACGGTCCGGGGGTGTGGCAGCACCCTCCGTACCTGCCCCCAGGTCACGTCCCGGCGCGCAACAGGCCCACTGGCACGCGGGGATTTACTTCTCCCTCCAGGAGGCGTAAATCCCCGGAGAAAGGTAAGTGGGGGGGGGGTGTAGACAGGGCCAGGCGGGTGGGTTAGGGAGGGGAAGGTGAGGGGAGGGCGTTAGAGGATTCCCTCCAAGGCCGCTCTGATTTCGGAGCGGCCTTGGAGGGAACGGGGGTAGGCTGCGTGGCTCGGCGCGCGCCGGCTATACAGAATTCATAGCCTTGCGCACGCCGATCCAGGATTTTAGTGGATACGCGCGGCTCCGCGCGTATCTACTAAAATCCAGCGTACTTTTGTTTGCGCCTGGAGCGCCAACAAAAGTACGCCTATGCGCGCTATTTGAAAATCTACCCCTCAATAAACATTCCTTTTTCTAATCATGAGCATTATTAATGCATTTTGATGAAACTAGGGGTCAGGTTATAAGCCCCCTGGGGTTAGGAAAATATCTACAATATCTGAATGTAATCCACTTTAAAGTGTCATGAAAAGCAGAATATAAAACAACATTTTAAAAAGATCCTGCAGGAAACGTTAAAAGATTTGTGATTGGTCATTCGCTCTTCAGTGCAAATGCTCAGAAATTCACACAGCACTTATGATGAATCCATATGAATCCCTCTGGTGTTCATCCTCTACCACTATGGCCTATTTGCTAGGGGTGTGCATTCGTTTGCAACGTATTGGCAATCCGCAATGTATATGCCATATTTGTTGTATTCGTGGGGGTCACGAAACGTATGGCAAACCCCAACGAATATAATGTATCACTAACAAATAAACCCCTACCCTCCTGACCCCCCCAAGACTTGCCAAAAGGCCCTGGTGGTCCAGCGGGGGTCCTGGAGCCATATCCTGCACTCGGGCTGTCGGCTGCCAGTATTCAAAATGGCGCCGATAGCCTTTGCCCTTACTATGTCACAGGAGCTACCGGTGCCATTGGTAGGCCCCTGTCACATGGTAGGAGCACAAGATGGCGCCGGCTGTCCATTGCTCCTATCATGCGACAGGGGCCGACCAATGGCACCGGTAGCCCCTGTGACATAGTAAGGGCAAAGGCTATCGGCGCCATTTTGAATACTAGCAGCTGACAGCCCGAGTGCAGGAGATCGCTCCAGGACCCCCACTGGACCACCAGGGACTTTTAGCAAGTGTTGGGGGGGTCAGGAGGGTGGGGGCTTGTAGTTAATTAAATTTAAAGGGTTGGGATGGGGTTTTTTTGGGGAAATGAATACATATGTAACTGATGAATGGATCGGGGTCCCCTGAGAACGGATGCAATGGATTTGGGTCCCAACGAATACGAATACTGAATGGGATGAATCCGTCCCTGCTGCACATCCCTACTATTTGCTGCCTGGTGCAGTGCACCACTGACTCCATCCAACTTGCATCCTCCTGGAAAATGCAGATGCCAAGCCCTCAACACCTCTGAGAGTCAATGATGTGCGCTACAAGGGGACCAAAAGTCTCACAGATATCTCCATGAGATATGATGGCAGAAACAGGGTAAAGACATTTATTGCTTTTAATTCTTTCAAGGGATAGTTACCCAGATTTCCGCGTCCAAGAGACTGAAGGCAATGAGTATAAAACTCAGACTTAGCTTGCATGTTTACTGCAGCAGTTAAAGGTCTTTCAAGCTAAGCTTTTAGGTAATCCATAAGGAAAAGCCTTAGGATAATGTCCCCAGGAAAAAGCCACAATTTGAGTAATTCAGAGTCCTTTTCTCTGATCCAAACTGCATTTCATATTTATTCCATAGGATCCAACGTTGATCCTATAGACACAGGATTAGTAGGATGTAAATGATGTCATCTGATTCCCAATGCATATGAATATTCCCATTGTGGTTTAATGGAGTTCAGAGAGTCCTTCAGTAAACAGGTGCTGGAACAAGACTCACTTCATAGCTAAACTCATGGCTGGATTCAAAGTTTTAACTAAAGACATATTTCATAGTTCTTATCCAAAGTTTCTTCTTACAGTGAGAGGTGCTGATAAATGTTTGATGTGAGGAATAATCATAGACTCTTCTCTTCTGTGTGAATCACAGTCTCATATGAAGTTATCAAACTCATCACATGGCCAAAGACTCCATTATTGTATTGCTTTAGGCCTGTACTTATGGTTCAGTATATGTGCATAGCAGCAGGCCTCAAGTTCAATGATGCACATCCTTGTTTAGGGTCACTGGCATTTCACCTACAAGCTGATAAGATTAATAAAGAGGGATATTGCCATACGGATCACACAGTTTTATGATATGCAAATCCTATGGTGGCATATCATCCTCCACCACTGCTGGTGACATCTTAAGTTATAGAATAAAGGTTTAAGAAAGGTGTGCAAGCAAATTGGCATATGAACTCAGTTCCTGGGTGGCACAAGAATCCGTCTCAAATAGGCTACCACTGATTTCACTGGGTTATATAGAGGTGATGATATTCACTTTTAGAATATTTGGTGAGACTTATTTAACAACCCCTTTCAAGAGGCACTAAAAGTACATTTTTTTATGTGTTAGAAACATATCATTAGTAGGATGCCTAGTGAAAGTTTGAGTGTCCCACACCTATGACAGAGTATTTGAGCCAAGCAATTTGGTAGAGTGGGGGATGTGTGCACTTCCTGATCAGTTACCTTCTGGCAGGGAGATGAAACAGCCAGGATCATTCTATTACTGGACCTGCTGGGCTGACAAGTAATACAGCACTGGAAGATCACAGATGGCTGCCTAGGTGTAGGTTCAATCATACTGGAAGAGTGCAACCTAGCTGGTAACAGGATAAGGACTCAAATGGAGGAGCAAAGGAGGCAATCAGACTGTTAGTATGGTAGGCATGACAGAGGAGAGTGGAGAGTGGAGTCCCATGGTCAGCAGTCGACTGATGGAATGGACTTGGTGAAGGAAAAGTACAAGCTTGGGTACGTGCAATAGGTTGTTATGTATTATAAATAAAGCTGTGACCCATTTTTTCCATTAAATGATCTCTATTGTAATTCTCATGTAATATGTCTTGATAATTGGCAAACAGATACTGGAGATACTGTGTACAATTCTGGTCGCTGCATCTCAAAAAATATATAGTTGCGATGGAGAAGGTACAGAGAAGGGCAACCAAAATGATAAAGGGGATGGAACAGCTTCCCTATGAGGAAAGGCTGAAGAGGTTAGGGCTGTTCAGCTTGGAGAAGAGATGGCTGAGGGGGGATATGATAGAGGTCTTTAAGATCATGAGAGGTCTTGAACGAGTAGATGTGACTCGGTTATTTTCACTTTCGAATAATAGGACTAGGGGGCATTCCATGAAGTTAGCAAGTAGCACATTTAAGACTAATCGAAGAAAATTCTTTTTCACTCAACGCACAATAAAGCTCTGGAATTTGTTGCCAGAGGATGTGGTTAGTGCAGTTAGTGTAGCTGGGTTCAAAAAAGGTTTGGATAAGTTCTTGGAGGAGTAGTCCATTAATGGCTATTAATCAATTTTACTTAGGGAATAGCCACTGCTATTAATTGCATCAGTAGCATGGGATCTTCTTAGTGTTTGGGTAATTGCCAGGTTCTTGTGGCCTGGTTTTGGCCTCTGTTGGAAACAGGATGCTGGGCTTAATGGACCCTTGGTCTGACCCAGCATGGCATGTTCTTATGTTCTTATGAGATGGTAGAGAAAGGAGTATGAGGCTAGATGGGATGCCAGGGTGGGTCATGATATGTGCCAGTGCATCAAAATACCTATCACAGTAGCATACCTGAGGTATCTTGAAATGTACTCTTTTTTGGCTGCAGTTACAACATTAAAGAGCAATATGGGCTAGATTTTAAAAGCCCTGCATGCGTAAATCCTGCCGGATTTATGCGCGCAGGGCCCTCGCGCACCTACGCGCCTATTTTGCATAGGCCGCTGGCGCGCGCAAAGCCCCGGGACGCGCAAAAGTCCCGGGGCTTCGTAAAAGGGGCGGGAGGGGGCATGTCCGGGGGCGTGTTGGCAGTCCGGGGGCATGTCCGGGCCGTGTCCGGGGTCAGGGTGCGGTCCGGGGCAGGTCCGGGGGTGTGGCGATGGTTCGGGGGTGGGCGGGGGGGCAATCCCGAGTCCCCCGGCATTGCGGCCTGTGCCGGTTGCGCCAACAAACGTACACACACACGTACTGTTTTAAGATCTACCTCAGCATGTGTAACCCTAAACTCAGGGAATTCTTTAAGATTCACAGGGTCAGGGGCAAAAGATATTGGGACTAAGTGACATACGTAGTCATAATCCACTTTCTTCAAGCTGTTGAGTGGATTCTTCATCGGGGTGGGGCATTGGAGGTTTGGAAGGATATTCACCAAGGCCCAAGCTGTTAAGCATGTCAATCACAATGTGCATTTAAAAGAATCAGAGGGACACTTGTCTGGTTGTCTGGTGTTCTAATACAACATCTTTACTTGAACAGGAATCTTACAGAGAATATACTTATACTTTGATATCCACAATCCAATAATAAATACTTGAATCAGCATCTATGTAGTCCCTCCTTTCTGTTTTTGGGGTCCCTTTTATTCCTTTCTGAAATTTAGGGCTGTCATTAGCTATTCCAACTAGAATTTAGGGACTATCAACAGAACTGCCCTCCAATTTAGAGTTCTCTGTAAATGGTACCTGAACAATCCTGAAGCTCTGACCGGATATTTTCCTTCATGTCTCTATTTTCTCTTTTGTACTGGTTAGGTTTCTCCTTGACTCTCTGGTGCATACTAGAATGGTATAGACTGTAGTAAGCATCTTGTGGGTGGCACCTCTTCTCCTCTCTCCTACTTCCTTTGCTTCCATTGGATACTGGATGGGTATCTGCACCATCTCCATGATTTTTGCCTTGTGTCAATGACTTTGTCAGGCTGAATGAATCAGATGGGAAATAAACAAATTCCCAAACAGAAAGGTAAAAGGAAGGATAGAAACCTTCCTTTCAACTGAAGATCCTAAAATAAAAAAAATCTTCTCTAACCTCAAAGGTAAATAAATTCATATCTCACTGAATTAACCCTAGGATTTTTTCAGGAACAAAGGTTCCATAGAGGATACTTCTATCTCTCTTACTATTTCAATTCACAAATCCACAACTCCTCTAGGGGCTTTGTTGTACACAGCACAAGAATCAACCATTAAAGCAGCCTCCCATGGGGATGCTATTGCACAGATGGTATGTTCCTCTCTCAAGCTCTAAGTGCATGGCCTTTCTACAAGACCACACCTTTGCACCATACTTTTGACGTAGGTACAAAGGGCAAGGGAGCAACCAGAATGAAATCAGCTCAAGGTATGAGCATTAAATACATAATTTACTTTTTCATTGGGCTTATTCACTGAGGACATTCTTAATCAAAAGATAATTATTGCTCTCTTAGGTGTGATGATTATTAGACTCCCTGCTTTTCAAGCAAAGTCCTTTTTACGTCTATTCCAAACCCCACCCAAGCAAAATAGGTAGGTGCTGCTAGTAACAGGTTAATAAGAAATGCAAAGTTAATTTGATTATGTAAATGCTCCTTGGAGTTTGGTTTCACCCATCCTAAATCATTTTTATATTGCCCTAAAGCCAAATGTGTTTCAGTATTGTGCCTGTAAAACCACAAGTCCTTCCCTCATTCCTGCTTTCTCTTGCTCAATATTTAACACAGATGATTGTTTTAGCTGGAAAAATTATTTTGGGGGAATAATCTTTTGCTTCTTTGGAATTTTGTAATCAGCTATAAAGGTAGAAAAAACAAGTGTTCATGAAGTTAAAAGTGTTTTTTTAAGAGGCTGATAAATAAATGCATTTAACGTGGTTTGGATTCTTTCAAAATGTTATACATTTATTAACAAAATTCGGGGGCTTTGTCAATCCAAGTCTTAGATAAATAGATAAGCAGTTTCAACCCCTTCTGGTGATCTCATTATATATGGATATGGATACTTCAGAATATAGTGAGAGAGAGTACAGGGTAATGTTCATTTATGGGAAGCAATTTTTAAAACTGTACTGGCAGGTCCAAAGTCTGTGGGTATTTGTACCTGTAGATTTTGCACCGGATCTAAAAGGGAAAGCACACAGATACCAAAGGAAAAAGTATGTGCAGAGATTTACATCTGCTTTTTTTTGTGGATACTTTTTCCATCCAAAACAATGTGCATGGTTTTGAAAATGTAAAACTATGCATACTGTTTCCTACCCTTGGCCAAATCCTGCCCTAGGAATACCTCCATTACTATGCGGGCAAAAGTATATGAATTGTGGAACAACATACATACTTTCACCAGCTTTCAGGGGGGGAGGGGCCGGATTTTCAAAAAGTCCCTTTACTTGGGTTAATAGCTTTTAAAAATTGCCTTCATAATCACATGCCTGTTGTCCTGGTTTTAGAAAGCAGATAGATATTTAGATGAATAATATATAGATATAAAGGTCAACAAAGAAACTTTAAATTATACCATTTTATTGGACTAACACAATATATCTATGACAAGATTTCAAGAGATATGCTGCCTTCACCAGGTCAGTGAAGGACGTGTTGTTTCTTCACCTACATGATGAAGGAAGCATAGCTCTTTAAACTCATCAAAGATGCATTGAGTTAGTCAAATAATAAAGTATCATCTACAGCTTCTTTGGTGATCCTTATTTCCCGATATTGAAGTGATGTGCTAACACATAGCACCCACAATATTTTATTCAGACAAAATTATAAACATTGAGATAAATATAGAGCCGTGACAGACTAGCTAAGTACCTGATTCACTAAGGGTTTTCCCCATAGACACAAAATGAGAGAAAAGCCTTAATGAATCTGGCCCTAAATTAGCCAAATAAACCTATCTAGCTAACTTACACTGGATATTAAGCAGTGCGGGAGCACTGCTGAAAACAGCAGCCATTGTCAGCCCCCAGAGAGCCCTGGACCCACCTGTCCACTGATTTCCTGTATCTAATGGGAACACCATTATCTGGGTTGTTATGGACAGGTTCTTCAAGATAGCTCACTTTATCCCACTTCCTAGCTTTCCCTCTGTACCTGAATTAGCATGCCTGTTCTTCTTGCACATATTCCATCTCTACTGATTACCTGAACATATCACCTCAGACAGAGGACCTCAATTTGTTGCCCGTTATTGGCATTCCCTGTGCAAGAAATTTGGGATATCAGTTGGATTGACTACAGCCTACCATCCTAGGGCAATGGCCAAACTGAGCATATGAACCGCTCTCTGAAATTGTTTCTGCACTCACACTCCAACGACCAGCAAGACAATTGGGCCCAACTGCTCCCGTGGGCTGAGTTTTCCCATAACTCTCACATTGCCGCAGTCACGGGAGCCTTCCCTTTTCCTTAGTATATGGGAGACAACCATGGCCTCCTCTGCCAATACCCCTCACAGTTCCTTCTCCAGCAGCCCAAGCAACTGCAGATGTTCTTCAGGCCTTGTGGACCAACACGAATCAAAGGCTACAACAATGGGCATGAGCGTGTTAAAAGATCCTCAGATGCTCTCCGAAAGCCAGCCCCAGAGTTCCAGCCTGGTGACAAGGTATGACTGAATAAGCACTATATTCGTTTGAAGCTTCCTTCTCAGCATTTTGCTCCCAGATATATTGGCCCGTTTCCAGTCATTCGACGCATCGGCCCAGTAACCTACCAGCCCCGTCTTCCACCCACGCTGGGAATACACAACTCATTCCATGTATCCCTGCTTAAACCTTTGGTGTTTTCATGGCCGTCTCGTAGAACTCCTGAACTCTCGCAACTTGTTTCTGAAACTGACACCCTTTACAGGGAGCAAGAAGTCTTAGACATTCGCAAGAGAGGCTGCCATTGGGAGTATCTCCTCTCTTGGGAGCGGTACGGCCCTGAAGAAAACTCCTAGGAACCTGTTATCAACATCCTTGACAAAGGTCTCCTCCGGCAATTCCATTTGATCCATCCTGGTAAGCCCAGACCTCCAGGAGTAGGGCGTAAGGGGAGGGGGTAATTTTGAGCTCCCCGGGCATGGCAGGCCCGTGACCGGGCTCACTCATCCCCGATGCCGGGTCCCCGGAGCTGGCCTGACCTCCTTGGTGGCAGTGGGCAGCCACCTGCATGCCCATGTTCCCTCCATGCTCCTGGGGCCCTCCTGTGCTGCTGCAGTCTCCTCCGGGGCTAACTGGGCCTCCTCATGTGTGCCACGGGGAGACGCCACCACTTCCTCTTCCCTGACCTGTCAGCCTTAAGCGTCCACTCGCCTCTCTGGACTTTAAAGGGGCCATGGCGGGAAAGCCTCCAGTGGCCCGCTGCATGAAGAGTGACGATGTCGGCAGCAATGGCGGTGGCCTCCAGGCCACATAAGGACCCGGACGATGGCGGCTCACTGCTGCGGGGAAATGTTCGACTGACGGTGGCCTCCAGGCCGCAGAGGAATGGTGGTCGGCAGCAGTGGCTCCAGCGATGTCGGGAGGCTGGCAGAAGAAAGAAAGGTAAGGGACTGCTTCTGAGCTAGTCTCACAAGCAGAATTGCAACAGCGCGTGTAGGAAAATTATGTCCATAACGGATGGACATTCAGCCTGCTACATATGTCTGGGCCCAAATCACGAGCAGGCAACATGATGGCTATTCGGTCAAGCATTCCCTTAACTTACTTAGTCTTCCACAGCTCCCATAGACTGTTTTCATACTGTTGACGTCCAGAACCTATGCTCATGTTTTTACTCATCAATAAGAAATTTCTCCCTCCTCCCCACCTCCACGAACAACCTTCCTTCCCCCTCCCCCCCCCATTAGCAAACCTCCCTCCCCATGCGCTAGCTTCACTCTAATAGTGCATACTGCTACTGTTCCTAGTTATGTTATGTTATATTATCCAAGTTGTTCACTCCCTCGTTCATTGTAAGACATATGTTGTCATTGTTTTCTACTTGTTATAATGTAAACCGGAGTGATAAGTAATTCTGTTACCTGAACTTCGGTATAAAAACAGTTATAAATAAATAAATAAATAAACTTTGTGGCCATATGTCGGCTAGGGCCCAATGGCAGCGGGCACAAAAAATTAAAAATTTAAGACTTGCAGCCAAGGGCTCGTATGCCTCTCCTTCAGAGGCCCATTCTTCACCAGGGCCAGTACCGAAGTAGGCCCAGGATCTAATAAACAAAGAGTCAACAAATCAAAATCGAAACATAGCTATCGTGACTCGCCTTGACAGGAAGACCACAATTTGCATTGCGAGCCTTGATGCGCGTGTCGGCCTTCTGAAGCATCGGTGCTAGCATTGATACCGAAGCCTTCGGCACCTGTGGACACCAACATGCGCAACACCACGCATGCGCAGACTTCATCAACGCGACCATTGGCTCAAGAGACTTCGATGCGTCGACCAACGCAAGAACCACCGACACATGCTACTGTTGTGGTTACGTGTCTTTTGGTGGATCCTTGGGTGCTGTGGAGATGACCATGCCCACAGGGAGGAGCCCCGTGAGGAGCCACAGCACTCAGCTAGACTTGTACTACACAAAACACAAGATATTTCTTTATTAGCTTGAAGAGAGCCACCAGAGGTGGCAGAAGTGAGACAGTCTGTAGTTGCAGTCTCAGGGACCTCGGCAGAGGGAGCCCTTCTCTCCTTGATGACATCAGGAGGTTCCGCAGCAGGTCTCCCAGCGAGGAGATACTGTGGATGAGATAGACTGAGAATTAGAGTACTCACTAGGTGTTTGCTGTAGATATGTGATTCCACCAGATATGTTGTAGAAGGTACAGGCACCGAGGCAGGGAGAGCAGGCCCTCGAGAAGCGAGTACCTGTTCCCTGTAAGGCATCTGAAATAAAGCAGAGGGCCCCCGAGGAGCGGGTAACCAGGTTAGTAGTTACCCCAAAGGGCAGAGAGAGAGCTTCCTGCGGCAGCACGGAAGCGGCAGAGTAGCGTAGATAGGAACGGATTTGAGTCCTTGCTAACTCAATGAGCTAGCAAATTAGTGAAGGTAATATACCCGGATGGCGTGACATCAGCTCGGCTTACTCAAGTAAGGGAAAGAGCACTGTCACTGGCTGGCCCTGTACTATGGAACACCATGCCTCTCGAATTAAGGCTCCAGAGAAATCTGAAAATCTTTAAATCTAACCTGAAAACCTGGCTCTATATACAAGCTTTTGATAAGGACAAAGAGAAGGAAAAAAACAATTGATTAAGATGGACGCACCGAACAAACCCACAGTAATGTTAATTTTGTACCGTTGAGAAATTGTCATACCAAACTGATTAGTTTACTTAAACTCATAGCTTATTGCACTTTATTGTTACCGTACTATGATGGCACATGTTCAAGTTGTAAGCTATACCAATCATAATTATCGTGCCTATATGTAAACTGTTGTGATGGTTCTCCAACTTAACGACGGTATAGAAGAGTATTTAAATAAAATAAATAACTAAATAAACATCAGCATGAGGGAACGCCCTCAAGGTTCGCGCCAAGGGTGGTACAAAGACATGGGTTGCGTGTGCACGCGCACCCTAGTAGGTACCTGGGAGGAGCAATGGTGGGAGGCTGCACCATAGCCTTTCTGGGGACACCAGAGAGGTTGGCTTGTAGATGCAGCGGTAGCCATCTTTCCCAGGTAGGCGGGAGGAGCCATGAATAAGGTGAGGCAAATGGGGCGAAGCCATCTAGGACCGATGGATGCAACGGTTACGATGCATGGGGAAACATCTGTGTCAATCGTCAACAACCTTGATACCCGAAAACCTTGCCAAGGTGAAGAAGAAGGCAATATCCCCACTGATCGCTCTATAGTTCTACAGCCTCAACCACAGAAATGTGCATCTGGGCACAGAAGCCCATTGTCAACAAACAGTAGAGATGAGGAGTTCATTGATGTGTCCTCCCGTTCCGACTCTCAGGACTCTTCGTCTTCATGCTCCTTGTAGGTCTACTCAGAACTCTCATCTGTTGTCCAGCAGCATTGTACCTCCACACAGCTCCAAGAACCCTTATATAAGAGGATCAGGGCTCTAGATGACGAATGCCCTCAACCACAATGCCCATAGTCACCAAATTCTAATATTCTTCTAGCAGCAGTACCAGACAAGTGGTGACAGAGTCAGCTACCTAGTCTGCCTCCCCCAGTAACAGACATCACCCAGCAAGCCATAATATAGGTTTTTTCTCCTCTCTCCAGACAGGCTACTCCTATCCACAACCAAGCCCACTGAGCCCGCATCTCTCTGACACCGTCGTGTGAACCCTCTCCCTGTCTTTCACCGAAGGGAGCCTCACCAATCCCAAGACAACCACCAGGGGACTGTGATACCTCACCCTTCCCCCAGCACTTACCAAAGTTGTCTACATAACCAGACTCTCTGCCTTCCTCACCGGGATTGTACACTGGATACCCTTCTGATCCTGCAGAAGAACACCAGGAACCCTACTCCCTCCAGAAGATCTATCGTATCCAAAGTTCATTGAAAAAGTGGGCTCCACCCTGCACATTGAGATCCACAAGCTCCCGGATCCAAGAGCAGAAACTTTGGGCATTCTAAAGATATTTGAACTTCCAGCAGAACCAACGGCTCTCCCATCCTACCAGGTGCTGGATGCGGTCCTGGAGGAATCTTGGGAAATTCCATTTACCATGACACCGGTTTCCCGGAAGACCGACTTGAAGTTCCGCATGTCACAATCGCCACTCTACACCCTCCCATAACTATCACATGCATCTATAGTGGTTGAGTCAGCCATGAAACATGTGAAAAAGACAAGATTGCACTCCAACACCACCACTGGGGAAAGACCATCACTACCTAGATGAGTTTGTGAGGAGATCTTTCCAATCTGCCATGTTAGGTGCACGGATCCACCAGCACCAATTTTATATTGTGCAATACTTGTACAAATGCCTACAATTGATAAAAGGGCTTATGCCAGATTCTGGTCCATTTAAGTCCCCCACCGTAACCCATCCAGGACATGGAGGAAGGTATACGCCATCTCCTATGCACAATATATGAAGCGTTCGAGACATCTTCCAGGGCATCGGCGATAGCTGTGCAATGCTTGACATGGCTTCGAGCCAGTGCGATACACAAAGATGTTCATGAGAAGCCAGCCAACCCCCCCCTGCTGAGGAGATTTGTTTGGTAACAGGTTACAGGAAACGGTATCCCATTTAAAAGAACAAAGCTTGGCAGTACAATCCCTAACCAACCCGATGGATCACATCACATTCGCTCGACGGTATTTCACCCCATTCCGTAGGCAACCATATCAGAAATGGCCTCACCGGACCTACCCTCCGAACCATCAACCCACCTTTCCACAACAACGCTAGCAATCACAGCAACAACAACAACGATGGGGCAGACCCAGAGCCCAGTGACAAAAGGGGCAGCAACCTCTTGCCAACCCGAAGGCACCACCAACTTTTTGAACTTCACGGGGCCACCATCCCTACTACAGTGGGAGGCAGGATATTGTCTTTCTACAACACCTGGTCAAGAATCACCACCGATCGTTGGGTTTTGGAGATCGTCTGCCATGGTTATCCACTACATTTCAAATCCAGACCTTCCCTATCCAGCCATACAACTATCAGTGGTGTGTGAAGCAACCCTCTACAGTTAGCGGAAAAAATAACTGCTCTTCAGCTTCAGAATGCAATCCAACTTCTGCCCAAATCTCTCTGGAATATGGGTTTCTACTCCCCCTATTTCCTAATTCCCAAGAAATCGGGGGGACTTCATCTGATCTTGGATGTACAAGAGTTAAACAAGTTTCTGGCCTGAGAAAAGTTCCCCTCAAGACCATTCTTCCTCTTCTACAACCCAACAATTGGATGTGCTCCCTAGACTAGAAGGATGTCTACGTGCACATCTCAATGCACCGCCTCGGTGCGATCGCTGCCTATTTCTCGCCAAATAACTACACCTTTTATGGTGTAGTTATTCGGCGTGACACCGGCAGCGAAAAGGCTCCTTACCTTTTCGCTGTCGGCGCCGTCTTTGCGGAGTCGGCCCTGGTGACTCCCCGACTCCTCCTCTTCTGGGGCCGACTCCGCCCTGATGTAGCTAGCACAGGCCTGCGCTAAGCTTTCTATCACACGCTTGCGCTGGTAGCACAAGTGTGCGATAGCCTTAGAAAATAAGGCCCTAAGTTTGTACCTGTGGCAATGGAGGATAAAATGACTTGCCCAAGGTCACAAGGAGCAACAGCCGGACTCGAACCCTGGTCTCCTGGTTAGAGAAAGTCTACATATAAAAGAACACACATTCAGTGAATCCTATTGGAATTGGTTAAGAACACAATTTGACATGTTTGTGTTTGCTTTATTATAATTTCTAAACCTGTTCTACACCCCCTTGGGAAAATGGAAAAAGCGATTTATAAATTCATTTACATGAATGAAGAAAAATGCTTTCACCCTCTAAAGCTATAAAGCAGTCAGAAGTTCATGTAATAGTAGCACAAGCATTTATCAATATCATGAGCATGATTTACTGGCACTTTTCTCTCATTCTCTGTGAAGCCATACCACATCATCGCATGCACAGCTTTAAAAACCTACAGATTCAGTATGAACATGTGGAAGAGCCATGTATGGCAGTGGGAAATTTGCAGGGGGATGTATTTAAATTAAAGATGTTGCTTTGAGTTTTCTAGCATCCCTTTCAAATTGTTTGCAAGAATCTAAGACTTTTTCATTGTTTTAAGTTACTAAGGGTCTGAGTTACTAATTTGTGTTCCCATACAGAATAGGAAAAAAGCCCTAGCAACTCAGGCCCTAAGAGCCTTAAAAACAGTCATGTTGAGTCATAAAGCTTGCGGAAACTGGAATTTGAGAGTTCATTTCTTTGTGGTCAGATATTTCATGATTTCTACTCTTACATTGTAATTCAATGTGGTATTATATTTTCTGAAATTTATAGAGATCTTTTGGGAGATTTAAGAGTTGAAAACTAATGCCTCAGTTATTCTAAAATAACACTATGTGAAATAGTTTACAGTGATACAAAATGTAAATATAAAGGGTGATTCACCCCAAATCAGGAATTAGAAAACTTAAAACATCAACTGACAATGGCCGCTCATTGATTACAGTGAATAAATATAATTTCATCCAATGTTGAACCCCCACCCTCACCTCACAGTTCACGAAGGCCTTGCATATCTTGGAAAAAAAACATATAAACCTCATTATGGGGGTATTTAAAGCAGACCCAAAAGCAGATTCATTACAATATGTATATGTAACCTTTTTTCCCTCCAAGGTCGTCTTTCCAGCCTTGGGGCGCTATCGTCCAACTCTTCCAAGGCAGAGAAACCACAGTCTCTTGGGCCATGGGCTGAGGGTGGGATAACCTGCAGGGCCAAACCAGGCTGAGGACACCCACCACAAAAATAATGTTCGCAAAAGCTTGTGCTCCAAACCACAGGAAGTTTATTGTACAGAAATGTTATCAGTCCAAAATAGTACAGCAAGGAAAAAAATCTAAAAAAAAGAAATTCAAACACTGTCCTTCTCGGAGCCAAAAAAATCATAGTTCATTTGCTAAATCGCACTTCGATCTGTCCAGCCTCCACTTCATGTACTCACATTACATCCAAAACAGCTCTAAGAAGATTCACTCCTTTTCTCTTTAGCAAGGAAGTCCTCCGAGCCCCATGGTGTGTTCCAGCCAGGTACAGTTTGTCTCCTGGTCCTTCCAGGACCCACAACAGTTAAATCCTTTTCAGTATGCTTCACGCTACACTTTTCCTTTTCAACCTCTCAGATATTCCAGGATGCGTGGGGAGTATCCCACCTGATTTCCTGGCTTCCCTAGCTATATTCCCCAGGTGTATGTGCACGCAAGTGTGTGTGTGTGTGTGTGTGTGTGTGTGTGTGTGTGGGGCGGGGGGGAGGGGGTAACAGCTACAACTTTCTGTTACTTGGTCACGCAGGAGAAACCCCAGTCCCTCTTGTAACCAGGGTTTTTATATTCTACTCTAAACCACACTCAAAGGAGCTGTACCAGGCTGTCACTCCTATAGATGCCTGTCCCATCCTCTGCCCTCAGAATGAACCGCTTTCACTGCAACCTTCCCACCCATATGACACAACCCTTACAGGACTTCCCATAAGAGGAAAATCACTAATCTAACACATCCTCTTTGTATTAAATTTTACACAGTTCTGTGGCACACAGGGCCCACATCTAGTCCTCATTTTTATTTCTTCCAATACAAGCCGTTAAGCCCGTTAAAACGGGCTATATCCCTCTGTCTCTCACCCCCCCCCCTCATTCTCTCTCCCCTCACTCTTCACCACCCCCTACCTCCCTCCCTCACAGTCACCCACTCCTCCCCACCCTCCCTCTCACTCACTCCCCCCTCTCTCCCTCCCTCTCACTCACACTCAGTCCCACTCACTCTCACTCAGTCCCACTCCCTCCCTCCCCCCTCTCACTCAGTCCCACTCAGTCCCACTCACTCCCTCCCCCCTCACTCAGTCCCACTCACTCCCTCTCACTCAGTCCCACTCCCTCCCCTCCCTCTCCCTCTCACTCAGTCCCACTCACTCCCTCCCCCCCTCACACTCAGTCCCACTCCCTCCCCCCTCACTCAGTCCCACTCCCTCCCCCCCTCTCTCAGTCCCACTCCCTCCCCCCCTCTCCCTCAGTCCCACTCCCTCCCTCTCACTCAGTCCCACTCCCTCTCTCTCCTCCCCTCTCACTCAGTCCCACCTCCCTCCCCCTCTCTCCTCAGTCCCACTCCCTCCCTCCCTCTCCCTCTCACTCAGTCCCACTCACTCCCTCCCCCCCTCACACTCAGTCCCACTCACTCCCCCTCACTCAGTCCCACTCCCTCCCCCCTCTCTCAGTCCCACTCCCTCCCCCCTCTCCCTCAGTCCCACTCCCTCCCTCTCACTCAGTCCCACTCCCTCTCTCTCCTCCCCTCTCACTCAGTCCCACTCCCTCCCCCCTCTCACTCAGTCCCACTCCCTCCCCCCTCCTCCCCTCAGTCCCACTCCCTCCCTCTCACTCAGTCCCACTCCCTCTCTCTCCTCCCCTCTCACTCAGTCCCTCCCTCTCTCTCAGTCAGTCCCTCCCTCTCTCTCTCCTCCCTCGCTGCCGCCGCCGCCCGCTGCCGCCTCTGCCACCCGACGCCGCCGCTGCCACCCGCCGCTGCCATCCGACGCCGCAGCTGCAACCCGCCGCCGCCGCTGCCACCGGACGCCGCTGCCACTCGACGCCGCCATTTTTTTTCTGACGCTGGCTCAGACCGACGTGCTCGCCCGCACATGCGCGGTAGAGCTGGTCTCTACTGCGCATTTGCGGCACGTCGGTCAACCTTCAATTATTAGGTTGATGTAGTTTCTCTCTCTATTGATGTGAAATAAATATACTCAGGGATGGTAATTTTCAGATGGGCCTGCGGGGGTCCATATACATGTGTGCGTTGATGCGAGGCCAGGGACAGGGTAATTTTATAACATGCGTGCACATGTGTGTAAAGTGGGCTTGCACAGCCGATAAAGTGGGGTATGAGTTGTGCAAATGGAGGAATTATATAATAGGTGCGCATCCACGCCATGAACAGTTTCACCAGTTTGTCCACCAGTTCTCCCAGTCCAGAGATAAGTCCTCCAAAGCTCCCTGGTCCTTTAACCTGCACTCCCTCCAGTTATCCCAGACCTCTTAAACCCCACAGGAATGCCTAGTTCTTTTTTTTTTTTTAACTTTCACCTTCTCCATAGCAGAAGTAAACTTATGCAGCACTGGACCTGAGCTCGCCAAGGCATGTAAGTATTTGCATGCACTTCTCTTGTCCCTGCCCCAGAACACCGATGCCTCACCCAAAACCCACTCCCTTTTTTTCTCCGATGCAAGATGTGAGCGCATCCACCCACTTTATAAAATTGGGGGTACACGAACACATAAAAAACATATTCAATGTTAGAAGAACGCTTGAGAAATAATGGGACCTAATGTACTGTTTTGTTGATCTATAATATGAATGTCGCTTTTGTAAACCGTTGCGATCTTCTTTCGGAATGTGCAGAGTTCACCCAGAAGTAATAACTATATAGGGATATTTCCCCTAGTTTATATCCCCCCACCCCCACTCAACATACCTAGCCTGGTCATTGCTGGGATAGTCTTGGGGTGGTGGTCCTGCTCCAGGGCACCTTCATGGGCCCTGAATCTGGCCACTAGGTGTCACCCTTAAGCAAGGACCACAACTCCCCGCAGTTGACACGGAACCGACAGGATCTTTCATATGGCTAAGCCATCAGGACAGACCATGGATAATCATTTTTGACCTTTTGCTCTTTGTTCAAACTTTCATCACACTTAGAGGTGAATTTTAAAAGAGAGATGTGCACCAAAATTGGGAGATGAGTGCGCATCCAGCACATCTACTTATTTATTTATTTGAGCTTTTTATTTACTTCTGGGTGAACTCTGCACAAAAATATTTAAAATTCTGCATAGTTTATATTGGTCAAAATAACACAATATACATGACAGTCTTTAAGTAATTAGATTTTAAATTAATACAGAAAAATTTATTACTTAAAGATGCAGAATATTAAATATTTTGAGCAGAATTTCCTTAGAAGTTCACTGTAAGATTGTCCCTTCTACTCTCTCTCCCTACTCCCTGGACACTTTGCCCTCTCAGGCCCTAACTCCTCCATCTGCCAGTATCTCTCCCCTCCTCCTCTAGGCTCAACCCCATTCCACTCTATCTCCACTCCCAGAGTTTGATCCATCTCTCAGCACTGATCCTCACACAGGCTCCCTCTGTCCCTCTCTCTCTATCTCACACACACAGGGTGCAACCTTCTACTTTAACTCTCAGGCAAGCTAGAGCCGCTGCCTGAACCCTAAGACAGTTGAAAGACAAGCCTTTGACCAAACATTCCCGAAGAAAGGATAAAATCTGAGATACTGAAAATCGTAAGGCCTGCACTCCATTAGCTATACACCAAGACTCAAAACCCTTCCAGACCCTTACATATGACAACAAAGAAGACATCTGTCTAGCCTGAAGCAGAATAGCAATGACCACCTCTGGGTACCCTGTGCGTCTCAAACGCCACCTCTCAAAAGCCAAGCCGCTAGACAAAAGTGAGCAGCCTGGTCTGAAATTATGGGGCCCTGCCGAAGAAGGCCTGGAAGATGGCTGATACGTAACAAGCTGTCTGCTGCCAAGTTGACTAGATCTGCAAACCATGGCCAACGCGGCCACTCTGAGGCTACCAATACCACTTTGCCTAGGTGTCTCTCTATCCGACACAACACTTTGCCTACCAGCGGCTAAGGGGGAAATACGTAAAGCAGAACTTCACGAGGCCATGCCAGAACAGAGTGTCTACTCCTTCAACCCCGTACCCTCATCTTCGACTGAAAAACTGAGCCACCTTTGCATTGAAACAAATTGCCATTTGATCAACATGGGGGCAGCTCCATCTCTTGCGGATGACCTGCATCGCTGTCTCAGACAGCTCTCACTCCCCTGGATCTAGAAAACTGCAACTCAGAAAATCCACTTGGCTGTTTTTTTAACCCCTGTGATGTGTGACAGCCTGACAGCAAGGGCTGCTCCGCCCAAAGGATCAGCTCCTGAGCCTCCTGGGTCATCACTCAACTCTTGGTTCCTCTCTGCCAATTGATGTTGGCTATGGCCGTTGCACTGCCTGACAAGACCCTCATCAAATGACCTTGTATCAGTGGCAAAAATGCAAGTAATGCGAATCGCACTGCCCTAGTCTCTGACCGATTGATAGTCCAAGACGCTTCCTTCACGGACCAGCTGCCCTGAGCAGGTTTTGTACCAGCCACCATCTGTTTGAGACAGAGAAATACTGAGTAACTGCAGGTGGTAGCAGGGATTATGTAACAGTGTCAGTGAAACTTTCTCTGTCTCCATCTGCTGGTAGGGACGCATAAACCCAGGAGTCTGGACTGATCCGGGTGCATACAGGGAACTACCATTTGCTGGAGACAAGAGAAATACTGAGGGACTGCAGGTGGCGCACTGGGTTATGTACAGTGTCAGTGAAACTTTCTCTGCCACTATCTGCTGGCAGGAAGGCAAAACTCAGAAGTCTGGACTGATCTGGGTACATAAAGGGAACAAATAAATAAACTGGTGGCTGGAGTGGACTCAAGAGATAACCATTAAACATTTAAAAGAAATATAATTTGCAGTTCTTTTACAGAACTAAATAAATAAATAACTATGTGACTTTGATATCTTTATTTGAGACATAGATGGTCTTCTGAACTATGCCTTCCAAGGCTTGTCATATATGTTCTTTGTTTGTGCCATTTTTTTTTTTAACCTCCTGTACAAATAACAGGGTTATGATTCATTCAAAATAAAAGCAGAGTGCACAAAGTGCAAAATCTGTGCCAACATAAAGTTGAATAAATAAATATGATGCTGAATTAATTTATACCAATTATTGTAGCTTATTGGCAATATAAGAACATATTCAATATTAATGTACCAAATGTATCTGGCATGACAGTATCACTGCATAGAATAAGTATAGCCTGCGTGACACTGATAAATTGTGTATTTTAGCAATCATATGAGTCTTAGGGCTATAAAGGTATTAGGTAAACATTTTTTATCAATTTATATTAGCAAGAGAGGGTGGAGGGAAGGTTCTGACACAACTTACTCTAGTCTCTTTCGTCCCTGACATGTAACATCCCACACTGCCTTGCCCTGCCCCTATCCTCATACAAAAGTCTTGTGATATTTTTGTAACTGTCAGTATAATGCAATAATTTTGATAAATCAACTGTCTTGTATTCCACTGGAAAAACAGATGCAAAGAATATGAAGTCAGACAAAAATTAATACAACAATCTTTAAAAAAGTTTTGAAAAAGGTGTGAGACAAAAGTGCTAACTTGTGCTATATTGAATAAGCACTAACACACAAACTATAATCATTCTCCTCAAAAGTTTTTTTTTAATCCAGTCAAAAAATATAACTCAGGAAATAGGCAGAAACTGTCCAAATTACACTGAGTCGATTTGTAGCATGGCACCATCAGGGGATGGAACAGATGAACCCGACACCAGCATTTCAACCTTGCAGTTGCCTCCTTCGGTGCAATATCTTTGGGATTTCAGCAAACCATGGCACCACACAAGCTTCTAGACATGAGCAGAAACACCTTCTTAAGAACATAAGAATTTCCATATTGGGCCAGACCGAGGGTCCATCAAGCCCAGTATCCTATTTCCAACAGTGACCAATCCAGGTTGCAAGTACCATTTATGTCTCAAAAAAGTATCTTGCATCAAAGTAATGTGACAATGGAGTTCAAACACCTTTCTTCCACTGCAACACTTTACTGGGAAAAGAGCAAGAAAGAGCTTTTATCTTTTCAAAAAATGGCAAGCCTTCACAAAACAGGATCTCAGTGCTTCTGCAACAAGCCTGCAGCAACCAGTCAGCAAATTCAGGGCACATCAAAAGTGCTCAAAGCTGGCTAAAAGACAGAAAAACAGCTCTCATATGTGATTGGACAATCTAGAATCTCACAACCAATCACAGTACAGATGTTACCAGTTCAAACAAAATGCGGGAAATTCAGAAGTGGCTGCATTTATCAGAAAAAAAAGTTTTCATTTCCTCAATCTTTATACCATGTATAAACTAAAATACGTTCATATGAAAGAAAACATATTCCAGTATATTTTTTTATATTCTTTAATGAGGCACAACACATTCTTTACCAAACAGAGTTCATTAACATAATTCCACTAACCAATATCGTGTTTCCATATGAAAGAGGATAATTTTCAGTAGCTCGGATTTTCAAAGCGGGATTACCGTATATGCACAAATCCGCTCTGAGAATTTGCGGGTATTGCAGTCCCGCGAGCAAACATGCACACGGGAAGTTACACCCACTCCCAAACTGGCGTTATTTACCACGTATATAATTTACATGTGAAAATTGCAAGTATGTGCCTCTTGCTAGTCCGAGGGAAAACTGCAAGATCATTTTCTATTGCAGAATTCCCTCCTAAATAGGCAACGGGAGTATTTTGCCAATATTTTATACAATTCATTATTGCTTTTTTTTTTGAGTAGGTGCTTTGATAAGACCTTCCAAGGGGGAAAAAAAAAAAAAAAGCTCCTTTTACAGTGTAACAAAGTTTCTGATTGGAAATTAATAAAATGAATATATATATATATAAACAAGCACTTTCTCCTAGCGAAAGGCATGGGCTGTCTGTTCAGGGAGAGGCATGGCCCCAGCAGTCACTTTCTCGCCATGTGTCTGCCTGCGCAGCAGCAGAGCGCAGCAGGGCAAGAGAGTCTCCAAACCGAACGTGTCGGAAGTGGTTGCCATGGCAACGGTAAACATAAACAAGGATTCCCTCGGTGGGAGCCCCGCTAGCTGGTGCGAGGTCCTCGCAGCAGGCAGCTTGTTTTCGGGTTGTGCTCGGCAGTTGCCGGGGCAACGAGCGGCAGTGCGAGGGAAGCCCTCGTGCGTGATGTCAGCCGCTGTTTACAACCCGCACCTTGCACGCAAGCAGTCCCTTGGCGCGCGCTCCCTCTGTGCAAGCAGCTTTTTTTTTTTTTTTTTTTTCCACGCCCTGTGTGTGTGGGAGTCAGGTATGTCACAGGTGTTTGCCGCTAGTGTTCCCAGCTCATCAAACAAGGCAAAGGAAAAAAAAAAAACAAACCAAAAAAACCTCTCTTTCTAAAAATATTCTCCACTGCTGAAGGAAGGAGTTCTCTTGGCATTCCTACTTGGCCCGAAGTCAAGTTTCAGTCTGTTGCAGATTTAATCTATGCACTTTGTGTCAGAAAGACAGCATCGGCGTCGTTCTCTTTAGAACAGGAATTCCATTTCTGAACAACTTGATTTTTTTTTTTCCATGGCATCGCCAGACGCACAGACAGACAGTCGCTTGCACTAACATACATGTACATACATATACAGATGCAGGCAAGTGTCTTTAAAGCATCTAATTGTATTAACTTGGTTTGTACAACGTGGTTGTTTTTTTTATCATTAAAGAAACTCTTTTTATGCTTTTCAACATTTGTGATCTTGGGAAGACTTATGTAAACTGGATTTGTGTCTGTGTCAAGATGCAAAATAACTATCCAAAAAGAGATTTAAAAAAAATGCATAATTTTACATGCTGGAAGAAAATGAGAGTATCTCTGAGTCTGAAAACAAAAAACTTTAGGTCAGTATTCTTGAAGAAAGAACAGCTCCCAAAACATTGCTTTACAATGGGAGACAGTTAGAGGCTGCAGAATGCTGACAGCCTGACAAAAAAAACAAAACACAAAAACTATCTGGTGAAGGATGGGCAGATTTGAAGCCACATCCCACACAGTTCTTCACCAACACATACATACATACACCCCCACACACCACAATCTCCACTCCCTCTTCAAACCCCCCCCCCCATATACACACTCCAAAACCCCACATACCTTACACCAGAGGTTCCCAAACCTGTCCTAGAGGACCCCCCAGCCAGTCAGGTTTTCAGGATATCCACAATTAATATGCATGATATAAAATGTGAATGCTATGGAGACTTTGCATGCCAATTTTCTCATGTATATTCATTGTGAATATCCTGAAAACCTGACTGGCTGGGGGTCCTCCAGGACAGGTTTGGAAACCACTGCCCTATACCACCCTCCACAGTCTGCCCCACACTCCCACACATAAATCCTCTGAGACACACCCTTACGTACACATTCCTCCAAGCACATACCTCTCTCTATATAATTTGTCACCTTAAGCACACAGAGATACACTGCACTGACACTAAAAGTCCCACACTTTCCACACACAGATACGCTCCACATACGCACAATCACAAACAAACACCTTACTGCCTCCCACAAATGCTTTTACATGAACATCTCATATACATATATATTCCACACACCTCTACACAAACACCTGCACAGTTTCCCCAGACACCTTCCAGACACGCACATACTCTCCAATATATCCCACACATCTTCTATGTCCACTACCTGCAGACACTTCCCTCATACACACCACATACACACTCCTTCACACACCCTAAGACAACCGCACATATACACAAATATAAACTCTCCCATATCTATGCACACACCACACTGCATACTCTCCCTTACATATACACACAAAACCCCACATACCCACACATCATTACACTCCCCACACACACAAATACATAAACATGCACATCACTCACACACATTCCCCACTCCATACTCAATCTCCTCAAACATGCTCCCCACACCCCGACATCCACTAACCTCACACAAACACACACATACACATCCCCACACCCACCAACACACACTGCTCTCACATAACACTGAATCACACTTCCTCATATATACATCTCTCCACACACATGCACATTCCTCCACATGCACACACAAATCCCACATACACCTCACCACACACACCCTACACCCTCCACAAACATGCCGGAATCCACCCACATATACACCTAACATCCCCTATATACATATTCCACAAATCCAAACCCCCCCCCCCCCAACTAGGCATTCTTCCACATCCCCTCTTCCACATGCTCCACATACATGCAACCCCCCCCCCCCACACACACACACACATACATGGCCACACACAGTGCTTTGCACAAACCCATATATATATATATATATATATATACAGAAACACACACACACAGAAACAGGCACATCTGAAATTCATAAAAAGAAGCTGGTGGGGTTTCCTGTTCATGTGTGTGTGTGTGTGTGTGTGTGTGTGTGTGTGTGTGTGTGTCTGTGTGAATGTGCCTGCACATCTCATCCACTGTTCCTTTCTTGCTTTTTAAAATTTGAATTTATACCAGAATAGTAATTGAACAATCCGGGACACTCCTTCACTTTTGCTCTGGGTCAAGTTGCTGGAGGAAGGTATGTGATTGTGTATATACATTGTGAATATCCTGAAAACCTTACTGGCTGGGGGTCTTGAAGGACAAGTTTGGGAACCTCTGGTCTGGTATAGGGTATATGGGGTTTTGGAGTGGTGGGATTGTGTAAAGAGGGAGTGGAGATTGTGGTGTGTGGATGGGTGTATAAATGAGAAGAAAGGTGGCTACGTATGAGAAGGAAAGAGGATGGGGATGGAGAAGTTTAAGAATCTGGGATGGAGAGAGGAGAGAGTGAAGTTCTTGGACTGAGGAAGGAAGGATGGAATAGGAGGGGTTGAGGAGTGGGTTCCAAGTTCTGGGGAGAAAAGAGAGGTAGGAAGGAAGGATTTTTGAATGTATGTGTTTGTCTGATTGATTTGTATATAGATTGTACAAGCCGTTAAGCCCGTTAAAACGGGCTACATCCCTCTGTCTCTCACCTCCCCCTCATTCTCTCTCCCCTCCACCCCCTACCTCCCTACCTCCCTCCCTCTCACCCACTCCTCCCACTCAGTCCCTCCCCCACTCAGTCCCTCCCTCCCACTCAGTCTCACTCCTCCCTCCCCCCTCTCTTCCCTCCCTCTCACTCTCCCTCAGTCCCATCCCTCCCTCCCTCCTCAGTTCCCACTCCCTCCCTCCTTCTCTCAGTCCCACTCACTCTCCCTCAGTCCCACTCCCTCCCTCCCCCTCTCCCTCAGTCCCACTCCTTCCCTCTGTCCCACTCCCTCCCTCTCTCTCCTCAGTCCCACTCCTTCCCTGTCCCACTCCCTCCCCCCTCCCCCTCTCCCTCTATCTCCCTCCCCCCTCACCCTCAGTTCCCCCCCTCTCCTTCCGTCCCACTCCTCCCTCCCACTCACTCCCACTCCCTCTCTCCCTCTCACTCAGTCCCCACTCCCTCTCTCTCCTCCCCTCTCACTCAGTCCCCTCACTCTCTCTGTCAGTCCCTCCCTCTCTCTCTCCTCCCTCGCTGCCACCAGCCGTTAGCCGTTAAAAAGGGCTACATCCCTCTGTCTCTCACCTCCCCCTCATTCTCTCTCCCCTCCACCCCCTACCCTCCCACCCACTCCTCCCTCTCCTCTCACTCAGTCCCTCCCTCCCACTCAGTCTCACTCCCTCCCCCCTCTCTCCCTCCCTCTCACTCTCCCTCAGTCCCACTCCCTCCCCCTCTCCCTCAGTCCCACTCCCTCTCCCTCCCTCTCACTCTCCCTCAGTCCCACTCCCTCCCCCCTCTCACTCTGTCCCATTCCCTCCCTCCCTCTCACTCTGTCCCACTCACTCTGTCCCACTCCTTCCCTCTGTCCCACTCCCTCCCTCCCACTCACTCAGTCCCACTTCTCCCTCAGTCCCACTCCTTCCCCTACTGTCCAACTCCCTCCCCCCCTCTCCCTCTATGTCCCTCGACCCCCTCTCCCTCTATGTCCCACTCCCTCCCTCAGTCCCACTCCCCTCTCTATCTCCCTCCCCCCTCACTCAGTCCCCCCCCTCTCCCTCCTATCCCACCTCCCTCCCTCCCACTCACTCAGTCCCCACTCCCTCTCTCCCTCTCCCTCAGTCCCACTCCCTCTCTCTCTCCCCTCTCACTCAGTCCCTCCCTCTCTCTGTCAGTCCCTCCTTCTCTCTCTCCTCCCTCGCTGCCGCCGCCGCCGCTGCACCCGCCGCCCACCGGACGCCACGCCACCCAACGCCGCCGCCGCTGGATGCCGCCATGCCGCTGCCACCCGCCGCCGCCGCTACCACCGGACGCCGCCGCCGCCGCCACCCAATGCCGCCGCCGCCGCTGCCTCCCGCCGCCGCCACTACCACCGGACGCCGCCACCACCCAACGCCGCCGCCGCTGGATGCCGCCATGCCGCTGCCACCCGCCGCCGCTACCACGGATGCCGCCACCCAACGCCGCCGCCGCTGCCGCTGCCACTGGACACCGCCCATTGTTTTTTCTTTTTTTCTGACGCTGGCTCAGACCGACGTGCTCGCCCGCACATGCGCGGTAGAGCTGGTCTCTACTGCGCATTTGCGGCACGTCGGTCAAGCTTCGTTTATTAGTATAGATGTTATTTATGCCTATATATTGGAATCCTCTGAGATTTATGCACCAGTGGAATATAAATGTTTTAAATAAATACATCAGTAAATAAATCCCCTGCTGTTCCGTACCTGGGAATTTTTAGATTCCAGTCACCTCTGAGATTATAATGGATTAGAAAGGAGTGGGAGGTATGCGCAAACTTTCTTATCTGTCTGACACACATGTTCATTCTCACACAAACTCCCTTATATTCTCTCTGACACACATACCCATTAGATCACATGCTCTCTCTCAAACATGCTCACTGGTTCACATGCTGTCTTTCACAGACATGTTCACTTTGTCACACACTCATGCTCTTGTTCACACACATGCTCACTGGCTCACTCATGCTCTCTCATATACATGCTCACACACATGTTCACTTGACCTGTTCGTGCTCACACACACGCTCACCAGCTCAATCGCTCTCTTTTACATTCACACACAGACACACTGGTTTAAATAGTGCTCTAGCTCAAACATATGCTCATTGGCTCGCTCATTCTCTTCTGCACAGAAACATGCTCTGGTAACCACAAAAAGCCATGCAACAATGGAAAAGGGAAACATAATCACTCCTCACAAAACATCAAGCAATAAAATCAAGAGATATAAGACCTCATTCATAATATTAAAACCATGAAAAGAATAAATATGTCAAAACAACCAACAAACATAGGGGGCCCGATATTCAAAGTGCGTTCAGCGCTGCTTAGGCCGGATAAATAGGATTTATGTGGTTAAGTAGGCAGCTGCTGAATATGTGCTTACATTTAGTGACTGCTGCTTAGCCACATATGTCCCTTATATGACTAAAAAGTTAGCTGCATAAGTTGTGGGCAGGCAATGGGTGGAGCGACTTAGCCACAAAACCTATGCAGCTAAGGAGCAATATTCCGTCTTGACAGCATAAGTTAAACCGGCTATGTTAGACATTTATAACTTATATGGCTAAGTCCAAATATGTATGCATATATTCAGTGACAAAACTGTGCCGCTGTCAATAGGGATGTGCATTTGTTGGTCTTCATAGTCCATTTGTTTCATTCATTTCATCCCGTGTGCGCGTATCTCACGATCAGAATGCACATGCCCAAAACATGCCCAAAACATTCATGGGCACATGCCCATGAATGTAGGTGCCCACCTGAAAGTGTGAGTACCATCGGTTTTGTGCGCATACCTTCCAATCGCGACATACACGCGAGATACATGCACATGGCTGAAATGAATGAAACGAATTGCCCAACGAATGCACATCCCTGCCACTGAAAAAAACATGTAATTTAGCCAGACAACATTGGGCCCCTAATGATTTAAAAAGCCACATAAATTTGTTCTGATATGTCCCAAACACCAATAAAAAATTTAAAACAGCAGACACATGAATTAGCACCCAATAATTAACAATTTTTTAAAAAATAAATAATTAAACAATCTCCAACTCTCCATAGCATTAAATAAATAAACATATACATACCTGGCATCTTTTGATTTCCCAGAGATTGTTGTAGATTTGGGGGCCACACAATCTTTATCTTCCCTCTCTCTCTCTCCTTCACACACATAGGCACTCTCTCTCTCTCTCATTAACATACAGGCTCTCACACACACATTCATGCTCTGTTTCTCATAAACATATGCAGGTTCAACACATGCAGGCTTTCTCACACACACACAGGCTCTCTCTTTTATACACATCTGAAGGCTTTCATGCATACATGCAGGAGCACTCTCTCTCTCATACATATACGGCTCTTGTACACATGCAGGCACTCTCTCCCATACACACATAAGCAATCTCATGAACATATGCAGGCCCTCTGTCTTTCATACACATATGCAGACTCTCTCTATCTGTCTCATAGACACATGCAGGCTCTTACTTTCTCATGCACACATGCAGGCTCTCACTTTCTCATACACATATGCAAGTGCTCTCTCTTTGTTATTATTTGTAAGGGTTTTGGGTGGATCCCTGGACCGGTGGCAGATGACCATAACCACAGGGGGGGGGGGAGTCTCATGAGGGGCCACAGGTCAGGCTCAGCATAGGACACACACACACACACTAGCTCTTTTATTAAACAGGATTGGCAAACCACCAGAGGTGGCAGTAGTGAGCTGGAAGAAGCCCGGTTGGGCTTGTAGTCCCTCAGGCTCTGGAACAGCTATCCCAATGGCTGTGCTGTAATAGAGAAAACTGAGATCATGAGTAGTAGCAGGATATGCAGAGTTCAGGAATAGAGCCTCGTTGGTAATGTACTCACGCAGCGGTCTCTCAGTATGGAGCACAGGAGTGAGTACCTGGTTCCAGGGAATAGCTCTGAGAGCAGAGATGGTAACTCACAGATGTTATAGGCAGCGGTCTTCCTGGCAGAAGTGGAGTCCAAGTAGTGAGTCCAGGAACATGGGCCCTCGAGGAGCGAGTACCGGTTCCAGACTGCGACCTGAAAGATAAGAGAGAGAGAGAGCCCCCGAGGAGCGGGTACCCCAAATAGAGTAGGTCTGAAGGAGGCAGAGTTGCAAGGTACAGGAGCGAATCCCATCCGTTGGATGGATAACCTAATATAACCTTTGCTAACTCGATTAGCTAGCAATCGCGTAGGCCTTTTATATCCTGGATGCATGATGTCATCACAGGGGGACACCCCTGAGGTTCACGCCACTGAAGGTACTTGAAGCAGGGCCACGAGGTACACGCGCCTTAAGGCAGCTGAACAGCATGGCGGGAGGCAGCGCCCAAGCCGGTCCGGGGACGCCGGAGAGGATGGCAGGCAGACACCGCGGCAGCTAAATGTACATCAACCGCAGGAGGAGTCGCCAGAGAAGTAAGGAGGGTGGCGTGGAGACGTCAGGCAGTGACAGTCGTAACAGTACCCCCCTTCAAAGGGCGGTCTCCTCTACGGGTACCAATCTTTGGTTTAGAAGGATGCGCAAGGTGAAACTGACGGAGTATCTCTTTGTCAAGGATGTTGGCCTGAGGCTTCCTAGAATTTTCTTCAGGGCCGAAACCTTCCCATGATAGAAGGTATTCAAGTTTATTGCCTCGTCTTCGGACATCAAGAATCTCTTCAACCTTGTATTCTAGGTTGTCTTCTGCATTGATAACAGGTGGTGCCTGAGTCTTGGAAGTAAATTCGCTGAGAATGAGCGGTTTTAAGAGTGAAACGTGGAAAGCGTTATGGATGTTGAGTCCAGGTGGTAGCTTCAGACTATAGGTGATGTTGCCAAGACGTCGGAGGATTGGAAATGGTCCAATGTAGCGAGGAGCGAACTGAGTGGAGGGTAGCTTCAGTCTGAGGTGTTTGGTATATAACCAGACTTTATCTCCAGGTTTGAAAACTGGCCCTTGTGAATGGTGAGCGTCATAGTACTTCTTAGCACGGTCACTCACTTTAATCAGCATTTCCTTTGCTGAAGCGATCAACTGTTACCCAGATAGTATTCATTCCTCCGGAAGGGGGTAAATCGACTACAAAATCAGTAGCCATGTATGACCAGGGCTGCTCCAGAACTGGCAGAGGTTGCAGCAGACCCCACGGTTGACCAGAAGTGGGTTTGTTCTTGGCACAATTTGTACAGGATGCCACATAGGAATAGGTATCCTTCTTGATCATAGTCACCAATACAACTTCTGTATTTTGAGCAGAGTATGGTGATGACCAGGATGGCCAGCCAGCTTGGAATCGTGCGCCCAAAAGAGCACCTTCTTCCTGAGGTGTTTTGGAACGATGATCTTACCAGCGGGCACAGAATGGGTAGTCGCAAAGATGACTTTCTTCGGATCAATTATATGCTGAAGTTCTTTGGGCACATCCTCCGAGAGAAAGGAGCGTGACAAGGTATCTGCTCTGGTATTTCTGTCTCTGGGTGATACTTAAGCACAAAGTCGAAACGATTAAAAATAAGGACCATATG
Organism: Rhinatrema bivittatum; assembly: GCF_901001135.1. Taxonomy (NCBI): domain Eukaryota; kingdom Metazoa; phylum Chordata; class Amphibia; order Gymnophiona; family Rhinatrematidae; genus Rhinatrema; species Rhinatrema bivittatum. Next base: position 440,078,535 of record NC_042615.1, on the reverse strand, counting down.
ACTTGTCTGTGGTTAAGACGTTGTGCATGCGGAGATACTCTAGATTTTTGTGGTCCGTGAATATGATTATTTGATGTTGAGCACCTTCGAGCCAAGGCCGCCGTTCCTCGAATGCAAGCTTTATTGCCAAGAGCTCTTTATCTCCGATCCCATAGTTCTTCTCGGCCAGGGAGAATCGTCGTGAGAAGAAGGAACAGGACGTAAGGCTTTCGAGTCTCCTGTCTGGCTCAACACGGCCCCCACACCGACATCTGAAGCATCAACTTCAACGATAAAGGGCTCGTTGGGGTCAGGATGCCGCAAGCATGGTTTCTTGGAGAAGGCAGTCTTCAGATTCTCGAATGCGTAAATGGCCTCCGCAGACCATTTGAAGCGTTGGCACCCTTGCGGATCATAGCGGTTGAGGGTACTGTTAAAGAAGAGTAGTTCTTTATGAAGCTTCAATAATAGTTGGTGAACCCAAGGAATCTTCTCAGGGCCTTCAGGCTGGTAGGTTGGGACCAATTTTTGATACTCTCAACTTTGTGAGGATCCATCTGGAAGCCTTCTTTAGACACAATATAGCCGAGGAAAGGCACTGAGTCTTTGTGGAATTCGCACTTAGAAAGTTTGGCATAAAGCCGATGTTCACAG